>NC_044037.1:3677023-4277023 GCF_901765095.1 Microcaecilia unicolor | reverse complement strand
CAAACTTAAATATATCATCACCGTGGAAAGCAGACTGCGGAGTACCTTAAGGATTACCGCTATCACCGATCCTCTTCAACCTAATGATGACCCCACTAGCCAAGTCATTATCCAACCAAGACTTGAACCCTTTCATCTATGCAGACGATGTCACAATATACATTCCTTATAAACACGAACTGACAGAAATCACCAACGAAATCAAGCTCAACTTGAACATCATGGACTCATGGGCAAATGCATTTCAACTAAAACTCAATGAAGAAAAAACACACTGTCTCATCCTGTCATCCCAGTACAACACGGACAACCCCGCAAGTATCAGCACCCCAGACTACACTCTCCCTATCTCAGACAACCTGAAAATCCTCGGTGTTACATTGGACCGTAACGTAACACTAGAGAGCCAAGTGAAATCCACTATAAAGAAAATGTTTCACTCAATGTGGAAAGTTAAACGTGTGAAACCATTCTTCCCGAGGGAAACATTTTGCAATCTGATACAATCAATGGTACTAAGCCACGTAGACTACTGCAATGGAATTTATGCGGGATGCAAAGAACAAACCTTAAACTTCAGACCGCCCAAAATACAGCAGCTAGACTTATATTTGGAAAAACACGATTTGAAAGCGCAAAACCCCTCCTTGAAAAACTACATTGGCTCCCAATCAAAGAGCGCATTGCCTTCAAAATCTGTACCTTGGTTCACAAAATTATCTATGGTGAAGCCTCGAGATACATGACAGACCTCATTGGCATACCAACCAGAAACACATCCAAATCAACACAAGCTTCAAAGGACTTAAATACAAATCAACTTACGCATCCAGTTTTTCCTATATAAGTACACAACTGTGGAACGCATTACCAAAAACCTTGAAAGCAACATACGACCACCTGAACTTCCAGAAATCACTAAAGACTAACCTGTTTAATAAGGCATACCCTGCAGATCCAATTTAAATGCCGATCTCTGCAACACAACATAAGTACATAATGGACATAACACAACTATACAAGAAAAATAACAAGGGGGTTTTGAAAATAAGAACACTGTGTGAATGAAAATAGGAACACTATAAAAGTGTAAACTTGAAAAGGAGACCTCAGACTTGTGACATATATAGCGATTTTGCTGAAACCTTTTGCTCATCCGAGCGTCACACTTATCAACTATTCCATTGACTGTTCCACATGAACTTTACCATACCACAACATTACTTTGTATTTGTTCACACCGGAGTCTGCGAACACCTCTCCGGTACTGTATAAGCCACATTAAGCCTGCAAATAGGTGGGAAAATGTGGGATACAAATGTAACTACCCAGGTAACACAAAATAGAGGGAATCACACCGCTGAATTATAGGCAATAACAACAAACAGCGGATATCATATAACAATTGTGAAACAATGAGAAAATAACAGAGGAGGAGAGGACGTCAGACAAGAACCACCTTTTCAATCACTTAGATGATATTGGTGTGGTCACAATCATATAATCATAGGTCCTTTACCATCCTCCTCCATCAATCTACATTCGTGTGCTTGTAATCTATCTTAATGCTGGCTATCGCAAACATTATCAAAAAGTGTCAAACCCCACAGCTACTTAGCTTATCGCTGCTCCAACTCGGGGCCACACCATTATCATCTAAGTGATTGAAAAGGTGATTCTTGTCTGAGGTCCTCTCCTCCTCTGTTATTTTCTCATTGTTTCACAATTGTTATATGATATCCGCTGTTTGTTGATTGTTATTGGATACAAATGTAACAAAATAAATACATATGCTATCTTCGTAACTTTTGAGCTTGATTTTAGGTTCTACATTAAGGGGACAGTTGTACAACTGGGTGTTTTCCATTTAGGTGCCCAAGGACATGCAGTAGGAGCCTATTCTATAACAGTAACTGGGTAGCCCCTTGTATTTATGTGCTATGTAAGGTAGGTGTGCCATTATAGAATAATGCTTAAGCATCCTGGTGGCACTTCACTGATAAGTATGCACTTACATATATGGGTGATGTCATCTAAGGGAGCTACGGTGCATAGACTTTCCATTAACTTTTTTAGAAGGCTTTAGAAGACAGTATTGTGCTTGAATGCATGCCTTCCCACTCCCTGCTGCCTCGCAGGAAGACTTGGACATCATCCGTGGAGCATCCTGTCACACCAGCCCCATTTGGACAAGGATCAGCCTTCAGATTTGGCCCCAATACCTTTTGTGGACCTGACCATTCCAACTGAGCCCCCACCTTTATCGGTGCCTGTCTCTGAGAAGCTGGGGTGCCTTCTTGTCCAAGGCAATTCTGAGGCATTGAGGGCATCAACATTGGGCACAATGTTGGTCCAGCCCATCCTGGTGGAAATGCATGCTTTCCCCGTTGGTCATGCATAGATACTGTTGCCTGAAAGGACATCATGATCTGTGGGAGAGAGGGCTTCCTCAAGGTCCAGATCCCCTGTTGTTCCTTAGCACTCTCATCCGGATCCGTGCCATGGGTCTAGTTATCCAAGGTGAGTGCAGACCCAGACAGAGGATGACTACTACCCTGAGTCTGATACAGACTAGAGCTTGAATTCTGAGGAAGAGCCCCAGATTCTCTTGGAAGGGGAATCTTTGTACGTTCCTTTAGATTCCACTCCACCCCCACCTCAGTGAAAAGAGTCTTCCCCTGAGCAGCTCTTCTTTACCAGTTTTGTTAGGGGGATAGCTCAGACTATCCCATTTAAGTTGAAGGTGGCCAGTGCTACATTATTATGGCTGCAGCATAGTCACATTCATTATCAATATGTGATTAAACCAAAAATATTGCCAAATTTTACTCACTAATTTCAACTTTAAGATGTTTTTCCCTGCACCTCTGAGATACTGAATCACATGCTATGAGTTTGGTGCTGTGTAAGTGGATTAGAAAATACCTATACTTTGTCTTCGTTACCGTTTACAGAGCACAGACCATAGAAATGTGCCTGACACTGGCCTTTTTCCCCAAGTACTGGAGTTGCCATTGAAGCTCATTCCAGGCCAGTCCCAATCCAAGAGACAGACTGTAGATGTCTGCATGATGCTGGCCTTCCTTCACAACTACACCATCTAAGCGCACCACACCTGCCCATCATAAAGCATCAACAGCCATGAAGTCATTTTAAGTTTTATTTATTTATTACATTTGTACCCTGCGCTTTCCCACTCATCGCAAGCTCAATGTGGCTTACATAGTAACAAGTACATAAGTAATACCACATTGGGAAAAGACCAAGGGTCCATCGAGCCCAGCATCCTGTCCAAGACAGCGGCCAATCCAGGCCAAGGGCACCTGGCAAGCTTCCCGACACCTGGCAAGAGAATACAATCAATAGTAACAGAATCAACAAAGGGGTATGTGATAGGACAAATGAACAAGGAGTAAATGGGATAGAAGAGGTATGAGAAAAAGGATAGGGATAGGTAAGGCGGTGTAGCGATTAAAGAGAAGATGGGAAGAGTATGGAGGGTAAGAAGGTTAGTAGGCGATGTTTCTGAGTCATTGTAGATAGTGGTTATTTGAACAGGTAGATAGATGATTTGGTTATGTTTGTTTATGATAGGTCAAGTCTTGGGTAAACCTGTTTGAATAGATGGGTTTTTGTTTGTTTCCTAAAGGGAAGATTTTCATTGACCGAATGTATCTAGGTAGAGCATTCCAGAGTTGGGATCCCAGGAAGGAGAAGTTAGATGCATGGTAGGTTTTGTACTTTAGTCTTTTGCAGTTGGGAAGGTGAAGGTTAAGGTATGATTGTGAAGATGTTGACATCTTTCTGTATGGAAGGTTTATTAGATTGACCATGTAACTTGGTGTCACTCCATGGATCATCTTGTGGATTAGTGTGATGGCCTTAAAGTTGACTCGTTCTCTAATAGGGAGCCAATGAAGTTTCATATGGAGGGGTGTTGCACTTTCGAATCTAGGCTTCCCATAAATAAGTTTAGCTGCCGTGTTCTGGGCAGTTTGAAGTTTTTTCATGATTTGGGCTTTACATCCAATGAAGATACTATTACAGTAATCAGCGTGGGTAAGTACCATGGATTGTACCAAGCTGCGGAAGGTATTCAGGGGGAGATAAGGTTTCACACGTTTCAACATCCACATCATATTGAACATTTTCTTCGTGATGGATGTTGCATGGTCTTCAAGGGATAAGTGTTTATCCAATGTAACTCCAAGGACTTTCATATTATTGGATATAGGAATTGTGACATCAGGAGTGGTGAGAGTTGTTGGATGGCATGTGAAATATTGGGAAGAGAGGATTAGGCATTGAGTTTTGTCTTAGTTCAATTTCATTTTGAAAGCATTGGCCCAAGAAGTTAGGATATTCATACCATTGGTTATTTTGTCGGAAATTTCTGCCAGGTTAGATTTGAAGGGAATGTATATGGTGACATCGTCAGCATAGACGACGGGGTTGAGACCATGTTTGGAAAGGGATTTAGCCAGAGGAATCATCATAAGGTTGAATAGAATTGGGGATAAAGGAGAACTTTGAGGCACACCACAATCTGATGACCAGGGAGATGATATTGCAGTAGATGACTTGACTTGATAGGATCTAGAGGTAATAAAGCCTTTAATCCATTTTATAACATTGCCACCAATTCCCAACTTATCCAGAAGTCTTGTAAGAATACAATGATCAACCATGTCAAATGCTCCAGACATGTCAAACTGTAAAAGGAATACGTTATTTCCGAATGATATTTCTTGTTTAAATTTGGATATTAAAGTAAGCTTTACCGTCTCCGTACTGTGGGTAGGACAGAAACCCGATTGAGATTCATGGAGGATGGAGAATTTTTGTATATACTCATTGACTTGAAAGGTCACTCTATTTTCCATCAATTTAGTTAATAGGGGAATGGAGGCCACATGCTTTGGTTCTTTGCTCAATCTTTTGAGTTTTTCCCATGCATTTCTTTTTTAATTTTGTCACTGTTTTTGTCCCCACCACCTCTACAAGGAGGGCATTCCATGCATCCACCACCCTCTCCATAACAAAACAAAAAAAAGAATTTTCCTGATATTACTCCTAAATCTAGCACCCTGAAACCTCAAGTCATGGCCTCTAGTTCTAATACTTCCCTATCTCTGGAAAAGATGTATTTGTATATTAATACCTTTCAAGTATTTAAGCATCTGTATCATATCTCCTCTATCCCTTCTTTCCTGTAGGGCATACTTAATAAGGTCTTCAAGTATCTGTTCATATGTCTTTTGGCACAAACTCCATATTGTTTTTATTGCCTTCTTGTAGACACAGAGACAAGATGCTGAGTTTGATAGATATTTGGTCGGATACAGTATCACACCTCTTATGTTCTTATGCTTGCTGAGATGTATGTAGTTTATATCCCTTCATGCTGAAGGATTCTCCTGTGTTTAAGCAGTCACCAGATGTTTATGTGTTGATGAAAGCCCATATGGCACACAGCTGTCTGACTATTCTTTGTATGATGTTTGAGAGATTTCATTATTTTGTCTCATTAACAAATCTATACAGTATATGGGTAAAATGGCTGATATAGGTGTTTATGTGCAGGCACATGAACATCCGTTGCTAACTCACAGTATTTAGATGTGTATGTGCTTGCACATGAACATCTATGTATCTCTTTTCCATCCATATTTTGGACTTTTGTTCCCCTAAAACGGATTTTCCTGCTGCATGTAACTGACACATAAATGTCCATTTCATTGTGTATTTTCAAACACGCTCTACATTAGCAGTTTCTGTTCTATAATACTAGCAGAACTTGAGATGCCCCAAGTTGGGGGGCTATCTTGCAATTTGTAAAATGCTGTGCCATGCTGTCTAAATCAAAATCACTCAGAAAAGATGTCAGAAGTTAACATTGTGTGTTCTGCTGGAGCAGTCAGGGGTTCACACTCACAGTATAGTCCAGTCCCTTGACACTTCATCTGAAAGACCTCCCACACGTGTGTTCTTGGAGTCTGGGCTGTTATATTTACTGAAGTGCAGGTGTAGATGTTTGCTTAACATGCCTTACAAGAGTCTTACTTTAAATTAAAGTTCTGGTTACCTTAAAGTCTAAAATAGGTCTAGTTTTCAGGATAACGGGAATATGCAAATTAACTGAGCTTCTAGACTTAAGTGTATGTAGCAATATCTGGTAAATAGTAATTGTGGATATTCTGAAAATCATAGGTATTTGGAGGAGGATGGAAGCTGACCATCTTTGATCTGTTTTCACATGGTTCTTCTCTGATCCATGACGTCTTTCTGTATAAGTACTTCATATAGATGCAGTGATGATGGTAACCACTACTGTTATGTAGCACAATTAGCATCTTGCCAATCAAGACTCAGTTTTTACTCTTGCTTTGCAGCTGGCCTTGCTGAATCTGTTCAGCTCTGAAGAAAATCTTCATCTTGAAGAAAGGCGTGTACGACGAACCAAAAGGAGCAAAAGCAGCGACGTGTCAGAGAGTAAGTCTGTATCTTTACCTAGAATTGCTACAAGCAGGGAGGTTTGTGTCTTGCTTGTCTGTTTAAATCATTATTTGTGCCAAGAATTTTCAAAACCAAGTTTGTTTCCCTCTTTTTTTTTTTTTCCTCTATAAGTAAGCATTTATCATTTTTATTATTCTAAATGTCTGTTTCTTGTTACAAATGACCATATAACCAGGGCCAATATCCTCTGGCCAAAGTGGTTTTCCTACCACACAACCACTCTTGCCTCCCCTCCTCCTGCCAGGTGCTCAGGCTTGTGATGATTTGTGATGTCCTACCACTGTAGGCAAGAAAGACATCAGGTCAAAGTAGTAGTTGGATGGTATAAGGAAACTGATGGTAGCCTCTCAAAAGAGCCAGAGAGAAACTGATGGAATATGAAGAATTAGGACTGACAGTAATGAGTAGTGTGGGATGAAGGAAAGTAGTTGCAAAGAAATGGGAAATCGTGTGGTCCAAAGGACACTTGAAGGAAATCACCATGGATTCCATAGCAGGTGATAAGAAAGAGTCTGTAGTGAGAGATAACAGATGAAAGGAAGTAGGGGGTGGAAAAGGGGAAGAAAGCAAGGAAAAGTATTTTTAAAAATAGTTTCAATGTTTGCAAGGATAGAGAAAAAAAAAACCTTTAAAAACATTTTAAACTTCAAAGCTTTAGCATAAAACAGACTTGTATACGTTAATGCACACCAGTCTGCATGTTCTCTGTATTGATTTCCTTCAGTCTGCAGCCCTAGTAGCATTCTGCTATGGAACTTTAAACCAATCGACCCGGTTCTTAGAGAACTTGTGCACTCCTCCCTTTTTGGTTATTGTTATCTATGTAGTTTCCTAAGCATTGCCATACTGGGACAGACCGAAGGTCCATCAAGCCCAGCATCCTGTTTCCAACAGTGGCCAACCCAGGTCACAAGTACCTGGCAAGATCTCAAAAGAGTACAATATATTTTATGTTGCTTATTCCAGAAATAAGCAGTGGATTTTCCCCAAGTCCATTTTAATAATGGCTTATGGACTTTTCTTTTTGGAAGTTATCCAAACCTTTACTAAACCCCGCTAAGCTAACTTGCTTTTACTACATTCTCTGGCAACAAATTCCAGAGTTTAATTACACATTAAGTGAAAAAATATTTTCTACGATTCGTTTTAAATTTACTATTTTGTAGCTTCATTGCGTGCCCCCTAGTCATAGTATTTTTGGAAAGAATAAACAGTTCATGTCTACCTGTTCCACTCCACTCATTATTTTATAGACCTCTATCATATCTCCCCTCAGCCGTCTTTTCTCCAAGCTTGAAGAGCCCTAGCCGCTTCAGCCTTTCCTCATGGGGAAGTCGTCCCATCCCCTTTATCATATTCGTTGTCCTTCTCTGTACCTTTTCTAATTCCACTATATCTTTTTTGAGATGTGGTGACCAGAATGGAACACAATATTCGAGGTTTAGTCGCACCATGGAGCGATACCATAGGCGTAACATCCTCATTTTTGTTTTCCATTCCTTTCCTAATAATACCTACCATTCTATTTGCTTTCTTAGCACCAGGCCCTTGCTTTTGATTCTTTTGTTTCACAAGTCAGAGCACTGAGCTGTTCTCAGTTTTGATATTGCAGGATGTGAAAGAAACAGAACATTAAAGTGGCCAGCTGTTGAAAATCAGTTGCACTCTTGGATGTATAAACCAGGTCATTGCTGGTTCAGCTGTGTTATTCCAGTTCTTTTCAGGGCAAAAGGTCCTTCTTTTTCATTAGCCTTGTAAGAATAGCATAAAATATTTCTCAATCATTTTGAACAAAAGAGAAAAAAAAAAGAAGACGAAAACAAACAAATTTTATGCTTGCTGAACTTTTTTTTTTTTTTTCTGCTAGACCATGACTTGGAGAACATACTACTATAACTATTCCAGCAGCTCTAAATCTCCTTTGTCTCTGTAAAGATCTAGATCAGTCTTTAGGCTGTTATACTAATGATCCTAGTGCAATAAAGCATGGCTAGATGCAATAGCACTTATTTTAGCTTCACAAGGTATGTGAACTTAATCAGAAAGCCCAAGTGTCATAGATCATCCAGGAGATTCTTGTGCTGCCTGAGCTTCCTGCTGTATCTGTCAGGTCTTTCAGAGCAGCAGTTAATTGTTGAAGTGCAGTGCCAACAAGAATTAGAAGCCAGGCCCGCCAAAAGACTTAGCCGAGCCCTTGGGCAATACCAGACCGCAGCAAGTTGCCCCCCCCCCCCCCACACACACACACAAACACACACTTGCACCGCCGCTCCTGTCCATCCCCTTACCTTTCTGTCATTGCTTCTGGGGGGGGGGGGGGGGGGGTGTGGAGGAGACCCAGACCTGGCGCCAGCAAGCCACTTCCTACCTGCCTGCCCCCACAGTCTGTCCTCTCCTGCTCCTATCCGTGCCAGGAGTCAGGACCCGGATGATTGCGATATTGCACTAATGCAATCATCCGGGCCCTGGGTGCCATGCAGGAGCAAGGGAGGACGGACCCAGAAGCAGGCAGTAGGAAGAAACTTGCCGGGCCCCCTTGGAGGCCGAGCCTGGGGAATTTTGCCCCCCATGCCCCCCCCCCCCCCCCCCCCCCAGTGTCCCTGGCAGAAGCACAAAGGAGTAGGAAAATGTTTCAGTGCTCAATTAAATTGTAGGATTTGTTGCTAGAGGATGTGGTCCAGGCTCTGTGGTGCGATGGCATCTCGAATACTGTGTGCAGTTCTGGTGCATCTCAAAAAGATATAGTGGAATGAGAAAAGGCTAAAGTGGCTAGAGCTCTTCAGCTTGGAAAAGACGGGGGGGGGGGGGGGGAGAGATATGATAGAGGTCTATATAATACTGAGTGGAGTGCAACGGGTAGACGTGAATCTCTTGTTTATTCTTTCCAAAAACAAAAGGACTAGAGGGCACGCAAAGAAGCTATTGAGTAGTAAATTTAAAACAATCCGGAAAATTAGTTCTTCATTCAACGTGTAACTAAACTCAGATTCATTGCCAGAGAATGTGGTAAAAGCAGTTAACTTAACAGAGTTTAAAAAAGATATGGCTAAGTTCCTAAAAGAAAAGTCCATAAGCCATTATTAAATGGACTTGGGGAAAATCCACTGGATAAGCAGCATAAAATCTGTTTTACTGTTCTGGGATCTTGCCAGGTATTTGTGACCTGCATTGACCACTGTTGTAACTGGATATTGGGTTTGATGGGCCTTTGGTCTGTCCCAGTATGGTAACTTATGTTCTTACTGGACTTAAAAGCAGTTTGCCTCAGAGAGGCAAAAAACAAAACCCAAAGTCCTCATTTTAGAAAACAGCTGGAAAAAAAAATCAAGCAAACAAGGCAGTATAGTAAGAAACAAATCTTTAATAATGTATAGTTCATTTGCTGGTGCAAGTCACCTGCCGCAGTGTTTTAGCTTGCGCCTGCTTCAGGTGCATATGATACTACAATACAAATCACACAAGAAATAACTAAAAAAAAATACATCAAAAATGACATACTGCATACCCATACCCTGTTAGATATACTCTTGCATAGTAACATAGTAACATAGTAGATGACGGCAGAAAAAGACCTGCACGGTCCATCCAGTCTGCCCAACAAGACAACTCATGTGTGCTAATTTTTGTGTATACCCTACTTTGATTTGTACCGATGCTCTTCAGGGCACAGACCGTATAAGTCTGCCCAGCACTGTCCCCGCCTCCCAACCACCAGCCCCGAGCTCTCATTTATAAGGAATGGAGTGCACACCCAACACTCTGCAAAACAGTCTCTTCAGCAGATTTTGGAGAATACCTGGGAAGCTCTGTGTTCCAGACCACCAAAGATGACAACAAACCTGCCTTTTCCATAGAAGATAAAGAGTTCCTAAACATCATGAATAAAGAGTTCAGTAAAGGTAAGTCGAACAGCTGGGTGGTACCCCTCCCATTCCGTAAGCCCAGGCCTAGACTCCCAAACAACAGAAATCACGCCCTCTCTCAGCTCGCCTCATTCATTGCAGAAAACCTTGAAGAGGAAGCAAGAGATGAGACATTTTGTGGCCTTCATGCAGGACATGCTCACCAGTGGTCATGCAGAGCTCGCCATATCTCTGAGGGAGAAAGAAGAGTGCTGGTACCTACCCACCTTCAGGATATACCACCCATATAAACCAGAGCAGATCTGAATCATATTTGATTCCAGCACCCAGTTTCAAGGGACCTCGCTGAATAACGTGCTGCTCATTGGCCTGACTTACCAACAGTCTACTGGGGATCTTAATCTGTTTCAGAAAAGAGCCTATTGCCATAACAGCAGACATTCAGCAAATGTTCTACTACTTTGTTGTTGACAAAGACTTTGTTGTCCACTACTCAAGGTTCCTGTGGCTCCGCAATGACATTAGTGGAGATGTCGTTAAATACAGGATGCGAGTCCATTGTCTTTGGGAACAGCCCATCACCCACGGACTCCGACAAAGAAGAGAAGGAACACGTTACTGACACCAGGCAGTTTGTAGAAAGAGACTTCTATGTGGACGATGGGTTGAAATCCCTGCCCACCGAAACCGAAGCCACTGACTTGCTGAAAAGAACGCAGATGATGTTAGCAGAAGTCAGTTTGAGGCTTCACAAAATCGAGTCCAACAGCGCCAATGTGATGAAAGCGTTCCCATTAGTAGACCACACTAAAGACTTGAAGGACCTAGATTTGGGAGTGGACACACCTCCGCAACAGTGCAGCCTTGGCCTAAGTTGGGATCTGAAGAGGGACACCTTCACCTTCTGAGTCTCTACCCAGGAGAAACCGTACACCTGATGAGACATCTTGTCTACAGTGAATGGATTTATGGCACTGGTCACCAATCAAGGAAGATCCTTACTGCGGAAAACTCTCATCAAGCTCAAATGAATGGGAAGCCCCTTTGCATCAAAAGAGGCAAGAATGGAAAACATGGAGAAACTCCTTAAAGGCACTTGAAGAACTCCATGTTCCACACACATATGCCTCCATGTCTCTCATGAACATCTGCCACAAAGAGATTTGTGTCTTCTCTGATGCCTCCGAGGAGGCCATAGCCATAGGGCTCTACCTGAAAATCACAGATGCCCATGGAATGCCTTTGTGGGTTTCATCTTTGGCAAGGCCAAACTAGCTCCACAGCCCAATCACACTATTCCACACCTACAACAGTGTGGAGCAGTACTGGCAGTGGAAGTAGCAGAACTGATCGTGAGATAGATATCCAACCAGACTTAGTCAAGTTCTACACAGACAGCAAGGTGGTGCTGGGCAACATATACAACCAGAGTAGAAGGTTCTATGTATATGCAAGCAACCAAGTAGAACTATCAGGAAATCCACCAGACCTGATCAATGGCACTACACGCCGGCTGATCAGAACCCAGCGGACAACGCCACAAAAGCTGTCTCACCAACTCACTTACAGCAGACAATTTGGCTAACAGGGCCAGATTTCCTCACGAAACCAACAAGCGCTTCGCCAACTACTGCAAACTCCTTTGAGCTGGTGAATCCAGAAAATGATGCAGAGATTTCACCTGGCGGTGACAGTTCTTACTACAAATATCTCAACCAATATTAACCTGAGTGCACACCATTTTAACCAATTTTCAAGATGGATGATGCTCAGAAGAGCCATAACAAACCTCAGCCACATCAGATGCTCATTCCAAGAGAATCCCGAAGGAAGAGTGAGCACATGCCACCACTGGGAACTTTGCACCAAGCCCTTGGCAGTAGAAGAACTCTTTCAAGCAGAGAAGGTTAGCTTGCGTTATGTGCAGCAAGAAACATATGCCACAGAGCTCCAGTGCATTAACAAATGAAAGAACAGGGGGGTCACATGATGCAGAGCAGCTGAGCGGACGCCTCGAGACCCGGCTCCGCTCTTGACTCCCCTTATATTGATTAATTCGCCCGCTAAATCTCATAAAATAGCGCTTATACTTACTCATAAGTGTTGGAGGTTAAACGCGCTTTGTTCCAGCAAAAGCGAGCGTGAAACATCGGAAGCGGGAGCGTGGTATGCCCGCGAAGAGTCAAAGGCCCAGGAAGACGTGAGTGCAGGTCGCAAGTGTTAAAATGGCGACAATGTCAGAAACCGCGGGGGCGGCAAATCAGCCAACAGAAGTGCTTCAGGAACTTGTTCAGCAGGTCACCTCTATATTAGAAGATAAACTGTCTAAATTTCAAACAGCGGTAGAACAAATTAGAGAAGCGGTGGAACGCCAAAGCGCCAGAATCCAGCAAGTTCAGGAGAGAATTTCCCGGCAGGAAGACAGAGCAGAGACAGCGGACATGGGGATTGCAGCCCTAGAGCTCCAGTGTGGAAAGTTATTACAGCAGAGACGATTTAGAGAATCGGAGCCGTAGAAACAATATGAGAATAATTGGTTTGGAGCAATGGCTGCCGGAGCAGCTGGGGATGCAGGGACCCGGGAACGAGCTGAAGGTTGAAAGAGTCCATAGGATTGGGGTGTTGAGAGAAGGAGATGGACGCTCATGCCCGGTGATTGCAAAGATACTAAACTACGCTGATAAGGAGAGGTTACTGCAGGCATTCAGGAAGCGGAAAGCGCTAGAATATGATGGAAAAAAAGTTTTGCTCTTTCAAGATTATTCTGCGATTGTGTTCGAGCAGCGCAGAAAGATGGGGCAACATTGCAAAAGATTGTTTGAGAAAGGGGTGCGATTTGCTATGCTCTTCCCGGCAAAAGTACGGATCTTGCAGGATAACAAGGTACTTTTTTTCACTGATCCTAAAGAATTAGGTTCCTTTGTGGAACGGTTATAGTCTGGGCCAGCAAAGAAATGAATGCTATACAACTGGATCGGGACAATTTGTCTGGTTGTGGGGTATGGAGAGGAGGAGGAGAAATAAGGGCGTTTTGAGCGGAGGACATGTGGACCTTAGTTGCCATACCGAGATGGCTTTGAAACTTGTGGAGGGAAGTATCACTGTACCAGGCAGGCACCAACGGGACAAAGGAATTTGAGCAGATTGGATTACAAATAGAGCTTTACAGCAGCCCTGTTATTTGCGGAGGATGGTGTATGTTAGAGGATCTGGATGCTGGAAAGCACTGCGGAGGGGCAGTGGAGGCGGGGCTGGAACCTGACGCACAGGAGTTCATCTGCTTTGCAAGTGGATTGATTTAGACATGTACAAAAGTCGAATTGCTTTCTCTCTTTCCACTTGCCTGTGTGACCTTTATGGGATCCTTTTCCTTTTCTTCTCCTTTTTGAACGTTTGCAAGGTTTAACAGTTTAGTTAGGTTGTTGGAACATTTTTGGGTTGAGGGGGAGGAAGTGAGTAGAAGACAGGTAGGGAACTGATTGCTAGGAGAAATGTTTAGTGATGTAGGGGAGTCGGGTGGGGGTACGGGGTTATAGAGTTGGTAGTGAAGGGGGTATGTGTGTGGTTGGGGTTGTGTGTGTTTGGAATTCAGTGTGGAGTGTGTGATGTGGGGAAGGTGGTAGACATGAGGGGAGATGGTCTACTCAGGAGGGGGGGTGGGGAATGGGGGGGGGGTGGAGAGTCTATTCGCTATACTGTTAATGAAGACCATAATAGATTGGTGGAGAGAGGGCAAAAACGCCTGGGGGGCTCAGCTGGGAGGTCCCTTAGGGGTGGTCACAAAAGGGCTTTGTTTCTTCAGCAAATATTCATTAGATTTGTTTCTAAATGGCTAATCTCAAAATTGTTTCCCTGAACGTTGACGGCGTACACTCACCAGTAAAGAGATCTAGGATCCTGCAGGCACTAAGAAAACAGCACACTGATATTGCAATGCTTCAAGAAACACACTTAGGGAATGCCGAACATGCTAAACCTAAACGAGAGTGGGTGGGAGACATTTTCTTCGCTTCGTACAATAGTAGGCAGAGGGGGGTAGCAATATTAATCAGGAAGAATTTGGCCTTTGAAATGCATAGGCTATACCAAGATCCGGAGGGCCGCTATGTCATAGTTGCGGGTCTACTGCAGGGGAACAAGGTGACACTATGCAGTTTATACGCACCTAATATATATACGCATACATTTTTTGCTACACTAGCTGCTAAACTTTTAGCTTTTGATGAATACCCACTCATACTGGGAGGAGATTTTAATATTACCAGCGATCCGCTTATAGATTGTAAGCCCCCAAAGAAAGCAAGCAGGGATTATGAAGGGAAGGGCGTGAACTATCTAGTTCAAAGGTGGCCAAGGATGGGGCAAGACGTAGGGGCTCAGGAAACGCCCTTCTGCATTTCCTCACAGCTGTATCCGGGGCGACTCCAGTTCCACCCCGAGCTTCCCAGGGCCCTCGCTCCAAGTGCACAGAGTTTCCAGGTGCTTTTTGGCTAGGACCAGGCGACCCTCAGGGGGAGGAATGCTGGCTTCAGCCTAACCCCTGGTAAGCCTTTCCTCAGCTGAGAGGTGCCCAGCTCTACCACCGGCTGCCTTTCAGGTGCTGTGGAGGACCTGCAGCTCATCTGCATATCCTTACAGCCTTCTCCAGGGTGACACCCAGGTCCACTACGACCCACTCAGGGCCTCTGCTCTAGGTGCAAATTAATATGTAGAAAACTAAACAAAGAATTTATATAATTTGATCAAGTATTTGTGACTTAATTGTACAAGATAGATAGCAACTGCATAATCTGCAAAATTTCAGCCTCAAGTATGGACTAATTAGGTCTTTAAAAAATGAGAAACTTCAGTCAGTTTTTAAAAATACCTTTTTCAGCAGAACTCATTTGAAAAACTGAAAATATCTGTATCTCTGATAGCCCGAAATTGTGAAAAAAAATGCATAATCCCTTTCTAGTGACCCTATAGTAAACAAAATTTGCAAAAATGAAAGTTGACCAAATTTACTTATCCAAACTTTGTAGCCTTTCTCTGTTGTTTACCTCATTTTTGGTACCTTTTCACTCAGCAGGTTATATTTCTATATTAAAAATTTTAAAGCGGTAAGATATATTAACTAAAGCAAAATCAAATATCTTAAGTGGGGGGGGGGGGGGGGGGGGAGGGGAGGGGGGTGCAGGATGCTGCCAGAGAGGAACCGCTGAACTGGAGCTCTTGTGCCAAATCCCATTTTTTCCTATAACAAATACCTTGGATTTCCTTTTTGCTATGCCAAAAACCAGGGGCAATCAATAGCTCTTTCCCATAGAATCTACTGTAGTTCCAGGCAGATCTGGGAAGGAAACCTTGCTAGTCAGTAGTGACTAGAGCATAATATACACCCCCCCCCCCCCCCCCCCCACATACACACACACACACACGTGCACACTCTCTTAAGGTGGAGATCACTTTAAGCCCAGAGGAGAGGATTCCTCCTTCAATGCCAGCATTGGGGAGCTGTATGCATGAGGATACCTTGACTCTATCCCTCTGCCTGTCGGCGTACCTCAGGGTTCTGTTCTTGGTCCCCTCCTCTTTTCTATCTACACTTCTTCCCTTGGTTCATTAATCTCATCCCATGGCTTTTCCTACCATCTCTATGCTGATGACTCCCAAATCTACCTTTCTACCCCTGATATCTCACCTTGCATCCAAACCAAAGTTTCAGCGTGCTTGTCTGACATTGCTGTCTGGATGTCTCAACGCCACCTGAAATTAAATATGACCAAATCCGAGCTTCTCATTTCCCCCCCCCCCCCCCCCCCCCCCCAAACCCACCTCCCTGTTCCCCCCGTTTTCTATTTCTGTTGATGGCTCTCTCATTCTCCCTGTCTCCTCAGCTCGAAACCTTGGGGTCATCTTTGACTCTTCTCTCTCCTTCTCTGCTCATATCCAGCAGATTGCCAAGACCTGTCGTTTCTTTCTTTACAACATCCGTAAAATCCGCCGCTTTCTTTCCGAGCACTCTACCAAAACCCTCATCCACACCCTTGTCACCTCTCGTTTAGACTACTGCAATCTGCATCTTGCTGGCCTCCCACTTAGTCACCTCTCCCCTCTCCAGTCGGTTCAAAACTCTGCTGCCCGTCTCATCTTCCGCCAGGGTCGCTTTACTCATACTACCCCTCTCCTCAAGACCCTTCACTGGCTCCCTATCCGTTTTCGCATCCTGTTCAAACTTCTTCTACTAACCTATAAATGTACTCACTCTGCTGCTCCCCAGTATCTCTTCACACTCGTCCATCCCTACACCCCTTCCCGTGTACTCCGCTCCATGGATAAATCCTTCTTATCTGTTCCCTTCTCCACTACTGCCAACTCCAGACTTCGCGCCTTTTGTCTCGCTGCACCCTACGCCTGGAATAAACTTCCTGAGCCCCTACGTCTTGCCCCATCCTTGGCCACCTTTAAATCTAGACTGAAAGCCCACCTCTTTAACATTGCTTTTGACTCCTAACCACTTGTAACCACTCGCCTCCACCTACCCTCCTCTCTTCCTTCCCGTTCACATTAATTGATTTGATTTGCTTACTTTATTTATTTATTTTTTTTGTCTATTAGATTGTAAGCTCTTTGAGCAGGGACTGTCTTTCTTCTATGTTTGTGCAGCGCTGCGTATACTTTGTAGCGCTATAGAAATGCTAAATAGTAGTAGTAGTAGTAGTAGTAGACGACTCATGAAAGCCAAAGACACGCTGAGCATTGCCGCTTTAACAGCAGCGGCAGGAATCGAAGGAGTTGGTTCAGAAGGTATTGCTCAAGGGGCTGTTTTGCAAATACAGTACACGTCGGATAAGCGCATGCTCTGTTGAACTGCATGCCGTACTTCGGTCCCATTTTTGGCGCCATCAATTTCTATGGGGACAAACTTCAGTTTAGCGCACCACTGATAAGTGCAAGATTCGCTTATATGCATGGTTTAAGACTGCTCCTCTGCAGGAAAGACTCCGCATAAGCGCGCACACGGAATATGGAAGCCGGTTGGCGCGTGACAACCAACGAGATTTCAATTTTACCGCCCCTTCAACTGCCACAGGCAGAATAAGCAAAAGAATGTTGTTAGAGTGTACACTGGGGTCGTCGTCATTCTCATGCAACTGTAAGACTTTACCACTGGCTGAACGAATAGAAGTTCTTTAAAAATTAGAAAACAAAGTCAAGCATCTATTGCTAAAGAATATGGTGTCAATCCCAGTCAAATTTCACGTATCTTGAATCATAAAGACCAGTTTCTGGAAGACTGGCAAAACAATCCACAATAGAAATGAAAATGGACGGGAAAAGCTGAGGAGGTAGAAGATGCTTTTCAGTGGTTTTCTCGCGTCAGGAGCAGACAGTTTCCTGTCAGTGGTCCACTGCTTATGGAGAAAGCTAATCAGCTAGCTGAAAGTCTTGGACAAACTGAATTCAAAGCCACTGTTGGATGGTTGGAAAGATGAAAGGAGAGGAACAACATAAAATTCAAGAAACCAGCATGGTGAAAAACAAGATGCTGATGACTTTGGTGCTGAAAATTGGGTTGTTTCAATTCTTCCTACCGTCTTGAACGAGTTTGCACCTCGTGACATTTTCAATGCTAACGAAACCAGTCTCTACTGGCGAGCGATTCCTGATGGAACACTTGCATTCAAACAAGCCGATACTACAGGAGGTAAAGCGTCGAAGGACCTACTGACGATCCTCCTTTGCTGCAATACGGATGGGAGTGAGAGGATGTGTTAGAAGAAATGTTAGAAGAAATGATTTATTTTGGGGAAAATAGCTCTAGAGCAACTCGCCACTGCTTATAATTTAAGAGCAGGTGCTGTATTTATATTGATTTCTCCACCAATCACCAAAGGTGATAATTGCAATAAATTAAATAAAGTATACTCAGAACACAGAGACCGTATTTTTAGCTTCAAAAAAGATTGATTTAATATACAATTGCACACGAGAGGTAGGTTTTAAGAGGAATCTTTACAGGTAATCTGTGCATAAAAATAGAACAAAGTAGCAGGTCTAGATCAAAAGTTATGTTACTCACAAGTCCTTGTTACAAGCATGCTGTGGTCCAGCTGGTTGATGAGCACATGTTTCAGGACAGGAGGCATCAGCAGCTGAAGAGGATCTGACTTGCTGGCAGTTGATGAGAATCTGAGTTGTTTGCAGTGAAGAGAATCTGAGTCTTGCTTGCAGTTGAAGAGAATCTGAATCTTGGGAAACAGCTTGTCCTTTTATATCTTGCAATCTGCAGGAGCATATGCCATGTGGATCTTTGTCCTGATTTCCTGGTTTCCACATGACCCCTGAGCATTTGCAAAGCATTGTGGTATCTTGGTCTGCACACGACCCCTGAGTTGGTCCCATGTCTTATGACATCACGAGACTTACAGTCTGGACTTTGCTGGCAAATGTCTTTTGATGTCCTGTTCAGTCTCTGGGGCAGATACACATTACAAGTCCTTCCTTTCTGCACATGTCTGGAAGCTGATGGGAGGGGCAGGTATACCTTTGACAAGCAAATGTCCTGTTTATGGTCTCCTCTGAGTTCTTTGTTTTATTCAGGTGCCCACCTTAGTCCATCTTTTGTTAGGTGTGAGGACAGAGGAATAGAGTCAATTTAAAACTTTAAAGCAGTCTTAAGTCTTTTGTTTGAGGAATGAGAAAAGGCAAGGTGAGGCCCCAAAGGGGGAGGGAAGAGGGCTTTTGGAATGAGACTATTTTCTCTACTGCAGTGTCAAATATATATTTTTAAAAGATACACAAATATATTGGTGTATATATAATCCAGCAAATATGCTACATATTTCAGTAATAAACTGATACCATTACAGATGGAACCACTCGTCATTGGAAAGAGCAAACAGCCTCGTTGCTTCAAGAATGTTAAGCGACTTCCTGTGTCATACGAAGCTAACGCAAATTCATGGATGACTGAGGAAATTTGGAAGCAGTGGCTAAAGAAGTTAGACACTAGAATGCGGGCACAAAAGTGTCAGATTTTGTTGCTTTGTGATAATTGTGCTGCACACAGTGATGATGTTAGGCTGGGTAACGTCAAGGTGGTTTCTTGCCACCAAACACTACCTCTCTGATCCAACCTATGGATCAGGACATAATAGGCTATTTCAAACAACATTATCAGGCTCTTGTGCTACGTCGTCTGATGAGTGTTATTGATGACCAGACTGGCAAGGATAAACGTGCTGTTGAACTGGCTCGTAATCTATCACTGTTGGATTTCCTACATATGCAGAAAGAAGCCTGGAATGATGTTACACAGGCAACCATTGTGAACTGCTACAAGCGGGCAAGCTTTGTTAGGGATGTGGAGAGGGATGAAACAGATGCAGCTGTTGCAAATGCGTCAGATGAACAGGTTATTGACATCCCAGCTTGTGTTACTGAAGAGGAGTTTCATCACTAGCTGTTGATTACGATCTACAAACAGCTGACGACAGCACTGATGTCGAGATATGCGCCTACACGCAGGCAACGGCTGATGATGAAACAGATGATGAAATGAGCAGCGAGGCACATGCTGACGAAATTAAACAACCTCCTGTCACTTTTGCAAGAGCACTGGAGAGTCTCAACACCGTGCGGGCCTATCTGGAGGCCACTAGATGCCAGTGCTATGACAGTTTTTACCGTCTGGCAGATGTAGTCTATGGAACTCAGACACAATAGTGTACAGAGGACTATGACTGACTAATTCAAGTAAGCCTAATGTCCGTTAATGGAGACTGTATATTGTCAGTTAATGGAGACTGTATACTGTACATATAAAAACAGTACTGTACATATGTTTATCAGATGTCAAGCTTCTTTGTGTCACAGCGGTTAAGTGCATGCTCCGGTTAACTGCATGTATTTCTTTGGTCCCACACCCTTGCACTTAAGCGGATTCCACTGTACATACAATTTCTTCAATGAACCTGCTGCAGGAATTGAGTAAGTCTGATTTTTCTTCAAAAGTAGTGATTTTGGAATCTATTTGGGATGCTGTGTTGAAATTAGAGACCTCTTTTACTCAAACGTTTGTGACTTTGTCTATTCAAATGCAAGCATCTAGTATTCCAGTGACTGTGTTGGGACAAAAAGTGATATGTTTGAAAAAGTGTGTGGAAGTAATAGAAGCAGATATTAAAAACATTAATGGTAAACTAAGGATAACATACTCGTACGTAATAAGGTGGAGAATTTGGATAATATGTTAAGGATATTCAAAAGTTGGGGAAGAAAAGAGAGGTGCTGTTGTTGGGAGATTTTAATCTGCCGGATGTAGATTGGAAGGTTCCTTCTGCGAAATCGGAAAGAAGTAGAGAGATTGTGGATGCTTTCCAAAGTGCTCTGCTCAGACAAATGGTGACGGAACCCACAAGGGAGGGAGCGACGCTGGATCTGGTGCTCACGAATGGAGATAGTGTGTCAAATGTCCGGGTGGCTGCGCACCTGGGAAGCAGTGACCATCAAACGGTTTGTTTTGATATAACGGCTCATGTGGTTAGCGGCCACTCTAAACTCAAAGTCCTGGACTTCAAGCGAACTAACTTTAACAAAATGGGGGAATACCTGAGGAAGGAGCTGATGGGCTGCGAGAACGCACAACATGTGGAAGGACAGTGGTCCAAGCTGAAAGAAGTAATGAACAGGGCCACAGACCTTTATGTAAGGAGAGTAAATAAAAGCAAGAGAAAAAGGAAACCGATATGGTTTTCAAAGCAAGTGGCTGAGAAAATAAAGGCTAAAGAGTTAGCATTCCAGAAATACAAAAAATCTCAAGTAGAGGAACACAGGGAGGAATACCGGATGAAACTGAAAGAAGCCAAGAGAGAGGTACGTCTGGCGAAGGCGCAAGCGGAAAAACAAATGGCTAGAAATGTACGGTATATTAGTGAAAGGAGAAAGACTAAAAAGGGGATTGTGAGACTAAAAGATACAGCAAAACGCTATGTAGAAAATGATGAAGGAAAAGCCAATTTGCTAAATAGATACTTTTGTTCTGTTTTCACTGAAGAAAATCCTGGGGAAGGATCGAGAGGGACTGGCAAAAGTACACCTGAGAATGAAGTGGATAGAGCACCGTTCACGGAAGAGAGTGTATATGAACAACTTGGAAAGCTAAAGGTGGACAAAGCCATGGGGCCGGACGGGATCCACCCCAGAATACTGAGGGAGCTCAGAGAGGTTCTGGCGGGTCCTCTTAAAGATTTGTTTAATAAATCCTTGGAGACGGGAGAGGTTCCGAGGGATTGGAGAACGGCGGAGGTGGTCCCTCTTCACAAAAGTGGTGATAGGGAAGAAGCTGGAAACTACAGGCCGGTAAGCCTCACTTCGGTTATTGGAAAAGTAATGGAAGCCATGCTGAAGGAAAGGATAGTAAATTTCCTGGAAGCCAATAAGTTGCAAGATCCCAGACAACATGGTTTCACCAAAGGGAAATCGTGCCAAATGAATCTCATTGAATTCTTTGACTGGGTGACAGGAGAATTAAATCAAGGACGTGCTATGGACGTCATCTACTTAGATTTCAGCAAGGCTTTTGACACGGTTCCCCACAGGAGGCTCTTGAATAAACTAGAAGGGCTGAAGATAGGACCCGAAGTGGTGAACTGGATTAGGAACTGGTTGACGGACAGACGCCAGAGGGTGGTGGTAAATGGAGTTCGCTCGGAGGAGGGAAAGGTGAGTAGTGGAGTGCTTCAGGGATCGGTGCTGGGGCCCATTCTGTTCAATATATTTGTGAGTGACATTGCCGAAGGGTTACAACGTAAAGTTTGCCTTTTTGCAGATGACACCAAGATTTGCAACAGAGTGGACACCCCGGAGGGAGTGGAAAACATGAAAAAAAGATCTGAAGAAGCTGGAAGAATGGTCTAACATTTGGCAATTAAAATTCAATGCGAAGAAATGCAAAGTGATGCACTTAGGGAGTAGAAATCTAAGGGAGGCGTATGTGTTAGGTGGGGAAAGCCTGATAGACACGGACGGGGAGAGGGATCTTGGCGTGATAGTATCTGAGGACCTGAAGGCGATGAAACAGTGCGACAAGGCAGTGGCCGTAGTGAGAAGGTTGCTAGGCTGTATAGAGAGAGGTGTGACCAGCAGAAGAAAGGAGGTTTTAATGCCCCTGTATAAGACGTTGGTGAGGCCCCACCTGGAGTATTGTGTTCAGTTTTGGAGGCCATACCTTGCGAAGGATGTTTAAAAAATGGAAGCGGTGCAAAGAAAAGCTATGAGGATGGTATGGGAGTTGCGTTCCAAGACGTATGAAGAGAGACTTGCTGACCTGAACATGTATACTCTGGAGGAAAGGAGGAACAGGGGTGATATGATACAGACGTTCAAATATTTGAAAGGTATTAATCCGCAAACGAATCTTTTCCGGAGATGGGAAGGCGGTAGAACGAGAGGACATGAAATGAGATTGAAGGGGGGCAGACTCAGGAAAGATGTCAGGAAGTATTTCTTCACGGAGAGGGTGGTGAACGCTTGGAATGCCCTCCCGTGGGAGGTGGTGGACATGAAAACGGTAACGGAATTCAAACATGCGTGGGATAGGCATAAAGGAATCCTGTGCAGAAGGAATGGATCCACAGAAGCTTAGCTGAAATTGGGTGGCGGTGGGAAGAGGGGTTGGTGGTTGAGAAACTAGGATAGGGGAGGGCAGACTTATACGGGGTCTGTGCCAGAGCCGGTGATGGGAGGCGGGACTGGTGGTTGGGAGGCGGGAAATAATGCTGGACAGACTTATACGGTCTGTGCCCTTGAAAAAGACAGGTAAAAATCAAGGTAAAGTATACACATATGAGTTTATCGTGGGCAGACTAGATGGACCGTGCAGGTCTTTTTCTGCCGTCATCTACTATGTTACTATATGTAGGAGATCCAGGAAATTATAGACCGGTGAGTCTGACGTCGGTGCTGGGCAAAATGGTAGAGACTATTATTAAGAACAAAATTACAGAGCATATTCAAAAGCATGGATTTAGTGAAGAGAAATCTTGCCTCACCAATCTACTACATTTCTTCGAAGGGGTGAACAAACATGTGGGTAAAGGGGAGCCGGTTGATATTGTGTATCTGGATTTTCAGAAGGCGTTTGACAAAGTACCTCATGAAAGACTCCAGAGGAAATTGGAGAGTCATGGGATAGGAGGTAGTGTTCTATTGTGGATTAAAAACTGGTTAAAAGATAGAAAAAAGAGTAGGGTTAAATTGACAGTATTCTCAATGGAGAAGGGTAGTTAGTGGGGTTCCCCAGGACTCTCTGCTGGGACCGCTGCTTTTTAACATATTTATAAATGACCTAGAGATGGGAGTAACTAGTGAGGTAATTAAATTTGCTGATGACACAAAGTTATTCAAAGTCGTTAAATCGTGGGAGGATTGTGAAAAATTACAGGAGGACCTTACGAGACTGGGCATCTAAATGGCAGATGACGTTTAATGTGAGCAAGTGCAAAGTGATGCATGTGAGAAAGAGGAACCCGAATTATAGCTACGTCATGCAAGGTTCCATGTTAGGAGTCATGGGCCAAGAAAGGGATCTAGGTGTCGTCGTCGATGATAAGTTGAAACCTTCTGCTCAGTGTGCTGCTGCGGCTAAGAAAGGAAATAGAATGTTAGGTATTATTAGGAAAGGAATGGAAAACAAAAATGAGGATGTTATAATGCCTTTGTATCGCTCCATGGTGCGACCGCACCTCAAATATTGTGTGCAGTTCTGATTGCCGCATCTCAAAAAAGATATAGTGGAATTAGAAAATGTGCAGAGAAGGGCGACGAAAATGATAAAGGGGATGGGACGACTTCCCTATGAGGGAAGGCTAAAGCGGCTAGGGCTCTTCAGCCTGGGAGAAAAGGCGGCTGAGGGGAGATATGATAGAGGTCTATAAAACGGGTTGAACGGGTAGATGTGAAGCGTCTGTTCACGCTTTCCAAAAATACTAGGACTAGGGGGCATGCGATGAAGCTACAATGTAGTAAATTGCAATACTTATGTACTTTATACTGAGAGTAAAACACAAGGCTCAGATGTTATTATAAAAAGGTAAGCTGTTTATTGTACAATAGGCAGCAAGTAATAGTAGATGTAATCAGAGACAATGAATCATGCTAACCCAAAATGATGGTAAAAGATCTGGGTGTAGCCAAGATAGTGCACACTCACCTAATCCTGAAATTAGGATACCTAACAACCCCAGGCACTCATGGGCACTAAGAAGATAACAGTTCAGACCTGACAGATGGTATCACTCACGAGCACTGGATCTGGAAACAGCACAGGCACTTGATGATGGTAGATCTGCTGCACGACTAATATTCTGCCAGGGTCGTTATGCTCATATTAGCCCTCTCCTCAAGTCACTTCACTGGCTTCCTATCCGTTTCCGCATACAGTTCAAACTTCTCTTATTGACCTATAAGTGCATTCACTCTGCAGCTCCTCAGTACCTCTCCACTCGCATCTCTCCCTACTTTCCTCCCCGGGAACTCCGTTCACTGGGTAAATCTCTCTTATCCGCACCCTTCTCCTCCACTGCTAACTCCAGACTCCATTCCTTTTATCTTGCTGCACCATATGCCTGGAATAGACTTCCTTAGCCGGTACGTCAAGCTCCATCTCTGACCATGTGCAAAGGGGAAAAGGATAGTGATAGGAGTGTACTACCGTCCGCCTGGCCAGGACGAACAGACGGATGCGGAAATGTTAAAGGAAATCAGGGACGCAAACAAACTGGGCAACACAATAATAATGGGGGATTTCAATTACCCGCATATAGACTGGGGTAATGTAACATCTGTACACGCAAGGGACATAAGATTTCTTGATGAAATCAAGGACAGCTTCATGGAACAGCTAGTTCAGGAGCCGACAAGAGAAGGAAAAATACTAGACTTAGTCCTTAGTGGTGCTCATGATCTAGTGCAGGGGGTAACGATACGAGGGCCGCTTGATAACAGTGATCATAATATGATCGGTTTTGATATTGGCATTGAAGGAAGTGAAACTAGGAAATCAAGTACGCTAGCGTTTAACTATAGAAAAGGTGATTACGACAAAATGAGAAAAATGGTGAAAAAAAGACTGAAAGGAGCAGCTCGCAGAGTAAAAAACTTGCATCAGGCGTGGATGCTGTTTAAAAACGCCATCCTGGAGGTTCAGGACAAATATATTCCACGTATTAGAAAAAAGGGAAAAAAGACTAAACGTCAGCCGGCGTGGCTAAACAGTAAGATAAAGGAAATCATTAGAGCCAAAAAACAATCCTTCAGAAAGTGGAGAAGAGAACCAACTGAAAGTAACAGGATAGATCATAAGGAATGCCAAGCCAAATGCAAAGCGGAGATAAGGAGGGCAAAAAAGGACTTTGAGAAGAAATTAGCGTTGGAAGCAAAAATACATAGTAAAAACTTTTTAGATACATTAAAAGCAGGAAACCGGCCAAAGAGTCGGTTGGGCCGCTGGACGAAAATGGTGTTAAAGGGGCGATCAAGGAGGACAAAGCCGTAGCGGAGAAATTAAACGAATTCTTTGCTTCGGTCTTCACCGAGGAGGATTTGGGGGGGACACCGGTGCCGGAAAGAATATTTGAAGCGGGGGAATCGGAGAAACTAAACAAATTCTCTGTAACCTTGGAGGATGTAATGGGTCAGTTCAGCAAGCTGAAGAGTAGTAAATCACCGGGACCTGATGGTATTCATCCCAGAGTATTAATAGAACTAAAAAATGAACTTGCGGAGCTACTGTTAGAAATATGCAATCTGTCCCTAAAATCGAGTGTAATACCGGAAGACTGGAGGGTAGCCAATGTTACTCCGATTTTTAAGAAGGGTTCCAGAGGAGATCCGGGAAATTATAGACCGGTGAGTCTGACGTCGGTGCCGGGCAAGATGGTGGAGGCTATTATTAAGAATAAAATTGCAGAGCATATACAAAAACATGGACTGATGAGACAAAGTCAGCACGGATTTAGTGAAGGGAAGTCTTGCCTCACCAATCTAATGCATTTTTTTGAGGGGGTAAGCAAACATGTGGACAATGGGGAGCCGGTTGATATTGTATATCTGGATTTTCAGAAGGCGTTTGACAAAGTGCCGCACGAAAGACTCCTGAAGAAATTGCAGAGTCATGGAATCGGAGGTAGGGTATTATTATGGATTAAGAACTGGTTGAAAGATAGGAAGCAGAGAGTAGGATTGCGTGGCCAGTATTCTCAGTGGAGGAGGGTAGTTAGTGGGGTCCCGCAGGGGTCTGTGCTGGGTCCGTTGCTTTTTAATGTATTTATAAATGACCTAGAGATGGGAATAACTAGTGAGGTAATTAAATTCGCCGATGACACAAAATTATTCAGGGTCGTCAAGTCGCAGGAGGAATGTGAACGATTACAGGAGGACCTTGCGAGACTGGGAGAATGGGCGTGCAAGTGGCAGATGAAGTTCAATGTTGACAAGTGCAAAGTGATGCATGTGGGTAAGAGGAACCCGAATTATAGCTACGTCTTGCAAGGTTCCGCGTTAGGAGTTACGGATCAAGAAAGGGATCTGGGTGTCGTCGTCGATGATACGCTGAAACCTTCTGCTCAGTGTGCTGCTGCGGCTAGGAAAGCGAATAGAATGTTGGGTGTTATTAAGAAGGGTATGGAGTCCAGGTGTGCGGATGTTATAATGCCGTTGTATCGCTCCATGGTGCGACCGCACCTGGAGTATTGTGTTCAGTACTGGTCTCCGTATCTCAAAAAGATATAGTAGAATTGGAAAAGGTACAGCGAAGGGCGACGAAAATGATAGTGGGGATGGGACGACTTTCCTATGAAGAGAGGCTGAGAAGGCTAGGGCTTTTCAGCTTGGAGAAGAGACGGCTGAGGGGAGATATGATAGAAGTGTATAAAATAATGAGTGGAATGGATCGGGTGGATGTGAAGCGACTGTTCACGCTATCCAAAAATACTAGGACTAGAGGGCATGAGTTGAAGCTACAGTGTGGTAAATTTAAAACGAATCGGAGAAAATTTTTCTTCACCCAACGTGTAATTAGACTCTGGAATTCATTGCCGGAGAACGTGGTACGGGCGGTTAGCTTGACGGAGTTTAAAAAGGGGTTAGATAGATTCCTAAAGGACAAGTCCATAGACCGCTATTAAATGGACTGGAAAAATTCCTCATTTTTAGGTACAACTTGTCTGGAATGTTTTTACGTTTGGGGAGCGTGCCAGGTGCCCTTGACCTGGATTGGCCACTGTCGGTGACAGGATGCTGGGCTAGATGGACCTTTGGTCTTTCCCAGTATGGCACTACTTATGTACTTATGTACTTATGACCTTCTTCAAATCTAAGCTAAAAGCCCACCGTTTTGATGCTGCTTTTAACTCCTAACCCTTGTTCACTTGTTCAGAACCCTTATTTTATCATCCTCACTTTAATATTCCCTTATCTCTTGTTTGTCCTGTTTGTCTGTCCTAATTAGATTGTAAGCTCTATCGAGCAGGGACTGTCTCTTCATGTTCAAGTGTGCAGCGCTGCGTACGTCTAGTAGCGCTATAGAAATAAGTAGTAGTAGTAGATCAGGAACACCAGTACGTGATGAATGTAGACTCCCCAGCTGGACAGTCTCGGGCAGCATTGTCGCAGGTTAACGAGCCTTCATTGGGTGGCAGGGCTCGGAGCCAGCTGTTGCCTGTTACCAAGGTTCCAAGAGATGTAAGCTAGCATGCCAGCTAAGTTGATAGCACCTTCAAGGAAGGGGTCTTTATACCTTTCTTAGTGCCAGGTGGGCTGGAAGATGACAACCTGAAGTCCCTGCAGTGACATCCATGGTGATAACAATATAACAGCAATAAGTTGTTATTTTTTTCAGTTGTTTTGCCTTTATCAGACTAGATTGCTTCTTATGCACCTCAAAGCCTTTACAGTACCGAGCCTCTGTTTGGCCATTCTGAGCCCTCATGTTCAGTTCCAGGCTTTGCCTGTTGGCATGGCTATGGCTCCATTCACCTTTTCCTAGATTTGGGAATTTTGCGGCATTCTCTGCAAGGACCAGCGTCAGAGTGCACCTCACTCTAGATGAGATCCGAGAGTTTATCTTCCCGGGTCTTCTTGGAATCCTTGAGCTGGGTGGTCACCCTTCAAATAAGCCACCTTGTCCCATTCCAGACAGCTCTGGTATGATTTTTTTCTTGACCGAGGACTGGAGGATCTAGGTTCAGACTTAGATGCGCAGTCTGCTCAGGGCGCTGAGTCCTTGGGCCTGGCTATGCATTCATGTCTTCGGCTCTTTCTGCAGGATGGGTTGCAGAAGAGCCTGGCCTGACCTTGCACTCGGAGGTGGTGCATTTCTTGCAGAGTGTTTTGCTCCTCCGCTGCTGCGACCTCCCTGAAACCTCATTCGTATTCTCCGAGTCTAGCGTGGGGTTACTTGTCTACCGAGCATTGCTTCAGACTCCTTTTGTCCCTTTGCAGAATGCTTCGCTTAGGAACTTACAAGCAGTGTTCTTGATCGCTAATTCTTCGGCACGCAGAGTGTCTGAATTTTTAATGCAGCCATTCCGAGCTGTTTTTTCTGCAATTTGCCGAGTGTGGAGTGACCTTGCTTTCGGTTCCTTTTTTCTTTTCTGGCTGTAGTTTGGCTTTTCTTTTTCAGCCTCTCTTTCGTCCATTTCGGGAGGGGGATTTTCACACAGAGTGTACACGCACTTCGTCTTCTGGATGTTCAGAGGGCTCGCCTGTATTTGCAGATGTTGCATGTTTTTCAGCATTCAGATCTTCTCTTTGTCACTGGTTCTTGCTGTGGAACGGCAGCCTCTGGTCTGATCTGATTTTTTTCTCATTGGATTGCAGATAATTTGTGGATTTTTTGAAAGGTTGCATCCCACCAGTGGCATTCAAGTCTTGTTTCACGAGTTTGCTATCTACTTCTTGAGCGGAACGGATGTGCTTTCTCTATTCAGATGCTGCCCTTGCAGCGGCAGTTCTGGCTCGGGGAGCAGTGACTTCTCTCCCTACTTAGGGTTTGCTTTGGTACATCCCAACAGTTTTGCATTCATCTGCTGCCTACGCTAAGGAAGGTAAAATTATGCCTTACCTGTAGATAATTTTCTTTCCTTTAGTAGCAGCAGATGAATCCAGGATCCCGCCCTTTGTCAGCCGCGCTTGTTTTGCCTATCTGTTCTTATTCTGGTCTTTAGTTTCCAAAAAAACAAAAAACAAAAAAAAGAGGAGGAAAGACAACAGAAACCACTGAAGAGGACTCCATCGCAGTTGTGGTTTCTCTTAAGTCAGACTGACAAGTTTTCTGTTTTGTATGGTTGGTGACGAAGGCTTCCTGGTTTCTTGTCTGATTCTGCTTGGTGATGAGACATGTACTGAGGTGAAGGAGAAGCTGGCTGTCTGGTATCACTGCCTTCAGCTTTGTAATCTCTATCTCTACCTGCTGGTAGATGGACATGGACACAACTCACCAGCTCTTGGATTCATCTGCTGCTACTAAAGGAAAGAAAATTATCAGCAGATAAGGCATAATTTTACCTTCCTCCTGGGGTACTTTCGGACTTTGTTTCTTCTTGCTGACTTGACATTCAGTGTGTACTTCTACACTATTTGGGAGTGACCAACTGGTGCCATTGGTCTGCTAATTGTTTTGTGCTCTGCTTGGGTCCTCCCATGGGTCCTACATCCTCCAAAACTATGCTGGCTTGCTGAGCCTCTGAGGCTGTCGCGTCCAGGTCAGTGCTAACTACCATTTCCTTCCAGATTCTGGGAACCTTTTGCCTGGGCTGGCACACCTTACTGGCAAAGCATGTCTCTCTTACATGGAAGAATCTGGTAGGGTGGTGACTTGGTCTTCCTTGCTTCCTCAGACACTACCGTTTGGATGTCTATGCTCGCTTGGGGGGGGGGGGCACCTTTCGGTATCATGGTGTTTTCTGCAGGAGTTTCAGGTTCCCACCGTAGGACTGCTTTACTATATCCAACAAGTCTCTGGAGTCATCTGCTGCTGACACTAAGGAACAAAAAATTGTGTCTTACCTGATTATTTTCTTTCCTTTAGTCACTGCAGATGAATCCAGAGACCCACCCTGTGTGTTTTTTTTTTTTGGCAGTTTCTATCTATTAGTTCTCTCAGTTGGTCCGGGTTTTCTTTTTAGATGGCATAGTGTAATTGGTTTATCACTTTTCGCAATGGGGAAGAAGAAATGTTTATTCTGTTTCCTTCTACTTTGTTACGAGAAATACTGACTGACCAAAGAGCATTCTAGCGTAAATGCCAGAGAGCACTGAACTGCACTATCTCCACCTGCTGGTCGATAGTTACAACCCACAAGTTTCTGGATTCATCTACTGCAACTAAAGAAAAGAAAATTATCTGGTTAGACACAATTTTTTGTTTGCTTCATTCTTTGCGGAAGAAGATGTAAGAGATCTACGTGTACTTGAAATGGTTTTCACGGGTGATGAGGAGGAACTGAAAGAAATCTTGGTGAACTTGGACAATCTACTGAGCCAAATTGACAAGTTAAAAGTGATAAATCACCTGGACTGGATGATGTATGCCCCTGGGTATTGAAGAAGCTCAAACATGAAATTGCTGATCCTGCTGTTAGTGATAGTCCATAGTACCTGAAGGCTGGAGGGTGGCCAGTGTGACACTAATTTTTAAAAAGAGTTCTGGGTGATCCGGGAAATTACAGACCAGTACGCCTGATTTCAGTGCTGGGCAAAATAGTGGAAACTAGGATAAAGAATAAAATTACAGAACACATAAACATGGTTTAATGGGACAGAGTCAGCATGGTTTCAGCCAAGTGAGTTCTTGCCTCTCCAATTTGCTTCATTTCTTTAAAGGCGTGAATAATCATGTGGATAAAGGTGAACCGGTTGATGTAGTTTGTCTAGATTTTCAGAAAGCTTTTGACAAAGTACCTCATGAGAAACTCCTCAGAAAATTAAGGACACATGGGATAGGAAGCAATGTCATTCTGTGGTTTAGGTATTAGTTATTGAACAGAAAACAGAGGGTAGGGTTAAATGGCCATTTTTTGCAGTGTAGTGCCACAGGGATCTGTTCTGGGACCGGTGCTATTTAACATATTTATAAATAATCTGGTGAACAGCACAAGTGAGGTGATTACATTTGCAGATGACACAAAACTATTCAGAGTTGTCAACACACATGCGAATTGGGAAAAATTGCAGGAAGACCTTAGGAAACTGGAAGACTGGGCATCCAAATGGTAGATGAAATTTAATGTAGACAAATGCAAAATGATGCACATTGGGAAGAATAATCCGAGTCAGTTATCTGAATCTAGGGTCCACTTTAGGAGTCAGCACTCAAGAAAAAGACCTAGGTGTCAATACGCTAAAATCTTCTGCCCAGTGTGTGGCAGCGGCCGAAAAAGCAAATGGGATGCTAGGAATTATTAGGAGAGGGATGCAAAATAAGACCAAAAATATTATGCCTCTGTATCACTCCATGATTGACCTCACCTTGAGTATTGTGTTCAGTTCTGATCACCATATTTCAAAAAAGGTATAGCGGAATTAGAAAAGGTTCAAAGAGCAAACGAAATGATAAAGGGGATGGAACTGCCCCCATATGAGGAAAGGCTAAAGAGGTTAGGACTCTTTAGCTAGGAAAAGAGACGTTGGGGGGGGGGGGGGGGGAGAGAGATATGATTGAGGTCTACAAAATCCTGAGTGGTGCGGAACGGGCAGTCATGAATCGATTTTTCACTCATTCGAAAAGTACAAAGACCAGGGGAAACTCAACGAAATTGCATGGAAATAGTTTTAAAACAAATAGGAGGAAATATTTTTTCACTCAAAGAATACTTAAGTTCTGGATCTCGTTGCCAGAAGATGTGGTAATGGCGGTTAACATCTGAGTTTAATAAAAGGTTTGGACAAATTCCTGGAGGAAAAGTCCATAATCTGTGGTGGTCCTTAATACAAAAGACTTTGTAGCTGAAATAGTATGCTAGCTGGCTAGCAGAACTTGTTAAACCCCTTTGAAGAGTGACTGTACTTCAAAATTATACTGTATATATACAGTTAGGGAACAAGCTGGCTTTCTGATGCCTGAGGAAGGCAGTTTTTTGAAGGTCACTGATCCAGTGTTCTAACATTCTGTCTTTCCCAAGATGCATAAATCTGTTGAGAATTCCCCTGGATGCCCAGTTGTTTCTGTTCATGGATATTATATAATAACGTTTGATTCAGAAATGGCCTTGTTTGTTAGAAACTCCTCTCACCTGATACCGTTGTTGGATGGTATTGGACAGATTTAAAAGAATGTCTGTTGGTCATATTTGACCCCTCTGTACAAGTATGCCATAGTAAACCACTTGGAGGATATCCAGTTAGTTTATGTAAAAGAAGTCTATTTAGGGTTCCCACTGACTTTATTCTCAAACTAAGGAGCTTGGCTGTAACAGGAAAATTTTCTTCAGGTTAGCAAGCTAGTACTTTTTTTTTACTCTGCAAAGGAAAAGACCTCACAAGCTCAGCCTGTGGAGTTTTTGCTACCACAGTGGCTGGGTGAACCTCCTTATTGGTCAAATAACCTTCTATGGGTCCTATTTATATATTTTTTGTTACTTTTTTGTAGATATAGGTCAAGAATTTTTCTCCTTCCGACTTACACTAATTTTTGTGTAAGTTTTGTCTTATACTGGAAACAAGCACTTAACTGAATGCGTCTTTCCACTGTTCTGGTGAGCTCAACAGAGCACTTCCGTTTCACTTGCTGCTTTGTCGGGAGCTACATTTGCGAAGTTTTAGTTTCAGAAAGACCTTTTGGTTTCAGAAAGACCTGAATCGGGGGAAAATTTCAAGAGTAAAAACTTTTTTCAAGAGTAAAACTGTCATGGAACTCGTGCTTTGCCTATGGTAAAGTCTTTACCTTTATCTGAGTGCCTTCTTTCTCTGTGTGTTTTAATGACTACGCTTTACAAAATGGCGTCTCCGTTTTTATAAAGTCGCTCATTAGTGTGGAACAATCAGCTGTTCTCTTGTTGGTTTTTAAAGGTGACACATCTGATTAACCGTTTTCTATCTTGTGCAGCCTCCTTTCTATAGAAACACTTTCCACTCTATTCTGTTGTTCATACCTTGGGGGGTGAGCAAGTGTAATCTGTAAATCCATCATTGCTCTGTTTGGAGTAACCTGCGATTTAAATCACCTCCTCTTATGGGAAAAAAACAAGAAAAAATATTTATCAACAAATCGAAGGGACAGTGATGGAGACCCCAATGGCCCCCAGTGTTGCCAATTTATATGTATGTAATTTTGAAGAAACTTTTCTGAACAATCATCCATAGTGGAATGATGTTTTATGGGAGAGATACATTGATGACGCTTTCGGACTAGGACTACCACAGCTGTTCATTTTTATGATTAATTAAACATACGCAATGCTATCCTTAACTTTCATATGTCCTGTGATAAAACATGTCCTTTTTAGATATTCGTAGCAAGAAAAATGTATGTTTTGAAACCACAATGTTTTGGCAGCTAACCAATAGAAATAAACTTCTACATTAATAAAGCCAATCATGTATGTAGCCTGAAGGATAATTTATCAGTGAGCCAATTTTTAAGATTAAGGAGATTATGCAACACAGTATAAGAACTTATTTAATCAGGCTGTTGACATTTATGAGAGGCTCAGAGAGAGCATATCCAAAGAAAAGTATCAAGAGGGCCTATTGCACAGCTAAAAATAAGGAAAGACTGTTCTAGATATACTTCCTATGATATTAATCTTGAGTATACACTTATTTGACTATGGATATCAAGACTGTAATGGGGAAACACTGGCACTTTGTGCAGAACTTGTTAGATTTTGATGACAATAGATTTTTGATTGCACTTACAAGAAGAAGTTGTTAGTGAAGAGATTTACTAGTCTGACTCTCACAGCCTAAAAAATGTCTCTGTCATTGGACAGTTGATGATTTGTTTTTTTTTTTTAAACTAAGCTTCATTAAACAGCGCAGCCTGCTAAAAATCCCACACTACCTGCTTAACTCTGCAGTGGGTGTGCTGGAGCAGAGGAGTTGCCTGCTGTGACAGCTAGCATGTGGGTCATACCTTGTGCTACATGTCATGATTGCTGATAACTTGTCTGTACTTACTGCCACCTCAAGAGGAAGCGGTGAGTGCAGCAGTCCACTAGCGTGATTTATTGAACTGAAGGTGGGGGGAAGGGGAATGAAGGGACAGATGCTGGACTGTGCACCGTGGGGTGGAGGGGGAATGATAAATGGGAAATGCTGCAGTGTGATTAATTTTATTAGCCACAATTAACTTTAAAATCACAGCTGATAATATATTAATCACAGTGTTAATAGCATTCTCCGAGGACAAGCAAGCTGCTTGTTCTCACAATTGGGTGACGTCCGATGGCAGCCCCAGATCGGAAGATCTTCCTAGCAATAAAGTTTCCTAGCCCTCTCGTGCACATGTGCGAACCATGCATGCGCGACCGTCTTCCCGCCCGTAGCGCGAGCGTGCTCTTCAGTCTCTTTTTTCCCGCTGCTCAGGACGGCTGTTTTTCGGTAGTTCTGTGTCCCAGAGAGGCCTTCGCAGCGTTTTCGCAGAGTTTTGGCGTGTTTCTAACGAGTTCACTCGTGTTTTCCATTATTGTAAAAACAACAAAAAAAAGTTTCTTTACCTCTACTTCTTGAGTTTTGCCTGTAAGTTTCCTTTCTTTGTCGTCAGCGGCCATTTTGGCCGCCCGGAAGGGATTTTCCCTGTTTTGGTGTCTGTCTTTATCGGCACCATCGCAAATTTTGACCTCGCCGGCGTGATTTTTCCACCCATGTCCTCGAAGCCTGCCGGCGGCTTCAAGAAGTGCACGCGATGCAACCGGACAATCTTGCTCACTGATAGGCACGTCTCGTGTTTTCAGTGTTTGGAAGCTTGTCATCGTCCCAACGCCTGCACGTTGTGTCTTCAGCTAAAAAAGAGGACCCAGGCGGCGAGATCGGTTCAGTGGAACCTGTTGATCGGAGCCCAGTCCGGTCCTTCGACGTCGACGGAGCCAGCTGTACCGAGGTCATCGACGGTATCAATGTCAGCATCGGAGGGTGCATCGTTGTCCAGAGCGCAGGTGATGGCTGTCCAGAGATCCCACGCTGGTAGCAGTGAGCCATTGGGTGGGCGTGTGGATTCCACATCCTCGTCGGTACCAGGAGGTACCGGTGACGTTCTTCGAGCGAAGCACGAAGTACCGAGAGCTCCGGGGCGCCGAGGAAATCGGCACCCGGAAAGCGTCGACGCCGAGAGGACCGCTCACCCTCCATACAGGAGATGTCAATGCGCTCTTATCTGGACAGCCCGGTACCGCCTCCGCGCCCCAGGCAGATTCTGTCCTCGTCGCCAGTACCGGCCTCACAGCCTTGCTCGACAGACACTCTAGACGAGCGCCTCTGAGCCATACTTCCAGGGATTCTGGAAGGACTGCTGTGACCATCCGTTCCGGTACCGCCGGTGCTTGCGCTGTCGGTACCGTCGAGAGATGCAGCGGTTGGCTCCCTGCCCGTGGTGAGGACTGTGACACCAGTATCGCATGCGGCATCGGCGTCCGCTGCCACCCAAGTTGACTCCCCGTCGCCGGCGGCGAGGGTGTCTTCTTCTCGACATCGCCATAGAAGACTTAGTTCCTCGGCGTCGAGGCAGGCTCGGCTTCGGACCGAAGTTCGAGAACTGGTGTCCGATACCGAAGGTGAGGCCACGTGGGAGGTAGAGGAAGACCCCAGATATTTCTCTGATGAGGAGTCTTGTGGTCTTCCTTCTGATTCCACCCCTTCGCCAGAGAGAGAGTCTGTCTTTCTCGTCATTTGTCCGGGAAATGTCTACGGCCATTCCCTTCCCAATGCTTACTGAGGATGAGCCCAGGGCTGAGATGTTCGAGGTCCTGGATTATCCTTCGCCACCTAAGGAGTCATCCACTGTTCCTCTTCATAATGTCCTGAAGCAGACATTGATGGCGAACTGGACAAAGCCGTTAAGTAATCCCACTATTCCCAAAAAGATTGAGTCCCAGTATCGGATCCACGGGGACCCAGAGTTGATGAAGACCCAGTTGCCTTATGACTCTGGAGTTGTAGATCTGGCTCTTAAGAAAGTCAAGAGTACTAGAGAGTACGCCTCGGCGCCCCCAGGGCGGGAGTCTAGGACTCTGGACTCTTTTGGGAGGAAGGCCTACCATTCTGCTATGCTCGTGTCCAAGATTCAGTCCTACCCAGCTCTACATGAGCATCCACTTGCGGAACAATGTGAGGCAGCTGACGGACTTGGTCGATAAGCTCCCGTCGGAGCAGGCCAAGCCTTTTCAGGAAGTGGTAAGGCAGCTGAAGGCGTGTCGCAAATTCTTGTCCAGGGGTGTTTACAACACTTTTGATGTTGCGTCCAGGGCCGTTGCGCAGACTCTCATGGCTGCATGCCTCTGACCTTGAGAATAGAGTCCAGCAGTGGATTGCGGATGCTCCTTGCCGGGGGGATAATATTTTTAGTGAGCAGGTCGAACAGGTGGTAGAACAGTTCCACCAGCGGGACACCGCATTCGACAAACTCTCCCACAGGACGCCTTCAGCATCTACCTCATCAGGTAGACGTTTTTATGGAGGGAGCAGGAATGCTCCCTATGCTTATAATAAGCGTAGGTACAATCCACCTGTCTGCCAGCCTACTCAGGCTAAGCCCCAGCACGCTCGTTCACGTCAACAGCGTGCACCTCAACAGGCCCTGCAGCTCCCCAGCAAAAGCAAGGGACGGGCTTTTGACTGGCTCCAGGCGAGCATAGCCGAGATAAGTGTCCGTGCCGGATGATCTGCCGGTAGGAGGGAGGTTAAAGTTTTTTCACCAAAGGTGGCCTCTTGTAACCTCCAACTGGTGAGTTCGCCAAATAGTCCGGTTAGGATACTCCCTCAATTTGATCTCCAAACCTCCACATTGCCCACCGGGAGCTCAGTCCTTCAGCTCCCAGCACAGGCAGGTACTTGCAGAGGAAATCTCCGCCCTTCTCAGCGCCAATGCGGTCGAGCCCGTGCCACCAGGGCAGGAAGGGCTGGGATTCTATTCCAGGTACTTGTGGAAAAGAGGGGAAATGCGTCCCATCCTAGACCTAAGGGCCCTGAACAAATATCTGGTCCGAGAAAAGTTCATGATTCAGAAAAACGATTGGCTATGCTCTCTGGACTTAAAGGATGCTTATACTCACATCCCGATACTGCCAGCTGACAGACAGTATCTTCGATTCCGTCTGGGAACACAACATTTTCAGTACTGTGTGCTACCATTTGGTCTCGCCTCTGCGCCCAGGGTGTTCACAAAATGCCTGGCAGTCGTGGCGGCGTTTCTACGCAGGCTGGGAGTGCATGTGTTCCCTTATCTCGACGATTTGCTGGTGAAGAACACCTCCAAGGCAGGAGCTCTACAGTCCATGCAGATTACTATTAAACTCCTGCATCTACTAGGGTTTGTGATAAATTATCCAAAGTCCAATCTTCCAGTACAAAGACTCAAATTTATAGGAGGTCTGTTACACTCCCAGACTGCTCATGCCTACCTTCCCGGGCAAAGGACAATCTTCTGTCCCTGGTTTCCTGGGTATGAGCGTCTCAGCAGATCACAGCTCGGCAGATGTTGAGATTGCTTAGCCACATGGCCTCCACAGTTCATGTGACTCCCATGGCCCATCTTCACATGAGATCAGCTCAATGGACCCTAGCTTCCCAGTGGTTTCAAGCTGTGGGGAATCTAAAGGACGTGATCCAACTGTCCACAAGTTTTCTCAATTCCCTACATGGGTGGACAATTCGATCCAATTTGACCCTGGGACGTCCCTTTCAAATTCTTCAGCCGCAAAAAGTGCTGACTACGGATGCGTCTCTCCTGGGGTGGGGAGCTCATGTCGATGGGCTTCACACTCAAGGAAGTTGGTCCCTCCAGGAAACAGGTTTTCAGATCAATCTCCTGGAGTTACGAGCAGTCTGGAACGCGCTAAAGGCTTTCAGAGATCGGCTGTCTCATCAAATTGTTCAAATTCAGACTGACACTCAGGTTGCTATGTATTACATCAGCAAGCAGGGGGGCACCGGATCTCTCCCCCTGTGTCAGGAAGCTGTCAGGATGTGGCTTTGGGTTCGCCAGCATGGCATGTTTCTACAAGCCACGTATCTGGCAGACGTAAACAGTCTGGCCAACAGGTTGAGCAGGATAATGCAACCTCATGAGTGGTCTCTCAACTCGAGAGTAGTATGTAAGATCTTTCAAGCGTGGGGCACCCCCTTGGTAGATCTTTTTGCCACTCAGGTCAACCACAAGGTCCCTCAGTTCTGTTCCAGACTTCAGGCCCACAGCAGAGTCGGCAAACTAGCATCAGATGCCTTTCTCTTTCATTGGGGGAAGGGCCTCCTTTATGCGTATCCTCCCAAACCCTTGGTAGGGAAGACTTTGCTGAAATTCAAGCAGGATCATGGAACCATGATTCTGATCGCTCCCTTCTGGCCACGTCAGATCTGGTTCTCTCTTCTTCTGGAGTTGTCCTCAGAAGAACCTTTGGAGATTGGAGTATTTTCCAACCCTCATCACCCAGAACGAGGGAGCGCTTCTGCATCCCAACCTCCGGTCAGTGGCTCTCACGGCCTGGATGTTGAGAGCGTAGACTTTGCCTCCTTGGGTCTTTCTGAGGATGTCTCCCGAGTCTTGCTTCCAGAAAAGATTCCACGAAGAGGTGTTATTCTTTCAAATGGAAGAGGTTTGCTGTCTGGTGTGACAGCAAGGCCCTAGATCCTTGTTCTTGTCCTACACAGACCCTGCTTGAATACCTTCTGCACTTGTCCGAGTCTGGTCTCAAGACCAACTCTGTAAGGGTTCACCTTAGCGCAATTAGTGCTTTTCATTATCGTGTAGAGGGTAAGCCTATCTCAGGACAGCCTTTAGTTGTTCGCTTCATGAGAGGTTTGCTTTTGTCAAAGCCCCCTATCAAGCCTCCTACAGTGTCATGGGATCTCAATGTAATTCTCACCCAGCTGATGAAATCTCCTTATGAGCCACTGAATTCCTGCCATATGAAGTACTTGACCTGGACTGTCATTTTCTTGGTGGCAGTCACTTCATCTCGTAGAGTCAGTGAGCTTCAAGCCTTGGTAGCTCATGCTCCTTATACTAAATTTCATCATAACAGAGTAGTCCTCCGCACTCACCCTAAGTTCTTGCCAAAGGTGGTGTCAGAGTTCCATCTGAACCAGTCAATTGTCTTGCCAACATTCTTTCCCCGTCCTCATACCCGCCCTGCTGAACGTCAGTTGCACACATTGGACTGCAAAAGAGCTTTGGCCTTCTATGTGGAGCGGACAAGCCCATTCAGACAGTCCACCCAAATGCCCAAATGTTTGTTTCTTTTGATCCCAACAGAAGGGGAGTGTCTGTCGGGAAACGCACCATCTCCATTTGGCTAGCAAATTGTATTTCCTTCACTTACGCCCAAGCTGGGCTAACTCTTGAGGGCCATGTCACGGCTCATAGTGTTAGAGCCATGACAGTGTCAGTGGCTCACTTGAAGTCATCCACTATTGAAGAAATTTGCAAGGCTGCGACGTGGTCATCTGTCCACACGTTCACATCTCATTACTGCCTACAGCAGGATACCCGATCTGGGGCTGCTGTCGGACATCACCCAATCGTGAGAACAATCAGCCTGCTGTTCTTGGAGAATACCTGCTACAGGTAAGTAACTTCGCTATTCCTTTTCGTCCTACTAAACTATTTCAGAAGATGTGGGTTATGCTTATTGACCAGCAGATGAAGATTGAGAATACCAAATTGTCCTGCCTATAAAATACTGAGTGGAGTGGAATGAGTAGACATGAATCGCTTGTTTACTCTTTAGAAATAAGTAGTAGTAGTAGTACTCTTTCCAAATATATTTGGACTAGGGTGCACGCAATGAAGGTACTAAGTAGTAAACTTAAAACAAACCAGAGAAAATATTTCTTCACTCAACATGCAATTAAACTGTGGAATTGGTTAGAGAATGTGGTAAAAGCAGGTAGCTTAGCAGGGTTTTAAAAAGGTTTGGATAGTTTTCTAAAAGAAAAATCCATAAGCCATTATTAATATAGATGTATTGCCCAGTTCAGAGCTTATATCAAGCTGAAAGAGCTTTGTGGAGTGAGAGACTTGCTCCACTGCCCATGCACAAGTGCCTTCCCATCCACTGCAAGAGCGCGGGACTGCCAGTTCTTTTTTTTTTTTTTTTTTTTTTTCCGCAGTGGATAGTGGATGCCAGTTTTCCTGTGCTCCTCAACCCGGTTCGAGAGAGAGCTTGAGTGCTTTTTGACGATTACGCTGTGAGGTATTTTCTGCGTTTCCTTCCCTCATTTTTTAGTTATCTTTTTCCCGCTTTTAAGTCTTTTTTTTTTTTTTTTTTTTTTTTTTTCTTTTTCTGTGTCACTAGCCCACGTTTAGGCCTTGACTTCAGTGGGGTTCTCCCTTTATTTTTTCTTTTGTGCTTTGCCCCTTTTTTGGCACCATCAAGTCGTTTTATTTCCTTCCATGTCCATGAAAGTTCCCAGTGGTTTTAAGCACTTGTCCTGGTACAGTAGGACCATCTCTGGTACAAACACCCTTTCTTGGTGTTTTCAGTGTTTGGGGCCTGATCATAGCCCTTCCAGCTGCGTTTGCATATTCATATGAAGAAGTGTTCTCAGATGATTTTTGAAGTCCAGTCTGAATCCTTCTCGTCGGGTGTTGCATCAGTCCGTATGGCTGCTAGACCTGTCGACACACAGAGCTGTTTTGCATCGAGTAGGCTTCACCTGCCTCGTCACCACCTGCTGTGCAGAGACTCCAGGACTGACCTGCATCAGACCAGACCCCGAGGCAACGGGAGGATTCAACATTAAGGATAATCCTGTTACCTTTGACAGCACTGAGGAGCCACAATGCATCTGCATCAATCCCCCTCAATACATAGTGACAGGGGCTCCGACGGATTCAGCACCCAAGAAGTGTTGAACTGCTCCCCCTCCGTACAAGAGTTGACGGTCGCCATGCAGACAGGACCAGACTCTCATCTGAACCCCAGCAGTTCTGCATACTGCCTTTGAGCTGGCACCCCAGCCTTTCCCATTGTCGGCCCTTGATGAGCGCATCTGGGCCTTGCTCCCTGAGCTGTTGTCTGGCTTCATTCAACAGAGTGCATCAGCATCGAGGGTGCTTGCGCATGCCCCTCAAGTTGCAGATCTGTTTGGCCCTCAGCCTGTGGTGAGGCCTCTGATGCCAGTGTTGCATGTGGCCCCAGCGTTAACGGCCGTCAGTGGAGGAAGCTTCGCTGGAGTTGATGCGGGAGCTGACTCCTTGATGCCCCTCTTGGGGACATGATTCCTCTAGGTCAAGGTAGAATTGGTCTCATCCTTCTCCACAGGAGGTTTTGGTTGATACCGAAGAGGTGCGCTCTTGGGAGTCAGATGATGACCCTCAATACCTCTCAGAGGATATGGGATTCCATCAGACCCTCTCCACAGGAAAGGAGAAAGTCTCTCTTCCAGAGAGTCTTTCCTTCCCCTCTTTTGTTAAGGAAATGGAGGCTGGCCAGGTTAAGGCCAGACAAGCCCAGGGCCAAGATGCTTGAGGTCCTGGACTACGAGTCTCCTAGAGAGGCTGTGACTGTCCCACTTCACGAGATCTTACATGATGTTTTTCTGCAGAATTGGGAGTCCCCTCTGAACCCAGTACTCCACCCCTCCCCCCCCCCCCCAAAAAAAAAAATTTGACACCATTTCAGTTATTGGAAAAGTAATGGAAGCGATGCTGAAGGAAAGGATAGTGAATTTCCTGGAAGCCAATAAGTTGCAAGATCCGAGACAACATGGTTTTACCAAAGGGAAATCGTGCCAAACGAATCTCATTGAGTTCTTTGATTGGGTGACAGGAGAATTGAATCAGGGACGAGCTATGGATGTAATCTACATAGATTTCAGCAAAGCTTTTGACACGGTTCCCCACAGGAGGCTCTTAATTAAACTGGAGGGGCTGAAGGGTTACAACGTAAAGTTTGCCTTTTTGCAGATGACACCAAGATTTGTAACAGAGTGGAAACCCGAGAGGGAGTGGAAAACATGAAAAAGGATCTGAGGAAGCTAGAAGAATAGTCTAAGGTTTGGCAATTAAAATTCAATGCGAAGAAATACAAAGTGATGCACTTAGGGAATAGAAATCCACGGGAGACATATGTGTTAGGCGGGGAGAGTCTGATAGGTACAGGCGGAGAGAGGGATCTTGGGGTGATAGTATCTGAGGATTTGAAGGCGATGAAACAGTGTGACAAGGCGGTGGCCGTAGCTAGAAGGTTGTTCCATATCATCATGCTGATCAATCCATAGACTGGTGGGTTGTGTCCATCTACCAGCAGGTGGAGATAGAGAGCAATCCTTTTGCCTCCCTATATGTGGTCATGTGCTGCCGGAAACTCCTCAGTATGTTCTCTATCTCAGCAGGTGGTGGTCACACACAGCAGCAGCTCTGGCTAGGTCTCCAAGCCTAATTTTTAGGTTTTGTTGAGTACCTGGGGTTGAGGGCTCTTCTTGAGCAAGTGCAAACCTGGTGGCGCCAGGTCCCTCCTTTTCTACCCCCTCCCGCTGGCTCCGTTAAAAAAAAAAAAAAATTTTGGACATCCTTAAAGGCGTTTATTTCGACGTTTATTTAAATGTTTATTGCAGCTACTCACTGGGACACCAGGTCGTTACAGCTCGGAGCGAGAAGCAGGTAATTTTTACCTTTTTATAGCGGGCAGGGGGTTCCCCGATCGATCTCCACATGGCCTATGGCGTCGGAGGGCGAGGGCGCAAAGAATCGCTCCCCGGACCGCTTGTGCGCTTCTAGCGGGGATGCGGGGGTCTTAAAGTCTGATTCGCCCTTGTTGGGTGTCAGTTCGGAGGCCGGTCAGTGTCCCGGGTCTTCCTCCGGTGCGGCGGTTTTTCCCGCCATAAACGCCCATCCCCCGCTGCTCGCCTCCGCCATCTTGGCCGGCCACTCTGCTCGGACGGCTTCTTCTTGGGCCGCCCTTGAGCTGGGAGACGTTAATGCCATGGCCGCCCTTGATTTGGGCGACGACAAAAAAGCGGCTAAAGTTAAGCGCCGTTCTTCCCGCGCGGCTCCTTCGCGGAGTGTCGCGCCGGACGCCATCTTGGATGTGCAGCATGTTTCTCCCCCGCTCTTGCGAGCGCCGGTTGAGGGTGCGTCTAGGGCTGTGGCCCAGGCGGCTGAAGTGCACAGTCTGGGGGGTTTCTCCCCCGAGTTTATTTTGCTGCTGCATCAGGCCTTCCTTATGCAAAACGCTGCCCCTTCTCCCTTGTCCGATAAAGGGGTTGAGGCCCCCGGAAGTAAACGCCCTCGGGTGGATTCCCAGGCCTTAGAGGACGCTGTTTCCTCTGATGTAGATGAGGGCAGCGTATCTGAGTTCTCCCAACGGTCCTTTGGGGATTCCTTGGAGGAGACGGATTCCCGCTCGGATGGAGCGGATGACCCCTCTGCAGCGCGGATCTTTCGCTCAGAGGATTTGCCCAACCTGTTAGTGCAGGCCATGAGCATTTTGAAGATTTCCTCTCCAGAGGACGTCTCTCCCTCAGCCCCTGTTGGCTTCGCCATTATGCTGGGGACGAAGCGCCCGCCTAGAACCTTCCACGTGCATGATGCCATGCACACCTTAATTTCGGCTCAATGGGATGTCCCGGAAGCGAGCCTCAAAGTGGCTAGGGCTATGTCCCGCCTCTATCCTTTGCCTGAAAGTGAACGGGAAGCCTTTCTTTGGCCTACCGTGGATTCTTTAATCATTGCGGTGACTAAGAAAACGGCGTTGCCGGTGGAAGGTGGCACGGCCCTAAAGGACGCCCAAGACAGAAGATTGGAGGCGGCCTTAAGGTCGTCCTCCGAGGCGGCTGCCTTAAGTTTGCAGGCCTCAGTTTGCGGCTCCTATGTGGCCAGGGCGTGCCTGACGATTGTGCAGCGGGCTTCCCCCTCGGATCCTTCCTTGAGGGCTGATTGGCCGGCCCTGGAATCGGGCTTGGCTTATTTGGCAGACTTACTGTATGATGTCTTGAGAGCCTCGGCTAAAGGTATGGCTCAGACAGTCTCTGCGCGGCGGTGGCTTTGGCTGAAACATTGGTCGGCTGACCACGCCTCTAAGTCCCGCCTGGCTAAGTTGCCTTTTAAAGGCAAGCTGCTCTTTGGGGTCGAGCTGGACAAAATTGTGACCGATCTCAGCACGTCTAAGGGCAAGAGGTTACCAGAGGTCAGGGCTCGGGCCAGTGCTCGCCCTGGTAGCTCCAGAGGACGGTTTCAGGAAGCCCGTCGGTACCGCCCGGGCAAGTCGGGCTCCTCTGCCCCCTCTTCCTTCAAGAGGAACTTCTCCCCCAAGCAGCATTCCTTTCGCAGAGACCGCCGTCCCGGAGGTGCGCCCTCCGGTCCTCCCCCAGGGTCTCGTACCCAATGACGGGGTCCTGGTCCATGGCCCAGTGCAGATTGGAGGACGCCTGTCCTCGTTTCTGGGCGAGTGGACCAGGGTGACTTCAGACGCTTGGGTGCTGGAAGTCATCAGAGACGGCTACAAGCTAGAGTTCTGCCGACCCTTAAGAGACAGTTTTGTACTCTCTCCCTGCAAGTCTCCGGTCAAAGCTGTGGCAGTGCAGCAGACCTTGGACAATCTGATCCGCCTGGGTGCGGTCGTTCCGGTGCCAGAAAATCAGCTTGGCAAGGGACGTTACTCCATTTACTTTGTGGTACCAAAGAAAGGAGGTTCTGTACGGCCTATCCTCGACCTCAAAGGGGTCAATCGGGCCTTGAAAGTTCGGCACTTTTGCATGGAGACTCTCCGCTCTGTTATAGCGGCAGTGAAGGCAGGGGAGTTCCTGGCATCCTTGGACATCAAGGAAGCGTACTTGCATATTCCCATCTGGCCTCCTCATCAACGCTTTCTGCGTTTTGCAGTCCTGGGCCGACACTTCCAGTTCAGAGCCCTCCCGTTCGGGTTGGCTACTGCTCCGCGGACCTTCTCCAAAGTAATGGTGGTCATCGCGGCCTTCCTGCGAAAGGAAGGAGTACAAGTCCATCCTTATCTGGACGACTGGTTGATCCGAGCCCCCTCTTATGCAGAATGCGGCAAAGCTGTGGACCGGGTGATTGCTCTTTTGAGCTCCCTGGGGTGGATCATCAACTGGGAGAAAAGCCAGCTGCGCCCGACTCAGTCCCTGGAGTATCTGGGAGTTCGATTCGACACCCAAGTAGGCAGAGTGTTCCTGCCGGACAATCGGATTGTCAAACTTCAGGCTCAGGTGGACCTCTCCGCTCCGGGCTTGGGACTATGTGCAGCTGTTGGGCTCTATGACGGCCACGATGGAAGTAGTGCCCTGGGCCAGGGCTCATATGAGACCACTACAACACTCTCTGCTGCAGCGCTGGACTCCGGTGTCGGAGGATTATGCTGTGCGCCTTCCCTTGGGCCCAGCAGTGCGCAAGGCGCTGAGCTGGTGGCTGAAGACAGACAAGTTGTCTGCAGGGATGCCTCTTGTGACCCCGGAGTGGATTGTCGTCACGACGGACGCCTCTTTGACAGGCTGGGGAGCCCACTGCTTGGGAAGGACAGCGCAGGGGCTCTGGTCTCCTGCAGAGGCAAAGTGGTCTATCAACCTCCTGGAACTCAGAGCCATTCGGTTGGCGCTTTTGGAGTTCCTCCCGGTACTGGCGTTGAAGCCAGTACGGGTCCTGTCGGACAATGCCACGGCTGTGGCCTATGTCAACTGCCAGGGAGGTACCAAGAGCGCCCCTCTAGCCAAGGAAGCCATGAATCTATGCCAGTGGGCTAAAGCGAACCTGGAACAGCTGTCAGCTGCCCACATTGCCGGAGTCATGAATGTCAAGGCGGACTTTCTCAGTCGCCATACCTTGGATCCCGGAGAGTGGCAGTTATCGGCTCAGGCGTTCTTGGACATCACGAAGCGCTGGGGCCATCCGAGCCTAGATCTGATGGTGTCATCGGCCAAGTGCCGCACTTTTCCAGCAGAGGACGGGACCCTCAATCTCTGGGAGTAGATGCTCTTCTCCAACAGTGGCCGACACAAGAGCTTCTGTATGTGTTCCCGCCCTGGCTCATGTTGGGCAGGGTACTAGACCGGGTGGCAAAGCATCCGGGCCGGATAATCCTGGTGGGTCCGGACTGGCCCAGACGTCCCTGGTATGCGGACTTGATCAGGCTCTCAGTGGACGATCCTCTGCGGCTGCCAGTGGAGCAGGGCCTGTTGCATCAGGGTCCCGTGGTGATGGAGGATCCCTCCCCCTTTGGTCTTACGGCCTGGCTATTGAGCGGCAGCGTCTGAGGAAGAAGGGCTTCTCAGACAAGGTCATCGCCACTATGCTGAGAGCGAGGAAGCGCTCTACTTCTACTGCTTACACCAGGGTTTGGCGTACCTTTGCAGCGTGGTGTGAAGCAGGCTCACTTTCTCCCTTCACTGCTCCAATTTCTTCGGTGCTGGCGTTCCTGCAAGAAGGTCTGGAGAAAGGCCTGTCGCTCAGTTCCCTTAAAGTCCAGGTAGCGGCTCTGGCTTGCTTCAGGGGCCGCCTGAAGGGTGCTTTCCTGGCTTCGCAGCCAGATGTGGTACATTTTCTCAAGGGAGTTATCACCTGCGCCCTCCTCTGCACTCAGTGGTGCCTGCGTGGAATCTCAACCTGGTGCTAAGAGCCTTGCAGAAGCCGCCTTTTGAACCCTTGTCGAGGGCATCTCTGAAAGACCTGACGTTGAAAGCAGTCTTTTTGGTGGCTATCAGTTTAGCCAGAAGAGTTTCCGAGCTCCAGGCGCTCTCATGTCGAGAGCCTTTTCTGCAGTTCACTGAGGCAGGAGTGACTATTCGCACAGTGCCTTCCTTCCTGCCCAAGATTGTTTCTCGCTTCCATGTGAATCAGCAGCTCTGTCTCCCTTCCTTTCGTAGGGAGGACTACCCAGAGGAATACTCTGCTCTCAAATATCTGGATGTGAGACGAGTCATCATCAGATACTTGGAAGTGACCAATGATTTCCGGAAATCGGATCATCTGTTTGTCCTGTTTGCAGGTCCTCGTAAGGGTCTGCAGGCTGCTAAGCCTACAGTGGCAAGATGGGTCAAGGAAGCCATTGCAGCGGCTTATGTGGCCGCGGGGAAGGTGCCGCCTATCCAGCTGAAGGCTCACTCCACTAGAGCTCAGGCGGCCTCGATGGCAGAGGCCGGGTCCGTCTCCTTGGAAGAGATTTGCAAGGCGGCAACTTGGGCATCGGCCCATACCTTCTCCAGGCATTACCGCTTGACTGTGGCTGCTCGGGCGGAGGCCCAGTTTGGAGCTTCAGTGTTGCGGTCAGGGATTTCAATGTCCCGCCCTGGGTGAGTACTGCTTCGGTACATCCCACCAGTCTATGGATTGATCAGCATGATGATATGGAAGGTAAAATTATGTATCATACCTGATATACATCCCACCAGTCTATGGATTGATCAGCATGATGATATGGAAGGTAAAATTATGTATCATACCTGATAATTTTCTTTCCATTAATCATAGCTGATCAATCCATAGCCCCTCCCAGATATCTGTACTGTTTATATTCTGGTTGCATTTCAGGTTCAAGTTTAGTCTTCAGTTCCTGTTCAGGAGGACTTCGTGTTCAAGTTTTTTCAATTGGATTCTTCAAGAGTTGAGACGAGTTTGTGTTACAGTGAGCTGCTGCATTCCTCTCCCCTCCGTTTTACGGGGCTGGATTGAGACATAAATTCTGCCGGCGCTCCCTCCCGCTTCGTGCGGCTGTAGGGCAGCTTTGTACCCCTCCCGCTTCGGCGGTGTTAGGGTCAGTCAGCTCCTCCCGCGGTTGCAGGATAAGCCAGATCCCCCTGCATCGACGGGGTGGTGTCCCTCCCCCCGCTCCGCGGGGATGAGCTGGACGGATTCCCCTCCCCCACTTGTGTGGGGATGAGCTGGGTTAATTCCCCTCCCCCGTTTCGGCGGTGGTGAGCTGGGCAGAGTGTCCCTTTGTGGGTGTAATTCTCTCTGAGTCCTGCGGATGGAGCTTGGATATCGACATACTGAGGAGTTTCCGGCAGCACATGACCACATATAGGGAGGCAAAAGGATTGCTCTCTATCTCCACCTGCTGGTAGATGGACACAACCCACCAGTCTATGGATTGATCAGCTATGATTAATGGAAAGAAAATTATCAGGTATGATACATAATTTTACCTTAGGCTGTATAAGTACATAAGTACATAAGTAGTGCCATACTGGGAAAGACCAAAGGTCCATCTAGCCCAGCATCCTGTCACCGACAGTGGCCAATCCAGGTCAAGGGCACCTGGCACGCTCCCCAAACGTAAAAACATTCCAGACAAGTTATACCTAAAAATGAGGAATTTTTCCAGTCCATTTAATAGCGGTCTATGGACTTGTCCTTTAGGAATCTATCTAACCCCTTTTTAAACTCCGTCAAGCTAACCGCCCGTACCACGTTCTCCGGCAATGAATTCCAGAGTCTAATTACACGTTGGGTGAAGAAAAATTTTCTCCGATTCGTTTTAAATTTACCACACTGTAGCTTCAACTCATGCCCTCTAGTCCTAGTATTTTTGGATAGCGTGAACAGTCGCTTCACATCCACCCGATCCATTCCACTCATTATTTTATACACTTCTATCATATCTCCCCTCAGCCGTCTCTTCTCCAAGCTGAAAAGCCCTAGCCTTCTCAGCCTCTCTTCATAGGAAAGTCGTCCCATCCCCACTATCATTTTCGTCGCCCTTCGCTGTACCTTTTCCAATTCTACTATATCTTTTTTGATAGAGAGAGGTGTGACCAGCAGAAGAAAGGGGGTGTTGATGCCCCTGTATAAGTCATTGGTGAGGCCCCACCTGGAGTATTGTGTTCAGTTTTGGAGGCCGTATCTTGTTAAGGATGTAAAAAGAATTGACGCGGTGCAAAGAAAAGCTACGAGAATGGTATGAGATTTGAGTTACAAGACGTATGAGGAGAGAGACTTGCTGAACTAAACATGTATACTCTGGAGGAAAGGAGAAACAGGGGTGCTATGATACAGACGTTCAAATATTTGAAAGGTATTAATCCGCAAACGAACCTTTTCCGGAGGTGAGAAGATGGTAGAACGAGAGGACATGAAATGAGATTGAAGGGGGGCAGACTCAAGAAAAATGTCAGAAAGTATTTTTTCACGGAGAGAGTAGTGGATGCTTGGAATGCCCTCCCGCGGGAGGTGGTGGAAATGAAAACGGTAACGGAATTCAAACATGCGTGAGATAAGCATAAAGGAATCCTGTGCAGAAGGAATGGATCCTCAGGAGCTTAGTCAAGATCGGGAGGCGGGGATACTGCTGGGCAGACTTAGCCGGTCTGTGCCAGAGACGGTGGTTGGGAGGCGGGGATAGTGCTGAGCAGACTTATACGGTCTGTGCCAGAGCCGGTGGTTGGGAGGTGGGGATAGTGCTGGGCAGACTTATACGGGCTGTGCCATGAAGAGCACAGGTACAAATCAAAGTAGGGTATACACAAAAGTAGCACATATGAGTTATCTTGTTGGGCAGACTGGATGGACCGTGCAGGTCTTTTTCTGCCGTCATCTACTATGTTACCATGTATTTAGAGTACCTCTTTCAGTCATAGCCTGTCACCTTTTATGGTCAAGACGTTGGTCTACAGATGCAACTTCCAAGTCCCAACTGGCCAAGCTTCCTTTTCATGGCGAATGTTTTTTTGGTGAAGATTCCAGTAGCATAGTTAAGGAGCTAGAAGAATTGAAGCCTCTTAGACTTTCAGAAGATAAGCCAAAACAGACAAATTGGTCGTCTTCCTTTTCTTCATCATCTAGAGCCAGAGTTGGAAGCTGAAATGCTACAGACCAGGATGGTTGTAGTACGGGTGTCATTCACACTTTCAAAAGGATCTTCCGTTTGGTCAAACAGAGTCTGGTTCCCAGCTTGGCTGCTCCAGCAGTGCTGTATGTGGCTTACATTGATGGTTCATAGGTGCATTCCTTTAATGTAGAAGCAGACCATCTCTTGCTTTCAGGAGGAATAGGCCAACTTAACAAGAAGATTATGGTAAAGGACACCTTGCGAACCCTTTCATCTCTGGGAGCAGTCACTCCAGTTCCTCTGAAGCAACACAGGGCAAGTATTCCATTTACTTTTGTTATCCCCAATTAGGATGGGACGTTTCTAGATCTCAAGGAGCTAAGTCGTCGTCTTGAGGGTCTCATTTCAGAATAGAAACCTTGCATTTAGTTATTGCTTTGGTCCATGTAGGCGAGTTTCCCACTTCCTTGGATCTCAGAAGCTTACCTTTGTGTTCCAATTTGGCCTCCATTCCAGAAGTTCTGAGATTCTGTATCCTTGGTCGACACTTAGTTGTGGGGGTGTTACCCTTTAGCTTAACCACAGTACCCAGGATGTTTTCCAAGGTCATTGTGGTAGTAGCAGCCTATCTCCAAAGACGGCAAATTTGAATACACTCTTATCTGGAAAATTGGTTTATCGCAGCTTCTTTCTTTCAAGACAAGTCTTCAAGTTACTTCTATAGTGCTATAGCTGCTGCGTGATCAACTTCAAGAAGAGGAAATGAGTTCCCACTCAGATTCTGGAGTACCTGGGAGTCCTGTTTGATATGAGCTATGGAGAAGTGTTTCTTCCAAACCACAGACAGAGGAAGCTACAGTGACAGATCTATTTTCTGATGCATCGGTGCAGTCCTCGTACCTGTAAGTACGCAGGTTCTGGAATCCATTGCAGCGACCCTGGACATTGGTCCCTGTGGGCAAGGGCACATATCAGACTGCTTCAGGAATCCCTACTCAGGCATTGGTCTCCTGTTTCTCAGGACTACAGTTGTCTTCTACCCTGGGCGTCTCTCTTGTGCTGCAGCATGGCTTAGTGGTTACACTCTGTGAACTGGGCCAAAGGAATTCCCATTCTAATTATGGATTTGGAAATAGTCACCATGATTGAGGGGTGCATGATCATTTCCAGGTAGCTCAGGGGATACAGTCAGTGCAGGGAGCGAATGGTCCGTTGTCGCTTAGAAATTGAAAGCAATTCATCTCGTGTTACGAGCCTTTGCCCTCGTTCTCGAGGGTCACTTAGATATTTTCCAAGAATAGAACAGGGTTGGCCTGTGTCAGCAGACAAGGAGGACTCTGAGCAGGAGCATCATTCAGTTTGAAGCTCGCTTTCTGTTCAGTTGGGCAGAGAAACACCTCCACATCCTCTCAAGTCTCCAGAATGTTTAGACCAACTATCTATCTCAGCAGGCACTCCCTAGATCCAGGGGACTAGGAACTGTCCTCTCTAGCCTTTTGGCTCCTAGTACAATGATGGGGCCATCCAATCGTGGATTTGATGGCAATCAGAATGCAAAGGTCAACCACTTCAGCTGTTTGAAAGAAGCAGGTTTGAAGGGTCTGGATGCACTGGTTCAACTGTGGCCTCGGAGCAGTCTTCTTTGTGTTCTTGCCATGACCCACAATTGTCTTCCTTCAGTGCATTGCTTTCCAGCCAGGCATAATGCTGTTCATAGCTCCAGATTGGCCAAGACAGCTGTGGTATGCCAATCTCATCTCATTCGTCTCCAACTTGATAGACCTCTCAAGCTTTCTCAATCCAGAGGCTGCCTACATCAGGGTCCCATTCAAATGGAGGATCCATCCCCCTTTGGTTTTACAGCCTTGCTATTGAGCAAGCGCAGCTCTTCGGGCAATTAAGTGCTCCACTTCACAGCTTATGCCAGAGTCTGGCTACTAGAGGTTGCCAGAGCCGTAATGGGGAGACAGGATTGGCTTCGGGGGAACACACCCAGCCAACCTCTCTGCCTCCGGTAGCCCAGCTTTCTGGATGTGGGTGTTGTGCACATGAAATCTGCCCCGTTGGGATTCCCTGGCACCCTGTACCCCCTTTCTTCGTGCCTTCCCGGATCCCCTTTCACCTGCACTCTCACACCAGATAGTTATTCTACAATACATACTGAATGGAAACAAATCACCTTCAAAAGCAAAGTTAAGAATAATACTTGTGCCGCTTCAGGGAGGATGTTCTGAGCACAGTATTGCTTTTATTATGTCACTGACTTTTCTTATGTAATACTGTACTTGGGAACACATTTCCTAGGTATATAGGCGTAGAATAAAAACATAAATTTTATTTTAAAAATGTATGTTCCTCACTATACAAAGGTGTAGGTGGGTTACAAATTTGCATAATTAAAAAAAAAAAACCAAACACATAGGCATATGCAACAAGATTAAAATATGTAAAAAAAAAAAAAACAGCATTTTTTTTATTACACAATGGGTGAATCGATAACTGAAAATGAAATATTGTAACCAAGGCAATAACTCCTTATTCATTATTTTTACAGATCCAGGTTCATCTAAAAACAAGAAAAAAAGTAAGTTGCATATACATTCATATACATAATGCTGTTTGATGCTGTTGGTGGTTGTATACATTGGTTGCTACCCCAAAATAGTTATGTGCTATGCACATTCCCCTTGATATTTTAACAGTATGGTCACTGTTGGACTCAAATGTTGACCACACCTTTTATATCTATACCTGGATATTCAGCATTGATAACCAGGTATAGAGTGGCCACTGGAAGTTACCTGGGTACTGCCAATATTCACTGTCGGTATATTGGTGGCACCTGGGTAATTTCCAGCCCTTCTCCCAGATAGTGCAAAGGCAGTCAGAGAGATTTCAGCGACCTTATCTAGATAATGCTACTAAACACCTGAGTATAGCACTGGTGATCAACATTTATCTGGAGTGGAGGAATGGCATAATGATTAGTGTAGCGGATTGCAGACCTGGGGAACTGGGTTCAATTCTCACTGCTCCTTGATTGTCAGCAGTGGGTTGAGATCCTGGGGAACCAGGTTCAATTCCCTCTGCAGCCTCCCTAATTTCCGATAACATTTCTACATCCATCTGTTCATCCTGGCCAGGCAGATGGGTAGTACACTCCTATCACTATCCTTTACCCCTTTACTCGTGGAATTTCAATCCACAGGGATTCCTAGATATGTTTTGTTTCCTGCAGAACTTTCAATCTGTTTGATTCAAGGCCCTCCTTAACATACAATACTAGCTCCTCCACCAATTCGATCCACCTTATCACTACGATATAATTTGTACCCTGATATGACAATGTCCCACTGGTTATCCTCCTTCCACCAGGTCTCAGAGATGCCTATTATATGTAATTTTTCATTTAGTGCAATATATTCTAACTCTCCAATTTTATTTCTTAGGCTTCTGACATTGGCATATAGACATTTCAAACTGTTTGTTCCTATTTACATAATGCTCAGTACTTGACAGTATTAATTTGCAATCTTTTGTCTGATTTTTATTTTTATTTGTATTTGTTATATTTCAAAACTTAGCTGCATTTGGATACAGTAGGTAACTTCTGTCCCCAGAAGGTTTTCAATTTAATTATGTATCTGAGGCAATGGAGGGTTAAGTGACTTGCCCAGGAGCACAAGGAACAGCAATGGGATTTGAACCCTGACTTTAATACTGGCCATCCACTGTTTTAAATGAAAGTTGATTTAATGCCATTGGATAAAATCTCTCTATATAAAAGGCAAAACCAACGTTCTATGAAGCCTTCAGCCGGAAGTGTGAAGGGGGCGAGATATCCGGTTTCCCTATGAGTGTGTGCCCCGCCCTCTCTGTAACACAGTCAGTGAAGGAAAACAGCAGAGCACGAAATCAAATCGCTGGCTCTGTAACAGTGAAGGACTCAGAGGGGGGAGGGGAGAGAGGGCAGGGACACACACACTCCCACATGCACACAGAAGAAAACATTGCTAGCCCCCGTTTCATTTGCATCAGAAACGGGGCTTTTTTTACTAGTTTTTCTATAAAGTAAGCCCAAGTAAGAAGATTAGGCAGTGCTTGCAGTTGATGATAAGCTTTTAGCAACACCATAGTCCAGGATTAGAGCGCTGCAGTTGGTATAGGATGCAGCTGCAAGACTGGTTATTGACGTGTCTAGGGTGACACGAATTATTCCCATCTTGAAACAATTTGCACTGGTTACCTGTTTATTTTCAAATATAGTTTAAAATGCTTTGCTTCATTTATCAAGTGATTTATCTGCCTGTTCCACAATATCTGAAGGATTTTTTTCTTTATTTATCATCCTTGTTGGACTTTGATATCTGAGACAGCAATGCGCATTTCGCTTAATCGATATGTTGTTGTGAAATATAATGACACAAGGCTTTCAACCTTTTCTATAGCTGGGATTTCCATGTGGAACTGTTTGAAGGTGCAGTTACGTTTATGTACAGAGGTTTCACAATTTAAACGCCATTTGAAAACCTTATTTGTGAGGCATTTAGTTTGGAACAGTTGCAAATAGAATGTAATAGTAGGTTACATCTGCAGCAGACAGAGCTTTTAATTTTTTTAATGTTGTAATTTTGTACTTAATGTGGATTTGTTTGTATCTTGTAAACCGCATAGATTTAGGCGGTATAGAAGTTTGAAAAATAAATACTATTAAATTTCACATTCTCTGTAAGTGCTAGTGCTCAGGCAGGGTCTTTTTCTTCTTTCAGCTACAGCCCTCAGCTATTGTATAATACCTATTCTAAAGTTTCCTTTTTATTTTATTGTGATTTATTAACTGCCTTTATGAAGAGTGAATTAATTTGGGGTTAAATGTCCGCTAGGTTCTGCCTGATACTGCAGTTCAGCTGCTAATACCAAAGAGAACCTCGAGAAGGCTGATTGCATCCCAAAACTGACTCTATCCCTGAATAGAATAGTTCACTTATTCTTTAACCAAACCAAGGGATTATTAACATATATTAATAAAGAGAAGGAGAGCTAGTATAGTTCTAAAGGTTATAAATTTATTTACTTACCAAAGACACTAAAGAATATACAGGTGGCATGTACAATCAATTGGTTATAGGAATATAGTATCCCAGCTGCAAACAGGTGCTATCTGGGTTTTAGTCTTTTATGATTTTTTACCAATCAAAGGTATACATGGGAAAGCAATTGGGTAATTTGCCAATTCTGTTGTGCTACATTGGTTTCCCCTGGGAGAGAGTAGTGACTGCCCCTCTCTCACTTGAAGCAGGTTTGCTCAGGATATGGGTAATATGACAGTAAGCACATCTGATTGGATCTAGTTTGTCATGGATAACACTGATTGGCTATGCTGCTGAATAGCTTCAAAATCTCGTCATCTTTAGAGTCAACCACAAATTTAAGCAGGAGCCATCTGTATCCTGTTTATGAGGTTTTTACACCCTAGATCCTTACTCATTTTGCTGCATGGTCCTTCCTTATTTTGCTGCATGGTGTGTCCCAATAGCTCAGGAGCTTGCTGGAACTTCAGAATTGAAATTATGGCTAAAGGCCTGTACTTTTCTTGTCATTTTTAGATCCTGAACCAAAGTCTCAGGCCTGGGTTGCCAAATAATTATACATATCCCCACTTTTTTATTTTGTTACATTTGTACCCCGTGCTTTCCCACCCATGGCAGGCTCAATGCGGCTTACATGGGGCAATGGAGGGTTAAGTGACTTGCTCAGAGTCACAAGGAGCTGCCTGTGCCTGAAGTGGGAATTGAACTCAGTTCCTCAGTTCCCCAGGACCAAAGTCCACCACCATAACCACTAGGCCACTCCTCCATTTGAAGGTCTGTGTAACCAAGACCTTCACAAAATATGGTTAAGGTCAATGCTTGTTGCTGGTGAACTAGTCCTGCACCTAGGTGTTAGCTATCGCCTCAAAATATTGAGCTAATTCTTTGTTGTCATGAGCTCAACAGACATATGACTAGTACTCTGATTGCAGGCTGCCTTAGGTTGCAGGTATCCAGAATCCCTAAGCAGGTTGGAATTCCTGGGCCTAACTTTACCCGTCATGGCCATCCAATCATGAGCACTAAGAAGCGGATAGCAACTATGAGATGCACTAGTAAGGGGGATCCTTGTGTTTAGAATTGCCAATGGTGTAATTAAAAATAGGCTGAAGTAACCATTACGGTTTGCATCATACAGCAAAATGGTAGCAACACTTTCTATGAGTAACTCCCATTTATCTTTATAGTTATGAAACTCCACAGGAAGAGAACCTAGGAAAATTATACTAAGAAAGGTCACTCTATGGTTGAAGATTGGTTACACTATAGCTTAATAACTGTATGGCTGAATGATACCTAAACAGGGGTTTACACATACATTGTAATATCTTGGTCAGTATTAGGGTTTGATGTTACACTTGTATAAGCAGTATCAGTTTACATAGTAACATAGTAACATAGTAGATGACGGCAGAAAAAGACCTGCACGGTCCATCTAGTCTGCCCACGATAAACTCATGTGTATACCTTACCTTGATTTGTACCTGTCTTTTTCAGGGCACAGACCATATAAGTCTGTGCAGCAGTATTTCCCGCCTCCCAACCACCAGTCCCGCCTCCCATCACCGGCTCCGGCACAGACCCCGTATAAGTCTGCCCTCCCCCATCCTAGCCTCTCAACCGCCAACCCCTTTCCAATGTAAACAGGGTCAATAATAAACTAAAAATAAATCAAAATACGAGTCCATAATGTCCATAAATAGCAACTGTGAATTATTTATCTCCTGATTTGCTTGGCTGTATTATGCTGGAGGTTCTGGTTCTGAGATGTCTACAGTTGATTCTGAGTTTTGTACTCGGCTGTAGTAGAGGTCACAGCTTCAACTTTATATGGGTATGGGCTAAGTCTTATATGTTCATGGAATTGGGGTTTGCAGAATATCCCCACTTCTGGCGTGCGTAATCTGAGTGAAGCAAGACAGATATGTTATTTCTAATTTTAAATGGTCATAGAATAGTAGGGATGAGAGAGCACAGGATACAAAAGAAAAGGTCACAGTAAAAGTACAAAATTATTGTGCAGAGAAATAAGTTTATAATTAGTATGTGGAAAGTCCATGTGAATGACGTATCTCCAGAAGTCAGTGTCACTCTGTGGTATTAGGAAGGCACTGTGGGCACACAGTTGTGGTAGAGTGTACACGTGGTAACACATGGGAAATGGCATGCAGGTTCTGGAAAAAATGATCTGCAAAAATATTTAAAATAATAGAATATTCAAAAACAAAGCAAAGAGGGCCTAAATCAAGGATATCATTGGGACGCTAAATTTTCATTGGAGAAGTTGACATCTCCTGGCTTTCTCTTGCTAGAAGTCGGTTATAGCAAGGGTACTAAAGTGGAATCAAGGCTGTAGATCAGGAATGAAACTGGTAAAATTCACCTGTGGTGACCACTTTTCCCTAAAGGTTGAGCCCTTAGGTGCTAGCAGCCTGCAGGACTTAGTGAACTGGTGGACAAGTAATGCTATAACAGAGTAGAGAAACAGAATACAGTTAGAATCGGGATATGGGTTTACTATGGTAGCCTATTCTCAGGATAGGATTCTGGAATTTAGGGCACGTCTTCACTCTTGATAACGTTGATTAGGATTCAGCGTACTGTCGGAACATTTCCAAGATCAGTATGTGTAGGACCATCAAAATAATCTGTAACAGCAGTAGACAAAGAAAATTCCTAGTTAATGAACATATTATCCAGATATTTTGCAAGTGTTTTTTTACTGCTAAACAGAATCAAAAAGGGAGCAAATTTAGTTCACGCTAAAAATAGAGAACAGAAAAATTTAGAATATTGTGAAAAATCCGTATGCAGTAAATATTACTATTGTTTCCATCTGTTCTGTAGATTTATAAATCCAGGAAGATTACTGCATCAGGAAAAGTATGTTATTTATAGGTACAGTTAGTGCAGCTACATGACTGTTTTTTCTGAAGAATTGGGATTTGTATACGTTCCATTATCAGTAGTAATTTTGCCTGGAATGCCCAAATATGGGAATAATTTCATTGCAGAGAGAAAGTGCCATCACTTGTGCAGTTTCTCTTGTGCATGGGGATGCTTCTATCCATTGAAAGAAAGCGTTGACACAGACAAGCAAGTACCGCTTACCTCTTACAGGTGTTTGCATATCTGTGAGGTCCACATGCCAGTGTTGGCCAGGTCCTTGCACAATGGGCAAGTGGTCAGCAGGTACAGCGGGTCCCCGCTTAGAAGTGTAAAGAAAACATTTATAACAATTCTAAACCACAGTTTTACATTGCTGTTAATAGCTGAGGAGGCAACAGTTTAGAAGAAAGTTGATCATATGTAGTATTAGCATTTAAGTGTGAAAGATAGTGCAAAACTTATAATAAAAGGGATAAAAAGTACTGCGAGGCACACAATTGATCCTTAGGATGTGTCAAGATACCAGCAAGATTAATGGGGCACCCTGCAAGCTTCCAGTGTTTGTTTTGCTTGAGTCACTGAGGAAACTAAGGTAAAAGAAAAATCAGAAATGGGCGGTTCAGGGGGTGGAGAGACATCAAGGAAAGGGGGAGTGGTGTCAAAGGGGAGCGGTTTCAGAAGGGTAGGGTAAAGGGGAGTGTCAGGGGCGGAGTTTCAGGGGGTGGTAGGGGGTGTGTCAAGGGCGAGGAATGGGTCATGGAAGGGGGTGTGTAAGGGAGACGGGTAAGGGGAGTGTGAAGAGGCGGAGTAGGATCCGGGCAAAGGTAATCAGGAACATAAATGAAACATGAATCAAGTAGTTACAGGACAAAAAGTAAAATTCTTGCACAAAACAAGTGAGCAGTTAAAAAAAAAAAAAAAAAACACTCACAGTCCAAAAGCCCATCTATATAGTTATCAAAAATCAGAAGCATGTAATTGATTCCTTTATCATGTAAAGTCTGTTGAACTTAAGATACAGTGGAAGTTAGCTTCAGGGAAAGAAACTACAGCAAGGGTTAATTTTCTTCAATTACTTCTAAGGAAACAATGAAGTAATATAGTTTCCATATCATCATGCTGATCAATCCATAGACTGGTGGGTTGTGTCCATCTACCAGCAGGTGGAGATAGAGAGCAAACTTTTGCCTCCCTATATGTGGTCATGTGCTGCCGGAAACTCCTCAGTATGTTCTCTATCTCAGCAGGTGGTGGTCACACACAGCAGCAGCTCTGGCTAGGTCTCCAAGCCTAATTTTTAGGTTTTGTTGAGTACCTGGGGTTGAGGGCTCTTCTTGAGCAAGTGCAAACCTGGTGGCGCCAGGTCCCTCCTTTTCTCCCCCCCCTCCCGCTGGCTCCGTTTAAAAAAAAAAATTTTGGACGTCCTTAAGGGCGTTTATTTCGACGTTTATTTAAACGTTTATTGCAGCTACTCACTGGGACACCAGGTCGTTACAGCTCGCAGCGAGACGCAGGTAATTTTTACCTTTTTATAGCGGGCAGGGGGTTCCCCGATCGATCTCCACGTGGCCTATGGCGTCGGAGGGCGAGGGCGCGAAGAATCGCTCCCCGGACCGCGTGTGCGCTTCTAGCGGGGATGCGGGGGTTTTAAAGTCTGATTCGCCCTTGTTGGGTATCAGTTTGGAGGCCGGTCAGTGTCCCGGGTCTTCCTCCGGTGCGGCGGTTTTTCCCGCCATAAACGCCCATCCCCCGCTGCTCGCCTCCGCCATCTTGGCTGGCCACTCTGCTCGGACGGCTTCTTCTTGGGCCGCCCTTGAGCTGGGAGACGTTCATGCCATGGCCGCCCTTGATTTGGGCGACGGCAAAAAAGCGGCTAAAGTTAAGCGCCGTTCTTCCCGCGCGGCTCCTTCGCGGAGTGTCGCGCCGGACGCCATCTTGGATGCGCAGCATGTTTCTGCCCCGCTCTTGCGAGCGCCGGTTGAGGGTGCGTCTAGGGCTGTGGCCCAGGCTGCTGAAATACACAGTCTGGGGGGTTTCTCCCCCGAATTTATTTTGCTGCTGCATCAGGCCTTCCTTATGCAAAACGCTGCCCCTTCTCCCTTGTCCGACAAAGGGGTTGAGGCCCCCGGAAGTAAACGCCCTCGGGTAGATTCCCAGGCCTTTGTCTCCTCTGATGTAGATGAGGGCAGTGTATCTGAGTTCTCCCAACGGTCCTTTGGGGATTCCTTGGAGGAGACGGATTCCCGCTCGGATGGAGCGGATGACCCCTCTGCAGCGCGGATCTTTCGCTCAGAGGATTTGCCCAACCTGTTAGTGCAGGCCATGAGCATTTTGAAGATTTCCTCTCCAGAGGACGTCTCTCCCTCAGCCCCTGTTGGCTCCGCCATTATGCTGGGAACGAAGCGCCCGCCTAGAACCTTCCACGTGCATGATGCCATGCACACCTTAATTTCGGCTCAAGGGGATGTCCCGGAAGCGAGCCTCAAAGTGGCTAGGGCTATGTCCCGCCTCTATCCTTTGCCTGAAAGTGAACATGAGGCCTTTCTTTGGCCTACCGTGGATTCTTTAATCACTGCGGTGACTAAGAAAACGGCGTTGCCGGTGGAAGGTGGCACGGCCCTAAAGGACGCCCAAAGAAGATTGGAGGCGGCCTTAAGGTCGTCCTTCGAGGCGGCTGCCTTAAGTTTGCAGGCCTTAGTTTGCGGCTCCTATGTGGCCAGGGCGTGCCTGACGATTGTGCAGCGGGCTTCCCCCTCGGATCCTTCCTTGAGGGCTGATTGGCCGGCCCTGGAATCGGGCTTGGCTTATTTGGCAGACTTACTGTATGATGTCTTGAGAGCCTCGGCTAAAGGTATGGCTCAGACAATCTCTGCGCGGCGCTGGCTTTGGCTGAAACATTGGTCGGCTGACCACGCCTCTAAGTCCCGCCTGGCTAAGTTGCCTTTTAAAGGCAAGCTGCTCTTTGGGGTCGAGCTGGACAAAATTGTGACCGATCTCAGCACGTCTAAGGGCAAGAGGTTACCAGAGGTCAGGGCTCGGGCCAGTGCTCACCCTGGTAACTCCAGAGGACGGTTTCAGGAAGCCCGTCGGTACCGCCCGGGCAAGTCGGTGACTTCAGACGCTTGGGTGCTGGAAGTCATCAGAGACGGCTACAAGCTAGAGTTCTGCCGACCCTTAAGAGACAGGTTTGTACTCTCTCCCTGCAAGTCTCCGGTCAAAGCTGTGGCAGTGCAGCAGACCTTGGACAATCTGATCCGCCTGGGTGCGGTCGTTCTGGTGCCAGAAAATCAGCTTGGCAAGGGACGTTACTCCATTTACTTTGTGGTACCAAAGAAAGGAGGTTCTGTACGGCCTATCCTCGACCTCAAAGGGGTCAATCGGGCCTTGAAAGTTCGGCACTTTTGCATGGAGACTCTCCGCTCTGTTATAGCGGCAGTGAAGGCAGGGGAGTTCCTGGCATCCTTGGACATCAAGGAAGCGTACTTGCATATTCCCATCTGGCCTCCTCATCAACGCTTTCTGCGTTTTGCAGTCCTGGACCGACACTTCCAGTTCAGAGCCCTCCCGTTCGGGTTGGCTACTGCTCCGCGGACCTTCTCCAAAGTAATGGTGATCATCGCGGCCTTCCTGCGAAAGGAAGGAGTACAAGTCCATCCTTATCTGGACGACTGGTTGATCCGAGCCCCCTCTTATGCAGAGTGCGGCAAAGCTGTGGACCGGGTGATTGCTCTTTTGAGCTCCTTGGGGTGGATCATCAACTGGGAGAAAAGCCAGCTGCGCCCGACTCAGTCCCTGGAGTATCTGGGAGTTCGATTCGACACCCAAGTGGGTAGAGTGTTCCTGCCGGACAATCGGATTGTCAAACTTCAGGCTCAGGTGGACCAGTTCCTAGTAGCCTCTCCGCTTCGGGCTTGGGACTATGTGCAGCTGTTGGGCTCTATGACGGCCACGATGGAAGTAGTGCCCTGGGCCAGGGCTCATATGAGACCACTACAACACTCTCTGCTGCAGCGCTGGACTCCGGTGTCGGAGGATTATGCTGTGCTCCTTCCCTTGGACCCAGCAGTGCGCAAGGCGCTGAGCTGGTGGCTGAAGACAGACAAGTTGTCTGCAGGGATGCCTCTTGTGACCCCGGAGTGGATTGTCGTCACGACAGACGCCTCTTTGACGGGCTGGGGAGCCCACTGCTTGGGAAGGACAGCGCAGGGGCTTTGGTCTACTGCAGAGGCAAAGTGGTCTATCAACCTCCTGGAACTCAGAGCCATTCGGTTGGTGCTTTTGGAGTTCCTCCCGGTACTGGCGTTGAAGCCAGTACGGGTCCTGTCGGACAATGCCACGGCTGTGGCCTATGTCAACTGCCAGGGAGGTACCAAGAGCGCCCCTCTAGCCAAGGAAGCCATGAATCTATGCCAGTGGGCGGAAGCGAACCTGGAACAGCTGTCAGCTGCCCACATTGCCGGAGTCATGAATGTCAAGGCGGACTTTCTCAGTCGCCATACCTTGGATCCCGGAGAGTGGCAGTTATCGGCTCAGGCGTTCTTGGACATAACGAAGCGCTGGGGCCAGCCGAGCCTAGATCTGATGGCGTCATCGGCCAATTGCCAAGTGCCGCGCTTTTTCAGCAGAGGACGGGACCCTCGATCTCTGGGAGTAGATGCTCTTCTCCAACAGTGGCCGACACAAGAGCTTCTCTATGTGTTCCCGCCCTGGCCCATGTTGGGCATGGTACTAGACCGGGTGGCAAAGCATCCGGGCCGGATAATCCTGGTGGGTCCGGACTGGCCCAGACGTCCCTGGTATGCGGACTTGATCAGGCTCTCAGTGGACGACTCTCTGCGGCTGCCAGTGGAGCAGGGCCTGTTGCATCAGGGTCCCGTGGTGATGGAGGATCCCTCCCCCTTTGGTCTTACGGCCTGGCTATTGAGCGGCAGCATCTGAGGAAGAAGGGTTTCTCAGACAAGGTCATCGCCACTATGCTGAGAGCGAGGAAGCGCTCTACTTCTACTGCTTACGCCAGGGTTTGGCGTACCTTTGCAGCGTGGTGTGAAGCAGGCTCACTTTCTCCCTTCACTGCTCCAATTTCTTCAGTGCTGGCGTTCCTGCAAGAAGGTCTGGAGAAAGGCCTGTCGCTCAGTTCCCTTAAAGTCCAGGTAGCGGCTCTGGCTTGCTTCAGGGGCCGCCTGAAGGGTGCTTTCCTGGCTTCGCAGCCAGATGTGGTACATTTTCTCAAGGGAGTTATCACCTGCGCCCTCCTCTGCACTCAGTGGTGCCTGCGTGGAATCTCAACCTGGTGCTAAGAGCCTTGCAGAAGCCGCCTTTTGAACCCTTGTCGAGGGCATCTCTGAAAGACCTGACGTTGAAAGCAGTCTTTTTGGTGGCTATCACTTCAGCCAGAAGAGTTTCCGAGCTCCAGGCACTCTCATGTCGAGAGCCTTTTCTGCAGTTCACTGAGGCAGGAGTGACTATTCGCACAGTGCCTTCCTTCCTGCCCAAGATTGTTTCTCGCTTCCATGTGAATCAGCAGCTCTGTCTCCCTTCCTTTCGTAGGGAGGACTACCCAGAGGAATACTCTGCTCTCAAATATCTGGATGTGAGACGAGTCATCATCAGATACTTGGAAGTGACCAATGATTTCCGGAAGTCGGATCATCTGTTTGTTCTGTTTGCAGGTCCTCGTAAGGGTCTGCAGGCTGCTAAGCCTACAGTGGCAAGATGGGTCAAGGAAGCCATTGCAGCGGCTTATGTGGCCGCGGGGAAGGTGCCGCCTATCCAGCTGAAGGCTCACTCCACTAGAGCTCAGGCGGCCTCGATGGCAGAGGCCAGGTCCGTCTCTTTGGAAGAGATTTGCAAGGCGGCAACTTGGGCATCGGCCCATACCTTCTCCAGGCATTACCGCTTGACTGTGGCTGCTCGGGCGGAGGCCCGGTTTGGAGCTTCAGTGTTGCGGTCAGGGATTTCTATGTCCCGCCCTGGGTGAGTACTGCTTCGGTACATCCCACCAGTCTATGGATTGATCAGCATGATGATATGGAAGGTAAAATTATGTATCATACCTGATAATTTTCTTTCCATTAATCATAGCTGATCAATCCATAGCCCCTCCCAGATATCTGTACTGTTTATATTCTGGTTGCATTTCAGGTTCAAGTTTAGTCTTCAGTTCCTGTTCAGGAGGACTTCGTGTTTAAGTTTTTTCAATTAGATTCTTCAAGAGTTGAGACGAGTTTGTGTTACAGTGAGCTGCTGCATTCCTCTCCCCTCCGTTTTACGGGGCTGGATTGAGACTTAAATTCTGCCGGCGCTCCCTCCGTGCGGCTGTAGGGCAGCTTTGTACCCCTCCCGCTTCGGCGGTGTTAGGGTCAGTCAGCTCCTCCCGCGGTTGCGGTTGCAGGATAAGCCAGATCCCCCCGCATCGGCGGGTGTGGTGTCCCTCCCCCGCTCCGCGGGGATGAGCTGGACGGATTCCCCTCCCCCACTTGTGTGGGGATGAACTGGGTTAATTCCTCTCCCCCGTTTCGGCGGTGGTGAGCTGGGCAGAGTGTCCCTTTGTGGGTGTAATTCTCTAAGTGCTGAGTCCTGCGGATGGAGCTTTGATATCGACATACTGAGGAGTTTCCGGCAGCACATGACCACATATAGGGAGGCAAAAGCTTTGCTCTCTATCTCCACCTGCTGGTAGATGGACACAACCCACCAGTTTATGGATTGATCAGCTATGATTAATGGAAAGAAAATTATCAGGTATGATACATAATTTTACCTTCCTGTGTGTGTTCTGAGTCCAGTGCCATTGTTACAATGCCTGTACCACAGCACTGCAGAGCAAAAACAAAAACTGTAAGCTTGAATTCATATTAGAACTTTTTGTAAGTGTAATTAGTGGCTACAGAATTATTATTTAAAGTTAGATCATAACTTATGCAAAAGATTAGAAATTATCAGGAAAGAGCACATAAGTTAATGCTGTATCTGTTTCTAGCAGTACAGCCCTCACACAAAAGGGAGGTTGGACAATTGCAAGTGCGTGGCCAAATTCAGAGCTAATACTAACAATTCCTAAAGTGAACAGCATAAATGCAAATAAATGTGTAGGAAATGTTTTGAAAGCATTGCCAACACTGAAATGCCTTTACAGCTTCAGATATGCTTCCTGAGTAAGGCTGTGTTCTAGTAATAGCTTTAGTTAGGGAAACTTTCACTTCCTTGTCATCAAGCAGATGAAGCCATTACGTATGGGTTGTGTCCATCAACCAGCAGGAGGAGATAGAGAGCACTCAAATTTCACAGTGCCACATGGACAGCTAGCTCCACTGCCTCTTCAGTATTCTCTATCTCCCCAAGCAGGGTGGTTGCAGCTTGATCAAGCTCCTTAAAAAATCTGCCTGGGGGTGGCTCCTGGCTTGCCAGTTGTTAGCCGGAGTGTTAGAGGCTATAGCAGCTTCACTTTAAAGGCACATAGGTTAGCCCTTTCCCTGCCTTACCCATCCCCCCAGTGGATGTGAGCATATTAGTTTCACTTTTCCCTGCTCTTTCCCACTCTATACTTGGTGGATGCAGGCACATTGGTTCGCCTTTCCCTGCCTTTCCCACTGTTCTGTATCTCCGGAGTTGATTTGATTGTCTCTTTTGCTGTTTTCTCTACTTTCCTCACAGCGTTAAAAAAAATAAAATAAAAAAAGAGAGAGAGAGGTTTTCTTCAGTTTCTACAGCGTGACCGGAGCTTGTATTCTCGGTCCAGTGAGGTAAGAGTGTTTTCTGACTCCTCTGGGGAGGGCCCGCGATCGGGACATTTTTGGCGCAAAGCTGCCATTTTGAATCTTCCGCCGTTTTTTCGGCGATGGCTGCAGAGTGTTAAGCGCTGTTCCAAGTGTGGCAAGCGCAGATCAGCAGCGGGTCTCTGTAAAACGTGCTGTTCAGGCGTAAGAGCCGGCCCAAGCATGGCGAGTGATGATTCTTCCTGCTCGGTGGAGCTGGCAGCGGGCGCCATTTTGAAAGCACCACATGGCACGACCCCTGCTGAGGCGGAGGGTCTGGAGACCGGAGGGGGCCCTCGAATTGAGGCTGGCCGAAGACCTACTAGCCCCGGACTGGAACCGGGTGCCCAGGGCGAGTTTTTCTCCCCTGACTTTGTATTATTGCTTCATAATGCATATATGCTTAAAAGAGCTCAGCCACAGGGGTTTTCTACAGCCCCCCTTACTGCCCCTCCGGTGGATACAGGCCTGGGATTGCTCTCTGAGGCGTTTTTCCCTGATAGCTGGCCGCAAGAGAAGCGCAGAAGGGTAAATTCCCCTTCAGAGAGTGGCGCACCCCCCCCTCCCCCCCCCCCCCCCGCCCCCCCCGTGGTCGGGATGTGGTGACTGAGGGGTCTGGTAGGCCCTTGTGGCCAGAGGAACCAGAGGAAGGTGCAGAACGGCCACTGGATCCAGATGATCCGTCCGCAGTGAGGATTTTCCACTGCGAGGAGCTGCCAGCACTTATTTCAGATTGTCTTACAGGTCCTCTCTATTGGAGATCCTGGGAGTGGCGTGGCCTCCTCTGGAAATCCGAGGATGGCAAGTACCAAAAAGCCTGCTCGAGCCTTTCCTTTGCATGACTCCATCCAAGAGCTTATTTCAGCTGAATGGGCTGACCCCGAAGGACCTTTTGAAAGTTTCCAGGGCTATGGGGCAATTATACCCTCTGAGGAGCATTTGGCTCGCTTTGCAATGCCTAAGGTGGATGCCCTAGTCACAGCTGTGACAAAGAGAGCTACCCTCCTGGTTGAAGGAGGTGTTGCCCTGAAGGACATTCAAGACCGTAGACTGGAATCAGCACTTAAACGGTCCTTTGAAATTGCTGGTCTTACTATTTGGGCGTCTACATGCAGTTGTTATGCTGCTGGAGCCTGCCTGGCATGGTTGCAACAGGCAGTGGAACAGCCTGGTGATGGAGCGGAGCCCTTGTCTGAAGTGGCTGACGCCCTTTCTGATATTGTCAGAGCTTCGGCTAAACAGATGGCTGTAGCAGTGGCGGCTCGCCGTCTTCTGTGGCTACGGCATTGGGCGGCGGACATGGCCTCTAAGCAAAGGTTGGTGAAGTTGCCCTTTCAAGGCCTTTTCCTGTTGGGTGAGGAGTTGGAGAAAATTGTGAAAGGCCTGGGAGATGCTAAACCCCAGCGCTTACCTGAGGATAGGCCGTGGCCTCCCTCCAAGGGTCAGGCGGTTCACTCCTCTTATAGACCTCGCTTCCATGAAGCTAGAAGGTACCGCCCGGGGCATTCTGCTGGGTCCACTTCTCTTGGCCGGTTTTCAGCAGAGGAACTCCTTTCGCTCGGACAAACGTTCCGCAGCAGCAGGCTCAAGACCTGGAGTTCAAGAGCGACCCTCTCAATGAGGGTGCGTCGGCCCCCTCCTCGATTCCTGTTATAGGAGGACGTCTTTCCCTCTTTCTCGAGGAGTGGGCCAAGATTACCTCAGATCAGTGGGTCTTGGACCTGATCAGAGAAGGATACCGAATAGAATTCGATGCCCCGATGAGACGTGTTTGTGGAGTCCCGATGCGGTTCTGCCGCCAAATGGGCGGCGGTAGAGGAGACCTTACAAGGCTTGATTCACATTGGGGCGGTTCCCCCGGTGCCTCCCGCCGATTTTGGCTGCGGCTGCTACTCCATTTACTTTGTGGTGCCGCGAAAAGGTGGGTCTTTTCGCCCTATTCTGGGCTTAAAAGAATTAAACAAGTCCCTAAGAGTGCGGCATTTTCACATGGAAACCCTGCGCTCCGTCAGTGCGGCGGTACAGTCAGGAGAGTTTCTCACGTCTCTGGACCTGAAAGAAGCTTACTTGCAGATTCCAATTTGGCCCCCGCACCAGAAGTTTCTGCGGTTTGCGGTGATGGGAAAACATTTCCAGTTTCGGGCCTTGCCTTTTGGCCTCGCCACAGCTCCCCGAACCTTTTCCAAGGTAATGGTGGTAGTAGCTGCTTTTCTCAGGCGAGAAGGTATCCGGGTTCACCTATACCTAGATGACTGGCTCATCAGAGCGGACTCCGCAACAGAGAGCCATCAAGCTACAGCCAGAGTGGTCTCAGTACTGTAATCTCTGGGCTGGGTCGTCAATGTAGCCAAAAGTCACCTGACCCCCTCGCAATCTCTAGAATATTTGGGGGCACAGTTCAACAAACTCGGGATATGTATTCCTACCCGAGCAAAGGCAGTGCAAGTTTCAGAATCAGGTCCGTCTGCTCCTGAGGATGCCACGCCTGCGAGCTTGGGACATTGTCCAGCTGTTGGGATCGATGACGGCCACCTTGGATTTGGTGCCTTGGACGAGAGCGCACCTGAGACCTCTGCAGTATTCCCTGCTTCAACGATGGTCTCCAGTATCTCAGGATTATCAATGCAGACTCTCTTGGCTCCAGAACAACTGTAGTCTAGAACCTGATTTTTAATGGCCTTAATTTTTAATGTAGAGATAGTGTAATGTAGGTGACTAGTGTAACAAAATGCTAAGAAAACCAAACAGGCTACAAAAGCATGCGAAGACTAGCCTAACAATTAAACATGTAGAGAAATAAAAAATATACTCAGGTATATTCAGGTGTCTTGAAGTGACAAATTCCAGCCCTGGGGATCAGAAACGGAGATGGCCAGGCGGGAGCCTCTTTCTTCGCTCACGACCACCAAAAAAAAAAGTACTGCTTCTCAGGGTATGCCTCTAAAGTCAGGAGCTTACTCGTCTCAACTGGCTGCCAAGAGCATTCTCGTCTCAATTGGCCATGAGCATGCACGACTCAAATGATACCCGCAATGGGGGATTTGCTGCTACCCTTCAAAGGATTCAGAGAACCTGCGATAAGGATCTCGGAATCGAAAAGCAGCAGTCCAAATGGGTGTCGCCCGCTAAGTCCGTTAAGCCCCCAATGGATCTTTCACTAATTAAATCCTAAATTTACCAGCCTCAAATCAGATCCGGTTAATGGAATACATACAGGACGTCTCCCATGAGTAAGTATGAACATAGGTCCCGCCCTAATTAATCTGAGGCAATGATCTAATTAATAAAATCTAAAAGTGACAATTTAGTTTTTAATAATAACCCAACATTCTATTCGCTTTCCGAGCCGCAGCAGCACACTGAGCAGAAGGTTTCAGTGTATTGTCGACGACAACACCCAGATCCCTTTCTTGGTCCATAACTCCTAACGTGGAACCTTGCATGACGTAGCTATAATTTGGTTTCTTTTTTCCCACATGCATCACCTTGCACTTGCTCACATTAAACGTCATCTGCCATCTAGCCGCCCAGTCTCCCAGTCTCGTAAAGTCCTTCTGTAATTTTCGCGAGTAAATGACTTTGAATAACTTTGTGTCATCAGCAAATTTAATTACCTCGCTAGTTACTCCCATCTCTAAATCATTTATAAATATATTAAAAAGCAGCGGTCCTAGCACAGACAGCTGAGGAACCCCACTAACTACCCTTCTCCATTGTAAATTCTGCCCATTTAACCCCACTCTCTGTTTCCTATCCTTCAACCAGTTTTTAATCCACAACAGGACTTTTCCTCCTATCCCATGACCCTCTAATTTCCTCTGTAGCCTTTCATGAGGTAATTCGTCAAACGCCTTTTGAAAATCCAGATATACAATATCAACCGGCTCCCCTTTGTCCACATGTTTGTTTCCTCCTTCAAAGAATTGAAGTAAATTGGTCATTCAAGATTTCCCCACACAAAAGCCGTGCTGACTCGGTCTCAGTAATCCATGTCCTTGGATGTGCTCTGTAATTTTGTTTTTAATAATAGCCTCTACCATTTTCCCCGGCACCGACGTCAGACTCACCGGTCTATAATTTCCCTGATCTCCCCTGGAAGCTTTTTTAAAAATGGGCGTTACATTGGCCACCCTCCAATCTTCCGTTACCACGCTCGATTTTAAGGATAAATTGCATATCACTAGCAGTAGCTCTACAAGCTCATTTTTCAGTTCTATCAGTACTCTAGGATGAATACCATCCGGTCCAGGAGATATGCTACTCATCAGTTTGCTGAACTGCCCCATTACGTCCTCCAGGTTTACCGTGAAGTCGGTAAGTTTTTCCAACTCGTCCTCTTGAAATATTTCCAACACTGATATCCCACCCAAATCTTCCTCGGTGAAGACTGAAGCAAAGAATTCATTCAATCTCTCCGCTACATCTTTGTCTTCCTTGATCACCCCTTTTACCCCTCGGTCATCCAGCGGCCCAACCGATTCTTTTGTTGGCTTCCTGCTTTTAATATACTGAAAAATTTTTTTACTATTTTTTTTGCCTCTAATGCTATCTTTTTTCGTAATCTCTCTTGGCCTTCTTTATCTGCGCCTTGCATTTGCTTTGACATTCCTTATGCTGCTGCTTATTTTCAGAAATCCTGTGGCTGTTCCCAGGTGATTCAAAGGAAGAAAATGAGAACAATACATGAGTAGTACAAAATAGAAAGGAAATGTAAAACCAAAGAAGTTGTAACATGCACACATGGTAGCTCATTTTATAATAGTGTTTATACCAAATCTGAGAAAAGATACCTGTTTTAATCAGGGAATATAGGCGCCTACAGGCATCCACAACTAGCCCCAGTAGTGCATAAATACTCTCATACAAATCTATACCTATTGCAAAGAAGGTGTAAATTGTGCAGTTGTGTGTGTATCAGACCTCTGTCCGGACCAAGCCCCCAGGAATATGTGCTGATTGCATAAAAGTAGGTGCATTCTTTCCTTGCACCTTTTTCCTATGCATGTATACCCTCATGCAGTTTTATAAGATCCATTTTCCACATATAAATGTTTGTTTTTTTTAATATTGGGAAAATGCTTTATAAAATAACCTGGTTCATGTGTTACAGTGACTTGTTCCCCCTTCTGATGGTCTACAACACCCCTTCCCCCCCCCCCCCCCCAACTCTTCCCTGCTCATGAACAAAAGCTTTCCAAAATAGAGGCTGGTCCAAGGCCCACGGATGGTGCCAGTAGCATGGGTTTGTAAAGATATTTTCCATCCTCTCATGCCCCATCCTCTGTACTAAAGCCAGGAGGGAGCAGGGCATAGCAGAGTAGCATGCACTGATGGCCCATGAACCTTTACAGTATAGTATTGCTGCCATTAGGCCTTAGACCGGTCTGTTTAAGCATATGTCTTAGGGGCAAGGGAGAGTGGTATCTCTTGGGGCTGTCTTCACTGCTATTCTATAGGTACCCCCCAAAAAACAACTATTCCTATAATGGCCAGCCTTATATAGGGGTGACTGCACAGGGCCTTCACTTATAGGGTTTGCATGTCACTCCCGTCTTCTGCCACCTCCCCCACCTTAAAACATAGTAAATGACGGCAGATAAAGACCTGAACGATCCATCCAGTCTACCCAACAGTCACACTCATTATCAATTCATGGTTAAACCAACAATGAATGTGATATAAAATAACTTGATCATGGTCTGTCTTTGGTATTTCTGGGGCATAGTCCGTAGAAGTTCGTCTGGCACGGTCGTAAAGTTCCAACTGCTGGAGTTGAAGTCGAAGCCCACTCCAGCCTATCCAAATTAGTCTTGTCATTTGCGAGAGACATACTGTAAAAGTCTGCCCAGCACTGTCCTCACTTTCCAGCTACTGAAGTTGTTGAAGCCTTCTCCAGCCCATCCTAAACCAGATTGCCGTATACGGGGCACAGACTGTACACCTATCGGGCACCAACCTTGGTTCTTCAGAGCCGGAGTCTCCATCTAAGTGCCACTGAACACATCAACACTCATGCAACCATTTAATTAGAAAATGGATGGAATGTTCCTCTGTGTTTATCTCACGTCTTTTTGAATTCCGTCACTGTTTTTGTGTCTGCCACCTTCCTCAGAAGGGCATTCCAGGCATCAGTCACCCTCTCCGTTAAAAAGAATGTCCTGATATTACTCCTAAGTCTACCACCCTGCAACCTCAATTCATGTCCCCCTAGTTTTACTATCTCCCCTTATTTGGAAAAGATTTGTATATTAATACCTTTTAAGTATTTAAAAGTTTGTGTCATATCTTCCCTGGCCCCTCTTTCCACTAGGGTATACATATTCAGTTCTTCCAATGTCTTATCATATGTCTTTTGGTGCAGTTTAAGTTGCGTGCACTGGTGTAGGATAGGAGGCCTCAATGATTATATTTGTGAAGCCTAACAACTAAGAACTACAAGCTGTATTGAAGCCTGGTGGAGTAATTAAATGAGCGACCTTTTCATTTAACCCTAGAACGCATATTGGGGGCCTTTTAGGCCCCCATGCTTACATTTTTGCTATTATCTGCAAAATTACTTTAGTTAGAATTTTGAAACTCAAGGTATTACTCAAGTATGTCATTGTTGATAATATCCAGTTGTTCATATAATTTTTTTTTATAGGCATTATGGTGTAACAATGCTTGTTTGGTGAAAACTACATCTGTACGAATTGGGGGCCTTTTAGGCCCCCACTGTTTTTATCATGTTCTCAGAAGTGTTTGTGTCTCAAGTTACTTTATTTGTACTCAGTAATGCTGGTGGAGGGGCCAGGGTGTGGATAATAACATGTGAGGATGTCATGTGATTTTTGCAGGGAGTGATAAGGCCATGACATCACCTCAGGTCCTCTGAACACTGAGGACAGTATACACTGTGAGCTAATTGCTGAAGGACCTGTGATAAGATAAGCTGTTGAGAGGAAATCTGTTTCATTTTCTAACATCTAGTCAGCAATGGCACAGTCTTCCTCCAAGTGTCTGACTGACCAAGAGATTGAAGCGATTATGTTTCAAAGCGATGATGAAAGTGAACTATCTTTGTCTGATGAAGAATATCTGCCACCAGCTAATCAAACATCCTCATCCAGTGATTCTTCTGATGATGAAGAAGTGAATCTAGTGGATCCTCAAGAAGTGATAAGTAGAACATCCAAAACGAATGTTTTTTGGGACAGTAATCCTACATTAGTCGGACGTACTCCAATACACAATATTGTGAGACAGGCTCAAGGAGCTGTGGGAAGTCCCAGTTACTTTACCCCTAAAGATGTATTCTGTACTTATTTTTCTGACAATATTGCAGAAGAGGTCCTATTATGTTCAAACCTAGAAGGAAGACGTATCGCTTCAGCAAAAAATAAGTCCTGGAAAAATATCTTAAAAGAGGAACTTTATGCATATATTGGACTTTTCCTGCTGGCAGGGAGTCAAAAATCGTATGATGTCCCAATACGAGAATTATTTCTGGACCCACTTTCTGATCCACACTATAAGGCGACAATGTCAGTGGGCAGATATGAGGAAATTAGAAGGATCATTCGCTTTGATGATAAGCGAACTCGTGCAGCGAGGTTTGAAACAGACAAATTAGCCCCTATCAGTTATATCTGGAACATATTTATCAAAAATTGCACAAAACTTTACAATCCTAGTACTAATGTTACTGTAGATGAGCAACTTGTACCGTTCAGAGGACGCTGCAAATTCATACAATACATGCCCAGCAAGCCAGCCAAGTACGGTATAAAAATCTTCTGGATGTGTGATTCTGCAAATTATTATGGCATAAATGGCGTAATCTACTGTGGCAAAGAGGTTGGTGCACCAGTACAGAAGGATCTGGGGTCTGAAATAGTCAAAACTCTTGCTGTTCCAATATTCAATTCAGGTAGAAACATCACCATGGACAATTATTTCACCAATGTTGAACTAGGCAATTTTCTGCTTGCAAAAGCTATTACACTTGTTGGTACTATAAAGCAAAACAGACGAGAAATTCCAGCAGCACTCAAACACAATCGTCAGCGAGCACTTTATGAGAGTGTCTTTGGATTCAATAACAAAGCGACTTTGGTATCTTACAAGGCAAAGAAGGAGAAATCTGTAATTTTACTCAGTACCATGCATCACGATTGCAGTGTTGACAGCAATAACCAAAAATTGAAACCAGAAATCATCCTGCATTACAATGCAACAAAAGGAGGTGTAGATAAAATGGATGAGATGGTGGGAGAATATTCGTGTAAGAGGCAAACAAAACGATGGCCTGTAGTACTATTTTCAAATATGCTTGATGTAGCAGCCCTAAATTCATTCATTATTTATACAGAAACTCATCCTGAATTTCATGCACAGAGGAAGGACAGGAGACGCTTATTCTTGAAGGACCTTTGTCATGAACTTGTAATACCTCACATGATAGAGCGAAGCGACTTGAAATGCTTGCCAAAGAAAACTAAAGAAGCAATGAAACGGTGTGGCGTACAGTTTCAGATTACTCCAGAGCCAGGAGAAAGAAAACGAAAGCGTTGTTTCATGTGTCCAAGAAACATAGAGAGGAAAACTGAGCGATATTGTTCCACTTGTAAGGAAACTGTTTGCAAAGAACACTCTTCTGAAAAAATAACATGTCAGAATTGTTTGGAAGACTAATATAATAGAAAAGAAAGTTAGAATAAAAATGTAGCTGCAGCTAGTTTGCTATAGATTTCTATGCATTTTTGTGTGTTTTCATGTCTTTGTGTGAAATTTGGGAAAAAAAAGATTTTTTGGTGTTTTCTGTGAAAAATTATAATTAAAATGTTGTCCACTATTCATATTTTATTGAGCAATTTTGAAATAAACTTGTGAAAGTTATTTAAGTGTGTTTTTCTACATTATGTGCATGGGGGCCTAAAAGGCCCCCATGACGTTAATATGTATATTTTAACGTCATGCGTTCTAGGGTTAAATGATAGTTTGAAAGTTGCTTGTTCAGCAATGTGAGCCAACAAACATCCTGTTTATTGCATTGATAGTCTTTTTAGGTAGCAGGGCCTGGGTTATTCTCACTGCCCCCCACCCCCATGCAGCTGTACATGCACAAATATGCATAGAACTATAGGTGCTCTCACTTTTTGCAAAATACACCTGTAAAGACGACACTTGAAACAAAACAGACAAGTTGCTGTTTTGAAGGATCTAGTTAGTACTGCTTGAATACTATATTCAGTTCAGTACTGCAGCTGTAACATCCCCTACTGTCCTAAGGGTACATAAAAATAAATGATTGTTTCTATATTTTTCAGGCAAAAAGCCTGGACCACCTGGGCCAACAGGCCCCCAAGGACCACAAGGCCCTCCAGGACCTCAGGGCCCTCCAGGAATTCCAGGGATCCCTGGTATCCCAGGGACGACAGTGATGGGACCAGCAGGCCCTCCTGGTCCCCCTGGCCCTCCAGGACTACCTGGGGTTCAGGGCCCATCAGGTATGTTTCAGTTTACAGTGAATCAACAGCTGTTTGACTAAAGCTTTGCCTTTAAAAAAAAAATCATAAAATGTATAATCAGCTAGAGGGGTTATCTTTATTATTGTGTATTGAGAGAAGACCTTTTCATAAGAATGGTTTAGAAATGTTGATGCCTAAAAGCAAAATAATATCTTGTTGATCACAGAGTTGGAACTACATGGAAGCTGAGATGCATAAGAAACGGAACGTGGCATATAAAGAGGAAAAGGTTGCAATATTCCCCAGCCCCCTCTGTTTAATGTTCATCATTTGTGAGCAGCCCGATTCCAAGCACTATGGGATGCATATTCGAAGAAACTTATCTGTGAATTTTCAGTGGTAATATATGGATAGTGCTCCTGTAAATTGTCTGGAGCAATGCTAGCGTCTTCTGGCCAAATGTTCAATATTCAGCCACTGTAGCTAGTGCTGTCTATGTATATTTAGCACAGTCACCTATCCAGGTAGTGGCACTGAATATACATATTTTTTTCTCAATGCCACAGCCACCGTTTAAAACAGTGCTCTGTCACCATTACTGAATATTGACCCATAAACTTGCGTTCATTATATTGCCCATGTTAATTCTGAAAGAAGGAAGATTTTGTTCTCCCTGTAAGGCCAGAGAGGAGTTGTGCTTTATTTCACCTAATGAAATTAATCTGATGAAAAAATTTGAGATAAGCTTATGTGCTGATGTTTTTGCAGGTACTACTGAAAAAACAGGAACCAGAGAGACACAGGTTAGTTTTGGTGGCTGCACGTGTCTCTTTAATTGCTTGGGGAAAAGGGGCTCTGTTGTTGTTTTCATCATTGATTTCGTTAATTTTAATTTAGCTCTCTTAGTGGATTCCATATACCATATCATATTTAGAGAGGTGAAAATATTTACGGCAAATTTGACACTCAACAAAATTTTTAGGAATGGAAATAAGGATCAAGAAGCAAGATGTAAGTGATGGTGTCCATTCATTCTGCCCCTCTGGTACCTTATTGCACATCCTTAACTTAGACTAGTTCCTTATATGTGACCATTTCTGGGAAAATGTGACTAAAATTCATGCTTAAGTTTGTTCATTTTGCTATTGTTGATTCTGTTGACAAAATCGTAAATCTTATTACATGCTGTACACCACCTTGAGTGAATGTTTTCAAGAAACTAAATACCTTTTTATTGGACTAACAATGTTAGAAGAAAATGGCACAAAACCTTTTAAATATAGAGACTAACAGGAAAGTGAAGTGAGCTACACGGACCACGAACCCTGAAGCAGTGAGCTAAACTCTAGCCATAGTCGGTTGTGGGCTGAGTGATGACGCTGTGTACCTTTACAAGTTAAGACTTCTTTGATCATTAAAGTATATACCGTATTTTTCGGACTATAAGACGCACCGGACCATAAGACGCACCTAGGTTTTAGAGGAGGGAAATAGGAAAAAAAAAATTTTCCTCTTTCCCTCCTCTAAAACCTAGGTGCTCCGGTGCGTCTTGTCCGGGTTTTGGACCTCCGTCCCGTACTTACAGGATTCCGTGTTCCCTGGTGGTCTAGTGACGTCGGGGCAGGAAAGAGCCCCCTCTTTCCTGCCCATCGCGCTGCTCTCCGTGCTTCTCAATGCTTTCCGACGGTCTCGGCGAGATTCAAAATGGCCGCCGAGAATCTCGGCGGCCATTTTGAATATCGCCGAGACCGTCGGAAAGCATTGAGAAGCACGGAGAGCAGCGCGATGGGCAGGAAAGAGGGGGCTCTTTCCTGCCCCGACGTCACTAGACCACCAGGGAACACGGAATCCTGTAAGTACGGGACGGAGGTCAAAAAACGCTACCTTCGGACTATAAGACGCACCCCCCATTTTCCTCCCAAATTTTGGGGGAAAAAAGTGCGTCTTATAGTCCGAAAAATACGGTAAGTCTGTGACACTTCTTGAAGGTTGTTTGAGCCAGTGATGACAGCAAGCACTCCATACATCAGCGGAATATTTAACCCATTTGCAAGGAGTCTGTTGAGGCTATTTCCTCCAATTGAGGGTTCTCTCTAATTTTTGAGGAATATCACTCAACTGGCACTATACCCACACATGTAGGGGATTTGTTTTGTTGATTGAACAAAACCTTTTAAGACATCACAAAGCAAGTTAAGCCAGCACATATCACAGAACCCTACAGCTAGCCACATGAGAAAAACATTCAAAATAGAACTTGCATTCATGCTTCTCTATATACTACTACTACTTATCACTTCTATAGCGCTACAAGGCGTACACAGAGCTGTACGTACATAATTTATCTGTAGCCGATGGTGATCTCAGGCCCACTCAGCAGCAGTGCCTCATTTGCTGTGGCTAGTTGGGATCCCCAAGCCTCACCAGCTAAAGACTCCCAACATTTCTACCTCCCCTCTCCTGATCAATCTCTCTCGCTCTCTCTCTTAGCCCAACCCTGCCACCCCCCTCAAATGAACTTTATAAAAACTTTTTACTTCTGGTTGTCACCTATAGTGAGCAGCGACTCATGCACTGTTCGCTCTAGCCTCAAAGCCTTCCCTGTGTCGCAGTCCCTCCTATGCAGAAACAGGAAGTTGAGTCAGAAGAAAGGAATATTGTTGGCAGGGGGAGGGGTTGAGAGACTGTAGGAGATGCCAGATTCATCATCCGGGAGGGAGGGGCCTGAGAGACTGGAATATGCCAGATCACTTGGGGGGGGGGGGGGGGGGGTTAGAGGGTGGAGGAAGAGAGAAAATTTTGGGCCCACCCAAAATTGGCTGGCTGGCTACACCGCTTTTGAATTGTAAACTGTTTCTCTTATTTCCTTTTGTCTTTTCCCCCCCACATAGGGTTTACCATATTTGCCCTAAGAAAAAAGAGGACCCCCTGCCTTGCCCCCTGTCACTTTGACCCCCCCCCCCCAAAAAAAAAAAGAGAGCCAGATTCCCTCTCCCCCTTCCATGTAGATCCCCTCCCCAATTTTCCAGCCTCCCTCCACCCACATGACTCCATTCACCTCCCCCTCCTTTACTTTAGTGTGGTGCCCTGCTGTTCTAGTGACCTCTTCAGGGGAGGATAGGATGCCCGCATGTCCGAATAAAACCGGACATATGGTAACCCTACCCCCACCCCCTTTTCATTAAGCTGTACTAACTTATGCAGACAACCTAAAACACAGATGAGATTGTACTGTTTAAACCCAGTGTTACTTCACTGTTTCTTCATTGACCTGATAGAGGATAACTCTTGAAAACTGGTCAAATATACATTAAATTGGCCCAATAAAAAGATATCGCCTGCTACTTGGTTGTAGAACCTGATTTTCACATATGTAAGTAGACTAGCACAGCAATTCACAATTAACTGCTTAGGAGCTGGGAGGAAATTAACTCTATGGCCTGAACCTGCTGGTGACCCATAATGCCAGTGTATGTATGAAATCTGAATAGGACATTAGCTAAAGAAACTTACTGTTTAACTTAATTCTTCACTTGCCAACTAAGTCCTCTACCCAGCTAGACAAGAAACCATAACAGTGACGAGGTTTTGTATTCAATACCACACACACTACCACACCACACCACATGGTGGTATTGACAGCAGATTAGGGAGGCAACAGAGTTATTTCAGGATATGCATCCCATAACGCGCTTGCATGAGGATTATATTATATTAAATTAATTTTACAAAGCTATTAAACCATTTTCAGAAAACCCAGGATTCAAAACCCTTCGCAATGGTTCTTAGGGACGTTGTGGACCCTTCTACACCAAACACAGATGTTTACAAGTGTTAGACGATTAGGAATCCAGCTCAATTATGTCTGCAGCAGCGCCAGACTGTGCAGAGTAAGTCCAATGTCAAACAGAAAAGGAGGAGCTTCCAGATTGAAGACAGAGATAATCCCACAGTGATCTGTCTCTTTCACAAAAGAGAAATTGCCATCTATAAATTCTAAGACGTTTGAACTTTTGAGTACCTCATAACTCCTTCACATGAAGCCTCCTAAAGATGCTAGTGAAGCTATTAAAGTCTTATCACTTCTGAATGGGATACCCCAAAGTGGGTCTTTAAGCAGAACTATAGCAAAATTGTATTCCTTATTGCCTGAGGAAAAAGAGAAATTAAAGCAACTTAAGAGTGGATAATTAGTAACTACAGCTACATAAAAGACTGCTATTTCAGTAGAGGAAGGCTTTGCTCTTAAGGATGTACAAGATAGAGACCCTTCTTAAGCTTCTGAGTTTTCAAACCACAGTATGTACTGCTTATCCTCTTGGTTCTGCAAGACAAGAATATTTCTTTGCTAGATCCAGAGAATATTTCAGTAACATAGTAACATAGTAGATGACGGCAGAAAAAGACCTGCATGGTCCATCCAGTCTGCCCAACAAGATAAATTCATATGTGTATACCTTACCTTGATTTGTACCTGTCTTTTTCAGGGCACAGACCGTATAAGTCTGCCCAGCAGGATTCCCCGCCTCCCAACCACCAGTCCCGCCTCCCATCACCGGCTCTGGCACAGACCGTATAAGTCTGCCCTCCACTATCCTTACCTCCCAACCACCAACCCCTCTTCCCCCCACCTGCTCCGCCTCCCAGTTTCGGCTAAGCGTGCTTATTCCAATAAAGGACGTTTTCAGAGAGATTACATAGTAACATACATAGTAGATTCTTTCAATTTACAAAGTAGCCTTAGCTATATTGCGGATGCTTTTTATGACTTAGAGCTTTAGCTAAAGGTATGGTGATTGCTTTTTGATCTCAAAGGCTCCTCTGCCTTCATATGGTTTTCAGATGGTGTTTCTAAAACTGGACTTAACAGGCTTCCCTTCAGGGATAAGCTTCTGTTTGAAGAAGATCTTGAGAAATTGGTGAAGGATTTTGGAGACACCAAGTCACAAAAATTGCCAGCAGATAGACCCAAATCTTCTTCGAAACATCAAGGTTCTTATACACCTAAATTTAGAGAAATGAGAAAATATAGACCAGGGAAATCAAGATCCTATCATAAGTACATAAGTATTGCCATACTGGGAAAGACCAAAGGTCTGTCGAGCCCAGCATCCTGTTTCCAACAGTGGCCAATCCAGGTCACAAATGCCCGGCAAGATCCCAAAAATGTACAAAACATTTTACACTGCTTATCCCAGAAATAGTGGATTTCCCCCAAGTCCATTTAATAATGGTCTTCATCGCATGCCCCCTAGTCCTAGTATTTTTGGAAAGCGTGAACAGACACTTCACATCTACCCGTTCAACTCCACTCATTATTTTATAGACCTCTATCATATCTCCCCTCAACCGCCTTTTCTCCAAGCTGAAGAGCCCTAGCAGCTTTAGCCTTTCCTCATAGGGAAGTCGTCCCATCTCCTTTATCATTTTCGTCACCCTTCTCTGCACCTTTTCCAATTCCACTATATCTTTCTTGAGATGCGGCAACCAGAATTGAGCACTATATTCGATGTGCGGTCGCACCATGGAGCAATACAAAGGCATTATAACATCCTCATTTTTGTTTTCCATTCCTTTCCTAATACCAAACATTCTATTTGCTTTCTTAGCTGCAGCAGCACACTGAGCAGAAGGTTTCAACGTATCATCGACGACAACACCTAGATCCCTTTCTTGGCCCATGACTCCTAACATGGAACCTTGCATGACGTAGCTATAATTCGGGTTCCTCTTTCCCACATGCATCACCTTGCACTTCATCATGTTAAACATCATCTGCCATTCAGACGCCCAGTCTCCCAGTCTCGTAAGGTCCGCTTGTAATTTTTCACAATCCTCCCGCGATTTAACGACTTTGAATAACTTTGTGTCATCAGCAAATTTAATTACCTCACTAGTTACTCCCATCTCTAGGTCATTTATAAATATGTTAAAAAGCAGCGGTCCCAGCACAGAGCCCTGGGGAACCCCACTAACTACCCTTCTCCATTGAGAATACCGGCCATTTAACCCTACTCTCTGTTTTCTATCTTTTAACCAGTTTTTAATCCACAATAGAACGCTACCTCCTATCCCATGACTCTTCAATTTCCTGTGGAGTCTTTCATGAGGTACTTTGTCAAACGCCTTCTGAAAATCCAGGTACACAATATCAACCGGCTCCCCTTTATCCACATGTTTGTTCACTCCTTCAAAGAAATATAGTAGATTGGTGAGGCAAGATTTCCCTTCACTAAATCCATGTTGACTTTGGCTCATTAATCCATGCTTTTGAATATGCTTTGTAATTTTGTTCTTAATAATAATCTCTACCATTTTGCCCGGCACAGACGTCAGACTCACCGGTCTATAATTTCCCGGATCTCCTGTGGAACCTTTTTAAAAAAATTGGCATTACATTGGCCACCCTCCAATCTTCCTGTACCACGCTCGATTTTAAGGATAAATTACATATTTTTAACAATAGCTCCTCGCAAGCTCTGAAGAAAAGGATGTCAGTGGAGTACCGCAGGGATCGGTCTTGGGGCCGGCTCTTTTTAACGTCTTTGTGAGCGATATTGCGGAAGGGCTGTCTGGTAAGGTTTGTCTATTCGCGGATGATACTAAACTCTGCAACAGGGTGGACACACTGGAGGGTGTGAATGACATGAGGAAGGACCTAGCGAAGCTAGAGGAAAGGACCGATATTTGGCAACTAATGTTTAATCCCAAAAAATGCAGGGTCATGCACTTGGGTCGCAAAACTCCGAGGGAACGGTACAGTATAGGGGGTGAAGTGCTTCAGTGTGTGAAGGAAGAGCGGGACTTGGGGGTGATTGTGTCTGATGACCTTAAAGCTTTCAAACAGGTAGGTAGAAAAAGTGACGGCCAAGGCAGAAGGATGCTTGGGTGCATAAAGAGAGGCATGACCAGCAGGAAAGAGGAGGTGATAGTGCCGTTGTAAAAGTCTCTGGTGAGGCCTCATTTGGAGTACTGCATGCAGTTCTAGAGACCGCAGCTACGGAAAGATATAAACAGGATGGAGTCAGTCCAGAGGGCGGCTACAAAATTAGTAAGCGGTCTTGAATGCTAAAATTATATGGACAGGCTTATGAACCTCCACATGTATACGCTGGAAGAGAGGAGGGAGAGAGGAGACATGATAGAAATGTTTAAATATCTCAAGGGCATTTATGTACAGGAAGAGAGCCTTTTTCAAATGAAATAGAGCTCTGGAATGAGGGGGCATATGACAAAGTTAAGAGGGAATAGGTTTAGGAGTAACCTAAGGAAGTATTATTTCACAGAAAGGGTGGTGGAGGCGTGGAATGGCCTCCCGGTGGAGGTGGTGGAGTTGAGGACTGTTCCAGAATTTAAAAAGGCATGGGGATAAGCATGTGGAATTGCTTAGGAACAGGAAGTATTAGGGGTTACAGAGGATGTGCAGACTGGATGGGTCATATGGCCTTTATCTGCCGTCATGTTTCTATGTTTCTAGATCAAATTCACAATTTAAGCCTTCTGGCATTCAATTGCTCCACCTGACTAGCTGGCTTTACTTTCCCCCTCTCCCAATCCATAATCATCCGAAGTTGAACCGCAAAATAGTACCATTCAATATTAGTCACAGCCCTACCTCCTCGCTCAACATCCCCCATAGTACCTGTCCTGCCAAGTGGGGATGTCCACCTTCCCAAATAAACTGCGATAGAAAGCCTTACAATTGTTTGAGTGATTGTCTCGGAACCGCGACTGGTAGTGATTGAAATAAAAACAATATAGGCAAAACATTCATCTTCACTACCGCCATATGCCCCCACCAGGATAGCCACAGTCCCCTCCATCGGGATAGCTCCACCCGAATTTGATCTACGATCTTCCCATAGTTCAAAATATACACTCTTCCCAGATCCCTGGGGATCTGGATTCCCAAGTATTGAATGCTGCTCTTTGTCCGTTTAAAAGCAAACATTGCTTTCCTCCAAATGTGGCAAAGAAATCCCCAACAACTCACTTTTATCCATATTAACCCTTAAACCAGCATATCTTTCAGTTTCCCAAAGGACCCACAATATCGGAGGCAATGTCTGCTCAGGGTCTTCAACATACAGCAGCACATCATCCACAAACAGTGCGATGCGGTGCTCCATCCCCCCAACCCCTCCTTCAAGTTTGCTCCCTGATACATTGGACCCTTTTCAGTACGCTCTTGGGTGGGAGTCCTCACTTATCGTCTCCAGTTACTAGGTAATCTCAAGGTCCACAACGCTTTCCACGTGTCCCTGCTAAAGCCATTCTTGACCTCGAAATGGCACCCAGAGCCAAAGAAGATCATCATTCCTGATTCCGAGGTAGATGAGGTTCTACACTCCAAACGTCAAAGGGGATGGCTGTTCTATTTGCTATCCTGGAAGCACTTTGGTCCCGAGGATAATTCCTGGGAGCCCTTTGCCAACGTCCATGCACCTGAATTGATCCGGGAGTTCCATACCCGCTACCCATCCAGACCTAGGCCGAGGGGGGTCTTTAAGGAGGGGGTACTGTCGTGCCCCCTACCTCAACGCAAGTGGCATCCTCAGGCTGCACAGGGTCCCGTCAACACGCATACTTGACTGGTACAGCTCTGAGCCATGTGTGTGAAGTTCTCTGGCTGCAGGCTCCTTGATTGCTTTGCTTCCATGCACCTGGCTCTGCTCTCTCTCTCTGCCTGAGTAACAGGCTCCTTGATTGCTTTGCTTCCACCCACCTGGGTCTGCTCTTCCTCTGCCTGGCTTCCCTTGCTTCTCTCCTATTGGTCTTTCGGTTCCTCCTTCCCCTGCTCTTGTCCTATGGCTGTGCCTCTTCTCCCTGCTGATGTCAGACGCCAGCACTTTATCAGCTGAGCTCTCCCTAGACTCACTTTGGTAGGTGTTACTTGCTCAGTAGTGTGCTTCTCCTATACTTTGTTCTTCGTTGCTGACTTAGCCTGTACCTGGATTACTCTCATGTCTGCTGCCTGCCTACTGACTCTTCTGTACCTGGATTACTCTTGTGTCTGCTGCCTGCCTCCTGACCTTGCCTGTACCTGGATTACTCTATTGACCTGCTGCCTGCCTACTGACTCTGCCTGTACCTGGATCACTCTGCCTGCTGCCTGTCTGCCCATCAAGTTCATCACCCCGCTTCCTGCTCCATCTCATAAGCCCTGCAGAGCGCCCGCACCTATGGGCTCAACCTCTGGGGAACGGCGGTCAGCGCAGGTGAAACCCGGGATTGTCCAGCCACCAAGCAGAACCTGGTCCGAGTTCCTGTCTCGGCAGCGCTCTACTTGGTACAAGAACTCACAGGTTACAGGAAGTATTTTTTCATGGAGAGTGTGGTGGATATGTGGAAGGTGGTGGAGTGAAAATAGTAATGAAATTCAGTCATGCGTGGGATAACCACAAAGGAATCCTGTTTAGAAGGAATGGATCCACGGAATCTTAGCGGAGATTGAGTGTCAATGTCAGTAATTGGGAAGCGAAACCGGTGCGACTGAATAGATAAGGATGGGCTTGAGTGTAAATTTTAAGGGGTTTCGATGTTAGCTTCAGAGCTTTTAGTGCCCTGATCGTGACTAAAAAGGGATGGGCTGGAGTGTATATTTTAAGGGGTTTCGACGTTAGTTTCTGAACTTAGTATAAGAACAGTGCTGGGCAGACTTCTACGGTTTGTGCCCTGAGAAAGGCACGGACAAATCAAACTCTGGTATACATATAAAGTATCTTGTTGGGCAGACTGGATGGACCGTAAGGTCTTTATCTGCCGTCATTTACTATACTATGCTACTATGCTATCAGTACTCTAGGATGAATACCATCTGGTCCAGGAGGTTTGCTACTCTTTAGTTTGTAGAACTGCCCCATTACATCCTCCAGGTTTACAGAGAATTCATTAAGTTTCTCCAACTCGTCAGCTTCGAATTCCATTTCCAGCACCAGTATCCCACCCAAATCTTGCTCGGTGAAGACCAAAGCAAAGAATTCATTTAATCTCTCCGCTACGGCTTTGTCTTCCCTGATCCGCCCCTTTTACTCGGTCATCTAGCGGTCCAACTGATTCTTTTGCCAGCTTCCTGCTTTTAATGTACCTAAAAAAAATTTTTTTTACTATGTGTTGTTGCCTCCAACGCAGTCTTTTTTTCGAAGTCCCTCTTAACTTTCCTTATCAGCGCTTTGCATTTGACTTGACATTCTGTATGCTGTTTCTTATTATTTTCAGTCTGTTCCTTCTTTCATTTTCTTTTAGCTGTAATAGCTTCCTTCACCTCACTATTTAACCACACCGGCTGTCGTTTGGTCTTCCGTCCTCCTTTTTTAATATGCAGAATATATTTGGCCTGGGCTTCCAGGATGGTGTTTTTGAACAGCATCCATGCCTGATGTAAATTTTTGACCCTCGCAGTCGCTCCTCTTAAGTTCTAGATTTCAAAATTGAGCATCTTCCTTTCAAACAAACAGAAAAGGAACTTCAGACCAATTGCGTCTTGACAGCTTCAGGGCAGACCATAGAAGTCAGGTAGACTTCTACAGTCTGCCTGATTATGGCTGGACAGATAGGCCAGTGCAGAGCAAACCTCTATGGTCTGTGCCCTGATCATGGCTGGACAGATTTGAATGGTCTGGAGTGGGGCTTTGATGACAACTTCAGAAGTTAGAGAACAAGGCCAGTGCCAGGCAGACTTGTACGGTCTGTGCCCTGATAATGGTAAATCAAGATCAAGTATACATGTGTAGTATTACATCATACCTTATGCTATGATTTTATCTTGTTCAGCAAACAGGATGGACCGTACAGATCTTTATCTGCCATCATCTACTATGTTACTATGAGATCTATCCAGTGAAGTCTTTTAGTTACATTTATCTCCAGAGCAGGTCGCTAGTCGGTCTCTGTTTTTGAGAGAAGTGGACCCAAATTATGTCTTACCAGGGGGTCTTGTATGTTATTCAACACAGTTACAAACTGGAATTTTTTCATCCTCTTCCAGATGCATTTCTTCCCTTGTCATACTCTTTCCAAGGTAGCAGCTGTGCAGGTCATTCTTCAAAATCTTCTTGAATTAGGAGCAATAGTACCAGTTCCTTTAAGTGAGAGAAGTACAGGAATATATTTAGTATATTTCATTGTGCCAGAGAAAGAAGGAACCCGTTGTCCAATATTAGATCTCAAGGATGTAAATCATGCTTTAAAGGTAAAGCATTTGAGGATGGAAACCTTAAGGTCTGTGATCACAGCGATACAACCAGGAGTATTTCTTACTTACTTGCATCTCAAGATTATCTGTGTCCCATCTGGCTTCTGCATCAGAAATTCTTGAAATTGCAATTCTTGGCAAACATTTCCAGTTTCGAGCAATACCCTTTGGGTTGGTGGCAGCACCTAGAATCTTTTACCAAGGTAATGTTTGCTGTAGCAGCATTTCTTCTTTGGCAAGAAAGCAGAGTACACCCATATTTGGTCTATTAGCTCATTTGTGCCAATTCCTCAAGGACACCAAGAAGGTAATAAATAGCTGAAATACTTCAGCTTGTGTAGTCTGTTGGGTGGGTGGTCATTCTTCCCGAAAGATACAATCTTCTCAAGATCTGGAATACTTAGGGATGAGATTAAACACCAAATGTAGGATGGTGTATCTTCTGGATCAATGAAACTTCAAGCTCAGATCAAAAACCTTTTACTTATGGGGCCTGGGACTACATGTAGGTTCTGTGTTCCATGAGAGCGACCTTGGACTTAATAACATGGGTGCTAACTCACATGAGACCTCTACAGAATTCTCTTCTCAGTTGATGGTCTGCTTCCAAGCAGAGCCTAGAATATCATCTACCCTGGACATCTTAAGTGAAGTTCAGCATGAAGTGGTAGCTTCAGCCTTGCAGTTTCTATGTGGATACAATCTGTGATCTCCCAACTAGATGGTCATAACTACAGATGCCAGCCTGTATGGTTGGAGAGCTCATTGCCAGGATCAGATGTTTCAGGGCACTTGGTCACCTCTTGAGATATCTTGGTCCTGCAGTTGCCTAGAACTGAGAGTAGTTCAGCAGACATTTCAGTCTCTTCTTCATATACTGAAAGGAAAATAAGTAAGGGAGCTGTCTGGCAGTGTGACTGTAATCATGTATTAAACAAGTAGGGAGGTACCAAGAATGTAGCCATAGCCAGAGAGGCAAATCTTTTGATGGTTTGGGCGTAGCACAACCATTTAGCGCTATCAAGGACAGCTTTATGGAGCAGCTGGTACAGGAGCCGACGAGAGAAGGAAAAAGACCTAGTCCTTAGTGGAGCGCATGATCTGGTGTGAGAGGTAATGGTGCTTGGGCCGCTTGATAAAGTGATCATAATATGATCGGATTTTATATTAGCTTTGAAAGTATACATAGGAAATTAAATACATTTGCGTTTAACCTTAAAAAAGGAGACTATGATAAAATGAGAAGAATGGTGAAAAACAAACTTAGAGGAGCAGCTGCGAGGGTCAAAAATTTACATCAGGTGTGGCTGTTCAAAAACACCATTCTGGAAGCCCAGGCCAAATATATTCTGCTTATTAAAAAAGGAGGAAGGAAGACTGAACGACAGCCAGCGTGGTTAAAAAGTGAGATGAAGGAAGCTATTAAAGCTAAAAGAAAATCCTTCAGAAAATGGAAGAAGGAACCGACTGAAAATAATAAGAAACAGCATAAGGAATGTCAAGTCAAATGCAAAGCGCTGATAAGGAAGGCAAAGAGGGACTTCGAAAAAAGATTGCGTTGGAGTCAAAAACACATAGTAAAAAACTTTTAGGTAAATTAAAAGCAAGAAGCTGGCAAAAGAATCAGTTGGACCGCTAGATGACCGAGGAGTAAAAGGGGCGATCAGGGAAGACAAAGCCGTAGCGAAGAGATTAAATGAATTCTTTGCTTCAGGCACCGAGAAAAATTTGGGTGGGATACCAGTGCCGGAAATGGTATTCGAAGCTGACAAGTTGAAGAAACTTAATGAATTCTCTGTAAACCTGGAGGATGTAATGGGGCAGTTCTACAAACTAAAGAGTAGCAAATCTCCTGGACCGGATGGTATTCATCCTAGAGTACTGATAGAACTGAAAAATGAGCTTGTGGAGCTATTGTTAATAATATGTAATTTATCCTTAAAATCGAGCGTGGTACCCGAAGATTGGAGGGTGACTAATGTAACGGCGATTTTTGAAAAAGGTTCCAGAGGAATGGGGAATTATAGACCGGTGAATCTGATGTTGGTGCCAGGCAAAATGGTAGAGACTATCATTAAGAACAAAATTACAGAGCATATTCAAACGCATGGATTAATGAGACAGTCAACATGGATTTAGTGAAGGGGAATCTTACCTCACCAATCTACTACATTTCTTTGAAGGGGTGAACAAACGTGGCTAAAGGGGAGCCGGTATATATTGTGTATCTGGATTTTCAGAAGGCATTTGACAAAGTCCCTCATGAAAGACTCCAGAGGAAATTGGAGAGTGTTCTATTGTGGATTAAAAACTGGTTAAAAGATAGAAAAGAGAGAGTAGGGTTAAATGGTCGGTATTCTCAATGGAGAAAGGGTAGTTAGTGGGGTTCCCCAGGGCTCTGTGCTGGGACCGCTGCTTTTTAATATATTTATAAATGACCTAGAGATGGGAGTAACTAGTGAGGTAATTAAATTTGCTGATCACACAAAGTTATTCAAAGTCGTTAAATCGAGGGAGGATTGTGAAAAATTACAAGAGGAACTTGGGAGACTGGGTATCTAAATGGTAGATGATGTTTAATGTGAGCAAGTGCAAAGTGATGCATGTGGGAAAGAGGAGGTGTCATTGTTGATGATATGTTGAAACCTTCTGCTCAGTGTGCTGCTGCATCTAAGAAAGCAAGAATAATGTTAGGTATTATTAGGAAAGGATTGGAAAACAAAAATGAGGATGTTATAAAGCCTTTGTATCACTCCATGGTGCGACCGCACCTCGAATATTGTGTTCAGTTCTGGTCAGCGCATCTCAAAAAAGATATAGTGGAATTAGAAAAGGTACAGAGAAGGGCGACGAAAATGATAAAGGGGATGGAACGACTTTATACATTATATACATTTATACATTATATTAATAATGAGTGGAGTGGCATGGGTAAATGTGAAGCGTCTGTTTATGCTTTCCAAAAATACTAGGACTAGAGGGCATGCAATGAAGCTACAATGTAGTAAATTTAAAACGAATCGGAGAAAGTTTTTCTTCACTCAACATGTAATTAAACTCTGGAATTGTTGCCAGAGAATGTGGTAAAGGCGGTTAGCTTGGCGGAGTTTAAAAAAAGGTTTGGACGGCTTCCTAACAGAAAAGTCCATAGACCATTATTAATGGACTTTGGGAAAATCCACTATTTCTGGGAAAAGCAGTATAAAATGTTTTGTACTTTTTTGGGATCTTGCCAGGTATTTGTGACCTGGATTGGCCACTGTTGGAAACAGGATGCTGGTATTAATGGACCTTTGGTCTTTCCCAGTATGGCAATACTTATACACTTATGATGCATCTGGCTTTTCTTCTGAACAGAACTGTGCCTGAGTCTTCTGATATGTCAATGCAGGCTGGTGTTCCCTCAATTCCAGAGGCCCCTGTTTCTTCTGGGTACTTGCTACCTTCTTCACCTGCAGACGCACCTGATCCTAAACGCAGGTGGGTCTATGTGTCTGAAGCACCCTCCCTTCCTCCTCATTCCCCTTCCCATTCTGTTTTTGGGGAGTCAGAGGAATCTGGTAGACCCTCTCGGATGGAAGACCTGGAAGAAGGAGATATTTTGCCACACGAACATGATGACCCTAAGGCGGTCCGTATTTTCCACCACGACGAGCTCCCATCACTCATTTCTGATGCTTTGTAGGCTTTCAGTATTGACGATCTTGAGGTGGCTATGGACTCTTCCTTTAATCCTAAGATGGCCAGTACTAGAAAGCCAGCGCGGGCAGTCCCAGTCCACGACTCCATCCAAGAGCTTATCACAGCTCAGTGGTCAGAGCCAGATGGCTCTTTGAAAGTAGCTAGAGCGGTGTCTCGCCTTTACCCAGTTGGTGAGAATCATCTGGGTCTATTTGGGCTTCCTAAGGTAGACTCGCTTGTAACAGCGGTTACTAAAAAGACTACTCTCCTTTTGGAGGGATGGATTGCTCTAAAGGATATGCAGGCGTTGGGAGTCCTCTTTGAAATGTTCCTTTGAGGTTTCAGCTCTGGCACTGCAGGCTGCTATTTGCAGTTCTTATGCAGCTCAAGCGTGTCTGTCTTGGCTTCAGCAAATGGTCGAGCAGCCTCCGGAGGGTTCTGTGTCTCTCTCTGATGTCGCGCCACAGATGGAATCAGCATTGGCCTTCTTGGCTGATGCCCTGTATGATTTGGTCAGGGCGTCTGCCAAACAAATGTCTTTGACAGTGACAGCTAGATGGCTCCTTTGGTTTCGTCATTGAGCAGCTGATATGGCCTCGAAGCAGCTTCTGGCGAGGTTGCCCTTTCGGGGGAAACTTTTATTTGGATAGGATTTGGAGAAGATTGTTAAAGACCTCGGGGATTCTAAATCTCAGCGTCTTCCTGAGGATAAGCTGAAGTCTTCATCCAAGAGCACCTCCTCCTCGAGACCTCGGTTTCGAGAGGTCCGGCAATACCATCCTGGGCAGGCCTCGGGCTCATCGCAGCTTTCCCGTTTTCAACAGAGGGCTTCCTTTCATTCAGAAAAGCGTTCAGCAGGGCCCGGTCAGTGACAAGGAGTCCAGGGACGTCCTTCCCAATAATGGAGCGCCGGTCCACTCTTCAGTTCCCTGTATAGGGGGGCATTTGTCCCTTTTCCTCGAAGAGTGGGCCAAGGTTACTTCAGATCAATGGGTTCTAGAGTAGATCAGAGACGGATACCGGTTAGAGTTTTCAACTCCGGTTGGAGATGCCTTTTTGGAATCCCGCTGCGTCACTGCCGTCAATCGGGCAGCTATCAGAGACACGTTACAGTCTCTGCTGGATCTCTGAGCAGTGGTTCCCGTTCCTCATGATGAACATTTTCCCGTTCGCTACTCAATTTATTTTGTAGTGCCCCGGAAAGGCAGAACTTTCAGACTGGTACTTGGCTTGTACAGGGTCAGCGAGACCTTGAGAGTTCAGCATTTCCGCATGGAAACCTTACGTTCAGTCATTGCAGCAGTTCAGCCGTGGGAGTGCCTTACGTTGCTTGACCTCATAGAGGTGTATTTGCATATCCCGATTTGGCCTCATCAGCAGTTTCTACGCCGCAGTTTTAGGCCAGCATTTTCAATTTTACGCCTTGCCGTTTGGTCTGGCCATGGCACCTTGCACATTTTCCAAGGTGGTGGTGGCTGCTTTCCTCAGAAGAGAGGGTTCATCCCTATCTCGATGATTGGCTCATCCAGGCAAACTCAGAGAGAGAGAGCTGACTAGCGAAGGCATGGATTATAGGTCTGCTTCAGTCTCTGGGGTGAGTGGTCAACTTCACCAAAAGTCATTTGACCCCCTCACATTCTCTCAAGTATTTGGGGGCTTTGTTTCAACACGTTGTGTTCGGTCTTTCTTCCGGACAGCAGGCAACTCAAGGTCCAGAGTTGGATTTGACAACTCTTGCATGTGTCTTGGGCTTGGGATTATGTTCAGCTGCTAGGACTGATGACTGCCACCCTGGAAGTGGTTCTCTAGGCAAGAGTGCATATGCAGCCTCTACAACTTTCCCTACTGAGTCACTGGACCTTGATCTCTCTGGTGTACTAACGCAGGCTGCCTTGGATCCCTGTGGCAAAACACAGAATGGTTTGGTGACTCTCCAATGACAATTTGCGCCGGGGTATGCTGTTAGCACACCCTCATTGGTGGCTGGTGATCACAGATTAGGTGGCTCATTGCCTCAACCACTATGCTCAGGGTCAGTGGACAAGAACAGAAGTGGGGTGATCCATCAATTGCTCGGAACTGAGAGCAATTTTCCAAGCCTTGCCTTCCGCAGGACGCTAGAATGTCAGCCAGTCCGGGTTCTTACCGACAACACGACGGCTGTTGCCTACATCAACCATCAGGGAGGCACTCAGAGCAGAGCTCTGGCTGCGGAGGCGGCGAACTTTCTCGACTGGTCCGAGCGCCATCTGGTGCTGTTATCAGCAACCCATATTGCCGGGCAAAGCAACGTTCAGGCCGATTTCCTCAGCAGGCATCGTCTCGACCCGGCAAAATGGGAGCTGGCAGCGGAAGCCTGCCTTCAGATTTGTTCCAAGTGGGGGGAATCCATACTTAGATCTCATGGCGTCAGGTTCAGATGCCAAGGTCAATCACTTTTTCAGCAGAAGGAGGGATCCCAGATCTGCAGGGATGGATGCCCTGTCTCAACCATGGCCTTCGGATCTCCTTTATGTGTGAGTTCTTCTATGATTTGTCTGCACCACGGGTTGGTGACTCTGGTCGCTCCAGATTGGCCGCGTCGTCCATGGTACGCGGATCTCAGGCTGTTGTTGGTGGCAGCTCCGTTTCGCTTGCCCCTCTTGCCGGACCTGCTACATTAGGGTCCAGTGGCTATGGAAGATCCCTCCCACTTTGGTCTTATGGCCTGGCTATTGAGAGGGCAAAGTTGAAGAAAAAGAGCTATTTTAACAATGTTATTGCTACTCTGCTGCAGGCTCGCAAGCGCTCCACTTCCATGACCTGCGCTCGAGTATGGCACACCTTTGAGTTGTGGTGCGCCGCGGGGTCTTCTTCACTGCTGGCTTCGGTCTCACAGTTGTTGGATTTTTACGGGAAGGATTACAGAAGGGGCTGACTTACAATTCCCTTCGGGTTCAGGTGGCAGCATTGGCTTGTTTCCGAGGGAGAGTGGCCGGGTTGTCCCTGGCTGCTAATCTGGTTTTTGCGCGCGCAAGGGGGGGGGGGCTTACATCTTCGCCCTTCTTTGCGGTCTCCGTGCATGTCTTGGAACCTGGGAGTTCTGAAAGCACTCCAGAAACCTCCTTTTGAGCCACTCAAGCGTGCTTCAGAGAAGGATTTGACTCTCAAAGCGCTTTTTTTGGCGGCCATGGCTTCAGCGCGGAGAGTGTCGCAGCTTCAGGCTCTTTCCTGTCTGGATCCGTTTCTGCAGTTCTCAGAATCCGGCGTTACAGTCCATACTGTGCCTTTCTTCCTGCCTATGGTTGTTTCGGCCTTTCATATCACTCAGCCAATTTTTCTGTCGTCCTTTCGTAAGGAGGACTTTCCGGATTCATTTGGACAGTTGCGTCTTTTAGATGTCTGCAGGGCTCTGTTACAGTATTTGCAGATGTTGAATGATTTCCGGTGTTCTGATCATCTTTTCATTTTGTTGGCAGGACCGAGGCACGGTTGTCCTGCCTCTAAAGCCACCATAGCTCGCTGGCTTAAGGAAGTCATTTTTTCTGCTTACCTGATGTCGGGTAGGTCTCCGCCAGAGGTGTTTAAGGTGCATTCCATGCGGGCGATGGCTTCTTCATGGGCTGAAACAGGTGTCTCCTCACTTCAGGAGATCTGTCGAGCGGCTACTTGGGCTTCTCAGCTATCCTTCGGCATTATTGGCTGGATGTTGCAGCACAAAAGGATGTGCGGTTTGTGGCGCAGGTTCTCTCCCGGGGAGCCGCATGTTCCCACCCACTTTAGAGAGTGCTTTTATACATCCTACTAGTTCCTGGATTCATCTGCTGTTGATGATAAGGATAAATTAGGACTTATCTGATCATTTTCTTTCCTTTAGTCACAGCAGGTGAATCCAGGATCCCTCCCTGTCTGCCTTTGTTTTATACAGATGTTTTCATTCATGCAGAAATTTTGGAGACAAGCACAATGACTCTATAATTACACTTATGTAGCAGGAGGTTGATATGGTCCCTCCTTCACGCATGTTTCTTACTCCGGTTCAGGGAGTGGTTGTTCACTGTGAGGGAAGTTCGTGTTGTGTTTCTTCTTCGTTATGCTTTGTAATATTCGTATACTGAAGATGGAAGGGGCTTGGACGTCCAGGGTCACTGCCTTCTTTCAGTGTTCTCTATCTCCACCTGCTGGTAGGTGGATACAACCCACCAGTTCCTGGATTCATCTGCTGTGACTAAAGGAAAGAAAATTATCAGGTAAGTCCTAATTTTTCCTTTCACTCTGCATAAAATGTACTTATTTTTTTTTCTTCACAGGTTCTTGTAGGTGAGGGTTTTTGGCAAGTATATAGTTATGTTCTACATATTCAGACATGATTTTTTTGATTAAAATTAAAAATGTCTCTAGCATACATGTTACCATACAAGTTCATAAACTGAATAAAAATTATTTTTTGCCGCCCTTTTACTAAAGCTTAGCTCACATTAATGGAGCATGCACTAAATGCTGCAATCCTATTTTACATCTATGGGCCACTTGGAACTTACTGAAAACTAATGTCTGCTAGCCTGCATGGAGTTTTAGTAAAAGGGCCCTTAAAAGTGCATGCTAAAATACTGGAAATTTAGCAATGTGTGCTGAGGGCCCACTGTTATTTTTCTTTAGTTAGAAAATATTTAATGCCTTTCCTATCTGTATTAAATTCAAATTAAGTGCTAACATTTACACATCCAGATTACATATAAAGGTTTAGAATACTAGCATGTGTCTGTATGCATACATAGGCGCATATATGCTAGTATACCACCTAATCACCAATGGAAGAAGCAGCCAATTGCTCCTCCCCCCACCCAAAAAAACCCAAAAAAGAAATCCCAGTTCTGGCGCTTACTGGGGTCCGCAGTGCTCTGATGGAAGCAGGAGAACCCAGTCATTGCTGCTCATTGCAGTGCAGGGTTCACCAATGTATTTGATACAGTAGTGTATGCGATATTATTTAAGCTAAGCTATTTAGGCATTACTGATAAAATATTGAATTGGATTAAGGAATTTTTTTTGCAATCATTATAAAACGAAAATAAATGACTAGTTGGAAACCAGAATGTGGGGTAGCACAAGGTTCCCCACTTTCTCCTGTACTTTTCAGCATCTGTATGTCCTCATTTGGGGATGATTTCCCTCATTTGGGAATGATTTTTGAGATTCCAACATTCGGTTTTACTCTTACTCTAGAGTGACAACATGCTGCTGCTTGTCTCAGTGATAATTTGTCTAATTCAGTTGTATTGCTTAATTACATCAATAGCGTTGACAACTGGAGTAAGAATCATGATTGTAAGCTTAAACACTAATAAGACTAAATTATTGTGGTTAAATTCTTCCAATAATTTAATACAATCCAATGTCCAAGTGGTCTTTGATTATAGGTTGAAATATTTTCTAAGGTACTAGATTTATCCTTGATTCCTCTCTTTTCTTTGAACCACAGGCTAATTTAATTGTTAGTAAGATCTTTAAATTACAGAAACTTCTTAATATTCATTCATTGTTTTTTTGAAGAACACTTTTGATTACTGGTACAGGCTTTTCTTATTTCACATCTCAGTTACTGCAATTCTTCGTACTGTGGCTTATCAATCAGATTGACATCCGAACTTGAGACTTTACAGAATATGGCAGCACAACTGATTTTTTTGTTATGAAGAAATTCATAGTGTCACTCCACTGCTGATCAGACTGCAGTGGCTGATTTTTTTTTTCTATTTTCTATATTAATGGCCATGCATTAATTTTCCCATTAGCGTTGGCCATTAATGAGTGAGTCCCTACCATCACCTATTTTGTAGGCAGTAAGGGCTCATGCACTAACCACTCGCTAATCGGTTAGCATGCATCAATGTAACTGCACTAACTGATGAGCGCAGAGAACAGCCACCCACCGTCTACCCCAGATACACCCCCAGCACTAAAAAAATAAATTTTATTTTTAGTGTGTGGGTAGCACATGCCAGTCCCAAAATTAAGTCTGAGCACACTCCGAGGTAAGGCATTTTTTCCTGCAGCAAGCACACATTAGTAAGCTTAGTAAAAGGACCCCTTAGACATATGGACTCTTTACTCTTTTCCTTTAGTTAAAGGGATACGTTCTAAAAATCTTTAAAGTTCTTTGAATTTTCAAGCCATTGTTTTTTGGAATTCCTTACCTATTGAATTAAAATCTCTGAACTTTTATTCTTTATTTTATGGCTCGCTTAAGACCTTTTCATTTCAAAAATATGTAGGTTAACTTTATTTTTGATAATTTTTTTTTATTTTTTTGTATATCTTTTTTTTTTTTTCTTTTTTGTATTCCGTTGCACAGTCTTATTGGGGTGGAATATAAGTGTGTTATTAGATTAAATAGGTCTCAAGATACCATTTTACCTAATTTCGCAGTATTACCACTAGGGGTCAGATTGCCAATAAATGCATTTTGCTGTGAGATTACTGCTAGGGGTCAACAAGTCAAGATCTATTTTGAACCTGGCACAGCAGTGAGCCAGGAATGACTGGGGATCGCTCCTGCTCCTACTCCTACTAAAACACCCACGAACCCTGATGAGGTCAGAGTTGCCAGGTCACCCAGTTCCACCCTGGAGACATTTTGGCCATTTGTGGTTTTGTACTTACATCCCAAAATAGTGTGGGATTTGTATTGCCTGACCCTGCCCACTGAAATCAGTGTTGGAAGTTCTATAATAGACCAGCGTGAAGCTGAGTAACTTGTCATCTGTTTAAGAGCTGAGGAAGGGATCTGGGAATGTGCAAAATTATCCCATTTGGTGACGACATCCATAGTCAAGACCCTAGTCCAAGAATGATGTTCCATTGAACTGTGTAAATTAATATTGTCTGAGAGGATCTGAACCAGGCTACCAGCAGCCAGCCATTGATACCTGGCTCTTGTAAGCATGATAGCATAGTGTGATCAACAGTGTTGAAAGCTGAAGAAATATAGCAGTACTTATGTACCGTATACTAAATTTCATCATAATAAGGTTTTGCTGTGCATTCATCCCTTGGTCTTGCCTAAGGCAGTAATGAACTTCCAACTTAGTCATCTTGCAAGTGTTGTTTCTCAGGCCACATGTTCATAAAGATGAAGAAGCTCTGCATGGTTCAGATAGCAAAAGAGCTGTTACTTTCTACCCTTGAGTGAACCAAAGGCCGTAAAAGATGCACTCAACTTAGTTTCCTTTGACTCCAACAAAACCGTAACTTCTGTTATAGTCATTCCTGGACAGTGTCTAATTGGCTAACAAACTGCAATCCTTTATGATGTCCAGGAAAGACAGAAAGTCAAAGGGCACATCAAGGCTCAGTGTGTTAAACCATTTGTCTTGCAGCATTGGTGGCGAGCTAGAAACTGGTTCTTGAAATGTGCAGGGCTGCAGCCTGGAGTTCAATTAACACATTCACATGCTATTACAGTTTGGCTATTGACTCCCACTGAAACATTTGGTTTGGTCAGTTTACCCTTGTTTGATCTCTGAGTGACCCAGTCCTGCATTTTGCCAAAGCTAAAAAGAGAGCTTTGTGGAATGCGATCCGCACTCCACCATGCATGCATGAGTGTGGTCTCCGTTCTCTTTTTTTTCCGTGTGAGGAGAAGGTGCTGGGGTTTTTTTTTTGGGGGGGGGGGGGGGGGGGTTTGTCCTCTGCTCACTCGCCGCCCAGTTTTTTGAGAGCTATTTTGTTCCTTCCAACTATTTTTCTGCGTCTTCTCTTTGGCTATTTTATTGGACCCTTTTTACCCTTCTTTTAATAATTTTGCCCAGTTTTAAGTTTTATTATTTTTTTCCGTCATCGGGCCAGTTTTAGGCCCTGACTTCAGTCAGGTCTCTCCCTTTGTTTTTCTCTGTGCTTTGCCCCTTTTTCAGTCACCATTGAGTTGTTTGATTTAGCCGATGAAGTTTTTCCACCCATGTCCACGAAGATTCCCAGTGGCTTCAAGTGCTGTACCCGGTGCAATCGGACTATCTCATAAAAAGACACCCAGTCTTGGTATCTGCATTGTCGTGGGCCCAACCATAGCCCTACTAACTGTGTTCTCTGTCTTCACATAAAGAAAAGAACTCTGGTTTCCCTAGAGAAGCTCATTGAGAGAGGATTTTTGGAGCCAAGTCCAGTTCTCAACGTCAAGCATCGCACCGTTATTGGGAGTGTAGGTAAGCATGCCTGCTTCTAGACCCTTAGACACTGGTAGCAGTGAATCATTGAATGGGTCTTCACCTGTCTCGGCCTCCTGCTGTGCGGGCCCCCGGGACCGTCCATCGTCAGACCTGATCCCAAGACGATGTGAGAATTAGACATCCTCATCGGGACAGAGAAGCCTTGGTGACACACTTCAGATGGCTAAGAATCATCATCATCATCGGTCACCCTCAACGCATGGTGTCGGGAACACCAAGGTGTGGAAGGATTCAGCACATGAGACGCATTGGCGATGGGGGGATCACTCCCCCTCTATACAGGAGGTGCCAATGCGCCTGTCTCCAGCCAAGATCCTTCTCCCGTGTTGACCCCCAGCGGTTCTGCGACCAGCTTTTCCCAGTGTCGGCCCTTGATGATCACATCCAGGCCTTGCTCCCTGAGCTGCTTGATGGCCTTATGCAGCGGTGTGCATCAGTATCGGGAGTGCTTGCACCTACCTTGCCTACCTTACCTCCCATTGTGGCCCAGCCTGGTCCTCAGCCTGTGATGCAGACTCCGGCGCTGCTTGCAGCCTGGATGTCGGCTGCCGCCCAAGCTGGCACCCCCTCGACGTCGGTGGAGGAAGCTACGCAGGAGTCGACTTCTCAATTCCACTCTCGAGGACCTGATTCCTCGGCACCCAGGCAGGTTCAGTCTCAGTAGCCCCAAAGGGAGATACTGTGCAGCACTGAGGAGGAGCGCTCATGGGATTCAGAGGAGGATCCCAGATACTTTTCCTCAGATGATTCTTATGGGATTCCCTCTGAACCTTCCCCGCCACCTGAAAGGAGACGGTCTCCCCCGGATAGTATTTCATTTCTATTTTTTGTTAAGGAAATGGCTGAGGATTTCTATTTCCTTTGGAAGTGGAGGAGGAGCCCAGAGCCAAGATGCTTGAGGTCCAGGACTATGACTGCACCTCTCCACGAGGTACTCAAGGAAGTCTTCATCAGGAACTGGGCATCCCCGCTGTCGATCCCTGTTATCCCCAAGAAGAACCACTGTACATCTGATTTTGATAGGCCTCAGTTGCCTCCCAATTCCATGGCTGTGGAATCCGCTCTCAAAAGAGCCAGGAGTACTAGGGACTATTCCTCGGCGCCCCCAGGCAGAGAAGCCAGAACCCTGGATTCTTTTGGGAGGAAGATGTACCTGGCTTCAATGCTCATCTCCTGTATACAGTCTTACCAGCTCTTCATGAGCGTCTACTTGTGAAACTCTGTGCAACATCTGTCAGACTTGGGGGTTACACTCCCTTTGGAGCATACCAAGTCTTTTCGTCAGTTGTTAAGCAGCGGAAGGCATGTCGAACGTTTTTGGCCAGGGGCACTTACAAAACTTTTGATGTGACATCTAGGATTTCTGCTCAAAGTATAGCAAAGCGCAGATTCTCATGGCTGTGTATTTCTGGCGTGGAACACGATTGACGGATGCCCCTTGCTGGGGGAGAGAACTTTTTTGGAGAGAAAGTTTAGGAGGTCGCTGATAAAATCAAGAAGCATACTGATACAATCTCTTCTCTCTCCTGCCGGGCGCCTTCTGCATCCACTGCCTTAGCTAGGAGGATTTTTGGCAAGCCTAGGGGCAGTTCTACTACTATTCTAGGTGAAGGTACAATCCTTCAGCTTGCCAGCCTACTCTGGCTCAGCCATCGCACTCATTCACATCAACAGCATGCGTCTAAGCCCCCTGCTGCTCCTCTGGCAAAGCAAGGGACAAGCTTTTGACTGGTTCCAGCAGAGCACAGCCGCAGGAAAAGTGTCCATCCTGGATGACATGCCAGTCGGGGGGGAACGCTAAAATGTTTTTCACAAAAGGTGGCCTCTTATAACTTCCGACTGGTGGGTTCTTCAAATAGTCCCTCTCTGATACTCCCTCAGTTGGCATCTCAAACCTCCAAGAGCTCAATCATTCAGCTCTCAGCACAGGCAGGTACTTGCAGAGGAGCACTCCACCCTTCTAAAGACCCATGCAATCAAACTTGTTCCACCAGGGGGGAAAGGGTAGGGATTCTATTCCAGGTACTTCCTTGTGCAGAACACAGGGCGGAGGGTCCCATCCTAGACCTAAGGACCCTGAACAAATTTCTAGACTGAGAAAAGTTCAGGATGGTTTCCTTGGGCACCCTTCTCCCAATGATTTAGAAAAATGATTGACTACATGCTCTATGGACTTAAAGGATGCATATACTCGCATCCTGATACTTCCAGCCCACCGGAAGTATCTTTGATTTTGGCAGGGAACACATCACTTTCAGTATCGCATGTCACCTTTTGGCCTTGTGTAAGTTCCCAGGGTCTTCACCAAGTGTCTAGTGGTAGTTGCAGCATCACTACGCAGAGTGGGAGGCCATGTGTTCCCACATCTCAACGATTGGTTGATGAAGAGCACCTCTGAGGACGGTGCTTGGGACTCCATGCGGATGACTATTCTGATGCTAGAGCTACCAGGGTTTGTATTAAACTACCCCGAGTCCCATCTCCACCCTGTCTAGCGAATTGAGTTCATAGGAGCCCTGCTCAACACACAAGAGGGTTCAAGCCTACCTCCCGGAGATGAGAGCAGACAATCTTATCTCGCTGGCGTCCAAGGTTTGTGCCTCTCAGCAGGTCACAGCTTGACATGTTGAAATTGTTGGGCCACATGGCTTCCACAGTGTATGTCATACCCATGACATATCTTCACATGAGATCAGCTCAATGGGCCCTGGTTTCTCAGTGCTATGAAGCCACGGGGATTCTAGAAGATGTCATCCAAGTGTCACCAGAGCTTGTATGCTCTCTTCAGTGGTGGGCAATTCGATCCAATTTGACTCTGGGACTTCCATTCCAAATTCCTCAGCCACAAAAAGTGCTAATGACGGGTGCATCTCTCCTGGTATGGGGAGCTCATGTAGATGGGCTTCACACTAAAGGTGCTTGGTCTGTCCAGGAAACGAATCTTCAGATCAACCTCCTGGAGCTTCAGGCAATCTGGAACTCTCTAAAGGCTTTCAGAGATCAGCTATCTCACCAAATTGTTCTCATCCAGACAGATCATCAGTTTGCAATGTATTACACCAACAAGCAGGGGGGACACCGGATTATGTCCTGTGTGTCAGGTGGCTGTCTAGATGTGGCATTGGCTCGCCAATATGGCATATTCCTTCAAACTACTTATCTGGCAGGTGCAAACAATACCCTGGTCGATGGGCACCCCCTCGGTGGATCTTTTTGCGACTCAGATCAATCACAAGGTCCACTTTTTGTTTCTTTTGATCCCAACAGGAGGGGAGTCGCCATTGGAAAACGCACAATGTCCAATTGGCTGGCAGATTGAATATCATTCACTTATGCCCAAGCCGGGCTGACTCTGGATGGCCATGTCACTGCTCGTAATGATGATCCCATAGGCAAAGTCTTTATCCAATCAAGGCCTCAACCCATTCATTTATGCAGATGATGTCACACTCTATATCCCCTTCAGACACGATTTGATAGAAATAACTAATGAAATCAATGAAGGACTGAACATCATGGACTCTTGGGCAAACTCATTCCAACTGAAACTGAATACTGAAACGGCCTCATCCTCTCAACATAACAAGTACAAACCCACAACCATAAACACTCCAGGACACACCGTCCCCACCTCAGACAGCCTAAAAATACTTGACGTCACAATCGACCGCAACCTTACTCTTGAGAGCCAAGTAAACTCCGTAATAAAATGTTCTACTCAATGTGGAAACTTTAACGCGCAAAACCTTTCTTCCCAAGGGAAATCTTTCGAAACCTGATACAATCAATGGTCCTAAGCCATGCAGACTATTGCAACGATATCTATGCGTTTTGTAAAGAAGAACTCACAAAAAAAAAAATCCAAACCGCCCAAAACACAGCAGCTAGGCTGATATTCAGCAAAACACGATTCAAAAGTGCTAAACCCCTCCGAGAAAAGCTGCACTGGCTCCCAATCAAAAGAATGGATCATCTTCAAAATCTGCACCCTGATCCACAAAATTATCTACAGCGTAGTCCCAGGATTCATGATAGACCCTTATAGACCTACCAACCAGAAGCAAAACTGGATCAAGAACATATCTAAACCTACATTACCCAAATTGCAAAGGACTCAAATACAAAACAACTTATGCATCTAACCTCTCCTACATAAGCGCACAACTATGGAATGCACTCCCAAAAACTGTGAAAACAATCCATGACCACCTAAACTTCAGGAAATCACTAAAAACCAACCTCTTCAAAAAGGCTTACCCCACCGATCCAATGTAAACCCCCACACCAGGCAACACAGCAATACCAATGATCGTACTGGACAATATACAATTTCCACTCCCTTCGACCCTCATGATGCCTGATACACATCTTCCTAATTCAACCACAACATAACCTTGTATTTGTTTCTCAACCAGACTTGGCGAACGCCTTTACGGTACTATGTAAGCCACATTGAGCCTGCAAATAGGTGGGAAAATGTGGGGTATAAATGTAACAAATAAATGTCAGAGCCATGGCTGCGTCGGTAGCCTACTTGAGGTCAGCCTCTATTGAAGAAATTTGCAAGTCTGCGATGTGGTCTTCAATCCATACATTCACATCACACTTCTGCCTTGAGCAGGATACCCGATGCGACAGTCTGACGACAGTGATTCAGAATCTGTTTGTGATCTAGAATCCAACTCCACCCTCCTAGGCCCATTTTATTCTGTTCCAGGCTGCACTCTCATTCAGATTGTATATAGTTTCATGGTAATCTGTGTTATGTCCTCACCAGTGTGAGGCCCAGTTGACCAATGTTTGTTGTTTTCGGTGAGCCTGGATGCTAGGGATGCCTCACTTGTGAGAAGATAGAAGCCTGTTTGTCCTCGGAGAAAGCAAAGATACTTAACCTGTAGCAGATATTCTCCAAGGACAGCAGGCTTCATATTACAATCCCTCCCACCTCCCCTTGGAGTTGTCTCCTTGGTTATTTTTACTTTTCTTCTTTTAGTATTATACTGAGGAGACCGCGTTCACGCAACGGGCGGGAAGGCGCATGCGCAGTGAAGCACGGCGCGCTCTCCACAAAGCTCTCTTTTTAGCTTTGACAAAATGCTGGACTGGGCAACGCAGATCGGCAGCATCACCCACTTGTGAAAATATGAAGCCTGCTGTCCTCGGAGAATGCCTGATACAGGTAAGTATCTTCGCTGTTCTGCACATGCCTAGAAATCCTTCTGGGCTTTCCAGAGCTCTGGAGATGTTCAATATTAGTTTCTTCAGGTGACAGCACCCATTTACATTGCTAAATCTGCAGCTTTCTATGAAGTACACCCATAAAAGGTAGGCAGTGTAGTTTGGATGTCTTTAATTTTGTTTATATTTTTATTTTCAGCCAGCTGTGGTTCATCTCCAGGGCCAGGGCTCTGCAATTCAAGTCAAGAATGGTAAGATTTAATAGAAACTCATTCACATTAGAAGACCTTATTTGCTGGGGGACTTAATGCAGTATGCAGTGGTATATTCACTTAGTGCTGCTCACTCTGATGTGATTTAAGAAGTCTACTACTTAGTATTTAACTGAAAGTTGTATATACATTTTTATTAACTCAACTTCTTCCACATGGTCCAACAAAACTCCCAATGTACAAATAATCATCACTTGAAAGTACATTATCGCAACATTCCTGGTGAATATTTAGCTGCTTGTTTTCAAAAGCACTAGACTTCACAAAATTACATAGTAACCTTATGTAAGTTTAAGTGTATGTGCTTTGAAAATGAGCCTCTAAAATGTCAAAAATAAATTCTTATTCTACACCCCCACCCATGTTCCACCATCAGAAGTCTTGGGTTGTTTTCTTCTCCAGTGAGGTCACTAGTCTCAACACCTCCTCCCCCCCCCCCCCCCCCCCCCTTCATACCCAACTATCCAGGACACCTTGTATCATCTAATTGATTAACCAGATCTTACATAAAATATGGATTTATTATGTTATACTCCACTCATCCCCCTACTGATTTAGCAATACACTACACACTCCATGTGGAAGCACTTCCCATACTGCTATGCACATTTGTTTATATGTTCTCCACTGGTACTGGTGAGGAGAACCCAATCAGCCAACATCTCAGGCAGACCGATAAGCGTCAAGCTGTTTCTGTGGGACCTGTTCCAGGTCATTTACTTTGTCCTTGCTAGCCTCCGTATTTTTAATTAAAGTCATAAGCTGAGCTTGGGCCTACTATAGGGCCACCTCCACACCCAAGATGTGCTACTTAACCTCCTGCATTTGGCCTCCAGATTCTGTTACTGACTGGATCATTTCATGTAACTGAGTTGAAAGCTTTTCAAAATGAAAGCTGCCACTACTCCCAAGGTAAGGATTTGAATCAAAGCTTCATAATTACACCTGTGCGATCTTCAGCTCTGCCATCTTAGCTTCAGAGAGCCTTAGTTTCTCCTTGTCTTTTCTCTGCTTCTTCACTGCTAGAACCAATCATTCTTACAGCATAGATTTTTGTCCATAGACTGCACAGAGATGGATCCACCGGCAACAAATGGAAATCAAGGAAATTTAAACTAGATGGCTAGGGATTATGGAAAAGAGGAGCTCTGAGTGCAAGACCCAGATGTCCTTTTCATATGCAGCGCATCACATGACCCCCCCCCCCCCCCCCAGACATTTTTTTAAAGTCTATCATTTGATATGTTCAACTTCTACTGTCTATTACCTAGACATTGGCATCACTTCCGTATATAGAATAGCAACAGTTTCATCTTTATAGGAAATATGGAGTTATTTCCTGTATGTAAATATTTTATGTGCTAAAAAGAATCATAAATCTGAAATAATATACAGAATTCTCGAGTTCCCCAGGTGTGATCTCCTGCCATTAAAAGCAGCCAGCATAGTTGTTTAATTTGTATTCTGAAGATTTAGCACATTTTTCATCCAGGTTCCTATCCATGATCCAGGATTGCAATAGGTAATTGGTCAAGAAGGAATGACCAGACCATGACAAAATGAATGCAAGGTACAGACAGTGAAAGTATAGAACAGTTCAACTGTTCAACATTAAACTGTTATCCTTGTGAGACAGGGAGTACCAGTAATGTTCACAAATGGCCTGGAAAACTCTCCACCTCTGAGTATCGCTAGATTATGCACCCCTTCGTTCCATTAAAAGGAGGTGAACAATAGTCTATGCCACATAAGTATTGCCGTACTGGGAAAGACCAAAGTTCCATCGAGCCCAGCATCTTGTTTCCAACAGTGGCCAATCCAGGTCACAAACACCCAGCAAGATCCCAAAAATGTACAAAACATTTTATACTGCTTATCCCAGAAATAGTAGATTTTCCCCAAGTCCATTTAATAACGGTCTATGGACTTTTCCTTTAGGAAGCCGTCCAAACCTTTTTTTTTTTGTTACATTTGTACCCCGCGCTTTCCCACTCATGGCAGGCTCAATGTAGCTTAAATGGGGCAATGGAGGGTTAAGTGACTTGCCTAGAGTCACAAGGAGCTGCCTGTGCCTGAAGTGGGAATCGAACTCAGTTCCCCAGGACCAAAGTCCACCACCCTAACCACTAGGCCACTCCTCCACTCTGCTAAGCTAACCACGTTTACCACTATATTAGACTTTGTGTTAATTCAATATTGCAATTCAGTAGCGTTACTTATTTTTGCCATCAATAATGCTTTTTTTAAGGAGCTTCCCCAAGCACTCAGATAGCAAGCTAAGTATCTGCCCCCACCCCCGTCCCCCGGAAAGAGAGAACTCATAGGTTGTAGCAGAAGCATACAACCCAGCAACCCCTGCATCAAGACTGTGAACTTTTGCCAGAAATCCTGAATGTGTGGGCCAAAGTAGTTTTAGGACTCGTACTTTACAAGAACCATCTGTGTTAAGATGAGCCTAAAGGCCCACCAGGTTGCAGTATACACTCTCAACAGGATTTTATGCTCAAGTTCCCTCAGGGTTGAACTGAAAGAAGGTATGTTAGTAAGACAGACCTCAAACTCTCCAGGCCAGACCCTCGATACCCATATCAGGATGGAGATCCAGCAAATATGATAGCTAAGAAGAACTTCTCATCCTCACTATCTGTTTGAAAACATTGCGCTAAGGCCTGCGCGCTCTCAGCAGTAAGACAGGGTCCTGAAATACTTGACACAGTGTCACAACAGCGCAAAAGTGAAGTAGTCTAATGATCCCATACTGTATTGATTCACAAGGAGATCTTGTGCCAGCAACCAGCCTTGGTCATCCTTGAGGTTTCCAACCCATCTCATGAAGCAAAAACTGACCAGATATCGGATAAAAAAGTTATGCTTCATACACGTAAAGGATTCAGCACCAAACTTGTTGCAACCCTGAAGCTAGATTATATAACTAAATGTCTTAACAATTTCCCCCTTTTTTTTCTCAGGAGCATCAGTGTCCGCAAAGGTGTGCCTTTCTACCCTCCCCCCCCCCCCCTTTTACGAACCTCCACAAGGTATTATATAATCGCTGTATATCGTATCTCTGAATAAAAAGTGGCTGGGTTTATAGAATAGAATGCCACCAGGGAACAATGAGCATATTATATAAAAAAAAAGATCTTCCCAGGTAGTAATAAAAGCAAATTGCCCCAACTCTGCAGCTTTTCCAAAGAACTCTTCAAAGGTGGCTGAGTGATGCATATCCACAGGAACAGTCACCTATAAGTGGATCAACCAATGTCCCACTTGTAATGAGAAATCCTACCAGTGGTTCCCCATGCACAAGTCGAGGGAGAGCCTTAGATTTAGAGATATTGAGTTTTAAGCCTGAAATGTTCCCAAAGGCATGAAAATATTAAGAACATAAGAATAGCCATACTGGGTCAGACCAATAGTCTTTATCTAGCCCAGTATCCTGTTTGCAGCAGTGGCCAATCCAGGTCACAAGTACCTGGCAGAAACCCAAATAGTAGCAGCATTCTCCGAGGACAAGCAGGCTGCTTGTTCTCAAATGTGGGTCGTCGTCCACGGCGGCCCAGGTATCGGCAAACAAATTTTGCAAGCAAAATAAAAATCAGTCTTTCAGGAAAGTTCTGTCTCACGGGCATGCCTCTTTAGTTCTTTTTTTCTCCGCGGTTAGGTGCAGCAGTGTTTTCGCTCCGTCAGGCCTAGGAAGACTTCTCTTCGCGACTGATTTTTGCTTTTATTTTCTTTTTTTTTTTAAGATTAAGATCGGTACCGAGGAGTCTTGATGACGGGCGTCGAGCGAAGGCTAAGAAGCATCGTCATCGTTCTCCTTCGACGCACGGTACCGGGAGCTCTGGGGCATTGAGTCAGCACTGAGAGGACCGCTCCCCCTCGGTACAGGAGGTGTCGACGTGTCGGTCTCTTGGCAGCCCGGTACCTGCTCCTGAGCCTCCACGGATTCTGACACCGCCTGTTCCACCGGCCCCACAGCCTTCTCCGATGGCCTTCTCGACGAGCGTATCCGGGCCTTGTTTCCAGAACTTCTGGAAGGCTTACTGCGACAATCAGCTAAGGTGTCAGGGGTGCTTGCACCTTCAGTGCCATCTGCTGTAGCGGTGTCTGGCCCTTCTCCTGTGGTGAGGTCTCCGACTGCGGTGCCGCCTACGGCATCGGCGTCAGCTGCCACCTAGGTCGACTCCCCTTCGACGTTGGTGGAGGGAGCTTTGCTGCAGTCGGATCGGGCGTCGACTTCGACATCGCCACAGAGGACATCGTTCCTCGGCGTTGAGGCAGGTCCAGTGTAAGAGTACCTTGACACAGGTCGTGTCTGACACTGAGCAGGAGTGCTCGTGGGAATCAGAGGAAGATCCCAGGTATTTCTCTTCTGATGAGTCCTTTGCGATTCCCTCAGTCTTCTTTCCAGCGGAGAAGGGTCAATCTCCACCCTAGAGTGTCTTTTTCCTCCTTTGTCCGGGAAATGGCTACAGCTATTCCCTTCCCTGTGGAGGTTGAGGATAAGCCCAGGATTGACATGCTCGAGGTCCTGGATTATTCTTCTCCACCTAAAGAGGCTGTGACAGTCCCTCTGCATAAGGTACTGAAGGAAGTCCTTATGCAAAACTGGTCCACCCCTCTGTCTAGCCCTGTGGATCCCAAGAAAGCTAAGTCCCAATACCGGATCCACAGTGAACCTGGATTGATAAGGTCCCAATTACCCCCACAATTCCATGGTGGTGGATTCCGCTCTCAAGAGAGCTAGGAGTACTAGAGGCTATGCTTCGGCGCCCCCAGGCAGAGAAGCTAGGACTCGACTCTTTTGGGAGAAAGATGTGTCAGGCCGCTATGCTCGCTGCCAAGATCCAGTCATACCAGCTCTTCACGAGCGTACACTTGCAGGACTCGATAAATCAACTGTCCAGCTTGGTTGAGACACTCTCTACAGAGCTGGCCGAGCCTTTTCGTCAGGTAGTCAGGCAGCAGAAGGCGTGTCGCAAGTTCCTGGCCATGGGTACTTTTGACGTGACATCCACGATCGCTGCTCAAGGTATAGTGATGCACAGACTCTCATGGCTGCGTGTCTCTGACCTGGATCATTCTGTCCAGCAGTGAATGGCAGATGTTCCTTGCCGGGGGTTCAATCTTCTTGGAGAGAAAGTAGAGGATCTATTTAATCAGATTAAGAAGCATAATGATGCTTTGGATTCTCTCCCACCGGGCACCTTCTGCTACAGCCTCCTCATCTAGGAGGTTTTTTGGAGGGAAGAGAAGTGCTCCCTATTCCTTCTCTAGACGTAGGTACACTCCTGCTTCTCAGCAGCCTGCCCAGGCTCAGCCCCAGCGCGTTCGTTCTCGTCATCAGCGTGCGTCTAAGGCCCATTCTGCTCCCCAGCAAAAGCAAAGGACGGGCTTTTGACTGGCTCCAGTTCAGCATAGCCTCTGTAAAAGTGTCTGTACCGGACGACTTGCCAGTAGGGGGGAGGTGGTTGTTTTTTTTTTTCACCAAAGGTGGCCTTTCATAACCTCTGACCGGTGGGTTCTTCAAATAGTCCAGTTAGGATACACCCTCAATCTAGAATCCAAACCTCCAAATTGCCGACCAGGAGCTCATTCTTACAGCTCCCAGCACAGGCAGGTACTTGCAGAGGAACTCTCCACCCTTCTAAAGGCCAGTGCGGTCAAACCCGTTCCACCAGGGGAAGAAGGGCTGGGATTCTATTCCAGGTACTTCCTTGTGCAAAAGAAACGGGGGTTGGGGGGGGGGGGATGCGTCCCATCCTAGACCTAAGGGGCCTGAACAAATATCCGGTTCGAGAAAAGTTCTGGATGGTTTCCCTGGGCACCCTTCTTCCCATGATTCAGGAGAACGATTGGCTATACTCTCTGGACTTAAAGGATGCTTACACACACATCTTGATACTTCCAGCTCACAGGATCTTCAATTTCGGCTGGGAACACAGCACTTTCAGTACTGTGTACTACCCTTTGGTCTAGCGTCTGCGCCCAGGGTGTTCACAAAGTGCCTGGCTGTAGTCTCAGCGTCGCTACGCAGACTGGAAGTGCATGTGTTTCCTTATCTCGACGATTGGCTGGTGAAGAGCACCTCGGAGGTGAGCGCTCTACAGTCCATGTGAATGACTATTCAGGTGCTAGAACTCAAGTCCCATCTCACCCCAGTTCAAAAGTTGGAATTCATTGGAGCACTGTTGAACAAAGACAGCTCGTGCTTATCTCCCCGAGGCGAGGGCAGACAACCTCCTGTCCCTAGTGTCCTTGGTTTGAGCTTCTCAACAGATCACGTCTCGGCAGATGTTGAGACTTCTGGGGCACATGGCCTCCACAGTTCACGTGACTCCCATGGCACGCCTACACATGAGATCAGCTCAGTGGCCCCTAGCTTCCCAGTGGTATCAAGCTGCGGGGAGTTTAGAGGATGTGATTCAACTGTCCACCGACTTTCGAAATTCCTTGCAGTGGTGGACGATTCGATCCAATTTGATCTTGGGACATCCATTCCAAATTCCTCAGCCACGAAAAGTGCCGACGACGGATGCATCTCTCCTGGGGTGGGGAGCTCATGTAGATGAACTTCACACTCAAGGAGCTTGGTCCTTTCAGGAAAAAGTTCTTCAGATCAATCTCCTGGAATTGCGAGCGATCTGGAACGTTCTAAAGGCTTCAGAGACCGTCTTATCAAACCAAGTCATATTGATTCAGACAGACAATCAGGTTGCCATGTATTATACCGACAAGCAGGGCGGCACCGGATCTCGCCCCCTGTGTCAGGAAGCCATCCAGATGTGGCTTTGGGCACGCCATTTCGGCATGTTTCTCCAAGCCACTTATCTGGCAGGCGTAAACAGTCTGACCGACAGGTTGAGCAGGGTAATGCAACCTCACGAGTGGTTGCTGAACATGGACGTAGTCCGCAAGATCTTCCGAGCGTGGGGCACCCCCTCGGATCTTTTTGCCACTCAGATCAATAACAAGGTGCCTCAGTTCTGTTCCAGGCTTCAGGCCCACGACAAACTAGTGTCAGATGCCTTTCTGCTGCATTGGGGAACAGGCCTTCTGTATGCGTATCCTCCCATTCCTCTAACAGGGAAGACTTTGCTGAAACTCAAACAAGACTGCGAAACCATGATTCTGATAGCTCCCTTCTGGCCGCGTCAGATTTGGTTCCCTCTTCTTCTGGAGTTGTCCTCCTAGGAACCGTGGAGATTGGAATGTTTTCCAACCCTCATCACTCAGAATGAGGGGTCGCTTCTACGTCCCAACCTCCAGTCCCTGGCTCTCATGGCCTGGATATTGAGAGCTTAGAATTCACCTCCTTGGTTCTTTCAGGGGGTGTCCCTTGAGTCTTGCTTCCAGAAAAGATTCCACCAAGTGGTGTTACTCTTTCAAATATAACATAGTAGATGACAGCAGAAAAAGACCTGTACGGTCCATCCAGTCTGCCCAACAAGACAACTCATATGTGCTACTTTTTGTGTATACCCTACTTTGATTTGTACCTGTGCTCTTCAGGGCACAGACCGTATAAGTCTGCCCAGCACTAACCCCGCCTCCCAACCACCTGCCCCGCCTCCCAACCACCAGCTCTGGCACAGACCGTATAAGTCTGCCCAGCCCTACCTCCCACCACCGGCTCTGGCACAGACCGTATAAGTCTGCCCAGCACTATCCCTGCCTCCCAACCACCAGTCCGGCCTCCCACCACCTGCTCTGGCACAGACCATATAAGTCTGCCCAGCACTATCCCCGCCTCCCAACCACCAGCCCCACCTCCCGATCTCTACTAAGCTCCTGAGGATCCATTCCTTCTGCACAGGATTCCTTTATGCTTATCCCACGCATGTTTGAATTCCGTTACCGTTTTCATTTCTACCACCTCCCGCGGGAGGGCATTCCAAGCATCCACTACTCTCTCCGTGAAAAAATACTTCCTGACATTTTTCTTGAGTCTGCCCCCCCTTCAATCTCATTTCATGTCTTCTCGTTCTACCGCCTTCGCATCTCCTGAAAAGGTTCGTTTTTTTTATTTTGCTTGCAAAATTTGTTTGCCAATTCTGGGCTGCCGCAGACGATGACCCACATGTGAGAACAGTCAGCCTGCTGTCCTCAGAGAATACCTGCTACAGGTAAGTATCTTAGCTTTCCATGCTACCAATCCCAGGGCAAGCAGTGGCTTCCCCCATGTCCATCTCAATAACAGACTGTGGACATTTCCTCCAGGAACTTGTCCAAACCTTTTTTTTAAACCCAGATATACGCTAACCACATCCTCTGGCAACGAGTTTCGCAGCTTAACTATTCTTTGAGTAAAAAAGTATTTCTTCCTATTTGTTTTAAAGGTATTTCCATGTAATTTCATTGAATGTCCCCTGGTCTTTATACTTTTTGAAAGAGTGAAAAATTGATTCACTTCTACCCGTTCTATATCAATTTTTACCAGTACTGCTGTAGGAGGGTTAGCATATAGTCTTCACTGCCTCCAAGAAAAAAACAGTGATGCTAAAATATTCCAGCAGCAGAAACAGAAGGTCCATTTTTCGTGGTCAAATGCCTTTTCTGAATCAAAACAAAAGGCCAGTGCTGGGATAGACTGCCAACCTATATGCCACTAATTTAGCCAACATTTTTTACTCCACATTAATTAAAGATATAGACCTATATGAAGTGGGAAGCATTGATCCTTCCCAGCTTTGGGAGAGTTGCAACAATGCCTCATTGGTGATAGATGTCAAAGAACTACATTGCACAGCTTGTGTTTAGTATACTTCAAGAGGGGCCCACTAGTTGAGTAGGTAATAACTTTAAAAATTTGCCACTAAATCCATCTGGGCTAGGTGATTAATGTAATGATAGGATCTTAATTCCCTGGATCTCTTGTTCAGTTTCAGATAATGCTTGGAGCAGTAATGATTTCACAAAGGATAAAAATGGTTCAGCAGTACATTGTTTCAGATGTATGAAGTTTCTTATAAAAAAAATCTGGGGGGGGGGGGGGGGGGGGGGGAGAGGGACACGAAACAGTAAGAGACACCAACTGCCCAGCCTCATTTTTAAGTGCTGTGATAAAAGTGGGACCCGACCAAGATTTTGTAAGCACTCTTGCACTCAAAAGTTTACCATAAAATAATGGTCAAGATATAGTCATTAACAATACAAAATCAACTTTATAAAAGGTCCTTCAGTTCACTTGTTCTCAACCCCAAGGCATTGTCTTAGACATAAAATATAAGGTAAACTCATTAGCTAAAGGTATCTGGTGAGAGAAAACATCTGTTTCCATGTTTATCTTAGTTAAGGCATTGAACACAGAAAAAGGTTTCCCTGGGTGACTAGTATAAGTATCAAGGAGCCATGAATAGTAAAGTTTCTTTGCCTATCTGATATTAGCACTATAATCTAGCTGATACTCTTAGCAACCAGCTATTGCAGAACAGGTCCTATGCAAGCAACCAAATTTTTTAGCCTTTCTCATCTAATGCTTAAGTAGATTAAGCTCCTCGTGGAAGTTTGGGTGCTAATCTTTTGCTAGATGTGATATTGCGTGAAGTAGAGCTAGATTGAAGGCTGACTTTTAATATCTTACTCAAGAAGAGGACCTAATTCTTGAGAGAGAAGTGAAGTATGAAAGGAAAAAGTGAAGAGAGGAGGTAAAGCATCCACAGTAGCCTTAAGATTTCAATATAAAATGGTTCAGATAGAAGGAGGTGGTTCTGGTATGGTTAATGAGCAAGCTACCAAAAAATGGTCGATAAAGTGAGAGAGTTATTTAATCCCCTAAGGGTAACAAAAAAAACAAGCTATCAGCCATGTGTGTGGACATCGTTGTATGCTGACGAAGTTCTAGGTTATTCCTCTGGCTGAAATCTCGTACCCTTGCTGACTTCTCACACTTCAAATTCATGTTGACCTCCTTCCAATCTGCTCTCTTGCTTGCCAAACAGGACTACTACATCCAGCTGACTAATTCTCTCGGCTCAAACCCTCGACTTCTCTTCGCCACACTAAACTCTCTCCTCAAGGTGCCTCCACCCCCAACTCCCCCCTCACTATCTCCACAGACCCTAGCTGAGTTCTTGCACGACAAGGTTCAGAAGATTAACCTCGAATTTTCTACCAAACCACCCCCACCTCTCCCTCCCCTTGTCCGTTCCCCTATTTCCTCAACCCCTCTGTCCTTTTCCTCCACCCCTCTGTCCTTTTCCTCCTTTCCTGAGGTCACTGATGAAGAAACATCACATCTTCTCTCCTCCTCTAAATGAACTACCTGTTCCTCTGATCCCATTCCTACCCACCTTCTTAACACCATCTCTCCTACTCTCACCCCTTTTATCTGTCATATCCTCGATCTCTCTCTCTTTCCACTGCGACCGTTCCTTATGCCTTCAAACATGCTGTGGTCACACCGCTCCTGAAGAAGCCTTCACTTGACCCTACCTGTCCTTCCAACTATCGACCCATCTCCCTCCTCCCCTTCCTTTCCAAGTTACTTGAACGCGCTTAACTCAAAACCTACCTCTTTACCACTGCTTTTGACTCCTAACTCACTTACCCTGTCCTTTATCCTCACCTCTTTATTCCCTCACCCTTAATTGTTCTGTCTGTTTACCCGTCTTATCTAGATTGTAAGCTCTTTGAGCAGGGACTGTCTTCTATGTATGGTGTACAGTGCTGTATATGCCTTGTGGCGCTATAGAAATAAGTAGATAGATTCATAAAACACACAAATAATGCCTTATCCATGATTTCCCCAGTTGGTCATGTTGCAGAGGCCTCTGGGAAATAGAATACAACTTTGGGTTAATACTTCCACAAAAACATCACTAGCTCATCTCTGATATCAAGCATTTATTTATATGTCAAATTATAAGCCAGTTATCACAGATTATAAATTAGTGATAGAGAGACAGCAAAGATACATATTATGGTTTTTTTTTTTTGTGAAATAGTTATCCGAAAAACCTCCAAACACTAATATATGCTAAGTAACCTCAAAAATATGTATAGTCATGGATTTGTTTCACCAAAATCTTGTTGAAGAAATAGTGTACCAGGTGACCTTTCCTGGGACTTCTACTTCTTTCTCCTGGTCAGCATTTGCTCTTCTTTCTTGGTGACCTTTCTGCTCCTTTTTTGTTGTTGTCTGTTCTCTTCTTTCTCCATTGTTGGATTCCTTGGCACACAGCTATATTCACTGAAGACATTGGCTTATTCAGACCTCAGTCTCTGCTCCACATGATGTCATGGGAGAATGTTCTAGGACACTGTTGCCAGGATCATGTTATTCTGCATTCCAGCTTTTCTGCCCCTCCAGCCCTCCACCTGCACATTTGCAACTCTCTTTTACTAGTCTCTTACTTTCTTTCTCCTGTTACTTTATCTTATCTATATGTTCTATCTTTGCTTACACCCTATGCTGTCTATTAAAATGTTTTATTATGTATTGTGTTGGCATTGTAATGTAGCATACTATGCCATACTTTGTATTGTTGTTTGAATATTTTTACTCCAGTAATTGTCTATTTCTTATGTTTGACTTATTCTTGCTGTATACTGCCTTGAATAAATTCCTTCACAAAGGCAGCAAATAAATCCTAATAAAAATAATAATGAATTAGCCAGATATTTTTGCAAACGTGCAATATTTCTGCAGTCTCAAATAGTTGAAACCACAAGTTTGATGTCCAGGAGGATAATGAGTTTGTCCACCAATGGTAAGCCTTTGCCTTTATCCTCAGCTGCTAAAGAAGGCCTGGACTTCTTTAGCAGCAAGAGTGGAGGAGTAGCTTAATGGTTAGTACAGTGGGCCGAGAACCTGTGGAACTGGGTTTGATTCCCACTATAGCTCCTTGTGACCCTTGCTTAATCCTCCATTGTCCCAGGTAAAAAAATCGATTGTGATCCCACTTGGGACAGAAAAAGTACCTGCAATTAGTATATGTAAACCACTTTGTACCCACAGAAAGGTGGTTTATCAAATCCATGACACTTTACCTTCTACTTTCCTTTTTCAACTAGCTCTAATCTATTTCTGTATGCAGCTGGTTGCACTTTGCAAAGTAAGGAAAGTATTCTAACAGTCCCCAGCTTGTTCAGGATCAAAATGGATTTTTCAGGGACTCGCAGATGGGCAGTACCACAGCTATGACCTGATCAGTCAGTATCTCTGGGGAGAGGTCGTTAGAGGCCTCAGAAAAAGCCGCTTCTGCTGCAGAACGCTGGATTTGCTGTTGACTTAACTTCTCATAACAATGGACAGGCAATATGGTGGCTGCCACCTGGGTGTTTGATGTCATTGGGAGAGGTCCTTAGAGGCCTCCGAAAAAGATGCCTCTGCCACAGAACGCAACCCATGGACGTGTATCTGTGGCGCATGGCCAAAGGGACACAACATGCCTCTTTGGTACCCTGAGGAGTTGGGAGTGGAAAATTCTCTATTTGGATGTGAAAGAAAAGCAAAAGTGGTGCCAGCCACTGTTGAAGGCCCTATAGATAAACATTTTTGCCCTACTGTGGTGTCGTCAGTCTCCGGAAACGTGAGTACGTTAACATCTGCTGCTTCCTTAACCTTGGGGGGAAGGTTATCTCTTCACCAACCAGGGACTGTTTCACCGATGGTGAGGTTGGCTATAGCGCAAGCTGGTATATTCTCGCCCACCAGATATGTTAGTGATTTAGGTGGAGCCTCTGTGTCTTCACAGCAGAGCTTGACTGTTTCTAGTACCAATACAGATGGAATCTTGGGTGGAAATTGTTTCTTAGGATAAACAAATTACTCTTCAAGACATTTGGCAGGTTGTTTCACAAATTGAATCTTCAAAAAACTGTTTCTAAGTTGTCTGTTTTCCCAAGACATTTTTACTAAGATAACTGAACATGAAAATAAATTGAGTCTGCTGTGGATGCATTGTGATATCCCCCTTCTCACTCAGGGTGACCTGGTTCTCAATATGCAAATCATATGCAGATTAGTGTGCTACCCCTTCTCAGGGTGACCTGGTTTCCACTCAGCAAATTAAGCAGGTCTCACCAACTGCATATTTCTCAGGCAACTCTTTATTCCAGCCCCTGGGCACACTTCTTCTAGCTTAACACTTTATGCTTTCAAAGATCTTCACATTGAGCCTCCCCACACAGATACATGGGCTCAGTACTATACCAATACTTTGGGGACTCTCAACCCCAGGCTTTGCAGCCTGCTTCTCTTAGTACTTCGGACACACAGTCCCTCTTTGAACACACAGTTCTAGACACACAGTCTTTTTCTTCTTGGACACACAGTCCCTCTTTGAACACACAGTTCTAGACACACAGTCTTTTTCTTCTTGGACACACAGTCCCTCTTTGAACACACAGTTCTAGACACATAGTCTTTTTCTTCTTGGACACACAGTCCCTCTTTGAACACACAGTTCTAGACACACAGTCTTTTCTTCTTAGACACACAGTTCTAGACACACAGTCAAACTCTAATGCTTTAGGGACTTCTTACCCCAGGACTTTCAGCCAGTCCACCCCCAAGTCCATCAGGTTAGCCAGTATCTTTCAGGGGCTCTCCCTTCTAATGCTGCTAGCTCACTCCTCTCCTTTCACAACTCAGGTGGGGTATAAAGTGGTTAATTAGCCACCCAAGACCCAGCCCATAATCTCCTGCACCTGTGGGCCTCCCAGGGCTCTCCCCGGTCCTAGCGACCTCCAGCTTCTTCTAGCGCCCTCTAGTGGCCTACACCGTATAGGACACCCCTTACTTATCACAGCATACAGATACAAACCTTTTTGGCGTGTTATTGGGGTACTTTAGCATAAGTTCTAAAACGAATAGGTCTCTGGTAATACCAGCCTTAGTGAATGAAGTGTCAGAAGCAAATATGTTCCCTCATCCTTAGAGCCAAACTCACTATGCCCTAGAGAATAAAAAGAACCAACTGCACAACCAGGTATTATAGAATATTTATTTATAATAGCAGCAAAGATAATGTGCAAAGAAGGCACGAATAAAGAAACAGGAAGTCTTATCATAGAAACAGCTCAGATTAAACACATAAATCGCTAGATAGACTCCTAAGTAAGTCACTCTGAGCCCACAGCACTTATACAAAAGTACATGGCACACATACAACCTGATGTAGGCTTCTAACTGGTGGCAGCATGTTCCTCAGATGTTCAGCTTCAGCACAGGTCTGCTCTTTGCATGGAATGTCAACACAGCATCTTTTTCCCTCAGATACCGTGTTTGCCCGAAAATAGGACCTACCCTGAAAATAAGACCTACCGGGGTTTTCCTGCACATTTAAAATATAAAACATCCCCCAAAAGTAAGACCTACCAAACTTTTTTTTTTTTAAAGCAGGGCTGCCGAGAGCCACCCGAGGTCGCCCCCCCCTCCGTCGCTCCCGGAACTAACCTGAAGCTCCTTTCACCTTCGCAAGTTTGAATTCGAAGCAGCAGGGCAGACCTCTCTTTCTGTGTCCCGCCCTCGCCTGACATAACGTAACGTCAGGCGAAGGCGGGACACGGAAGGAAGGAGAGGTCTGCCCTGCTGCGCTGCTGCTTCGAATCCGAACTTGCGAAGGTGAAAGGAGCTTCAGGTTAGATCCGGGAGCGACGGAGAGGGGGCCCGACGACCTGGGGGGGGGGGGACACCGATGTTTCCCAGAAAATAAGACATCCCCCCCCGAAAATAAGACCTAGCGCGTTTTGGGGAGGAAAAATAAATATAAGACAGTGTCTTATTTTCGGGGAAACACGGTAAGAGCCCCTTTTTATACAGAAATCATGGCTGCAGCTGTGCTAATGATGTACATTCTGGCCTTGGGAGTGATGCACACATAACTTTGTTTACCCCAAATATTGTGGCTTCAAGGGACAACTGATTGTCTCACTGGCACCACGTTGAAGTTGTCACCTTGACAAGAAACTGGGGTTTCATAATCAATGTGCAGTTTGCCAGCCACAGCATCTCTCCAGCTGCAGGGGTAATGCCATGAGTCCTTGGCTGTGCTGGCCATGACGTCGATGCTGATAACCTTGTTATTCTAGCACATCGGGACCCTTGTCAGCAGTCTTCATTTGTATGGAAGGTCGCAGCTTCTGCAAATAGGCTTTGCAGTGAAGGTTGGAATAAGCTTGAGTCTGCATTTTAGTTAGGTTATTAATGCTAGATAGTGCCATTTATTATAATCCCATATACCTTTGTTTTGCTCCTACATTCCACTCCCCACCCCCTTTCAAAGGTTCAGCTCTAACAGGAGCTGAGCAACTTGAAACACTAAATAGTGTGTTTACTCAACCGGAGCAGTAAATGTCAATACAGCATTTTACAAATCATGCTAGACTGCATTCATGCATGCTTAATAAATGAGTTAAACAGATACAATTGTAATCAAGCTTTAAACAATAGCTTAAAATTATAATAGGCATACAACTATGGAAATATGCAATGAAGCAGAGCACATAAAATTGCATGCAATGATGATGATCAGAAAATGTGGTTAAGTGCCTTCGAAATGCATAAGGAAATGCCCATAAAAGTCAGACGATTTGTGAGTTCATGGAAGAAAAGTCACTTTGTAGCAAAGCATTGTGACAACTGAGTGATGAACCACAGTGTTAAAGGTAGTTTTCGATACACCACTTTAGCAACCTTTAATATCCACAACATGGGCTGAAGGCGGTGTATGGCTGTGCAAATATTGCATAGGAAACCCAGTCCATTGAATACAGTCCTTAACATCAGGGCCGCTGAGAGACAAAGCCAGGCCTGGGGCAACCCCCCACCCCGCTCGCCCGCACTTGTCCTGCTCCGCCTCCTGTCACTGCACAGCAAAATTCCCCAGGGCCTGGTGCTAGCACTGCAATGCTCTCCTGTTCATGTGCGTCAGCGCCACAGAGGAAAGTCTTTCCTTCCTTCCTGCTGCATCCAAAGAGGCTGTTTGGATGCGGTAGGAAGAAAGTACTCTCCAGCACTGCCACGCACAGGATCAGGAGAGCAATGCTAGCGCCGGGCGGGCCCCCCTTGGATGCCGGGCCCTGGGGAATTTTGCCCCCACCCCCCTCGGTAGCCCTGCTTAACATGCTGGGCTTTACGCTTAAAACTTGCAACCAGGAATAAACAATGGTGTAACAAAAGTTGTGTGTGGCATACAATACACTTTTTTTCAGTGGGTTAAGAAGACCATGCTACAGTAAATGTAAGACACTCATGCTTATAAATCTCCAGTGTATGCAGTTTATAGTTCATGGAGAAAAGGTATATTACCTGAATAAAATTGCAATAAACACATAAAAGAAAATGTATAATGTCTATTGTATGGCAGTACAGGTGCAATAAAATATAAAAAGTGTATAAGTATTATAAGCAAAGCTATTAACAATACTATGAAAGTGGGAGGTCACGTGATGCAGTGAGCGACGGTGGACGTGGGTCTTATCGTTGGCTCCGGACCGGAGCCCACATCTAACCCGAGCTTTGGGAAGTTCTGCAACTCCACAAGGCATACTGAGTAGAAGATAAAGCTAACAGGAGTGTATGGACAAATTTTTGATACAAAACAAAATGTCGACAGCCACAAAAACGGCAAAGAGAAAGGACGATAGGCTCCGAGGAGCCGAAAACAAAATGGCGCCGGTCTCACCGCTCGCATCACCGCCCCAGATCCCATCAGAACCTGACCGAAGCGGTAGTACGTGCACTAGACCCGCGCTTCACCAAGCTATCAGAACAGATCTCTGGGATTACAGCGCTCACCTCTGAGCTGACACGCCGCACTGGAGAACTGGAAATGCGCGTTTCAGAGGTAGAGGATGTCCAGAATGAGCATGCAGAGAGCATTGCGAAACTGGAACAAGTAACCAGAGAATATCAAGAAAAAAATCGATGATCTGGAAAACCGCGCCAGAAGAGAAAATCTGCGGTTTGTAGGGTTCCCTGAAACACTAACAGAGGGAGAGATTAAATCCACCCTAGAAACATGGCTGCGGGCGCGGTTTCCGGAGGCCAATGAGGGCGGTAATATCCAGTTGGATAGGGCGCACAGAATAGGCCAAAAGCAACCTAGAGACACCAGGCCAAGAGTGATTATCGCGAAGTTCCATCGCTATGCACAGAAAGCAGCAGTGCTCCGGCTATATAAAAACAATAAAGAAGACGCAAAGTTTGAAGGTGGCGCCATAAAGATATTTCAAGACTATTCTATCTCACTAGCAACAAGGAGAAGAGCCTTTACACCGGCCTGCACACGTTTAGTGGAGAAGAAGCAAAGATTTATACTACAGTACCCTGCTACATTGAAAGTCCAAACAACTAATGGATGGAAAATTTTTACCACACCGGAGTCTGCTTTGGAATGGATGAACTCCTCGGTGGGATGAGAATACTGAGATTTGAAACACCATCAGGTTGAAGCGGCTGAGATCGCAGTGGGAACACAGCGAACAGAGAAAACATGGTGGATAGTGAATTTGGCAAAGGACAATGGTCTATTGACGCTCCAATGGACAGATAAGTTATACAAAGAATGTTAAAAGTTGGAATAGTCTAAGTAGGATTAAGCAGAAAAGAGTTCATTTATGTATCATGAGGGTTGGATGTGGGTTACCGGGTGCATTAAACAGACCCGTGTGCCGAACACAAGGCATGCTGGAAAAGGTGAAGGAGAAATGGAAGGATTGCAGGGGGGGGGGGATAGATGTGGGAGTGGGTAGGGATGAACAAGCTAAGCCAGGTCTCATGGGGCACTATAAGGAGAAATGGACAAATAGAGTAAAACATGACGAGGCAGGTGAAGGGTCCTGGCTGGGAGACCCGGAGCCTTGGAAATTGGTAAAAATTTGCCCTCGCCCCACTCTCTTGTGAGATAATGGCTAGTCCTGCTGCACTGCGATTGGTGTCCTGGAATGTCTCCGGGATTACCTCCCCAGTGAAGAGGACCAAGATATTAGCCCACCTAAAATAATATAGATCATCAATAGCATGCCTGCAAGAAACCAAGCTAACAGATGCGGAACATCTAAAATTGAAACAGTGGGTGGGAGATTGCTATTTTTCTTCTGCAGGAAAACGCAGGGGGGGAGTGGCAATTCTCGTTAAGAAGGGTACACCGGGCACTTTTAGTGTAGTAGAGAAAGATAAAGAAGGGAGATACATATTAGTCCATTTAAATTATTTGGGACAAGAATATTACATTTGTGGTATATATGGGCCGAATGTAAGAGACCCAAAATTTTGGCACACTTTGGTAAAATTAGGGCTGAAATATGATACAGCACCATGGATAATCATGGGTGATTTCAATCAAGTTTTGGATCCCAGCATGGATAGGTCGGTGAGAGTGGCCTGGGGAACGACAAGCAAGGGCAAAGAGATGGATTACCTATGCACAATGTTAGAACTGGTAGATCCCTGGCGTCTCTTGCATCCAACACATAAGGAATATACACACCTTTCAAAAGCACATCAAACTTGGTCACGCATAGATCATATCTTAGTAGCTACAACACTATTCTCGGAAGTACATGAGGCAGAGATAGGTCCGATGGCAATATTGGACCATACATTAATCTGGGTGGAACTAACAATGGGCCCTCCGGTGGAACAATTTAGACGTTGGAGATTCCCAGCATATCTGGCAAATAATCCAGACTTCCGTACATTCTTAGAACAGAAGTGGGAAAGCTACACTGACACTAACAATAAACACCAAGACACGCCAGGGTTATTCTGGGAAACATCGAAAGCGGTCCTACGAGGAGACATCATTAGCTATGTAGCAGGTAGAAACAGGAGGATCGCACAAGGAATCATACAGTTAGAGCGTCAGCACATAAAATCTAAGCGAAAACATCAAAAAAATCCTACCAGAGCCCATTATGAACAAATGATGGTGGATCTGACAAGTCTAAACACACTAATATATGAAAGAACACAAAAATATCTTGCACATAGGCGATTTCAATATTATAAATTTGGGAATCGGAATGGGAAACTATTAGCGAGAATAACACGAACATGGACTGGGCAGACCTTTGTACATACCTTAAAGGCTACAGATGGTACGAGGAAAAATAGTCCACCAGAAATACTTCAACTATTTCAGGATTATTTTGCCGGGGTATATAGAGCAGAGCCAGAGGTGGAAAGCACCGCAATTCAAGATTATTTGGAAGACTCTGGGATGCCACGCCTTTCCCCAGAGATGAAGGACCAACTTAATGCCCCATTAAGTGCACAGGAAGTGAGAAAGGTGATTGTCACTTTCAGGGGGTACAAGCCCAGGAATAGATGGGTTTTCCACAGAATATTATAAAATGATGGTACACCGGGTGATGGTACCTCTAACAAAATATTTTCTAGAGGCAGTAGAGCAAGGGGGACTATTTCCCAGAACAAATGAAGCACTTATAACGTTGATTCCAAAACCAGGCAAGTCCCAGGAAGACCTGGAAGCATATAGGCCAATCTCCTTACTCAATGTGGATATAAAAATATTAGCTAGAGTATTAGCAGATCGTCTGGCAAAGCATCTGCCACACATTGTAGGCGAACATCAAGTGGGATTTGTGAAAGGACGACAACCATGCCTTAATGTCCGTAGAGCATTACTGGCCATGGCACACAGCCAGGCCAAAGGAGATCCCATGATATTGGCAAGTTTAGATGCAGCCAAAGCTTTTGACAAGGTGAGGTGGGGATATTTGTTTGAAGTATTAAAATATCTGGGATTGGAGGGGTGGTGGTATGGAGCAGTGTCTATTCTTTATACAGCACCAACAGCACACATAGTGGTGAATGGTATGGTATCCTCCGCTTTCCCAGTACAAAGAGACACGAGACAAGGATGCCCACTGTCCCCCTTGCTCTTCTTATTATATATAGAACCCTTCCCTACGTACAGTGGGAAACAATGAAGAGATAGTTGGGGTAGCCATTCCCAGCTTACAAACCAAAATACTGGCCTTTGCAGATGATATACTCCTTACGCTAACAGACCCACAAAGATCACTACATAATCTTTTAGAAGCAGTGGAAGAATTTGGATACCACTCTGGCTTCACACTAAATAGACAAAAATCAGTAGTGTTACCAAACAAATCAGAAATAAAAACACAGTGGGAGGGGCCCTTCCCCTTACAATGGAGTGAGAACAAAATTAAATATCTGGGAATATACCTCACACCCCAATTAGACCAAATACATAAAATTAACCTAAAACCCCTGTTGGAAACTACACAAAAGACTTTGATGATGTGGCAGAAATTGGCTCTTTCATTGTTGGGGAGAGTAGCCATATACAACATGATTATAATCCCAAAGTGGACATATGTAGTGCAAGTGTTATCATTGTATATAACACGGAGAGATGAACTAGACCTGTATAGGCTGCTCAAGAAATTCCTCTGGAATGGGAAAAGAGCCAGAATATCCATGCAGCAAACATACTTACCAAGAGCTAAGGGAGGGCTGGGAGCTCTTAATGTCAAATGGATATCGGTTGCAGGATGTATGCGACACATAGCAGATTGGATTAGAGGGACAACACATTTTACATATTCAGAAGCAGAGTGCAGGATGTTGGGTGAGGTACATTTCAGTTATTGGCTACATGCGGGGCCCAGTAAAGCAAAAACGCCATCACATATTAAATTTCTGCTCACGCCTCTACAGAAGACATGGAAATGTATAAGTAAACTCTTTTTGGCTTTAATGCCCAGGTCTCGCCATTTTTACCTATTGGGGGTAACATAGACTTCCCAGTAGGAAGCTCATCGCTCACCTTCAACAAGTGGAGGGCAGCAGGCATATTTTTTCTATATCAGGTCCTGAGGGAGGATGGAACACTACAGTCTAAAGAAGAGTTGAGGGAACGTCGGGGAATAGAGGTTAGGGACTTCCTGGCATATGACCAATTGAAGCATTATGTAAGATCTCTCCCCGGGCCATCACTGACCTATAAAGTAAAGGAACAATTGATAGAAATTTTTGATTTGACAGCACGGAAAATAGTCCCACTGAAGTACTATCACACGCAGATAAGAGAGGCTATGCCCACAATACAATATCAAAACTTGACACAGGACTGGATGGGGGAGCTGGGCTGTAGCCTGGGAAATAACGTCATACAATCCAGCTTGCAGGCATGCTATAAAGAATTTGGGGCTCCTGAAATACAGGAAACACAGTATAAATTTTTGATGCGACTCTTTATCTCGCCACATAGAGCATTCAGGGCAACCTTAAGGCCCAGCGACGACTGCTCAAAGTGTATGGGGCGAGGGGCACACCTAGGTCATATGTTTTGGCACTGTCCATCGGTGTTGAGATTTTGGTCATTAATATGTACAAATGTTTCTAAGATGTGGGACATGCAATGGAAAAGGCACCCAGGTCTATTATTCGAGGACTTTGCAAACCAAGGACCACGTAGGGCTGGACTTCGAAATTTTCAAAGGCGATCGGTGATGATGGGGAAAAAGACAATACTTAAGCTATGGCTCCAGGAGGAGAAACCATCAATTCAGCGGTGGAGAGTATATATGATTTCTCTAAGTGCCCTAGAAAGAAAAGATGTGTTGGATCTAGCCACACCGAAAGGTGAAAAATACCTCCAATGCTGGATGCCCTTCTTGAACACTCTGACACCACGAGCACGTAGTAGAGTCTTAAATGGATAACTAAGCCTCATGTAGAATCTGGCATAGAAGGGAGAGGGAGGGATGGGAGGGGAAGAAGGGAGGGAAGGTGGGGTGGGAATTGAAAATGTACGATGACGAACACATAATCCCAGAGAGTTAAAAAGTGTAAAAGTTTAATTGGATATTATACTGAGGGAAGTATGCAATTTTTGACTTGTAAGCTTGTTATAGTCATCAATAAAAATTAAAAAAAAAAAAAAAAAAACAATACTATGGAAGTGTAGGAAAAAACCTATTCATGGAATAAAAATAACCTACAGTTTATTTACACTAAAATGACAGTAAACATCATTGGATTATAGTAACTTAACCTAATATGTATTATGACAATGCAAATAATTTATAAGCAGTACATAAAATAGTAATACTTCGTCTAACTTATAAGATATAGATAAATTGCACTGTACTGGGTGTGTATATACTGTAAGTAAAACCATAAAAATGGAGAAAACCTTCTCTTTTGTCAAATATACTAGCCAAGCATAAAATGTAAGATGAATGTATCACTTAGGACATATAACATTAGCAAAATAACACAATGCAAGAGGCAATTGATGTGTGATGCTGAAACAAGTGTTGGGTACCAACAAGTATACATTATGATATGAAAAACACTCAAATGTGTGATAGAAAAGTAATTTAAACCTTTCTACTACCTAATGCTGACTACATATGTGACCTAACAAAACACATACAAAAAAAAACTTTATTTAGGAAAAACAAAGTAAATTGTCATAGGTAAAACATGTAATGAAAAAGTCTGTGTAATACCTAAGAAAGGTATAAAAGTGTTTGTGTACCTAACTAAACTTGTTATGATAATAGGTATATGTGTAATGTAGAAAGGAAACTGATACCTTATTCCCGCCTTTGGTTAAGAGGTATGTATGTACATACATTATTTAGGATAACAGATTTGTTTTTGCAAGTATGAAATGCCTGCATATAATTTTGAATTTCAAAAGGTGTGCACCATAGGTTTTTAGCATAAGCATTTGTTATTGCTTTTAGACCTTAAGGTATAAATATAATGAGTCATGACTTGATTTTCTTGTTGGCCAAATCATAAGACCAAAAGTAAAGCATAAGGCAAAAAATGCTATGGTTGTAGGCAAAAGCAAACATTAAACCATGGTTTATTTCTTTGCTATAGCATAACAACCAGTGATCACATACTCAAGGCAATTGAAAATTAAAATGGAAAATGTGGGGTGCCCATTGGACCAAAACACTACCTTTACATGAAAGGTTAAAATGTTGCTTCAAAAATGGTTCAGCAACAGCAAGGGACAACAATACTGTCCTCAACAGTATAACACTAACATTATTTACAGGGTATTAGTTGGTTAGTCGTGGGACTACCTAGAGGTTAATGTTGGACATGACACTCTTTAACATTAAAGAGAATTAGTAATTTAAACTCCCCCCCCCCCCCCCTCCAGAGAAGCAGTACTAAAATGAAAGAAAAAATCATTAGTTAAGCCTCTTCTGAATAAAGAGATGATGGCACTTGCTTTCTGTTTGTAACAGAAAGCAAGAACAAAACAGATTAGAACAGAATTAGTGATGTGTGAATCTGATATTTCAGATAACCAGTAATTTCCTTCTTCCCAAGATCCAGTGCCTTTTATTGGGAAAGCTCACCCCGAAGTCTGCTTGGTACTTAGAGGCTAAGCGTTTGTAAAAAATAAACGATGTGCTGTAAGTCCTGAGTATGGTGGTAACCTGAAAGGAGACACATTTCGGTTACAGGGAGCAGGAACAAAGCAACTTAGCTGGATTCAGAAGAAGTAGCAGAAGGAACGATTGACTAGAGCATACAAAGGATGACATGGTGACCAGTACAACACAGCCCACCCATAATAAAAGAATTAAACATTTTCCCCTTAGTGATTCCACATAATATGGGATGGGGTTAACAAGTATATGCCTTTCAATTAATTTATTTATGACTGGTACATTACTACTTACAGGTCACAAGTACCTGGCTGAAACCCAAATCGTGGCAAATAGCAGAGTATGGACTTTTCGTCCAGGAATTTGTCCAAACCTTTTTTTTAAACCCAGATACGCTAACCGCTGTTACCACATCCTCCGGCAAAGAGTTCCAGAGCTTAACTATTCATTAAGTGAAAAAAATTTCCTCCTATTTGTTTTAAAAGTATTTCCATGCAACATTTTCAAGTGTCCCCTATACTTCTCAGATATTTTTTTTTATTTTTATTTTTGTTACATTTGTACCCCGCGCTTTCCCACTCATGGCAGGCTCAATGCGGCGGGCAATGGAGGGTTAAGTGCCTTGCCCAGAGTCACAAGGAGCTGCCTGTGCCGGGAATCAAACTCAGTTCCCCAGGACCAAAGTCCACCACCCTAACCACTAGGCCACTCCTCCCCCTATCGGCTCCACGCCTCCTCCAAAAGAGGAAGTTATAGCTGAGAAGGTGGGGCTGGCCCGAAGGAAGCAGCCGCAGCATGCAGAGAGTCCTAGTCCGGTGCGGCTTTGATGTAGAATAAAAAATGTGGCCCAGGAGTGATAGTAAGCGAGGGAACAAACTTGCAGCATGCCAGCCGGGGGTGGGGGCAAAACCTGTGAAGTAGCAGCCAGCGGAGAAAGCCGTTTCCCCAAGCCTTATATTATGCAGCATACCAGTGGTGGGTGGCTTTGGGGAGGGGGGGGGAGTAAGATGAGGCAGTGCTAGGCAAGGTGGAGAAGTAATTGTTGGATATGTGGGGGTGGGGGAGTGAGATGCACGAGAAGAGGGAGCGGGAGGGAAAATTGCTTTACATGGGTGGGGAGAGGCACAGGAGTGGTGAAGGATGAGAGAGGGAAAACAATGCTGGAGTGGAGGGAGGAAAAAGTGTTGGACATGGCAGTGGAGGGGAGGGAGGGTGAGATGAGAAGAGGGGAAATGTTGAACGTAGTAGTGGAGTGGGGAGGGAGAAATGGAGATGCATCAGGAAATGTTAAGGTGCAAGACAAATGGGTAATAACAGGAGGAGGGAAGAGGGACGGAGAAATGCACAATAAGGGATAGGAGAGAAAGAGGGAGATGTTGGATTGGTGGGAGGGAAGAGAGTGGGAGAAATGCTGGACCATAGGGAAGGGGGCAGGAGGGAAAAAAGAAGGGACAGGAAGATGGTGGAGGAGTGGAAGGGACAGGGAGATGTTAGGCTATGAAAGTAGAGAGGGGAGAAATTGGGATCAGCTGCTAGGCTAGAAAGGTGGAGGGTGGGAGACACTAGGAATGGTGGAAACTGGGGGAGAGGGTGGCAAGAAAATGAAAGGATAGTGATTACAGGGGATAGAAATATGATAATGGTGAGTAAATTGAAGATGGAAGGCTGGGAAAGATGGGGAATAGGAATGCTAGTGGGTGAAAGGAGGAGATGGGAATGTGATGGGTATCTGAAAAGTAAAGAGAAGGAAGAGGGTAAAACTTGAGTGGACAGAAAGAAGAGAAAAAAAAGAGGAAAGAGCTAAAATAGAAAGATCAATATGTCAAGACGTATGTGTAGTGAGGGAATGGAACAAGAGGGGAGAAAAAACAAATAGCAGCTGATTGAAAGAGAATTAGCAGAAGACACAGGAAAGTGGGAAAGAGAACTGGAACCAACATGATGAAATAATAAAATGTCCAGACAAAGTTAGGAAAAGCATTTTGTTTTAAATGGAATATACTAGATTTGGAAAATGTGCACAGCGGATGTCTTTTTACTGTGTTAATAGAAAAGGAAATGTATTTCTGTTTTTATTTCTTTAGTGCTATGGTATATTACGAGGTTACCTGATCAGTTTTTGTCTTCATATTATTATTTCTAATTTGTGATCCCTTGTTCTGTATTTGATGAAGGTCTGTTGATGTAATTATAATATCAGATGGGGAGATTAGAGGGGAGGCAGGGAGGAGAGGGAATTGGTGGGAGGGAGAACTTTTTAATTTTCTGCCCTGGGCCCCAGCATGGCTAACACCAGCCCTGACCCTTCTGTTAATTGGTAGAGATCCCCAAACCATGCCAGCTGAGGACCACCTCAGAAAGTAACCAGAACTCCCTTCTACTAAGCTTGGCAGACAAGGCAATATCCTTGAGCCAAAGATACCTAAGCATGCATGGGGTGCTGGCATCAGTGGCTCAAGGAGTTGCCTGCCAAGCTTGGTAAAAGGGAGTTCTGGATATCTTTGTAGGAAGTCTTCAGCTAACAGAGCTTGGGGGATCCTCATCTTCTAAAGTAATTATATTTTGAGTTGGGGGGGTTGCTGAAGGGGGAGGCAGAGAGAAAACTTTGTGCCTGCCCACTTTGGGCTCAGGCCCACACAAAATTGGCTGTCTGGCTATGCCGCTGCTTCTTCTTTTCTTCATTTGGGTCCTTTTCCCATTCTTTGAAGGATAATCTTTAGCCTCTTTTACTTCACCTTTTAACCATGTTGGCTGACGTTTTCTCTTCTTTCCACCTTTGAAAATTCGTGCAATACAACTGGACTGGGCTTCCAAGATGATTCACTGCTCTAACCTTTGCATCTGATCCTTTGTTTCTTTTTAACCATTTTCCTCATTTTATTATAGTCGCCTTTTCAAAAATTAAATGCAGCTACAGTAGATTTCCTTTATGGGTTCATCCCAGATAGTAGCTCAAACTTGATCATGTTATGATTACTGTTTCCAAGGGTTCCCAACACTGCCACCTCTCGCACTAAGCCCTGCACGCCACCAAGGAACTGATCAAAAATGGCTCCCCCTCTTGTCGGTTCCTGGACCAGCTGCTCCGAGAAGCAGTCATTAATTACATGTAGAAATTTTATCTCCCTGGCACTCACTGATGTAGCATTTATCCAGTCAATATCGGAGTAATTGAAATCACCCACTATTATAGCGTTGCTTAATTTGCCAGCTTTCCTAATCTCTGTAAACATTTCTTCATCTATCTGTTCTGTCCCAGTAGACGGTAGTACAGCCCTACAAGAATACTTCTTCCCTTCTTCACACATGGAATTTCTATCCATAATGATTCCACACTGCTATCTGTGTCATGATTATTTTATTTGACTCAATTCCCTCTTTAACATATAGCAGAACCCCCCCCCCCCCCCCCATTTGACACGCTCTATCATTGCGATACAATTTGTACCCTATTGATCTCTTTCCACCAAGTCTCTGAGATGCCTATTATATCTACCTCATCATTTAGTGCTTTATATTCTAACTCCCCCATTTTATTTTTTAGGCTTCTAGCATTTGTATACAGACACTTTAAATTGTGTTTTTTCCTTTGATCTGCAACCTGCTTAGAAGTTAAAGGGGATAATGGGCATTCTTTATCCTGCTCTCTTATTAAGCACACCTGGCTTACTTTCAGCATTATTGAAAACTGTACTGGGATTCCCTAAATGTCCTGTTTCAATAGTATCCTTCAAGGATACTCCACACTGAACCATGCGCTCCTGGATGACTGTTGGCTTTACCCCCCCCCCCCCCCCCCTCCAATTCTAGTTTAAAAGCTGTTCTATTTCCTTTTTAAAAGTTAGTGCCAGCTGCCTGGTTCCAACCCAGTTAAGGTGGAGCCCGTCCTTTCGGAACAGTCTCCCCCTTTCCCAGAATGTCGCCCAGTTCCTAACAAATCTAAATCCCTCATCCCTGCACCATCATTTCAACCTGCATTGAGACTTGGGAGCTCTGCCTGCCTTTTGGGCCCTGTGCATGGAACGGGGAGCATCTCTGAAAATGTGACCCTGGAGGATCTGGACTTCAGAATTCTACCGAAGAGCCTAAATTTGGCTTCCAGAACCTCCCTCCCACATTTTCCTATGTCATTGGTACCTACATGTACCAAGACAGTCGTCTCCTCCCCAACACTATCTAAGATCCTGTCTAGGTGACGCGTGAGGTCTTCCACCTTCACAGCAGGCAGGCAAGTCACCAGGCGATCCTCCCGTCCACCAGCCACCCAGCTCGGCGCGAGAGGATAGCACATCCCCTGGAGGGCAGGTCCTAGCTACAGGAGTACTTTCTACTTTACCAGGATGATGCTTTCATTCTAGGATACCTCCCTCCAAGGCAACACAGGGGGGGGCTGCCAGACTTGAGGTGGGATGTCTCTACAACATCCCTGTAGGTCTCCTCTATGTACCCCTCTGTCTCCCTTAGCTCTACCAAGTCTGCTACTCTAGCCTCAAGAGAACAGACCCGTTCTCTGAGAGCTGGGAGCTCTTTGCATCAGGCACACACATATAACCGCTCACCAACTGGGAGATAATCATACATGTGACACTCTGCGAAAGACTGAATAGCACCCCTCTCTCTGCTGGACTGCTGACTCCATCTTAGTGTTTTTGAGTTTTTCAATAATTTAAAACTTGCTAAGGTATTAAGGATATTAGCCTAATATTAAAATGTCTTTAGTTTATATTTATTTATTTGTTACATTTGTACCCCACATTTTCCCACCTATTTGCAGGCTCAGTGTGGCTTACATAGTACCGTAGAGGCATTTGCCAATTTGATAGCAGATACAAAGTTATATTGTGGACAGATGAGGTAGGTGTGGATCAGGCGTCATGGGGTCGAAGGAAGTGAAGATTAAAAATTTATTGATTTTACTTGTTTTGGGCCGTTAGGTTGTATTATATGCTAGTGTATCCATTTATATTTTGTGTTTTGTCTACATTTTTATGCATGTATTTTTATTCTTATTGTGCACTTTGCAATTTTGCAGTGCATGTTATATTTGTAATGTCCTACATCACCTGGAAATCCTAGTCCCTTCCCTTTACACCTGCCCAGAACCACTCTTGATTGCCTCCCCAGTCTGAACCACACCTTCACTGCATGCAGGGCCTGCTCCCGTTCCCCTCCCGTCTACTATGGCACTGCAGAACAATTTGATCCATCCCTCCCATTGCACCTCTGTCAGACTCATGCTAATAAATGACCATGGGAGATGTGTGGGACCTGGCTCTTGGCAGCACTGCTAGTGCTTCCTGTGCCAGGCCACCACCTCTGACGTAAATTTCCGTGACTGGCATAGAAAGCACTAGTGGCACTGCAGAGAGCCAGGCTCCGTGTGTATCCCATAGTAGTTAGTATGAGTAGGGGTCCAACAGAGGTACAGAGGAGGGGTAGAGAGTGAGACTGCACTGCAGGGCCGCAGTGGATGAGAGGGGGGAGAGAGAAATTAAACGACTGGATGGATGAGGATGAAGAGAGAGTGACATAGAGGGGGAGAAACAGAGGCTATGTTCTGGGGGAAGAAAAACAAGGCAAGGCTGGATGGGAGAGAGACAGTGACAGATGGAGAGGAGTGGCCTAGTGGTTAGGGTGGTGGACTCTGGTCCTGAGTAACTGAGTTCGATTCCCACTTCAGGTACAGCTCCTTGTGACTCTGGGCAAGTCACTTAACCCTCCATTGCCCCAGGTACAAATAAGTACCTGTATATGTAAGCCGCATTGAGCCTGCCATGAGTGGGAAAGCGCGGGGTACAAATGTAACAAATAAATAAATAAAGGGTGAAGAGACAAAGTCTGTGGGCTAGGGAGAGTGAGAAATTGGGCAAGACTGGATAGGTGAGGAGGGAGAGACAAATGAGGCAAGACTGGATGGGAGAAAGAGTGAGTGACTGGGGAGATGGAGCGATGCTAGATAAATGGGGGAAGAATGAGAGAAATTGGGCAAGACTAGATAGGTGGGGGCATTGGAGTCAACTTTTCAAAATGATTGGAGATTCTAAACCTAGTAGAAATTACCCTTCCCTTGACACAAAGTATTGGGGATGCTCAAGCACCTGCAGAGCTGGAACAGATCAGTGTTGGAGTTGGTTATAGTGGAAGAGGTGAAGAAGAATAGAAAAAAATGGACAGGAAGACCCTTGGATAGAGAGTTAAAAGAAGACAGGAAAGCAGTAACCAGAGACTTGGACCAACACAATTAGAAAAAATTAAATGGCCAGACAGCAAAGGTAGAAAAATTAAAAAAAAAAAAAAAAAAAAATTTAGGATGCAGTAGCCGTGTCAATCCACTTTAAAAGTTAATAAATATAAAAGAAAAGTTCCCCCCAAAAAAGTGACACCTTTATATTGGACTATATAGATATTTTTTTTATTTTCAGAGACCAAACTCTACTTGAGGTCGGGACAGTATAGTACTGTAATAGTATACTTGTCTTGACTTAAGGAAGAAAGTTCTGGCCACCAAAAGCTAGTCAAAAATGTAATAGTCCATTAAAAAGGCATCACTTTATTTTCTGCTTTTGTTTTTATTTGTTAATTTTTAATGTAGCAATTGAATATGGAAGTTTTCTCTTTATATTTTGCACGGTACAAAGTTTGTGGTTACTTATTCTGTACTTCATGAGGGGCTACCTCTGTTGATGTGTGAAAAAGGTGGGGTATTCTGTTAGCATCAAGTGTCTGTGGAGGACTAATCTGTACCAATCCCATTTGTTTTCCAATAGGTGTATTGATGTTTTCCTGCCCACTGCAAAGTTCAGAGTGTGATTTTTTTTTTCTAGGAAGAACCTTGTGTGACCCCCCCCCCCCCCCCCCCCCCCCCGGATGTTAGCTTGTAAGCGTGCTAGATTCTGTGATCCAAATTGTTCAGAATATTTTTTATTTTGTAGGTTAAAAAAAAAAAGTTTTAAGAGCTGTACTTTATTACTTTTACTAGAGTAAATTTTAGGGACAAGACTTTCTACTTTTACTTCACTACTTCTGAAGCCAGTACTTTTGCTTAAGTACTTTTAAAAAGTAACAAACCCATCTCTACTTTTTACACTGTTGATTCTTCTATTATAACGTTACAATCTGCTGCAGTTTCAAATGTTAGTATGTTGCATTCTTAGAGATAATGGAAAACCTCTCAAGGTGTCACGTCTGGTAGTGTGAATTGGAAGTGAGCCCTTGTACTGTTCGACAAAAGGGGTGGTTAAGGCGGCCAACTAAGCCCCTATCTTCACCTGGACCAACCACCATTCCCTGAGAGTTGAGCCCTCAGGTTCGGGTAGCCAGCAGGACTAGGATCCTCTGAAGGGTAGCCAGCAGGACTAGGATCCTCTGAAGGGGCAACAAGTAGGTGAAGTCAGGATATGGGCACAGGTCTGGTTGGGCAGAAAGCAAGACAAAATCCAGGTTCAGGCGTAGGTCAGGTCAAGCAGCGAGCAAGGTGTAATCCAAGTACAGGGGTAGATCATGTCATGCAGCGAGCGAGGCATAATCCAGATGTGGAGCAGGTCGGGCAGTGAGCAAGGAGTAATCCAGATTCCAGGGGTAGGTCAGGCAGCGATCCAGGTAAAATCAGCAACAGTCCCACACTTCACAAACCACCCACGCAAACCACACACAACATGCCTATTCAAAAAAGCTATGTAAAACCTACTATCCACGGACACCATAAACAGAAAGGAAAGAAAGAACTTTAACAAACTCACACATCAAGAAGACAGACAACTGATAGAAATTACCACTACCTAGAACCCAATTGAACACCACCAACTAATACAAATAGGCTACATCAACCCCAGATCAGCAGTTAATAAAACCACAATTATAACCGACTGGATTACTGATGAACATCTCGACTTCCTACTTATTAGCGAAACTTGGATCCATGACTCCAAAGATCCAATAATATTAGAGCTCTGTCCTCCAGGATACAAAATTACCCACTGGACAAGAGAAGGAAAAAGAGGAGGAGGCATAGCAATAATACATAAATCTCAATTCACAGTCACAACAACAGCAGAATCTATGCTTCCCCAACTTGAAATAGCCTCAGTCAGAATCAACCACCCCAAACTAATTGACCACCTAAACCTAATCCTATTTTACAGACCCCCGGGCAATTGGCAAGACTCACAAACGCACCTCATGGATTTCATATCGAATACTTGTGTTTCCATCCAGGACCTTCTCATAGCAGGAGATATCAATCTTCATCTTGAAGATACCAACTCAAACAATGTACGTGAATGCAAGGAATTCCTCCAACTATGGGAGCTTCACTGGCCAAACATGCAACCCACTCACAATAAAGGACACACATTAGATATTATCACCCACAAATTCTCATCAGAACCTAATCTCACACTTATAGATACAAAGTGGACAGCCACGCCATGGTCTGATCACTACAAAGCAAACCTCTCCCTCCGCTGGAGAACAAAAACAAGAACAAAAAACCTATACTACAAGAGGCAAAATAGACTCACCAACATTCTGGCAGCAATTCTATACCGACGAATGGACAACACCTACAGACTCGCCCCAATTTCTTCAAGAATGGGACAACAGATGCAGAACAGTACTAGATAACATTGCACCACTTCAAACCAGAACCTCACATAGAAAAAAAACTCAATACCATGGTTTAATGAAGAACTGAAAGAACTAAAAACATAGGTCAGAAGATTAGAACGAGCTTGGACCAAGAAAAAAGACGAACATACACTCAAAGAATTGAAACAGCTACAAAGAAAATACAAATACACTATCAGACAAACTAAAAGAACGTACTACAAAACCAAAATAGGACCACAAGGATACACACAAACTCTTCTCACTCGTAAACAAACTCCTAAATACTATACCGGTTACCTCTAACAATATAGACACCTCATCCGCAACCAATCTTGCGAATTATTTCAATGAAAAAATTATAAAGCTCCGACTCATGATACCTACCAACATCATTGAATGCACAAGCATCCTTGAATGTCTAGATCCAAAACCTGGGGAAAGCCCAGCAGATCGATCATGGGCCAACTTTGACATGATATCGTCAGATGAAATCTCACAATGGTTCGGAAAATACTCCAAGTCACAATGCAAATTAGACATTTGCCCCACTAGCCTAATAAGATCCGCCCCCAAACAATTCAAAAAAGACCTCACGAATCATGTAAACCACAGGCTTCAAAATGGTCTCTATCCCACGGAAAAAAGGAAACATCTTACTCCACTGACAAAAGATGCTAAGAAAAGCACAATGGACCCAATTAAGTATCGCCTAGTAGCATCTATTCCGCTCATAACCAGACTCATGGAGGGCATAGTGACGAAACAACTCTCAGATTACCTAAATAAACAATTCTGCACGAGTCTCAATCAGGATTTTGGTCAAATCACAGCACCGAAACGGTACTAGTATCTGCAATGAACTCATTCAAACAAGCAATTGCAATTCGACATGTCCATCACCTTCGACATGGTTAATCATGGAATACTATTACATATACTTGAATACTTCGGAGTAGGAGGTACAGTTCTCAAATGGTTCAAAGGATTCCTGACCACTAGATCATACCAAGTAACAATGAATGCGGACATATCACCCCCATGGATACCTGAATGTGGAGTTCACCAACTCTCTTCAACCTAATGATGATACCTTTAGCCAAACTTCTAGCCAATCAAAACCTTAATCCTTACATATATGCAGACGATGTCACGATTTACATCCCATTCAAACATGATGTAAACGAAATCACCAACAAAATTAACCAAAGCCTCCAAATCATGCACTCCTGGGCGGATGCATTCCAGCTGAAACTCAATGCAGAGAAAACACAATGTCTTGTACTCACTTCACAACACAACAAAAACAGCTACTCCACCATAATCACACCATACTGCTCTCTCCCAGTCGCACAAAATCTAAAAATTCTTGGAGTTACCATTGACCGAAACCTCACACTCGATGCTCACGTGAAGAACACAACGAAAAAGATGTTCCACTCCATGTGGAAACTCAAGAGTAAAACCTTTTTTCCCCGAGATATATCTTCCGTACCCTGGTACAGTCAATGGTAATAAGTCACCTGGACTACTGTAACGCACTGTATGCCGGCTGCAAAGAGAACAGACTATCAAAAAACTCCAAACAGCCCAGAATACCGTCGCCAGACTCATATTTGGAAAAACTAAATATGAAAGTGCAAAACCCCTAAGAGAAACTCCACTGGCTCCCACTCAAGGAACGCATTGTGTTGAAGATCTGCACAATTGTACACAAAATAATTCACGCAGACGCCTCAATCTACATGCTAAACCTTGTGGACTTGCCTCCCAGAAATGCCATAAGATCATCCCGCAAATTTCTCAGTCTGCACTTCCCCAGCTGTAAAGGACTAAAATACAAGCAGATACACGCCACCACCTTCTCTTACTTGAGCACGCAGCTGTGGAATGCATTACCAACAGCCCTGAAAGCGATTGACGAAATAACTATTCTCCGAGGACAAGCAGGCTGCTTGTTCTCACGACTGGGTGACGTCCGCGGCAGCCCCCACCAACCGGAAATAAGCTTCGCGGGACGGTCGACACGCAGGGCACGCCCACCGCGCATGCGCGGCCGTCTTCCCGCCCGTGCGCGACCGCTCCCGCCAGTTACTTTTTTTTCCGCGACTGAGAGAGTTGTGTTTTCCCCTCTCTCTCGTTTCAGCCGCCGGATTTTTTCGACCGCGTTTACGCGGATCGTCGCTTTTGGCCTGTTCGGCCTCTTCTTCTTCTTCTTTCTCTTTTATTAAAAAAAAAAAAAAAAAAAAAAAAAAGAGAGAATTTTGCGCGTGTGGAGCACGCGCTCCTTCTTTTCCCTCGCTTTCTAGCGGGGACGCCTCGTTGCGGCCTAGTGGCCGCTCGGTCGGTTTCAGTTTTCGTGGTGTGATTTTAGCCACCATTGCCGACTTTGACTTCGCCGACGCGATTTTTCCGTCGATGTCCTCGAAGGTCCCGAGTGGATTTAAAAAGTGTGGTCGCTGCGGCCGGCCGATCTCGCAGACCGACACCCACGCTTGGTGCCTCCAGTGCCTCGGGCCGGAGCACAATCTCAAGTCGTGCGTTTTGTGTCTCGGTCTCCGGAAACGGACTCAGGTTGCGAGGCAAGTTCTGCGGGACCGTCTTTTTGGAACTTGCGCCGGCCCCTCGACGTCGACCTCGACGGCATCGGTATCGAAGACCGGTTCTTCGGTACCGGTATCGATGCCCGAGACATCGGCACCGATGGCAGCGACCCCAGGAGAACAGGTCCCGTCGGCCCGCCGGTCCGCCGGCGAGAGTGGGGTAGAGAGACCGCGTGGGCAGTCGGCCCCGGTCACTCCCTCAACTCGTGAGCCACGGGACCGAACCCTGTCGGACCCGGTACCTCGAGACCGAGGGGGATCGACCTCCTCCTCCTCCATGCCCTCCGGCGCCGGTGACGTGCACCGGAAAAAGGACAAGAAGCGCCGTCACCGGGAGCCCTCGGTGCACCCTGAAGGGGAGTCGACGCCGAAGCGTCATCGTAGAGAGGAGAGATCTCCGTCGGTGGTGGAGGTACCGACGCGTCGGGGTTCCGGCACCTCGGTGCCGTCTCCTGGCCCCCAGCAGCTTCCGGCACCGACACCCTTACCGGCCCCACCGCCTTTCCCGGCAGCGGGCCTGGACGAGTGCCTCAGAGCCATCCTTCCGGGGATCCTGGAAGGGCTGATGCGCCAGGCTGTGCCGGCGCCGGGGGTGCTTGCGCCCTCGGCGCCGATGACTGTGGCGCCGGCGAGCTCTAGCCCGGCGCCGGGGCAGTCGACACCGCCGCCGCTTGCGGTGCCGGTCTCGACAGCCACGCAGGTGGAGTCCCCGTCGACGTCGATGGAGGGAGCTCCGTCCCCGCCGGCGCGGGAGTCCACCGCTCGACGACACCGAGACCTCGGTGCCTCGACGTCGAGCCGGGCCCGGTACCGGACGCAGCTACATGAGCTAATGTCCGATACCGAGGATGAGGACTCGTGGGGGGAAGAGGAGGACCCGAGATATTTCTCCTCAGAGGAGTCTACGGGCCTTCCCTCGGACCCCACGCCGTCACCGGAGAGGAAGCTCTCACCTCCTGAGAGTCTCTCCTTTGCCTCCTTTGTGCGGGATATGTCTATAAGCATTCCCTTTCCCGTGGTCTCTGTGGAAGAGCCGAGGGCCGAGATGCTCGAGGTCCTCGACTATCCATCACCACCTAGAGAGTCCTCCACGGTACCGCTGCACAATGTCCTGAAGGAGACGCTGCTCCGGAACTGGGTGCGACCACTAACTAATCCCACCATTCCCAAGAAAGCAGAGTCCCAGTACAGGATCCACTCTGACCCAGAGCTCATGCGGCCCCAGTTGCCCCATGACTCAGCGGTCGTGGATTCTGCTCTCAAGAGGGCACGGAGTTCGAGGGATACCGCCTCGGCGCCCCCGGGGCGGGAGTCTCGCACTCTGGACTCATTTGGGAGGAAGGCCTACCAATCCTCCATGCTCGTGACCCGCATCCAATCTTACCTGCTCTATATGAGCATCCACATGCGGACCAATGTGCAACAGCTGGCGGACCTGGTCGATAAGCTCCCGCCGGAGCAGTCCAGGCCTTATCAGGAGGTGGTCAGGCAGCTGAAGGCGTGCAGAAAGTTCCTGTCCAGGGGGATTTTTGACACCTGTGACGTGGCATCTCGTGCTGCGGCCCAAGGTATAGTGATGCGCAGGCTCTCATGGCTGCGTGCCTCTGACCTGGACAACCGCACCCAGCAGAGACTGGCTGACGTCCCTTGCCGGGGGGATAACATTTTCGGTGAGAAGGTCGAGCAGATGGTGGACCAACTGCATCAGCGGGAAACCGCTCTCGACAAGCTCTCCCACCGGGCGCCTTCAGCACCCGCCCCCACGGGTGGGCGTTTTTCCCGGGCCCGGCAGGCTGCACCCTATTCTTTTGCGAAGCGTAGGTACAACCAGCCGGCCCGAAGGCCTCGTCAGGCACAGGGACAGCCCCAGCGCGCTCGTTCTCGTCAACAGCGTGCGCCTAAGCAGCCCCCTGCGCCTCCACAGCAAAAGCCGGGGACGGGCTTTTGACTGGATCCACGGGAACATAGCCGCCCTACAAGTGTCCGTACCGGACGATCTGCCGGTCGGAGGGAGGTTAAAATTTTTTCACCAAAGGTGGCCTCTCATAACCTCCGACCAGTGGGTTCTCCAAATAGTGCGGTGCGGATACGCCCTGAATTTGGCCTCCCTGCCTCCAAATTGTCCTTCGGGAGCTCAGTCTTTCAGCTCCCTTCACAAGCAGGTACTTGCAGAGGAACTCTCCGCCCTTCTCAGCGCCAATGCGGTCGAGCCCGTACCACCCGGGCAGGAAGGGCAGGGATTCTATTCCAGGTACTTCCTTGTGGAAAAGAAAACAGGGGGGATGCGTCCCATCCTAGACCTGAGAGGCCTGAACAAATTCCTGGTCAAAGAAAAGTTCAGGATGCTTTCCTTGGGCACCCTTCTGCCAATGATTCAGAAAAACGATTGGCTATGTTCCCTGGATTTAAAGGACGCATACACTCACATCCCGATACTGCCAGCTCACAGACAGTATCTCAGATTCCGCCTGGGCGCACGGCACTTTCAGTATTGTGTGCTGCCCTTTGGGCTCGCCTCTGCCCCACGAGTGTTCACAAAGTGCCTCGTGGTGGTGGCGGCGTATCTCCGCAAGCTGGGAGTGCACGTGTTCCCATATCTCGACGATTGGCTGGTCAAGAGCACCTCGGAGGCAGGAGCCCTCCGGTCCATGCAGTGCACTATTCAACTTCTGGAGCTGCTGGGGTTTGTGATAAATTACCCAAAGTCCCATCTCCAGCCTACTCAGTCTCTGGAATTCATAGGAGCGCTGCTGAATACCCAGACGGCTCAGGCCTACCTTCCCGAAGCGAGGGCTACCAATCTCTTGGCCCTGGCTTCGCAGACCAGAGCGTCTCAGCAGATCACAGCTCGGCAGATGTTGAGACTTCTGGGTCATATGGCCTCCACAGTTCATGTGACTCCCATGGCTCGTCTTCACATGAGATCTGCTCAATGGACCCTAGCTTCCCAGTGGTTTCAAGCCACCGGGAATCTAGAAGATGTCATCCGCCTCTCCACCAGTTGCCGCACTTCACTGCTCTGGTGGACCATCCGGACCAATTTGACCCTGGGACGTCCATTCCAAATTCCGCAGCCCACGAAAGTGCTGACGACGGATGCATCTCGCCTGGGGTGGGGAGCCCATGTCGATGGGCTCCACACTCAGGGTCTGTGGTCCCTCCAGGAAAAGGATCTGCAGATCAACCTCCTGGAGCTCCGAGCGATCTGGAACGCACTGAAGGCTTTCAGAGATCGGCTGTCCTGTCAAATTATCCAAATTCGGACAGACAATCAGGTTGCAATGTATTACGTCAACAAGCAGGGGGGCACCGGATCTCGCCCCCTGTGCCAGGAGGCCGTCGGGATGTGGCGTTGGGCGTGTCGGTTCGGCATGCTCCTCCAAGCCACGTACCTGGCAGGCGTAAACAACAGTCTGGCCGACAGACTGAGCAGAGTCATGCAACCGCACGAGTGGTCGCTCCATGCCAGAGTGGTACGCAAGATCTTCCGAGCGTGGGGCACCCCCTCGGTGGACCTTTTCGCCTCTCAGACCAACCACAAGCTGCCTCTGTTCTGTTCCAGACTTCAGGCACACGGCAGGCTAGCGTCGGATGCCTTTCTCCTCCATTGGGGGACCGGCCTCCTGTATGCTTATCCTCCCATACCTTTGGTGGGGAAGACCTTACTGAAGCTCAAGCAAGACCGCGGCACCATGATTCTGATCGCGCCCTTTTGGCCCCGTCAGATCTGGTTCCCTCTTCTTCTGGAGTTGTCCTCCGAAGAACCGTGGAGATTGGAGTGTTTTCCGACTCTCATTTCGCAGAACGACGGAGCGTTGCTGCACCCCAACCTCCAGTCTCTGGCTCTCACGGCCTGGATGTTGAGGGCGTAGACTTCACTGCGTTGGGTCTGTCTGAGGGTGTCTCCCGGGTCTTGCTTGCCTCTAGGAAGGATTCCACTAAAAAGAGTTACTTTTTCAAGTGGAGGAGGTTTGTCGTGTGGTGTGAGAGCATGGCCCTAGAACCTCGTTCTTGCCCTGCACAGAACCTGCTTGAATACCTTCTGCACTTATCAGAGTCTGGCCTCAAGACCAACTCAGTAAGGAATCACCTTAGTGCGATTAGTGCTTACCATTATCGTGTGGAAGGAAAAGCCATCTCTGGAGAGCCTTTAGTCGTTCGATTCATGAGAGGCTTGCTTTTGTCAAAGCCCCCTGTCAAGCCTCCTACTGTGTCATGGGATCTCAACGTCGTCCTCACCCAGCTGATGAAACCTCCTTTTGAGCCACTGAATACCTGCCATCTGAAGTACTTGACCTGGAAGGTCATTTTCTTGGTGGCAGTTACTTCAGCTCGTAGGGTCAGTGAGCTTCAAGCCCTAGTAGCTCATGCTCCATATACCAAATTTCATCACAACAGAGTAGTGCTCCGCACCCACCCAAAGTTCCTGCCGAAGGTGGTGTCGGAGTTCCATCTTAACCAGTCAATTGTCTTGCCAACATTCTTCCCCAGGCCGCATACCCGCCCTGCTGAACGTCAGTTGCACACATTGGACTGCAAGAGAGCATTGGCCTTCTACTTGGAGCGGACACAGCCCCACAGACAGTCCGCCCAATTGTTTGTTTCTTTCGACCCTAACAGGCTAGGGGTCGCTGTCGGGAAACGCACCATCTCCAATTGGCTAGCAGATTGCATTTCCTTCACTTACGCCCAGGCTGGGCTGACTCTTGAGGGTCATGTCACGGCTCATAGTGTTAGAGCCATGGCAGCGTCAGTGGCCCACTTGAAGTCAGCCACTATTGAAGAGATTTGCAAGGCTGCGACGTGGTCATCTGTCCACACATTCACATCACATTACTGCCTCCAGCAGGATACCCGACGCGACAGTCGGTTCGGGCAGTCGGTGCTGCAGAATCTGTTTGGGGTGTAAATCCAACTCCACCCTCCAGGACCCGAATTTATTCTGGTCAGGCTGCACTCTCAGTTAGTTGTTCTTCGTAGGTCAATTTCTGTTGTTTCCTCGCCGTTGCGAGGTTCAATTGACCTGGGTTCTTGTTTTGAGTGAGCCTGAGAGCTAGGGATACCCCAGTCGTGAGAACAAGCAGCCTGCTTGTCCTCGGAGAAAGGGTATGATACATACCTGTAGCAGTTGTTCTCCGAGGACAGCAGGCTGATTGTTCTCACCTTCCCTCCCTCCTCCCCTTTGGAGTTGTGTATTTCATATTTTTTGCTAGTCATTCAACTGGCGGGAGCGGTCGCGCACGGGCGGGAAGACGGCCGCGCATGCGCGGTGGGCGTGCCCTGCGTGTCGACCGTCCCGCGGAGCTTATTTCCGGTTGGTGGGGGCTGCCGCGGACGTCACCCAGTCGTGAGAACAATCAGCCTGCTGTCCTCGGAGAACAACTGCTACAGGTATGTATCATACCCTACTTCTGCAAATCCTTGAAGACACATCTCTTCAACAAAGCCTACAAAGAGAACCCATAGCCTTACAAAACCACCTTACAAAAATACCTCACCAATCCATCCATTTATTATAGTCCACCTTCCATCCTGCCTAACACCTTCCTTCTCTCTTCCCTTAATTATTCTTTGTATCTGATATCATGGAATGATTATGTCATAACCAAACTCTGTAAGCCACATTGAGCCTGCAAATAGGTAGGAAAATGTGGGATACAAATGCAATAAATAAATAAATAAATAAAGGCATAGGTCAGGAGAACCAGTCAAAAGGTAAGCATAACTGCAAACAGAAGGTAAACTAAGGAACCCCATCACTGAGGCAGTCTCCTGAGGAGTGAGCCCGGTTTAAATCTTCAACGAAGGTGGGATGTCTGGTGAACCCGAAAGTTCCAGGTACTGGTTCTTTAAATCTGGTTCTGAGACTCGCACCAAAAACAACCCTCCCCCATGCCAGCTCTCTGGACACTGCAGGCTGCACAAACCATTTGGGAAGGAGGAATACTGCTGCCCCAGGCAAACCTGCCCAATGCAGGAGCAGATCGGCTTCTCAGTGTGAGGTGCCGGGCAGCTGAAACTGGCCAAGGTGAGGAGGGTTTTGGGCGTGTTGGGCCGGTAGGCAGGAGAAGGTTGCAGCAGAAGCAGTGACAAGAAATCTTAGATTTTTGGATTTTCCTCTGTCACAGTTAAAGGGAAGGTAAGCCCTTGGGCCTCAGCCAGCCCCCGACCATGGCAGACGAGTCCCCGGGCTGGCACAAGACAGGAACCAATGCATGGTAATTCAAGGCTGGAACTTGGGCAGGGCTGGGACCAAGGCAGATAAGACTAGGCAGAACCAGTTAGGACAAGGCATGAACTGGATCTGGACAAGGCTAAACAGACAAGACAGGAACTGGATTCAGATGAGGCTAGGTAAAGCAAGGCAATGGAGCTAGAACTGGACCCAGACAGGACAAGGCAAGACTAGGAAACAAGGCTAGAACTGGATCCAAACAAGGCAAGGCAGGGCAAGAACTGGATCCAGATGGGACAAAAGATAAGACAGACCAGGCTGGGACTTGGAAACACAGACAACGCAAGGACATGAAGGCAAAGCAGGCCTTGGAGCAAGGCAAGGTCTAGATATGACAAGGCAAGCTGCGTCTGAGGCAAGGCTCGGTCCAAGGCAAGATTTGGCAAGGTTGGAGATAGGCAGGGCTCAAGGCAAGGTCAGGACCAAGGAAAGAGACCTGTTGCAAAGGCATTGTGGAATAGCCCAGGCCTTCTTAAAGTACAGCAGGACAGGAAGTGACACTCTCTGTAGGGTCTCCCAACAACGCTGCAGCAGAAAGATAACTCATCACTTCAGTGTGTACGTGCCCTAGGAGGCGGTGGACAGTGCACCACTGCAGAAAGGAAGTGGGACTACAGGCCGCCACCCCTGCGATGCCACAGGACCCGACGGGGACAAGGTGCAACAGGGGTCTGGTTCAGGGCAGGAATCACGGCAGGGCCGTGACATCCTCCCTCTTGTTACCTGGTCCCTCTGAAAATTCTGAAGATGTGCTTAAAAGATCTTTTGCAGTATCTTCACATAGACAATTTACCTAACATAGTAGATGACGGCAGAAAAAAGACCTGCACGGTCCATCCAGTCTGCCCAACAAGACAACTCGTGTGCTACTTTTTGTGTATACCCTACTTTGATTTGTACCTGTGCTCTTCAGGGCATAGTCTGTATAAGTCTGCCCAGCACTATCCCCGCCTCCCACCACCAGCTCTGGCAAAGACCATATAAGTCTGCCCAGCACTATCCCTGCCTCCCAACCACCAGCCCCGCCTCCCACCACCAGCTCTGGCACAGACCGTATAAGTTTGCCTAGCACTATCCCTGCCTCCCAACCTCCAGTCCCGCCTCCCACCACCGGCTCTGGCACAGACCGTATAAGTCTGCCCAGCACTATCCCTGCCTCCCACCACTGGCTCTGGCACAGACCTTATAAGTCTGCCCAGCACTATCCCCGCCTCCCAACCTCCAGCCCCGCCTCCCACTACCGGCTCTGCTATCCAATCTCGGTTAAGCTCCTGAGGATCCATTCCTTCTGAACAGGATTCCTTTATGTTTATCCCACACATGTTTGAATTCCGTTACCGTTTTCATCTCCACCACCTCCCGCGGGAGGGCATTCCAAGCATCCACCACTCTCTCCGTGAAGAAATACTTCCTGACATTTTTCTTGAGTCTGCCTCCCTTCAATCTCATTTCATGTCCTCTCGTTCTACCACCTCCGTATCTCCGGAAAAGGTTCGTTTGCGGATTAATACCTTTCAAATATTTGAACGTCTGTATCATATCACCCCTGTTTCTCCTTTCCTTCAGGGTATACATGTTCAGGTCAGCAAGTCTCTCCTCATACGTCTTGTAATGCAAAATCCCATACCATTCTCGTAGCTTTTCTTTGCACCGCTTTGATTCTTTTTACATCCTTAGCAAGATACGGCCTCCAAAACTGAACACAATACTTCAGATGGGGCCTCACCAACAACTTATACAGGGGCATCAACACTCCCTTTCTTCTGCTGGTCACACCTCTCTCTATACAGCCCAACAACCTTCTAGATACAGCCACCGCCTTGTCACACTGTTTCGTCGCCTTCAAATCCTCAGATACTATCACCCCAAGATCCCTCTCCCCATCCGTACCTATCAGACTCTCGCCGCCTAACACATACGTCTCCCGTGGATTTCTTGATAATATATTCTCAGAGGTGCCTGAGTCATTACAGAAGAGGGAAATACTGATCAAGTAGTTTCTTCTGAAAGTTTGGATATTTCACAATTTTTTAGGGTCTTCTCAGTATTATATTGTTAAACATGCAACACTATTGGCTACCTTTCAAACTGAGTTTGAAAAGAGATCTGTTTCTCTAAGAAACAAGCCTTGTTTTGTGTTCAACAGAAAACAAATTTCCTAGACGTGGCCAGGCAAGCTCAGTATCATAGGAAGCAGTTCCTACAGCTAAAGTCTAAAATCTTGGCTGTGGGAGCTGCGTTTTTTTCTTAATTTCTGTGTATTTGGTCAGTTATGGGAATAACAAATAATGTTTTCTCAGATCCTGCCCATTTGGAATCTTTTCTTCTGGACAAATCATGCTTATATTGCTGAAATGAGGAATTTTTGGATGATTAGATTTTATCCGTTTTTGTTTATATTTAATAGATATTTTATTGTTTCACATGACTAGATGGTGAGTTCCATGATGTTATCTGACATGATTGTTTCCTGTGAGTTCTTTCATAATTATTTTCTTGTATGTTTAAGTGCATCAATAAAATATATATTTTTAATGGATTTTTCAGAATTAAAATGGTCTGCTCACAGAAGCTTTTTGTTGTCCACAGGCCTAGGGTAAACTTTTGGAATCCTCCATCTCCTCTATCTCACTGTACCATCAACCACAGACTTCTCCACAATGCACGCAAGTTTGACCACATCACTTTTCTCCTTTAATCTGAACACTCCCCATAGACAGTACCCTGAAATCTTCTGCCTAGTGTGCGGTGGTGGCGACCAACAAAGCAAACAGGATGCTAGTACAAAGACTAGGGGACACTCCATGAAGTTACATGGAAATAATTTCAAAACAAATAAGAGGAAATATTATTTCACTCAACGAATAGTTAAGCTCTGGAACTTAACAGAGGTTAGGATATCTGGGTTTAAAAATGTTTTGTACAAGTTCCTGGAGGAAGAGTCCATACTCTGCTATGGAGACAGATATAGGGAAGCCAGTACTTGGCCCAGAATTGGTAGCATGGAATGTTGCTACTATTTGAGTTTCTGGCAGGTACTTGTGACCTGGATGTGCTACTATTGGAAACAGGATACTGTGCTGAATGGGACCATTGGCTGACCCAGTATGGCTATTGTTATGTAATAGTGATTGCTTATGATTTTATTTAATTGTAAGCCACTTGGACCATTTGTATAGCCGGTATATCAAATAAAGTGAACATGAATATTAGCTCCTAAGACCACTGAATGGCTCGTCAGCTACAGGCTGCATGGCCCAGGCCAGGGTGGTGCAACACTGGAGAATATCTCAAGCTTAGAGAGGAGTCTGGGTGTTAAATCAGTGAATATTGAGATTGCAACAGGAGCCTCCTGGTGTCTAAGGCAGATCTGCAAACCTGGCTTGGGGAAATTAAGGCAGATATTATTTCTGTGAAACTACAGATTAAAGACACTGTGCTGGAAATAAAATTGGACCTGGCGAATATGGGGGCCTGTATTTGCAATATGGAGGAATGTGTTGATGGTTATGAGAACTGAACTTGGAGGAAATTAGAACCCAGGGTAATAACTTAAGAATTCACAGTATATCTGAAATCACAGAATACAAAGACATAGTACACTGTACTGCAGGTACAGTGTTGGTTAGTGGATGATAGTCAACACCTCAACCAAAGGCTCTGATGCTAAAATGAGCAAATAGAACTCTGGGGCTTCATTCTACTGAGCACCCGTGAGATATTGTGATTTGTTTCCTCTGCTTTACTAAAAGAGATCATGCTGCAGAAGGTCTGGGAGCATGAGATGTTGAAATGGAATGGACATTCTGTGGAGGTATTTCAAGATTTGGTTTCCACTACGCTCTTGAAGCGAGAGGCTTTCCAGGAGATCACGTCTAGTTGCGGTATAGGTGGACTTTCCTATTTGGACTGCTGATTGCTATCAACCATGTGATAAGAAAATATCTACAGCTGAAGAAACCTGGGAGCTGTTAAATCAGGCGGGCATCTAGATGCGAAGCAGAGACTGACGGACTTTCATTGGCAAAAAGTGGAAGCCTAAAATAGAAGAAAACGCTGCAATTAAATCCAGAAGGCTGCTACAGTCCGGCCTTGATTGGAGGGCATTGTGACTGTGTAATGCTTCAACCCGCTGAAAGGACTTGACTAAACAGCTGGAGTATATGATGTGAATGGCTTAGTGAGTGGAGGTATGGGGAATGAACTTGGCTATGCTGATAATGAGTTATGTATGTATGAATGGGGCTTGAGTGCCAGTTAGGTATATATATGTTTTGGGAAATGTGAGAGAAGGAGAAGGGATTGGGATATATGGAGGAGGAGATGGGTTTCAAACTGGGGGAGTTAGTAGTATAGATTAGTAAATCTCTTCGGGGGGGGGGGGGGTATTGCTTCCTTGTGGAGGTGTGGGTTACAGATGGAATTCCCACAAGATCTTTGGGGTGAGGATAAAAGAGGGGGGGGAGTTAATTGGTGTTTGGTAGATCAGGGGAGGGGAAAGAGTGTTAGATTTGAATGAGGTCTTGTTGTATATGAACCCTAAAACTAGTAGTTTCCTTTTAATATGTGAGGATTAAATACCATGAGACTTGATAACACATTAAGGGGCAGGCGTGCCTTATTCAGGAAACACAACTTTTAAGAGCCTATGAGAAGTTGGTACAGGACAAGAGATTCCCACTAAAATATGGGCTTCCGGTGTGTTAAAATGGAAAAATGGGGTGTGAGGGTTTTATTTGCAAAAGGGGAGACAGTGGAGATTCACAAGACCATAAAGACAGAATGAAAGGTGTTTTTTAGTTTTTGTATTTATAGACAGAAGTATACTGTTGTGAATCTATATTTCTCCGAGGACAAGCAGGCTGGAGATCATCACGCATGGGTCGTCGTCCGCAATGGCCCAGGAGCTCCGGAGTTAAAAAGAAAAAATTTTAAACTTCTAGAAGCGATGAGACGGGCGCGGGGACAACGCACCGCGCATGCGCGAGTGACTTCCCGCCCGCAACACCTGCGCATTTCTCTCGGTTCCTTTTTTTCTGCTTCACGAGTGAGTTGTCTGTTTTGTCACTCCTCGTGATTTTCAGCCCAGGGGACTTTTTGTCGCGTTTACGCGCTCCAGTTCTTCCCTTTATCATTTCTTTTTTTTTTAAAAAGTGTTTCCTTTAATCTTTTTTAGTTTTTTCTTATCTTTTTAGGTTTCCTTTCTTTTTCGTCACGGCCGCCTTTAGGCTGCTCAGTCACATTCCTTTTTTCCTTTTTTTGTGCCTTTCTCATTGGCACCATCAAGTCATTTGATTTTTCGACCGCTATTTTTCTTCCCATGTCATCAAGGACTCCCAGCGGCTTCAATCGCTGTTCCCGCTGCAACCGGACCATCTCGGGCCCAACCATATGCCAGCTTCTTGTAAGCTGTGTAGATTAATGAAAAAGAGGACCCAGGTGGCTCGAGAGGCTCAGCCCGAGAAACTTTTTTCAGATCGGTCCGGTCCTTCGACATCGGCATCAACGTTGAGGGAAGCAGCATCGAGAGGTCGAACCTGAGTCGGACCCGGCCCCGAGGAGGCGTTGAGGATTCCACGTCATCGTCATCGGTGCCAAGGAGTGTCTATGACGGGCGTCGGGCGAAGGCTAAGAAGCATCGCCATCGATCTCCTTCCCGTCATAGTACCAAGAGCTCCGGGGAGCCAAGGGAGATGGCACCCGAGAAGTGTCGGCACCGGGAGGACTGTTCACCCTCCATTCAGGAAGTGCCGATGCGTCGGTCATCTGGCAGCCAGGTACCGGCTCTCGAACCTCCTCACATTCTGGCACCGACTTCTGCACCGGCCCCACAGCTTGTTCCGATGGCAGCCCTCAATGAGTGTCTCCGGGCCATGCTTCCAGGCCTTCTGGAAGGGATGATGCGTCCATCTGCCTCGGTACCGGAGGTGCTTGCGCCTCGGGTACCTACTGCTGAGACGGCATCTGGCCCATCTCCAGTGCGGAGGTCTCTGCCCTTGGTGCCACTTGCGGTGCCTGAGCCGGTTGCCACCTGGGTCGACTCGACGTCGGTGGAGGAAGCTTCGCCGGAGCCCAGGCAAGGGTCCACTTCTCAACACCCCTCAAGAGGACATCGATCCTCGAGGTCGAGGCAGGCTCGGGTTCGGGCTGCTCTTTGGGCGCTCCTGGCCGATACCGAAGAGGAGCACTCATGGGGAGAGGAGGAAGACCCCAGATATTTTTCGGAGGAAGATTCTCAGGGGCTTCCGTCTGATCCTACTCCACCTATTAAGGTTAGACAGTCTCCACCTGAGTGTCTTTTTTTCATCTTTTGTACGGGAAATGTCTAGGGACATTCCTTTTCCTATGGAGGCTGTGGATGAGCCCAGGGCTGAGATGTTCGAGGTCCTGGATTATCCTTCTCCACCAAAAGAGGTTGCAACGGCCCCCTTGCACAATACACTCGGGGAAGTGATGATGTGGAATTGGTTTTGCCCTCTATCTAATTCAGTTGTCAACAAGAAGTCTGAGTCCCAGTTCAGAGTCCACGGTGAGCCTGTGATGGTGAAGGCCCAACTTCCTCACGATTCCATGGTGGTGGACTCTGCTCTCAGAAGATCCAAGAGTACTAGGAACTATGGTTTGGCGCCCCCGGGCAAAGAGTCTAGGACTTTGGATTCTTTGGGGAGGCGTACGTATCAGGCTGGAATGCTCATGGCCAAGATTCAAACATACCAGCTGTACACCAGCATTCACTTATGGAACTCGGTAAAGCTACTGTCCAGTTTAGTTGAAGCTCTCCCTCCGGAGCTTGCTGAACCTTTTCACCAGGTGGTCAGGCAGCAGAAGGCGTGTCGCAAATTCCTGGCCAGGGGAGCTTTTCATGCTGCATCCCGGGTGGCTGCTCAGGGTATTGTGATGTGCAGACTCTCATGGCTGCGTGTCTCGGACCTGGATCAGAAGACCCAGCACCGAATAGCGGATGTTCCTTGCCGGGGGGATAATCTTTTTGGAGAGAAGGTTGAGGATATGGTTGATTCCCTCAAGAAGCATCATGATGCTATGGATTCTCTTGCCCGCCAGACATATTCTGCTACTACCTCCTCTTCTAGGAGGTTTTTTGGAGGGAGGAGGAGAGCTCCCTATTCCTCTGGCAGGTGTAGGTACACTCCTGCTTCCCGACAGCCTGTTCAAGCTCGCTCCCAGCAGCCTTGCTCTCGTCAGCGGCGTACGCCATAGGCCCCTCCGGCTCCACAGCAAAAGCAAGGGACGGGCTTTTGACTGGCTCCAGAGCAGCATAGCCGACATCAAAGAGTCCGTACCGGACAATCTACCTGTTGGAAGGAGGCTGATATTTTTTCACCAAAGGTGGCCTCTTATAACCTCCGACAGGTGCGTTCTTCAAATAGTCCTGTCCAGATATGCTCTCAATCTGGAATCAATACCTCCAAATTGCCCACCGGGAGCTCAATCCTTCAGTTCCCAGCACAAGCAGGTACTTGCAGAGGAACTCTCCGACCTTCTCAGCGCCAATGCGGTCGAGCCCGTTCCACCAGGGCAAGAAGGGCTAGGATTCTATTCCAGGTACTTCCTTGTGCAAAAGAAAACAGGGAGGATGCGTCCCATCCTAGACCTAAGGGGCCTGAACAAATTCCTGGTCCGAGAAAAGTTCAGGATTCTTTCCCTGGGCACCCTTCTCCCCTTGATTCAGGAAAACAATTGGCTATGCTCTCTGGACTTAAAGGATGCCTTCACTCACATCTCGGTGCTTCCAGATCACAGGCAGTACCTTCGATTTCGCCTGGGAACTCAGCATTTTCAGTACTGCTTGCTGACCTTTGGTCTCGCATCTGCGCCCAGAGTGTTCACAAAGTGCTTGGCAGTTGTCGCAGCATCGCTACGCAGACTGAGAGTGCATGTGTTCCCTTATCTCGACGATGGGCTGGTGAAGAACACCTCGAAGGCAGGAGTTCTACGATCCATGCAGATTACTATTCAACTGCTCGAGCTACTGGGGTTTGTCATCAATTATCCCAAGTCCCATCTGATTCCTGTACAGAAATTGGAATTCATAGGAGCTCTGTTGAACACATGGACATCTCGAGCTTATCTTCCCCAGGCAAGGGCAGACAACCTTCTGACCCTAGTGTCCTCAGCTCGAGCATCCCAACAGGTCACAGCTCGGCAGATATTGAGACTTTTGTGTCACATGGCCTGTACGGGTTCATGCGACTCCCATGGCACCCCTACACATGAGATCAGCTCAGTGGACTCTAGCTTCCCAGTGGTGTCAGGCTATGGGGGATCTAGAGGATGTCATCCATCTCGCCACCGATTTTTGCAATTCCCTTCACTGGTGGACCATTCGCTCCAGTCTGACCTTGGGACGACCATTCCAAATTCCTCAGCCGCAAAAAGTGCTGACTATGGATGCGTCCCTTCTGGGGTGGGGAGCTCATGTGGATGGGCTCCACACTCAAGGAGTTTGGTCCTTCCTGGAAAAGCATCTTCAGGTCAACCTCTTGGAATTGCAAGCGATCTGGAATGCGCTGAAGGCTTTCAGAGATCGGCTGTCCAATCAAATTATCCTAATTCAGGCAGACAGACAATCAGGTTGCGGTGTATTATACAAACAAGCAGGGGGGCACCGGATCTCGCCCTCTGTGTCAGGAAGCTGTCAGAATGTGGCTTTGGGCGCACCAGCACAGCATGCTTCTCCAGGCTACATATCTGTCAGGCGTAAATAACAGTCTGGCCAACAGGTTGAGCAGGATAATGCAACCTCACGAGTGATCTCTGAACAGGAACATTGTCCGCAAGATCTTCCGAGCGTGGGGCACCCCCTTTGTTAGCACTGAAGTTTGTGTCCCACGTCTGTAAGAAAAGGAAGGCAGGAAGGGCGAATGCAGTGATGTAAGGCAGCTGTATACCCAATCCAGAAACATTTGGTTTGAAAGGGCACGACAGCATTACTGACCACTGCAAGTTAAACAAAAATAGTCTTATGTATCATTTGGAATTAATAGTCTGGTACAATTGAAAAAGAAAAATTACCAACATCAGTTTTTATTTATTTGAACCCTTACGACTTTAGTGAATCTATATATGCCAAATTTCCAGCAAGATGCATTTCTAGTGGAGCACGTAAATACTGTCCTTCACAAGTAGAAGAGGGCATTTATTGTAGGTGGCGATTTTAACTCTCGCTGACTCCTAAACTGGATAACGCTTGTGGTAGGGAATCTTATGGGCAGAGACACCAATGTAGGCTACATACATTTCTAAATACCTTGAATGTATTGGATGTGTGGAGATGTTTTATGTCCTAGGGTTAAGAGCTTTACCTGTTTTTCCATGGTCTATGGGCCTATTCCCATATTGATTTAACTTGTGTAGGAAAGGATCTCTTGCCAAAGCTGAGAGACTAATATTGAGCCTTGCATCTGGTCAGATTGCATGTCTACTTTAGTAGATTTGACTGAGAATTTGAATGTCACTGACATCAAATAGGAGATTAAATGATAGCCTCTTAGATGATGCAGTGGTGGAGAGGCAAATTGGGGCCTTGTTAGAAGAATATCTCTGCTTCAGTGACCAAGAGATGATATCCCCAGAAGTGCTATGGGAGGGTTTGAAGGTCAACATGCAGGGGCACAATATTTGGGTTGCAGTGCATGGGTTGCAACACCAAGAACAAAAGGGAATTGCACCAGGCATTTCAAGATTTAGAAACAAACACACACTGAACGATGTGTTTCCTTAGGTACAGATTGAGGAACCACATAAGAGAGATGTCAAGGTAGAGACTTTACAATATAAACTGAATCTTCTTAAACAGAAATTCTTTCAATTTAATAATAAAGCCAGCCAACTTTTAGCACATAGAATTAAGGTGCGGCAAACTAGGAAAACGCAGCAGCCATAAAGGGAGCAAATGGAAACTGGTTAGAGAGGAAGAAGGGATTAGGAAGAGGTTTGTGAAATTCTGTAAACACCTCTGTTCACCTGAGGAAGAGCCCTCGGGGGTGAGGAAGGCTATGGATGGTTACCTAGATTCTCTCCAAATGGTTAATATCCCAGAAGTGGATAGGAGGTTGCTAGATTGTCCCATTTCAGGAGTGGAGATCTGGAAGGCCATATGGAACATGCATATAGCTCCAGGGCTGTACAGATTTACCATAAAATTTTTCAAAGTTTCAGGATAAATTGGTGGGACCTTTGTCTCATTTATATAATTCTCTGGAGTGTGATGACAGATTGCCCTGTTTTATGTGACTGTCAGGGATTACTGACATGAGGGAACGATCTAGTCTCTTGTGGCTGTTATAGTCTGATCTCCTTGCTAGGTATTGATACTAACATTTTAATTAAAAATTTAGCTGATAGACTTATAACCTGGATCCCACAACTGATTCTTCGAGATCAGTCAGTTTTTTTTTAGTGGGGAGGCAGGTGGCAGACAGCGTGCATCAGGTACTTAATTTATTTGAGAAGGCTAAGCTAGGTGGTACCCTTATGCTTCTCTCTTCAGTTGATACAAAAAAAAAAACTTTGACCGGGTCTACTGGCTATTTGTTTAAAGTTTTAGAGAAGATAAGCTGATTTCTTAACTGTATGTGCTCTGTATACAATACTCCTATGAGTTTGTGTGTAAGAGGCTATACTGATACTTTGACACATGTGGAGGAATGTATCAAGGATGTTCCCGGTCTCCCATCCTTTTGCTTTGGTTATAGAACCTAGTGCATTAGAGACTCCATTAAGGTGGAGGGGTGTAGAGTGTCAGGGAAGGAATATAAGATTAGTCTCATTGCAGATTACATCCTCTTTAACCCCCCCCCCCCCCCCCCCCCCCCCCCCCCAGGGCTCACTGTGGGTGGTGATAGATGAGCTTGGAAGCTTGTGGGATGGACTTAGGCTTTCAAGTCAATATGGTGAAATCTGAATTTTTGAATGCTATTATATCTACCCATTGGGTGGAGGGCTTGAGAGCCAGGTTCCCTTTTAGGTGGGTTAAACGGTCACTCAGATATCTGGGCATCCACTTGGTAGGAGCAGGATACAGAAAATGGAGAGGGATTTGGTTCGTTGGGATAAACTTTGTTTATCTTGGTTGCAGTGAATTGAAATTGTGAAGGTGATGGATTTACCTCAATTACTTTTTCTGTTTCAGATGCTCCCGATCAAGGTGGAGGAAAAGGTATTGCACTCACTACAAGCTTTGTATATTTAGATTTATTTGGGGGAATCGTTGCCCTAGGATATAAGGGTGATTTTGTATTTAAGCAAGAGGGAGGGCGGGCTTGCATTTCCCAACCTAAAGAAATATTATGTAGCAGCATAGTTATGTGCGGTTATGGCTTTTCAAACAGAAGAGATAAAACAATGTTTAGATATTGTGCAAAGTATAGTGCCAGATATAATGTTAATGCACTTGCCTTGGATATTAAGTGGGCACAGCAACTTGCCAAGCCTAGAAGAGGGAAATTTACTGAGATTTGACAGTGCAGGTGTGGAGACAGACCAGAAACCATGTCCTTAATGGGAGAAAATACACATGGTTTATCCCTTTGTGTTATAGCGGGGATGTCAATCCAGGAAGGTATCAGTCTTTTTTTTTTTTTCCCCCATATTTTTTGGTGTTGGGAGTCGAGGGGCCTAGGTTACCTGTCAATTTTATGATAAGGATCAAGGAACAGTAAGATTTTTGAGGAGCTTCATGTACAATATAACTTGTCCACATGAGATATTTCCCTATTTCCAAGAAAAGCATTAAACTAGTTAGCTTCTACTATCCTCCCCAAATGGACCAACAAGAAAAGTGATTTTGAATAACTTCTGGGCTCTAGAATTGAAAAAGGGGCTATATCTAATATATATAGCTGGCTGAATGGAGTGAAGTCTAGAAGTTTAAAGTATATAATTGCAAAGGGGTTTGTTGTCAGAGCATTTTAAAATTATTTTTCATGTACTTGTCTTAGATTTTGAAATTTACTTCCAAAAGAACTTAGATACCTATTGATTTATTTGTGTAATAGGAAACACCTGAAAACTTGGCTGTTTCAGAAATATCTGAGTTAACCTTCTCTGTTTTACTAAGTAGTGTTTTGATATATTATTCTCTGGGTTGTTCCTAGTTCTCTTGTTTGTAATCCGTGTCGAGCTGTCCAGGTTTCGCGGAATATAAGCATTCATGTCATGAGAGGAAGATTTGTCAGGCAGTTAGAGCAGAGTGGGAGGAGATCTGGGATAGAACAAAGAGGCTAGAACTCTCAGCCTCTCTTAAAACAATGGCGGGGGGGGGGGGGGGGCTCTTTGGAGGCTTCAGGGAAATGAGTTCTTGTAGGCATGTTTGGGATTCCCCAGTACTGTTTCTTTTTCAGAGCAGGTTTTTGTATTTTGTCTTAGTGTGTCCATCAGAATATTCTACCTACAACTAAGGTGACCCTGTTAAAAATGAGGGTTCCATGAGTAGAAGGCAGGGCTGGCAAATTATGTCAACTGGGAATGATGACATCTTGTATCCTTGTGGCTTCTGTGTAGAAAGATATGGACCCCCTCTCTTCTCCCCCCCCCCCCCCCCCCCCCCCCGACTGATCTGAAGTGGTACTGAAGTTAGAGGAGTGAGCATTGTTGTGTACAGCAATGAGAACCTGCTAATGGAGAGCATTCAAAAGGGTACTGAAGGGCTTTTTAAGGTGAAAGAAAATTAATGTATAGTGGAAAGTTATGGGGGGGGGGGGGGTTGGGGAGAGTGGGGAAAGGGGGTGGATTTCACTACTTTGGTATTTGGGGAGTGATTGCATAGAAGAGCATGTACTTCCTAAATGTTGGTGGTGGTTATTGCAAAATTTAATGAAGATTAAATTTTAAAAATATAATTGCCAAATGTAATCAGGAGAGTACCACATTAGTTAAGGTAGAACATACTATGTATGAGGAAGCAGCATCCAAGGATGGAAGGCAGTACAATAGAAGCAAATGAATTAGTATAGTGAGGTCCAATTAAAGTCTCTGGGTACTTAAAAAGGGAGGGATCTAACCTTCTAGTGGAAAGAGCTGTTGAGAAAACTAAAACCAGACCATCTCCCGTCAAAATATCAGAAACTTGGAGGTAGAGTGTAATTTAAATAGGCCTCTTCACCATCATGCAGCCACTTTTCAGTGAGGCAAGAATGTCAGTACAATTATCAATAATATTTTGTAAGTGATCTTGCTACATACTAACCTTGCACTGAGAAGTGTAAGCCATAAATTGGTGGCAGTTAAAACTGAGGGAGCCCCTGAGTGGTGATGGTGATCCTGTGTACAATGCAGGACTTCAGTTGGGTTACCTGTTTGGAATACCTAAGGAAGATAATAGGCCGCTGCTTGCAAGAGACATCAGAGACCCTATATGGCAGGGATAGTGTCAAGAGACAAAAAATAAGTCAAAATAACAGTACCTAATGTATGGGTGGAATTGTGGGTAGAGTTTGCAATGGATGCCAAGCAGAATCTCACAGGATCCATTATCAGAAGCCTCAAGTGGGTGGAAGAATGGAGAAATCCAAAAAAGCTGCAGTAGGGGAGAACCTGATGTGCCCAGACCAGGAGAAAGACATTGGAGCAATAACATCTTGAAGATCTCAGAGTGGTAAAACAATGTGACAAGGTAGTGGCCACGGATAGAAGGATGCTAGGCTGTATAGAAGGAGGCATAACCAACAAAAAGGAGGAGGTGATATGCCCCTGTAAAGGTCATTAGTGAGGCCCCCCTTGAAGTACTATGTTCAGTTTTAGAGGTCGTATTTCATTTAAGATATAAAGAAACTTGAGACAGTCCAGAGAAAAGCAGCCAAAATGGTAAGAGGTCTGCCTCAGAAGACATATGAGAAGAGACTAGAGATCCTAAATGTATATAACCTATAGGAGAGAGGAGATATGATAGACTTTTAAATGTTTGAAATGTATTGGCGAACAAGCAAGTATTTTTATTTTTTCCCAAAGTAGGAGAAACTAAAGAGTAACATAGTAGATGACGACAGAGAGAGACCTGTACGGTCCATCCAGCCTGCCCACAAGATAAACTCATATGTGCTACTTTGTGTATACCTTGACCTTGACCTGACCTTGATTTGTATCTGCCATTTTCAGGGCACAGACTGTAGAAGTCTGCCCAGCACTAGCCCCACCTCCCACCACCGGCTCTGCCACCCAATCTCCGCTAAGCTTCTGAGGATCCATTCCTTCTGAACAGGATTCCTTTATGTTTATCCCACTCATTTTTGAGTTCCGTTACCGTTTTCATCTCCACCACCTCCCTTGGGAGGGCATTCCAAGTATCCACCACTCTCTCCGTGAAAAAATACTTCCTGACATTTTTCTTGAGTCTGCCCCCCCTTCAATCTCATTTCATGTCCTCTAGTTCTGCCGCCTTCCCATCTTCGGAAAAGGTTTGTTTGCGAATTAATACCTTTCAAATATTTGAACGTCTGTATCATATCACCCCTGTTTCTCCTTTCCTCCAGGATATACATATTCAGGTCAGCAAGTCTCTCCTCGTACGTCTTGTAACGCAAATCCCATACCATTTTTGTAGCTTTTCTTTGCACCGCTTCAATTCTTTTTACATCCTTAGCAAGATACGGCCTCCAAAACCGAACACAATACTCCAGGTGGGGCCTCTCCAACGACTTATACAGGGGCATCAACACATCCTTTCTTCTGCTGGTCACACCTCTCTCTATACAGCCTAGCAACCTTCTAGCTACAGCCACCGCCTTGTCACACTGTTTCGTCGCCTTCAGATCCTCAGGTACTATCACCCCAAAATCCCTCTCCCTGTCTGTACATATCAGACTCTCACCGCCTAACACATACGTCTCCCGTGGATTTCTACTCCCTAAGTGCATCATTTTGCATTTCTTCGCATTGAATTTTAATTGCCAACCCTTAGACCATTCTTCTAGCTTCTGCAGATCCTTTTTCATGTTTTCCACTCCCTCCCGGGTGTCCACTGTGTTACAAATCTTAGTATCATCCGCAAAAAGGCAAACTTTACCTTCTAACCCTTCGGCAATGTCACTCACAAATATATTGAACAGAATCGGCCTCAACACCGATCCCTGAGGCACTCCACTACTCACCTTTCCCTCATACGAGCGAATTCTATTAACCACCACCCTCTGGTGTCTGTCCGTCAGCCAGTTCCTAATCCAGTTCACCACGTCGGGTCCTATCTTCAGCCTGTCAATATTCAAGAGCCTCCTGTGGGGAACCGTGTCAAAAGCTTTGGTGAAATCTAAGTAGATTACGTCTATAGCACGTCCCTGATTCAATTCTCCGGTCACCCAGTCAAAGAATTAAATGAGATTTGTTTGGCACGATTTCCCTTTGGTAAAACCATGTTGTCTCGGATCTTGCAACTTATTGGCTTCCAGGAAATTCACTATCCTTTTCTTCAGCATCGCTTCCATTACTTTTCTAATAACCAAAGTGAGGCCTATCGGCCTGTAGTTTCCAGCTTCTTCCCTATCACCACTTTTGTGGACCACATCTGCTATTCTCCAATCCCACGGAATCTCTCCCGTCTCCAAGGATTTATTAAACAAATCTTTGAGGACCCGCCAGAACCTCTCTGAGCTCCCTCAGTATCCTGGGGTGGATCCCGTCCGGTCCCATGGTTTTGTCCACCTTTAGATTTTCAAGTTGTTCATACACACACTCTTCCGTGAATGGTGCTATATCCACTCCATTCTCATATGTACTTTTGCCAGTCAATCATGGTCCTTCTCCAGGATTTTCTTCTGTAAAAACAGAACAAAAGTATCTATTTAGTAAATTTGCTTTTTCTTCATCATTATCTACATAGCAGTTTGCAGCATCTTTCAGTCTCACAATTCCCGTGTTAGTCTTCCTCCTGTCACTAATATACCTGAAGAAATTTTTGTCACCCCTCCTTACATTTCTTCACCCAAGCAACACAACATGACTATAATCAGAATGTACACCATACAATCTTCATCCCTTGCGACCCTCCACTTATAACTCATACGATCAATATAGAACCTTGTATCTGCTATTAACCGACTGGGCAAACGCCTTGACGGTACTATGTAAGCCACATTGAGCCTGGGAAAATGTGGGGTACAAATGCAATAAATAAATTTGTTCTTCTGCTTATGTAATACATGTAAGGCAGTTTACATGTATTACATATGCAGGTATTTTCTCTTTCCCTAATAAACTTACAAGTTTTTTGTACCTGGGGCAATAGAGGGTTAAGTGACTTGCCCATGGTCTCAAGGACGCAGTTCTCAGATAACTGCGCTAACCATTAGGCTGCTCTTCTATAGAGGATATGATATGAACTACAAGGGGGTAAACTAAAGCAACATCAGTGGATGCCTGAAATGCTCTCCCAAAAGAGATAGTGGGGGTACAAACAAAGGTGGAATTCAAAAAGAGTGAGATATACACAGTGGATCTCCAGAGGGCAAGAAGATGGAAACAAAGCATAGATTGCTGCATCTGAAATGAAATGATTTTTACACTTCTTAGAAGGTATGTGGGATGCAGCCTATATGGAGTGGCAGTTTTAACCCTGACTACCTTATTGGGCACACTGAATGGGCCATGTTGGTCTTTATCTGCCAACATTTGCTATGTTAGAACATAATAGCCATACTGGGTCAGACCAATGGTCTGTCAAGCCCTGTATCCTGCTTCTAACAGTGGCCAATCCAGGGTACCTGACAGAATCCCAAATAGTAGCAAGGTTCATGCTACTGATCCCAGGGACAAGCAGACTATAGACATTTCCTCCAGGAACTTGTCCAATCCTTTTTATAAACCCAGGTACACTAACTGCTGATACCACATCCTCTGGCAATGAGTTCCAAAGCTTAACTATTCATTGAGTGAAAAAAATATTTCCTCCTGTTCATTTTAAAAGAAGTACTTTTTGTTTTGCAGTACTGTTTGGATCATGTATCTAGGGGAGACAGTATAGTAGTACAGACATTGTTAAAGAACCTTTTTTCATAGTGGCATCAACTCTTTCCGATCCAAGAAATGATTTGGACTGTTCAAACCTTCAAATAATGCCCTGTCCACATGAAGTACCTAGAATTTTCAAAGACAGTCTTTCAAGTATAGACATACATGTGCCACATTCACCTTGAAAGAATCCACTTGTGTGGCTGATTCACCCTTCTCGTCAACTCAGAGAGCAAAGCTGCACACCTCCCACAGGATAAGTTATATACTAACTAAAGTACCTTTGTGGCATGCACATGATCAGAAGCTATCCCAATACTTTCTGAGCTCTGAGAAAGCTTCACTTTCCTTATGCCATTAGATGACATAATCCACTCTTGCTGTCTACAAAACACCAGGTGAGCATACCTAAATGGGCCTATACTTTCCATTTCTTTATACTGCTTTCAGACTATATTTGGTGCCTGTTGCAAACATCCTTCTATTTTGTTGAGGCTTGGATTTAATGCTACTTTCGTTGGTATAGCTCTGATTTTTATCTACAGATGTAGGCAACCAAAATGTAAACTTAGGTATAAGCTTTAATAGCTGCATTACTCTCTTTCAAACAGTAAGTTGTCAGCAAATTGATGTCCCAACATTTTTGTTCTTGTTTGGATCTCTGTGATATTTAGAAACATAATGGCAGATAAAGGCCAAATGGCCCATCCAGTCTGCCCTTCCTCAGTAACCACTAACTCCTCCTTTTTCCTAAGGGATCCCACATGTCTGTCCCCCGCATCTTTAAATTCTGACCCTTGGAAAAGGCTGGTGATGAAGAGAGATTCGTAGATGTTGTATGGTATTTTCCAAGGGCAGGCAAGATACTGCTATATGTATGGGTGATTAACAATGCAAACATTAGAATAAGCTTTTGAAAATCTTTACAGAGCATCAGAAGAAACCTGTTTTGTTTTTCTTTTTTTGTTTACAGCATATTTCAAATGTGATCCTAATGAAGGAATTTTAATTTTTTTTTTTGTATCTCTCACCTCACCTAACTAGTGTTCAAGGTGAGTTATGTAAAACATATATATAGATATAGATGCATATACACACACACAGAATCAGCCTAACCCCCCCCCCACACACACACACATACACAAATCTCCATCCATTTAAACATCCATCAAATATAGATGCTAAAAGCCCAAGGTTCCCTCTTCTACAAATATCTTGCAGGAAACAAATGCCTACCAACACCCTAAATATTAAATAGTATAGGGGACAGAATAGCTGCCTGAACAAACATGTGGATAAAGGGTTGGTATTGTATTTCTGGATTTTCAAAAGGCATTTGACAAAGTACCTCATGAAAGGCTCCAGAAGAAATTGAAGAGTCATGGAATAGGAGGTAGTGTCCTGTTGTGGATTTAAAACTGGTTAAAAGATAGAAAACAGAGAGTAGGGTTAAATGGTCAGTATTCTCAATGGAGAAGGGTAGATGGTGGGGTTCCTCAGGGGTCTGTTCTGGGACCGCTGCTTTTTTAACATATTTATAAATGATCTATAGATGGGAGTAACTAGTGAGGTAATTAAATTTGCTGACGACACAAAGTTATTCAAAGTTGTTAAATTGCGAGAGGATTGTGAAAAATTACGAGACTGGGTGTCTAAATGGCAGATAATGTTTAATGTGATCAAGTGGAAAGTGATGCATATAGCTACATAATGCAAGGTTCCATGTTAGAAGTCAGTGACCAAGAAAAGGATCTCTGTTTCGTTGATATGTTGAAACCTTCTGCTCAGTGTGCTGCGGCAGCTAAGAAAGCAAATAGAATGTTAGGTATTATTTATTTTATTTTATTGCATTTGTACCCCACATTATCCCACCTTTTTGCAGGCTCAATGTGGCTTACAGAGTAAGGTTATGATAAAGTCCATACATGATTTAAATACAGTTGATCATAAGCTGAGGTAGAAGAGGATTTAGAAGGACGGGAGTTGGGTAGGTTGTGTGATAAGTGTTTTAGATGTGCTTGAGTGGTTTAAGGGATGATTTGTATCATTGAGGGTGACTTTTGTAAGTTTTGTCAAAGAGGTATGTTTTCAGAGCTTTGCGGAAACTGGTTAGATTGTTCATGGTTTTCAGGGTCTTGGGTAGCGCATTCCAAAACTGTGTGCTTTTGTATGCAAAGGTCGTAGCATAAGCCTGTTTGTATTTCACTCCTTTACAGCTGGGAAAATTCAGATTGAGGAATTTGTGGGCCGATCTTTTGGCGTTTCTGGGCGTTAGGTCCACTAGGTTTAGCATATAGAGTGGGGCATCTGCGTGAATGATTAGGAAAGGAATGGAAAAGTGAGGCCATTATAATGCCTTTGTATCAGTCCATGGTGTGACCATACCTCGAATATTGTGTTCAATTCTGGTTGCCGCATCTCAAAAAAGATATAGTGGAATTAGAAAAGGTACAGAGAAGGGCAACGAAAATGATAAAGGGGATGGAACGACTTCCCTGTGAGGAAAGGCTAAAGCGGCTACAGCTTGGAGAAAAGACAGCTGAGGGGAGATATGACAGGGGTCTATAAAATAAAGGATGGAGTGGAACGGGTAGATGTGAATCGTTTGTTTACTCTTTCAAAAAATACTAGGACTAGGGGGCATGCGATGAAGGTACAAAGTAGTAAATTTAATACAAATTGGGGAAAATTTCTTCACTCAACGTGTAATTAAACTCTGGAATTCGTTGCCAGAGAATGTGGTAAAGGTGGTTAGCTTAGTGGGGTTTAAATAAGGTCTGGACTACTTCCTAAAGGAAAAGTCCATAGACCATTATTAAATTTGACTTGGAGACAATCCACTGCTATTTCAGGGATAAGCAGCATAAAATGTATTGAACTTTTTTGGGATCTTGCCAGGTATTTGAGACCTGGATTGGCCACTGTTGGAAATGGGATGCTGGGCTTAATGTACCTTTGGTCTGGCCCAGTGTGCAATACTTATGTACTTTGCCTTGCCTGCCAAATAATGGGGAGGAAGGAGAAGAATTCTGTCCTCCAGGGAGCTGATGGAGCTCTCCCTGTGTAAAAAAAAAAAAAGATTCATGCTACTGTATTACTCTGTATCCAATACTAATCTCCACCAGTGTGTTCAGTAGAATCCCATGATCAACCGTGTTCGGAATGAAAGAGTAGCTTAATGGAGCAGTGGACTGAGTACCAGGAGACCTGGGTTCAGTTTTCACTGTGGCTCCTTGTGACCCTGGGCAAATAGTTTAACCCCCCCCCCCCCCCCCCCCCATTTCCCCAGGTATAAAACTTAATGAGCCCACTAGGGACAGAGAGAGTACCTGTAAAGTAACATGTAAACTGCTTAGGTTATACCATAGAAAAGCAATTTATCAACTACATGATCCTTGCTACCTTACCCCCTTGAAGATACCTGTAAAGTCAAGTAATACCAATTGACTTCCCTCCAGAATCATGATTCAATCTGAGGTCATCACCTGAACAGACCAAAACAGTTTCTATACTGTGCCAGATTGGAAACCAAACTGTCAAGAATCCAAAAAGGAAACAGTTAAGTTCTGTTCACACAATTCTCGAGTTTTGGTAGGGATGATAGATTTGAGGTTGATCTTCAGTCTATCTTACTGTTGTCATCTTGAGATGGCTTTTTACAGACATTTAAGTAGTGCCTATTTGTGTGCAGGAAAAAGCTGCCTCAATCCAATAATTCATTAAGTGTAGTGAACACATTTTCCAAGCTTTCCCTGAGGTCTTAACTGCAGTGGGCAAGAATCCAGATCACATTTAGCAGAACAAATCTTATCCAAAATGGTCATGGCTTCATTCTGACCAACAATGTACAGATTTCAGTTCTGCAACTGTGGCAGAATCCAGTTCAGGAGTTTTCAAGAAAACGGGAAAAATCCTCAAATTTTAAGTGGGACAAAGAGCTGGATGGAACTCTTACTACAGAAAAATGGATGAGCCTGATTCAGTCTTCTCAATTTTATGTTGAAAAGTGAACATTTTGCTTCAAAAATGGTAGCCCTATAAACTGTCAGACCAATTAACAAACTTTATCTGACTCAGATTTAGGTTTCTGCCATAATATTTCGTTGTGATGATTCTTGAATCTTATTTGTAAATTACACAACACTTTTTGAGGGGGCTAATGAATCGTACAGAGAAAAGAGATTCTGATGCCTAGAAGTAACAGCCCTTACTTTATCATAGAAGGTACTAGGGGAATCTTCCTGAAATATTACAAGAAAATGCCTTATAGAACTATCAACTGAAAATGGAATAATCTGATAATTTGAACCTTATTACATGTGCTGTGCACACATTCTAAATTGATGTTGGATTTCCATTTAATTGTCAACCATCCTGCCAATGATCCAGATTCCTCTCTTGGGCAAGGAACTACATATTGTACATCTGTGAAATTTGCCTTGAGCGCAAGTTTGTAAAGGCAGGTAATCAAATTTAAAATCCAAATAGTTTTCCTCAGGTCTTATATTAGTACTGCATTATGAAGTATACACAACATGTTACAAACATTGTAATCCCCCACCCCCAGCTTTATGCAGATAAACAAGCTCTGCAGAATTTGTAACGAGAGTCATTGCCTTAGACCTGGAGCAGACCAAAGATGTAAGAATATTCACTCCGTTTCTTTTTGTTTTTTTATTCCTCCTAACGGGCCTGTATTTGCTGTTACCTTGTCTTCTTATGCCCAGCCAGGCCTGACTTGATAGCTGTGCCTAGGCTGCAGGGTGGAATCCTAGCAGCACGTTTACATCCCATTATTGTTTAGTAACAAGTTTGGAAACTCTTTCCTGTTGGGGTATCTGTGAAGGTAGTTTCCAATTTCATTCCCTCTAGGGTCAGATTTATTCTGGATTGTCTTCTACATTATATAATTTTTTAAGTGGGAAAATTGGAAACATTTTTCTCTATAAAACATGTTCTTCGCTTGTTGGTGGCTGGTTTTTCCTTTTTTGTCAAAGATGACCCTATACTAATGGTTCCTACTTTTGTGACTAATTGAGTCTGCTTTTCTATGGGAAAAAAGTCACCTGCAACAACCTTTGGCGCCTGGACATCAGGATTACAAAACACATTCCTATTCAGCCCTGTTGGAGTTGGGTTCTTCACTTTTTATGTAGGTCTGATTGAGCCCCTTGCAACTGCAGCCAAGTGGAAAGTTCCTTACACATCACAAGGGAAGTATTCTTCATCACTGCTGTCAGATAGTTGCCCTCATATACATGACTGATTAGCTTGCTATCTACAGAGAACATCCATTACAGGTAAGCAGCTTTATTTTAGAGGTGGTTAACGAGGACTTTACAGACATACTGTGCTTCTTGATAGGTTATCTTATTTGGTTCAATTCATAAACATTTTTCTAAAAAGATACACAACAGACTACAGATAAAACAAAATAAAAATAGTATGAACATGTTACATTTAAAAATGAAATACAATTATAACAGTACTGTACTGGAGAATTTATATTCAGAATGCTTTGTGTTCTGAAAATATATATTTCTGAACTGCTTGATTTAAAATAGAATGAACTTTGATATCATTGTGCTAAAATAAGTCATGTTTTTTCTTTATTGTTATACAACTGGAATAATCTGATCTGCCTTTCCTACAGAGAAGCTATAAGAACTGGAAGGATTTTGATGGAAATGTCTTTCATTGATTTCTTTCTAGGTTGCATGAAACATCTTATCAGTTTCATGATGTGATGTCATGACAGAATCTCATGTGGATAGAGTTTGAAATTACTGGAGTAGGCTATCTGGTCTAGAATAAATGGTTCAGTCCTTATCGTCTGCTTTTTTCTGTTAACAATAAGAAATACGAAACGCTAGAGAGGGGAACCAAAGTACACTCACACCGTAGCGAAGAACAAAAGCACAAGGAGCCTTCAAGATAGGGGAGTGTCATCTCAAATTTTATTGGACAGACCCAACATGGTCCATGTTTCGGCAGAACAGCCTGCATCAAGGGTCTTGAAACAGTTAGCAATGCCCACAAAATTTGCATGAAATTGCAGTTAAAATACTGCTTAAGCTGAAGACTCTTATCAGACGCCAAAAAAATCACAGGTACAGCTGGATTTTTAGTATGTCAATGCAACCGCTTCACTATCTGACCGGGAACTAGCAGAATTTTTTTTTATTACATTTGTACCCCGTGCTTTCCCACTCATGGCAGGCTCAATGCGGCTTACATGGGGCAATGGAGGGTTAAGTGACTTGCCCAGAGTCACAAGGAGCTGCCTGTGCCTGAAGTGGGAATCGAACTCAGTTCCCCAGGACCAAAGTCCACTACCCTAACCACTAGGCCACTCCTCCACAATAATGTTTTCAAATGTTATTCTGCCAGTTCCCGGTTAGATATTAAAGCGATTGTTTGGCATGTTAAAAATCCAAAATCCAGCTGTCTGTGATTGTTTTTTGGCATCTGATAGCGTCGTCAGCGTGAGCACTGTGTAACTGCAATTTCATGCAAATTTTGTGGACGTTGTGCAGTGTTTCAAGACTCCTGACGCAGACTGTTTTGCTGAAACAGATTGTGTCGGGTCCAATAAAATTTGAGTTGATGCTCCCTATCTTGAAGGTTCCTTGTACTTTTGTTCTTTGCAACTATAAAAAATGCTACATTTATGTCTGACGTTCTTTTCTTTTTTCTGCTGCTGCTGCTGTGCTCTTCATTCTGACATGTACTGAGTGACTGCCATTCTCTTACACTGAGATCTTTCAGGTGGAATCCTAAATGACTGGTCCCGGATTGTCATGAACCCCAAAGTATTCAAGCTGCATACTCGCAGCGGAGAGCTGGAGGTGCTAGTGGATGGCACCTACTTCATCTATAGTCAGGTAGAAGTGAGTATGGTCTTGGGCCTAACTCCTTTTTATCCATACATAGGAATGAAAACCTGCTTAGGACATGTCAGGCTGGAAGTGTCTGTGCAGAGCTAGTACAGGGAGAGTCTTAATACTTCATGTTACTATTGTTGGTTTTGTGCAACCTTTTTATTGTAAGTGCAAGACTGTACAGGTGACCAAAAAATGTCCCTAAATATTTCCAATAGTTTTGTTACATCAAATGATTGACCTTAAACTGTAAAAATACAAATGCAGGAAAAACAAAGAATTCTTAAAATCAATGAATTATAAGAATTCTCAGACAAAAATCCATAATCGGGTGAAAGCACCACTGAAAAACCCCTTCATTACCAAAAAGGTAATTTTAAAGGGTGCTAATGAAAAACACATGCTTATGGAGCTAAAGCTCCTCCATAATGCCAATATAAGAAGAAAAAAAACTTTTCTCAAAAGTCCATGATCTTTCAAATTCGGAACTTGCATAAATGAAAAGAAGAACTTTAAAAAAAAAATTTTTCTTGTATACTATACTTAAAAGCCTGAAAGCTATCAAAGCAGTTTACATCAGGTGCAGTAAGTACTTTTCTGTCCCCAGAGGGCTCAAAATACAAGTTTGTACCTTATGTATTCATGGATTTTTGAAGATAGTGACACAACAGTTTTGCTACATTATTTCATTATAAATACGCTTCATTGATACAGATCTAAAGTATAACACATTTTGGATTTTTTTTCTCAACCCGTAAAGTCTATATCAGCAAAGCTGTGTTGGTGACCTTGGGAAAAATAATTTGGAAACCATGTACTTTCGACATAGACCAAGCTACATATTTTAGAAATGTTTTCTAAATGTAAACCAGATTTTACACATGGAAAAAGCCATTTCCAAAATATGTGGGACACAGAGATAAAAAGTAGGTGTAAGTAGCAATCCTACTTGTAGTTTTAAATATATTTTAAATGGGCGTTCCCAAAGCATAAATTGGGTAAAGGTTGGGGCATATATATACACCTGGAACTTAAGAGTAGCCATACTGGGTCAGACCAGTGGTCCATCTAGCCCAGTATCCTGAGTGGAAGCAAGGCTTATAAATCTCTCTCAATCATATTTATTGTGGATTTCTTGGTACCCATCTAGCTGGGATTTCCCCAGAAAAATTTTGGAAGCCCCTGCCCTGTATTTGCTTCCATGGAGTCTCTCTAGCCTATGTGGTATTAAAATACAGTGTTGCCTAAGTAGGACTTCTTTGTGTGGTGTGTTTTGAAGCAGTGGACATATCTTGTGCAGTCTGAAGTGAACTGATAGGACTTTTATTCCTTTTGGTTGGTCATTTTAAAAAAATAAATAAATAAAGGGGCTTTCAAGCAAAGCTAAGGCTTGTATGAATTGAGGAGACTGCCCATTAATTGACCCTTTCCTTTTAATTGTACTGTTAAGACAGTAGACTCCCTTCAATATCTAGAAAAATGACCTCAGATTCAGTCTTCCCATCCTCAGTAGCCGCTAACGCCTCCTTTTCCTAAGAGATCCCACACTTTCTTAAATTCTGACACCATCCTTCTCTCCACGACCTCCACCAGGAGACTTTGACGCATCCACCACCCTTTCTGTGAAAGAGTATTTTCATAAATTTCTCTTAAGCCTATTTCTTCTTAACTTCACCCTATTCCCTCTCATTCCAGAGTTTTCCTTCATTTGAAAGGGGCTCACCACCTGTACATTAATGCCACTGAGGTATTTAAACATCTCTATCGTATCCCTTCTATCCCACCTCTCTTCCATTGTATACATGTTGAGGTTCAAAAGCCTGTCCCTCTATGTTTTATGACAGGCACCGCTGACCAATTTGTTGCTGTCATTATGGACTGCCAACCCTTTTTTTTTTTTTTTTTTATTCCTCAAGATGTCCGCAATGCTACAACAAAGTTTTTATGCTGTGCATCAACCTCATTCTATTCATCATCATTTTGATGATTTGATAATGTATACTGTCCTTCATGTTTTTCTTGTTTACCGATTTGATTATTATATTGTCTTTGAAGGAATCTCTGAGATGATGTAAAACTATTATCTATAATTAGCCCATGTAAACTGCTTCAAATTACATGTTTGAGGAATGCGATATAGTAAATTCCTAATGAACGATAATAATGCTGCCATACTTGTAGCCTCTAGGTGCAACATCTGGATGGCCTGTGTCCCTCCTCCATGCACCTAATTATATCTTAAAGGTTGCTCTTGTGCCTCAATTTTTTTCCCCATATTATGAAGGCCTTAGATGCCCAAGCTAAAGTCTCCTCAACAGACAAGTAGAATAAAAAGGTACAGTTCTTTCAAACCTTCGTTACTCCTTTGCGGGTGCAGAACAATGCTGTTTTCATTGTCAGCAGAAGAAGACTGTTCTGTGTCAAAGGGAGGGGGGAGAGATTTTGTCCCATTATCTTTTTGAGACCCACACCACATACTTAGGTGAAGCTGTGGCTTTTCTTGCTATGGCAGTGCAGCTGGAAAGACAGAAACACTACATTGTCTGTGGAGCAAGCTGGCCAGCCAGTGCTTTGGCAAGGCGGTATCAGGTTTGTGAGGACAAGGGCGCAAATCTGCTGTCTATCCATGTGGGGATGGACAACAGCTCACTAAGTCTCCTCTTGGTTCTGTAACAGAACAAGTACTTACTTCGGATACACTAGCTAGCTATTTTCTCTCAAAAGTAGTCTCTCCAGGCTTTCTTACCTCCTCTGTTGAATACAGGCTTTCTTACCTCCTCTGTTGAATATATCTACCTCCTCTTCCAACATATCAGTTTGTCCTATGTCATCTTGGTCATTGTTTAATATCCCTTCTCTAAAGGCACTGGGAAATATCTCGCCTACATGTCACCACATGTTTGCGGGATATGTTTCCATCACAGTGGCTTAAATTGCCGTCATTGGGCTTGCTTTCAATTATTCACCAAGTAGCGTCACAAAGTCTTACTCTAGGTTTTATTTGTAAAACGTATACCCCGCGCTTTCCCACTCATTAGCAGGTTCAATGCGGCTTACATAGTACTACAGATTAAATAAAGTAGCAAAGAATGGATGCAGCTGTAATATAATAAAGAGGTGGTCGTTTACATAGCATTACAGGTTGTGTGCTATTCTGGTTGCAACATCTCTAAAATATATACTGGAACTGGAAAAAGTTGAGAGAAAGGCAACCAAAATAATGAGATGGAACGACTCTGTTCCTTTCTCATTTAAAATGGCAATTGTAAAACCACCCTAATGAAGTCAAATTCTGACCCTCTGATCCCAAATAATTATTGACCAGTATCAAATCTCCCTTTCCTTTCTAAACTGCTGGAAACAGTAGTCTGATCAACTTTCAAGCTCATGTTGAATCAACTAATGCTCTCCACCCATGCCAATCCAGTTTTCAGATAGACCACAGCACTGAAACTGTAGTTACTGCATAATGGGCAAGCAATCTTCACAGTCATTTAGATGCGGGTTATATAATACTGATAGTGTCCTTGGACCTATCAGCTGCTTTTGTTTTGGTAAATCATTTGTTATTGTCACAGCGTCTTTCGTCTTTCAGCATTTGATATTCAGTTGGTTCTCTTTTTTTGGATCAACGTTCATTTCAGTTGAAGCAATCAATATTTTATTTGGCCATTCATACATTGTCCTGTGGGGTTCCTCAAGGGTCTGTTTTATCTCCTGTTTGTTTAATCTTTTCTTATGTCACTTAGCTCTCTTAGTTCAGACCCAAGGTATTAGTTTCTTTTCCTATGTGAATCTATAGACTTTCACGCTGTACAACTGTGTCTTAAGGAAGTGACCAACTGGTTAGAAGAACATTGACATGCTTAATCCAGATAATCCAGTGACTTGCTGGATCTCTGGTACAGTTCCACCACCAGCATTAACTTCAAATCTCTTTGATAGACCTGTACCTTTAGTTACATCTTTAATACTTAGGTGTTATCCTCGACTCATTGCTCTCTTCTTCACCACAAATTTCTAATGTACTTAAAACAGGTTTTTTACTTCCTTTGCCTGCTGAGAACCATTTGTAACTTTCTAGAGACTGATTTTATACATCTACTATTCTCTACATATATCTATTCCAGGTATGACTATTGTAATACCATCTATGTGGGGGTGCCAAAATTTGACCTTGGGCGTTAAAAATTGTACACAACACTGCCACTAGAATACTCTGTAAAGCAAAGCGTTATAATCATGGAGAGCGATGAAGAAAAAGCAAACATGCTAAACAAGTATTTTTCTTCTGTATTCATGGAAAACAAATCCTGGAGAAAGGACCACAATCAGCTGGTAAAGGTACATATAAGAATGGAGTGGATATCACATTGTTCACAGAAGAAAGTGTTTATGAACAACTTGAAAATTGAAAGTGGACAAAGCCATGGGACTGGATGGGATCCATCCCAGAATATTGAGGGAGCTTAGAGAGATTCTGGCTTGTCCTTTTAAAGATTTGTTTAATAAATCCTTGGAGGCAAGAGTGGGTCCACGGGATTGGAGAAGATCGGATGTGGCCCTCTTCACAAAAGTGACAACAGAAGAAGTGGGAAACAGGCTGGTAAGCCTCATTTCAGTTATTGGAAAAGTAATGGAAGCGTTGCTGAAGGAAAGAATAGTGAATTTCCTGGAATCCAATGACTTACAAGATCTGAGGCAACATGATTTTACCAAAGGTAAATCATGCCAAACGAATTTGATTGAATTCTTTGGGTGTCTAGAGAATTGGATCGAGGACATGCGCTAGATGTCTACTTGAATTTCAGCAAAGCCTTTGACACGGTCCCTCATAGAAGGTTCTTGAATAAACTTGAAAGGCTGGAGTTGGAATCAAGAGTGGCGAATTGGATTAGGAGCGGTTTGACAGACACTAGAAGGTAGTTGTCAATGGAATTCACTCGGAGGAAGGGAAGGTGAGTAGTGGAGTGCCTCAGGGATTGGTGCTGGATCCAGTTCTGTTCAATATATTTGTGAGTGACATTGCCAAAGGATTAAAAGGTAAGGTATGCCTTTTAGCAGATGAACAGAACAACAAAGTGAGGACAACTTGAGGAGGATGTTCAATAACTCTTTAATTCTGTCAAGCAGAAAAACGACCCCTCATGGCCGTGTTTCTGACGCAAAGGCCTGCCTCAGGGGTCAATGCGTCTCTTATGCTCTTGACAATAGGGCTGTATAAGAGAGGGAAGTAAGTTCCTCGTTATGGAAGCACTGTGCGGTCTTATGAGAAAAAAGCCGCTGTGTTTGACCGCCGGATTCTGCACACAAGCCCTGGGAGACCAGGCCTAATAGCAGCAGAAATAATATTACAAGATTTTCTTCTCTATCTCTGCACCTATATTTTGTGATCTTCATCATAAGTATTTGACCCCTGAAGCAGACAGTAGTTCCATCAGAACAAGGCCCCGTGCCGGGTCACATACTTAACTGGTGCTGAATAAAGTCACTTCAACCTACCATTGGCTGATGAGATTCTTTGGTCCTCCCCTACTTTTTTGTACTGGCTAAAGTATATAATATCACATTCATTGTTGATTTAATCATGAATTGATGATGAGTGTGACTGTTGGGCAGACTGGATGTAGATAATGATGAAGAAAAAGCAAATTTGCTAAATAGATACTTTTGTTCTGTATTCACAGAAGAAAATCCTGGAGAAGGACCGCGATGGACTGGCAAAAGTGCAAATGAAAATGGAGTAGATATAGCACCGTTCACGGAAGAGAGTGTGTATAAACAACTTGAAAAGCTAAAGGTGGACAAAGCCGTGAGACCGGACAGGATCCACCCCAGGATATTAAAGGAGCTCAGAGAGGTTCTGGCGGGTCCTCTTAAAGATTTGTTTAATAAATCATTGGAAACGGGAGAGGTTCCATGGGATTGGAGAACGGCGGATGTGGTCCCTCTTCACAAAAGTGGTGATAGGGAAGAAGCTGGAAACTACAGGCCGGTAAGCCTCACTTCGATTATTGGAAAAGTACTGGAAGTGATACTGAAAGGATAGTGAAAGGATAGTGAATTTCCTGGAAGCCAATAAGTTGCAAGATCCGAGACAACATGGTTTTACCAAAGGGAAATCGTGCCAAACGAATCTCATTGAATTCTTTGACTGGGTGACTGGAGAATTAAATCAGGGATGTGATATAGATGTAATCTACCTAGATTTCAGCAAGGCTTTTGACACGGTTCCCCACAGGAGGCTCTTGAACAAACTGGATGGGCTGAAGATAGGACCCGAAGTGGTGAACTGGATTAGGAACTGGTTGACGGACAGACGCCAGAGGGTGGTGGTAAATGGAATTCACTCGGAGGAGGGGAAGGTGAGTAGTGGAGTGCCTCAGGGATCGGTGCTAGGACTGATTCCGTTCAATATATTTGTGAGTGGCATTGCTGAAGGGTTAGAAGATAAAGTTTGCCTTTTTGTGGATGATACTAAGATTTGTAACAGAGTGGACACCCGGGAGGGAGTGGAAAACATGAAAAAGGATCTGCGGAAGCTAGAAGAATGGTCTAAGGGTTGGCAATTAAAATTCAATGCGAAGAAATGCAAAGTGATGCACTTAGGGAGTAGAAATCCACGGGAGACGTATGTGTTAGGCGGGGAGAGTCTGATAGGTACGGACGGGCAGAGGGATCTTGGGGTGATAGTATCTGAGGATCTGAAGGCGACGAAACAGTGTGACAAGGCGGTGGCCGTAGCTAGAAGGTTGTTAGGCTGTATAGAGAGAGGTGTGACCAGCAGAAGAAAGGAGGTGTTGATGCCCCTGTATAAGACGTTGGTGAGGCCCCACCTGGAGTATTATGTTCAGTTCTGGAGGCCATATCTTGCTAAGGATGTAAAAAGAATTGAAGCGGTGCAAAGAAAAACTACGAGAATGGTACGGTACTTGCGTTACAGGACGTATGAGGAGAGACTTGCTGACCTGAACATGTATACCCTGGAGGAAAGGAGAAACGGGTGATATGATACAGACGTTCAAATATCTGAAAGGTATTAATCCGCAAACGAACCTTTTCCGTAGATGGGAAGGCGGTAGAACTAGAGGGCACGATACGAGATTTAAGGGGGGCAGACTCAAGAAAAATGTCAGGAAGTATTTTTTCACTTAGAGAGTGGTGGATGCTTGGAATGCTCTCGCGCGGGAGGTGGAGGAAATGAAAACGGTAACGGAATTCAAACATGCGTTGGATAAACATAAAGGAATCCTGTTCTGAGGGAATGGATCCTCAGAAGCTTAGCTGAGATTAGGTGGCAGAGCGGGTGGTTGGGAGGCGAGGATAGTGCTGGGCAGACTTATATGGTCTGTGCCAGAGCCAGTGGTGGGAGGCGGGGCTAGTGCTGGGCAGACTTATACGGTCTGTGCCCTGAAAATGACAGATACAGATCAAGGTAAGGTATACCCAAAAGTAGCACATATGAGTTTATCTTGTTGGGTAGACTGGATGGACCATGCAGGTCTTTTTCTGCCGTCATCTACTATGTATGTTACTATGTTACCATCTGCCGTCACTGTGTTACTATGTTAAAGCAACTGCACTGATTACCAATAGGCTATAGGATCAAATTCAAAATTCTGACTTCAGTTCACAAAATTCTATATACCAATGTATCAGTATACATATCTACAGTTACCATTCCGTACTCTTCTGTATGTACCCTTTGGTCATTAACTGATAATAGACTTGTTCTTCTTCACCCTTGTAAAGCCCATTAGGCTTCCACTAGAAACTCAATATTTTTCTATTTGGACTCTGCTCTTTGGAATTCCCTTCCACAGCATCTCCATCTGGAAGCCATCTGTTTGAAACAGCTTTTACAATAGAGTAAAACTTAGTTTTCCTTTTTGAAGTAGATGAGTGTACTGTAGTGTCCAGTAAATGAGCCTTTTTCTGAGTTTGATCCGATTCTCTATTTTTCTTTCCCACTTTATTATGGAGTTCTTCTTTTATATTTTTTATTGCACACCACTTTGTTTTGTTTTTCAAAAAAAGCGGTATATTAAGTTCAATAAACGATGACACCTCACGTTCAGGCAAGTAGATAAATGCAAATTGTCTGAATTGGCATCAGAACCGATTCTGTCAGAAACTGCTGCCATTATAAATGCAGCCCCAGCAGTTCCAGCCTGAGATGACCCTCCTTAGTTATTTCCCTCTAACCAAATAATTTCTGATTTTATTTGTCAAATTCATGACAGCATATTATTGGCTATAGCCATGGCTTCTCTCCTGAATTTATACTATTAATGCATGAAGCATTTTGTATGAAGAAGGGCTTTGGGACAGGAATCCTAGCAATATCTAATTGCCTAGGGACTTCAGCTGAAGTTTCTTCTAATTCCCTAGGTTGGGTTTGCTTGAGGACCCAGATGATAGGACTTCAGTGAATTCTCCAATGACAAGCAGACCGTATTCTCACATGTGGGTTACTTCATCCTTGTTGCCCGGTGCAGAGCTTAAACAATCTATTAGAGCTTTAAGAGCACATGCAGCATCCCCACCACTCATAGGCGAGTGCCTTCTCGCCTGTCGTGAGAGTGTGGTACCATCATTCTCTTCTCATCCACAATGAGAAGAGAGTGCAATTGTCCTGCACTCCTCACAGCATCTGATACATAAGCATACTTTTTCAATTTTTGTGGCTTCCATTTGGGGTTTTCTGCCCTGACTTTTTGTTCTCTTTTCTTTGGAAAGGTCCCTCTCCCTGTATAGTTTATTTTTCACCACTTTTAGGTTTCCTTTATTTTTGGCATACTCAGTATGCCCTCTTAGGCCTGAGCGTTGTCTCCCTTGATTTTTATAGCGTGTGCCCCTTCTTTAGTCACCATCGAGCCATTTGATTGGCCATGGCTATTTCCTTTTCCATGTCATTGAAGGTTCCCAGTGGCTTCAAATGCTATAGCCTGTGCAATAGGACTTTCTCTGGTAAAAACTCATTCTTGGTGTCTTCAGTGTTTGGGGCCTGAACATACCCCTTTCAGCAGTGTTCTTTCCTCCATATACAACTACTACTGCTACTATTTAGCATTGAAGAAAAGAACCCAGCTGGCCAGAGAGGATCAAAGGGAAAAGTTTTTGGAGCACGGTCTGAAACCTCTGCATCAGTATTGGCATCGACATTGGGAGTTGCATCAGGTGCATTGGTCCGTTTGGCTGACGGTCACCATCAGGAAATACACAATCTCCGTTTGGCTGAAGGTCACCATCAGGAAATACACAATCTCCAGTTAGCCGATAGATTGCATTTTATTCACTTTTGCCCAGGCTGAGCTGATTCTCGAGTCATTACACTTGAGGTCAGCCTCCATTAAAGAAATTTGCAAGGCTGCGACGTGGTCTTCAGTCCACACATTCATATCTCATTACTGCCTTGAGCAGGACACCTGACATGATAGTTGGTTTACACAGTTCTGCAGAATTTGTTGGGGTCTAGAATCCAACTTCACTCCCCCCCCCCCCCCCCCCCCAGGCCCACTCTTCTGTTCCAGGCTGCACTGTCACCCAGTTGTAGATAGTTTTAGGTTAATTACTGCTTCCTAATTTGACCTATGGTGGTGGTTTTCAGTGAGCCTGGTAGCTAGGGATGTGAGAATATGGCCTGCTTATCCTCGGAGAAAGTGAAGATACTTACCTGTAGTAGGTATTCTCCAAGGACAGCAAACCATTCATTCTCACATACCCTCCCACCTCCCCTGGGAGTTGTCTCTTTTTTGTGGTATGCTATAGTATTGATGGTCCCGCACTCTTGCAACTAGCGGGAAGGCACTTGCACATACACGGTGGGGACACTGTGCATGCTCTTAAAGCTCTAGTAGCTTGTTTAAGCTCATTGAGTGGCATGGATTACATCACCCACATGTGAGAATGAATGGCCTGCTGTCCTCAGAGAACACCTGCTACAGGTAAGTAACTTTGCTTTCTCTTAATCCTGGGGATCCTGAACTGATTTAGTTGAGGACCTTCTGTCAGATGAGAAGGTCATTCCTCCATGTGAAGACCCTTCTGTTATGCATATTTTTGTTAGAGATGAGCTGACCACCTTAATTTGCAGTTTTGTCTACTCTTAAAATTTCTGTGTCTTTCTAGTTCTTGTACTGCTTCAGAGTATCCTATTCTGCCCTACTAAGCAAGAACACTGTATCTGCTGTAAATCACATTTCAAGGAAAATGGTAACAATAAGATATTTACTATCAGCAGATAAAGACCTACACAATCCATCCATTCCATTACATCACCAAAGGATCAGTCCAGAGTAATGGGTTGTACCCATTTGCCAGCAGGTGGAGATAGAGAACCCTAATGAGCTGTGCCGTAAGCACCTGTGCATTAGAACTCAGCCAGTATTCGCTATCTCCAGCAGGTGGATAAATGTTCCCTGTGCAGCCCTGTAACTCTTTGTGGTCCCCTGTCCTCTTAACAGGTTCAGTTAAGTTGGGGTTGAGAGTGTGCTATGCCTCAGGTGTAAACCTAGTGGTGCTGGGTCCCTCCCTGTTCCCTCATTACTACTTCTCTGCCTCTGTTCTTCCCTACCTAATTATTTGCTGCCTCTTAAAAACACACACACACACACTTTACATTAGTGTTTCTCCTTGAGAATTAGCTTTGGTGTGGGATGAAACATACTACTACTACTTATCATTTCTATAGCGCAGAAACATTAGACCTGTGAACACCCATCTAAAATTCCGGAAAGCCTACCCAGCAGACCCGAACTAATTCATAAACAATGCATCACATCTACCGAACTAAGAAATGAACTATCCTACGCTGTATTGCTCATGAGAAGCTATAGTCCTATCCCTGGAGACTTATCAGCCTCATTGGGATTACTTCTCTCTATATGCTACTATATATTCATCCCAGAGTTGTATTCTCTTTTCCAGAACCTTATCAGCTTCCTTGCACTTACTGGTACTCTGTTTTCCACTCTGTATATATTCCCGGAGTTGGTACTCTCCTCTCCGGAACCTGTAAGCCACATTGAGCCTACTGCTATGCAGGAAAACGTGGGATACAAATGTAATAAATAAATAAATGTTGTAGGACTTTAAGGTGCCTTTGAAGCAAACAAGCTGACAGACTACCTACAAACTGAGTTCTAGAGCATGACTGAATTTTTAAAAAGTTGTTCCCACTAGGATAGTCAGCTATCACCATTGGGCATGTGTAACATTTGTGTTAAACCAGCTGAATTACAAATTCCACTAAATTTAAGATGCTGAAGCTGGCTCACACAGGTAAGAGAAAACAGTCCATTTCTCTCATTCCTGCTTCTCAGCCTTTTTCTGAAGAGAGTCTTTAAAAAAAAAAAAAGAGGAAATTGCCTGCACTTAGTTGGAAGAGCTTTCTCCTTCATCTCAAGATTCTGAGGAAAGATTCAGTAACTTCTGATCATTCATTTTCTACTGATTTGCCTGAACCAGATGTGCCTGATGAGGGGAGGGGATGATCCCACAGCAGCTAGGTTATTTCTTAAGCAAGAACTCCCCTTATTAATAACCAAAACTATGGAAGTTTTAAATATTACCTCTCCTGAGCCCCTTCTATAATGTCTGGTACAAAAGGATCCTCTAAATCTTTTCATATTCATGAGGCTATGAGGGAACTCATTGTGGTTCAGTTGGACACTCCTGACTAAAAGTGGCAAGGACTATGTCTAAACTTTACCCCCTTCTATCAACTGACTTAGAGCAATTTATTTTGCCGAAAGTGGATGCCCTAATTACAGCAGTCACTAAAAGAAAAACTATCCCAGTAGAGGGTGGTACTGCCCTTAAGGATGTGCATAATACAGACTGGAGTCTTCTTGAAAACTGCCTTTCCAATTAGCAGCTTTAAGTTTCCAAGCAGCAGTTTGTACCTCTTTTGTTGCTAAAGCTTCTTTTATCTTGGATTTAACAATTGTCTGCCTTGAATTCTCTGCATGACTTTTTGCCTTCTTTGGAAGCAGCACTGTTTTACCTTACAGATGCTTTGTATGATATTCTGTGAGCATCAGCTAAATCTGTATCCCTAGTGATCTCTGCAAGAAGATGACTGGTTGAGACATTGGGCAGCTGATGTAGCGTCAAAGCCTCATCTGGCTAAATTGCCTTTCAGGGTAAAACTTGATCTGGTTCTCTGGTCTCCCAGTCAAAGAAATCAATCAGATTTGTTAAGGATTTAGGAGACACTAAAGTTTAGCACCTTCCTGAAGACAAACCTAAACCTTGGGCCCAAACAGCTAACGCTCATTTCAAGGAAGCCAGGAGTTACAGACCAGGGAAATCTGGCTCTTCTGCTCAGAAATCATGTTTCCAATAGTCTTCCTTTCGAGGAGGTAAAAAGTTCTTTTGAGACACTCTACTTCTGCTCATCCTCCGCAATGATGGGGATGGGGTTCAATCCTTGTCTCTAGTTATAGGAGGACTTCTTTCCCTGTGTTTTTTTTGTTTTTGTTTTTTACAAGGAGTGGACTGCCATAACTATAGACCAATGTGTCTTGAATGTCATTCGTCAGGGTTACAAACTTGAATTCTGCTGACCAAATCACAGATGTTTTCTTACAATCTCCTTGCAGCAATTCCCGCAAGTGTCGGGCAGTACAAGAGACTTTTACAGTCTTTGTTACTCCTGAGTGCAATTCAGCCAGTTCGGATGTGGAATCTTCTTGGTCCATAAACAGATTGGAGCTCAGAGCAGTCAGAAACGCTCTTCTAGCCTTTGTCTCTGTTCTGATGGGGAAGCCTGTTCAAGTTTTCTCAGAATACATGACAACAGTTTCTTATATCAATAGGCAGGGAGGAACCAAGAGCATTTCTCTGGCCAGAGACGCTCTCCTCTTTCAGTGGGTAGAGAAGAACATTCCTCTAATTTCAGCATCTCATATAGCGGACACCCTGAAGACTCAGGCAGGTCTACCTCAGCAGGGTCTCTCTGGATCCAGTACAGTGGCAACTCACGGAGATAGCTTTCCACCTCTTAACAGCTCACTGGGGTGTTCCAATTCTGGATCTTATGCCATCTAAACCGAATACTCAAGCACACAGCTTCTTCAGTCAGAAGGTGACATGCTCCATGGGCATAGATGCTCTAGTACAGCATTGACTGACAAAGGGTGTTCTCTATGTAGATCCTCCATGGCCCATGATAGCCAGGATGCTACATTAGTGCATAAGTAATGCCACACTGGGAAAAGACCAAGGGTCCATCAAGCCCAGCATCCTGTCCACGACAGCAGCCAATCCAGGCCAAGGGCACCTGGCGAGCTTCCCAAACGTACAAACATTCTATACATGTTATTCCTGGAATTGTGGATTTTTCCCAAGTCCATTTAGTAGTAGTTTATGGACTTGTTCGTTAGGAAACCGTCTAACCCCTTTTTAAACTCTGCTAAACTGTTCCCTTCCCCACTACTGCCAACTCCAGACTTCGCGCCTTCTGTCTCGCTGCACCCTACGCCTGGAATAAACTTCCTGAGCCCCTACGTCTTGCCCCATCCTTGGCCACTTTTAAATCTAGACATTGCTTTTGACTCGAAACCACTTGTAACCACTCGCCTCCACCTACCCTCCTCTCCTCCTTCCTGTACACATTAATTGATTTGATTTGCTTACTTTATTTTTTGTCATTAGATTGTAAGCTCTTTGAGCAGGGACTGTCTTTCTTCTATGTTTGTACAGCGCTGCGTACGCCTTGTTGCGCTATAGAAATGCTAAATAGTAGTAGTAGTAGTAGTCCTTTCCTCTAGGGCAGTGGTTCTCAAGTGTTTCTCCAAATGTTTGATATAAACAGCAAGCCTGTACTTTATTTAACCATTGGTGCCTACAGGCTGGGAAGACCATAGATCCAGAGTCTGGCAGTAGAAGGATTTTGTGTTGCTGTTAGTACGATGACACCAGAATTTGAAAATATTTGTTTTATATGATAAACTATGTACTATACATTCTAAAATGAATAAAAATTTTAGGATGTTGACAGTTTTTAGTTTTCCTACTATTCAGTCCTATATTGAAAAATTGTATGCAACATATTAGTCCAAGATTTCTCACTGATAAAAGTGAGATTAAAAAAAATCAACACGTTTAATTTTAACAATAATTTATAAAACAAAGTTCTGTTTAATATTTTTTTCTTGTATATCATTTTTTTATGAATTTTCAAATTTACGTTTATGCAATACATAGTAACATAGTAGATGACGGCAGAAAAAGACCTGCATGGTCCATCTATATAACATAAATACATATTTCAGAAAAGAAATAAGTAAATCAAATCAAAATAGGCAAATCCTAATACTCTTTAGTCCACATGAAAATGATCCAAGATCTAGGAAAGAGTTTTTTTTATATAAAACAGTTAAATTAATGGAAATAATTAGAAAGTACAGCAGAGAGAGCCTACGTGTCGCAGCCGAGACAAAAGCGCTAAACAATCAAGAACTACTACAACATTATTCTTTAGAGGAAATAAATTCTAACTTCCCGGGGTCAAAAAATATATAATTTGTGGTATTCAAAGAAACACTACATTTACAGGGAAATCTTAACAGGAAAGTCCCTCCTATTCGAAGAACTCTCTCTTTTAGCAACAAAAACTCCTTTCTTCTTCTTTGGGTATCTCTAGAGAGATCCGGAAAAATCTGTACTTTTGATCACAGGAAAGGTGAGTTCATGTGGCGGAAATAGTCTGAATATATTATTGCAGTCTAATTCCAGAGCAAATGTAACCAACAGTGTAGTTCTTTCCATTATAACCCAGGGGCGTATCTGCGTGGGGCCACAGGGGCCTGGACCCCCCCTACTGCCGCCGTGGGTACCTTTGCTGGCGGGGACCCCAACCCCCACCAGCCGAAGTCCGCTTCCTCCTGCCGCTGCGAGGTTTTTTTTAAGTTCATCGGGATTCGTCCTCCGTCACTCTGTGCTGCTGTTCAAAGAAGCTGCTAGCTGAATGCAGTTTTTCGGACTGAGTCTGACGTCGCTGCTGCACGTTGTACATGAGTCTGACGTCCTGCATGTACAACGTGCAGCAGCGACGTCAGACTCAGTCCGAAACTGCATTCAGCTAGCAGCTTCTTTGAACAGCAGCACAGAGTGACGGAGGACGAATCCCGATGAAGAACTTAAAAAACCTCGCAGCGGCAGGAGGAAGCGGTCCTCGGCTGGTGGGGGTTGGGGTCCCCCACCAGCAAAGGTACACACGGCGGCAGGGGGGGTCGGAAATGGCGGCGGCGGCTGGGGGGGGGGGCTATAATGTGCCCCCTCACTCTGGCTTCGGCCCCCGCTACCGCCGACTTTCAGATACGCCCCTGTTATAACCTCCATAGAGTTCTCCAGAAAATCTGTTAAGTTTAAACCAGATTGAGGATAAGTAGGTAATTTTCCTGTTCCAGCACCGGAGATATATTGTGTTTTGGTAATAGGTGGAAAACCCTCAAGGGGACCACCTAATACTTCCCTAAAATATTTTTTCAGCATTTCTGGTGCTGGAACAAGAGGTGATTTAGGAAAATTAAGAAAATGTAGATTTCTCCTAATCTGGTTTTCTAAGTATTCTATCTTACGTTGCTGAAGGTTACTATTTTTTATCAGCATTAACGTTGAGTTCACTGTTTTCAACTCCTTATCAAAAGTCTCCAATTTTGTCATTTGCTCTGCAATTTTAGTTATAACCACACTTTGAGCCTGCTTTAGTTCAGCCACATCTCCCCGCAAAATACCTGTTATTTGTTGTAGGTTAGTATTCAGTCCTTGTATTGCTTCCCATAATATGTCTAATGTAACAGTCGCTGGTTTTACCGTAACTCCAGACTGCACAGAGGGTTCACCCAGATTCCTCGCAGACATCAAACATGTCTGAACCAATGTTCCCACTGGTGTCGACGAGGCAGCGGGGTCTCCACACGCAGCCGCAGGGGACCGACTTCCGGATTTCGCGTACTGCTCACTCACTGCCCTCGCTTCACCTCCTGGTCTTGGAGGTGCTGTTAGCGGGGGTGGACTCAAAGACACTCCCTCAGCGCTGTGGTCTAAAAGACCTCCCGAAGCGACCACTCCGACGTCCGGCGCTTGCAGACCCGATTCCTCCAGTGTCATCTGCTGCATAGGAGGGGGATCTACCCTGCGTGTGGAAGTAGGCATTTTGGGTTTCCCTTTCCTCTTTCCCATTTCGGGTCTGTGGTAACTCCAATGCGCTAGATTCTAGTGGGCGTCAGAGTCTGTTTTGCGCACGTCTGCTCTCGGCGCCATCTTGGATCAGATATCTCTTGTATATCATTTTTAACAAAATATTTAGGAGTTTCTTTTGTTTATAAATTTTAGTGTTCAGTGTGGCACATTGTGTGACATACAAGAAGGTTGCTAGGCTGTATAGAGAGAGGTGTGATCAGCAGAAGAAAGGAACTGTGGATGCCCCTGTACAAGTCGTTGGTGAGGCCCCACCTGGAGAATTGTGTTCAGTTTTGGAGGCCGTACCTTGTGAAGGATGTTAAAAAAAAATGGAAGCGGTGCAAAGAAAAGCTACGAGAATGGTATGGGATTTGCGTTTCAAGACATATGAACAAAGACTTGCTGACCTGAACATGTATACCCTGAAGGAAAGGAGGAACAGGGGTGATATGATACAGACGTTCAAATACTTGAAATGTATTAATCCGCAAAAAAATCTTTTCCGGAGATGGGAAGGCGGTAGAACGAGAGGACATGAAATGAGATTGAAGGGGGGCAGACTCAAAAAAAGATGTCAGGAAGTATTTTTTCACGGAGAGGGTGGTGAATGCTTGGAATGCCTTCCCGCGGGAGGTGGTGGAGATGAAAATGGTAACGGAATTCAAACATGCATGGGATATGCATAAAGGAATCCTGTGCAGTAAGAATGGATCCTCAGAAGCTTAGCCAAAATTGGGTGGCGGAGCAGGTGGGGGAAGAGAGGTTGGTGGTTGGGAGGCGAGGATAGTGGAGGGCAGACTTATACGGTCCGTGCCAGAGCCGGTGATGGGAGGCGGGACTGGTGGTTGGGAGGCGGGAAATACTGCTGGGCAGACTTGTACGGTCTGTGCCCTGAAAAAGGCAGGTACAAATCAAGGTAAGATATACACATATGAGTTTATCTTGTTGGACAGACTGGGTGGACCATGCAGGTCTTTTTCTGCCGTCATCTACTATGTTACTATGTTGCATGAACATAGCCTATCAGATGTGTCACAGCAGAAGAAAGGTTGAGAGACACTGATCTAGGGTATACATACTGAGTTCTTGAAGTCTCTTATTCGTCTTTTGGCACAAGCACTGTATCATTTTGGTCACCTTCTGAACTGTCTCAAGGCTTTTGATATCCTTAGCAAGATACAGCCTCAAAAAATTGAACACAAAACTACAAATGGGGCCTACTACTTATCACTTCTATAGCGCTACAAGGCATATGCAGCGCTGTACACCATACGCAAAAAGACAGTTCCTGCTCAAAGAGCTTACAATCTAAATAAGACAGGTAAATAGAACAACTAAGAGGTAGGGGATTAAAGAGGTGGGGTACAGGGCAAGTGATTAGAGGTTAGGAGTCAAAAGCAGTGTCAAAGAGGTGAGCTTTTAGCCTGGACTTGAAAACTGCCAAAGACGGGGCTAGACGTACAGGCTCGGGAAGTCTATTCCAGGCGTAAGGTGCAGCAAGATAAAAGGAACAGAGTCTGGAATTAGCAGTAGAGGAGAAAGGGGACAGACAAGAGAGATTTATCTACAGAGCGGAGTATTCGAGGGGGGTTTTGGGAGAGACAAGAGTGGAGAGGTACCGGGGAGTGGCAGAGTGAATGCACTTATAGGTCAGTAAGAGAAGTTTGAATTGAATGCGCAAACGGATAGGGAGCCAGTGAAGTGACTTAAAGAGAGAGGGCTAATGTGAGCATAGCGACTTTGGCGGAAAATGAGTTGCGCAGCAGAATTTTGGACTGATTGAAGAAGAGAGAGATGGCAAAGTGGGAGGCCGGTGAGAAGCAGGTTGCAGTAATCTAGGCGAGAAGGTAATAAGCGTGTGGATAAGGGTTTCTGATAGAGTGCTCAAAGATGAAGGGATGGATTTTGCAGATATTATAGAGAAACGACAGGTTTTGGCAATCTGCTGAATGTGAGCAGAGAAGGAGAGAGAGGAGTTGAAGATGACCCCAAGGTTACGAGCTGATGAGACAGGGAGAATGAGAGTGCTATCCACAGAAATAGAGAAAGGGGGGAGAGGAGAGGTGGGTTTAGGGGGAAAGATGAGTAGCTCAGTTTTGGCCATGTTAAGTTTCAGATGACGTTGAGACATCCAGGCAGCGATATCAGATAGGCAGGCTGAAACCTTGGTCTGGATGCTGGTTGAGATTTCAGGGGTAGAGAGGTAGATCTGGGAGTCGTCAGCGTAGAGATGGTATTGAAAACCATGGGATGATATCAGAGAGGCAAGGGAAGAAGTGCAGATGGAGAACAGGAGAGGACCGGGAACAGAACCTTGAGGTACACCGATTGGTAATGGGATAGAAGTGGAAGAGGATCCACCAGAGTGTACACTAAAGGTGCAAAGCGAGAAGTAGGAGGAGCACCAGTAAAGATCAGAGCCCTGGAATCCAAGTGAAGACAGCGTATCAAGGAGTTGGCTGTGATCAACAGTGTCAAAAGCGGCGGATAGAATAGAGACCTTTGGATTTGGCCAGGAACAGGTCGTTGGAAACTTTTGTCAGTTTCAGTTGAATGAGGAGGGCGAAAGCCAGATTGGAGTGGGTCAAGAGCAGCATGAGATGAAAGAAAGTCAAGACAGCGGCGGTGAACGGCACGCGTTCAAGTAACTTGGAGAGGAGGGAGATGGGTCGATAGTTGGAAGGACAGGTAGGGTCAAGTGAAGGCTTTTTAAGGAGTGGTGTGACCACAGCATGTTTGAAGGTATCAGGAACGGTCGCAGTGGAAAGTGAAAGATTGAGGATATGACGGATAAAAGGGGTGAAAGTAGGAGAGATGGTGTTAAGAAGGTGGGTAGGAATGGGATCAGAGGAACAGGTAGTTCGTTTTGAGGAGGAGAGAAGATGAGTTGTTTCTTCATCAGTGACTTCGGGGAAAGGAGGAAAGGACAGGGGGGGCTGGGGAGATAGGGGAACGGACAAGGGGAGGGAGAGGTGGGGGTGGCTTGGATGCGAATTCGAGGTTTATCTTCTGAACCTTGTCATGGAAGAACTCAGCTAGGGTCTGAGGAGATAGTGAGGGGGGAGTTGGAGAAGGAGGCACCTTGAGGAGAGAATTCAGTGTGGCGGAGAAGTCGAGGGTTTGAGCCAGAGAATTAGTCGTTGGATGTAATAGTCCTGTTTGGCAAGCAAAAGAGCAGATTGGAAGGAAGTCAGCATGAACTTGAAGTGTATAAAGTCAGCTAGGGCACAAGATTTCAGCCAGAAGCATTCAGTGGAGCGGGCACATGAACGTAGATAGTGGATATGAGAGGTTAGCCAAGGCTGGGGTTTGGTACGCCTTATAGGTCGGGGCAAGAGAGGTGCAAGAGTGTTTAAAGCAGAGGATAGGATAGTATTGTAGGAATAGACTGCTTCATTGACACATTTAGATGGTGCAGTAGTAGAGAAGAGTTTTGAGACATTGGAGGATAGGGGTAATAGGGTCAATGGCCTGGAGATTCTTAGATAATTGGTTAGATTGAATGGGATTGGGCAGGAGGAAGTTTAAGTGTGAAGGTTATTAGATGATGGTCAGAGAGGGGAAGATCTGAGGCAAAGAAATTGGAGGGAGAACAGTTATAGGAGAAGATAAGATCAAGACAGTGACCATTTTGGTGAGTAGGGGAAGTGGAACATAGTTGGAGATTGAAGGAGGATGTTAAGGCGCGAGGAACTGGGAGACGTAGGAGTTGGAGGGATTATTAGCATGAATGTTACAGGGATATTAACACCTCCTTTCTTCTACTGGATATGTCTTTCTCTATGCAGCCTGGCTATGGCCACCATCTTGTCATGTTTATTTCATTGCCTTAAGATCCTCCAACTGTCCCTCTCACAGTCTGTGCTTGTCTGCTTTTCACCCCCTAGCAAATGCACCTCTTTTAGGTTTCTACATCCCACTTGCATCACTCTAGACTTCTTTGCATTAAATTTTAACTGCCAAACATTAGACCATTCTTCTAATCAGATCACTTCTTATGTTGTCCAGTCTCTCCAGGATGTCCACTGTGTTGCAAATCTTCGTGTCGTCCACAGAAAGGCAAACTTTGTCTTGTAACCCTTCAGCAATGTCACTTGCAAATATGTTGAATAGAATTAGCCCCAATACCAATTCTTGAGGCACTCTACTACTTGCCTTTTTTCTCCAAGTTAATTCCATTCACTTTCGGTCAGTCACCAGTTTCCGATCCAGCTACCACTTTGTCAAAGGCTTTGCTGGTCCAGATAAGCTACATCTAGTGCATGCCCTTGATGCGGTTCTCTGGTCACCCAGTCAAAGAAATCAATGAGATTTGTTTGATAAGATTTTTCTTTGGTAAAACCATGTTGCCTTGGACCTTGTAAGTCATTGGGTTCCAGGAATTTTACTATCCTTTCATTCAGCAGCTCCTCCATTATTTTTCCATCCACTGAAATGAGTCTTACCGACCTGTAGTTTCCCATTTCTTCTGTTTATGAACTTTTCTAAACGTCTCCTAATATATTAGGTTTCCAAATGTTTTTATAAAAGAATTTTTGGAAACAAAATATATTATCAGGTTAGCAAAGGAATGTTTAGAAAATTTCATATTCCTTAAAATGTGATTTACTTGCAGATAGAGTATCCTTCCTTAGCAGGGCAGTATTGGTTAGAATTAGGAAATCTTTCACTGGTGCCTCACAGTCAAGAGATAGTTTTACTCCTTCTTTAAGACGTTAAGAAGAATTTTACATAGTGCCTGAAGTTGGACAGTCTATCCAGTGGAAAAAAAATTGGAGAGATTGGACTGAATATTAATGATGACAGATGCAGGCCTCTCCGGCTGGGTTGATCATTGTACAGATGGACATAGTACACAATGGTCAATCAGCTGAAGAGACGAGCACAGACAAACAGGTTTTCTCAACACTTTTTGAATAATTCTGTCCAACTTCATTTGACTTGGCAAGAATAAAAATGACCAAATCAGAACAATCTAAATTATAGATTGAAATAACCAAATATTGCCCTTTTTTCTAAAACGAAGAAAAGCAGCCTCACAACCTTTGATATTGTATTCCAAATGGAATGTCCAGCTAAATAAAAGTAAGTGTACACAAGAGACTGAGATCTGCAGAAGACGTATGATAGAGGAACCACAGCAGATCACAAGGACGAAAAGACATATGAAGTATCGAGATTTTATTGTTGCAATCAAATGAGGGTGTCAAAGCAGAAAACCCGATGTGACTACATTTTGCTTAGGGCCCTGTTTACTAAGCCATGTTATAGGCGCGTTAGCATTTTGAACGTGTGTTAACTGTACATGCCTACAGTATCCCTGTAGGCACCTATACAGTGTGTGTGCTAATTGTAGGCATGTTAAAAACACTTAACGCGCCTTAGTAAACAGGGCCCTAAGATATAGGCTGCTTCAGGGGCAGCATCAATGTGTCTTATGTCATTGGAATGCATAGCATTTTTAAAGCTGTGTTTTTTTATTTTAATTGTTTTTTGTGTGATTCACATTGGCAAGAGCTGCTACATAGATTCTATCCATTTTTTAAAAAATATTTAGTGTATTTTGAAAATCTCATGTTTGGTGTTTTTTGGGTTTTTTCAATTTAGATGTCCATTTATGAAGCATCACTAGAGGCTGTCCATGCGCTAGTGCTGACACAGTCCAATGAAAGTGAATGGGCTGTGTCAGCACTAGTGCATGGACAGCCGCTAGCGCTGCTTAGTAAACTGGTCTTATAAATGCAGCATGAATATCGCAATACTATGAGCCAGCAAACAAATAAGCAGTCATGAACATCTTTTCTTACAGACAAACAGATCCAAGAAATACAACGCACTTATAACATAGCAAACAGTGTAATGTTATGAAATCAAAGCTCAGTTTAATCTCACTTTATTTAATTTTTAATGAAAACGATTCTCATTAAGTAAATAGTTATATTTTATAAAGAGACTTGGATGTATAAGTTCTTTTGGGTGTCGAGCATGAAAATAGTGGATGTTTTTAGTGATTTCAAGTTTGGGTGTGTTTTTTTTTTAAGGATTACCTTTTGTGACTATTGGTGTGTGTATATAAGAAGCGTGGTTCCACAACTAGCTAGTATTGTTGCATCGTGTCCCAGAAGGATCTTGCGTGTCAGTACTCCAGCCTTCTTCTTTATGTTTGTTTGGGGGGGAGGGTCATTTTTTTCAATTAATGATTTATCTTTTGTAATTTTTTTTAAAGATTGCAAGGAGATATATGTGTATGTTTGATTTTCTATTCTGGGTGTGTGCCAATGATTTCTGGGTTGCAATTATTTCTATTAATTTATCTATGCCATTTGGTTACTCTGTTTTAAATCTATTTTTATGCTTGTAAGTTTATTATAAGCATTTTGAACATTCAGCATTTTGCAGTTGCGTTTTAGATAATCACATCTGTGTTTAATTCAGTTTTACTAATTCATTTTGATACGATTCGACAACTTTTTTTGTTTGTTATATAATGTTTTAAGATTAAGTACATTGCATTTGTTTATATAATATTCGTTTGATTTCAGTTTTACTAACATATATATTATATATATTTTGTAATGTTTTTAACAGTTACCCCCTGACGTAGCCTACATCTAGGTGAAACTTGGCCACCAGGCTGTGTAGGTTTAATACTCTCATTGATTGTAACAATAAAATTGTCAATAACTTCATATATGTTTTCATCCTCGTGATCTGCTGTGGTTCATCTACCAGCTAAATAAAGGCCAACTTTATAATCTCAGTTTAACTTTTACTGTGGAAACATCCAGAAAATAAATGCTATGAGGATTGTAAAAGAGCAGCTAAAAGGCACCGAAACTGTCACATGAAACTTTAATACTGTTTGTGGTCTGTGCTTTGCTCATGATCACGTCCAGTATCTTGCAGTGCCTTATATAATCTTTATGCAGTGAACATTCTAGTGAGATATTGCATGCTTAATAGGAAAATTCAGAAGAATGCTTTAATACATTCTCTCTTCATGTAATGCCTTTTAACAGCTTTTTTTCAGCCTTTACAACCTTCTGATGTATTGGTTGTAAACTGTTTTGGTTGCCCCTTCTGATCAAATGGGACTATATATATATATATAATGTCTTACCGACAGTAATTTATTTTATATACCATGCCATTGAGGGAATGATGAAGAAAAGATAGTAGAAGGAATGGCAAGTTTAAAAGTAAAGCCTTAATAGGACAGGCCAAAAGAAAAGAAGCAATAATCCTTCTACCATAACGTGAATTTTCAGTTCAGCTATAGAATACTCCAGGATCAACAATACTAAGAAGATGGGTAAAATAGGACATTGGTATAAGAAAAAAATGGGTGGCTAGAATGAGGGTAAATTATATATACACTTTAATAAGGTATATGAAACTGGTCTTAGTATGTGCTGCAAGCTAGTCTAGATGTGGTGTGAGTGAATAGTTAGCCAGTCACCACAGACACTAAAGGCTTAAGAGAAGTCAAGTTGTCACCTACTTCCTTGAAGGGAGAGGTAACCTTGAATTAGATGTAGCCCCTCTCAGCTAAAAGGGTTTAGACTTATTCTAGTGGAAAGGTCCGTAATCCATTATTAGCCATGGCAGAGCTAGCTTTTTAAGGCAAATTGTGTCCCAGGTGAAAATTGTTAATATCACCCTTGCCAGCTGATCTCCAGTTTGTGTACCGCACACCTTTCTCTCATCTCTCCAGTGCACATGCTCCCTGATTGTTGCCTTTTACCACTTCCTCCTTATTCCCCCGCCCCATTTCTTGCTTCTTGCCACTGCCTTCCTTCTCAGCATGACCTGACCTATTTTTACACCTGTTGAACAAATAAGCTGTTGGGTGAAATGAGAGGGTTACTGATGAGCCCTTATTGCTATGCTGCTTCCTCTAGTCTGTGTCCCAACCACTAGCACATTCAAAATTTGCACAGCTAGATTTCCTGTATGTTGATCTCTCACAATGAGTTCAGCATTTTAGGGTTTGAATGTCCTACCGTTGCAGACACAGACTACAAGAATCAGTCAGCAGTATTTCATTTTTGGATGACTGCTTCTCAAGCCCGTTTGATGGCACCCAGCATCAATAGCCCAATCAATGTACAAAAGCAGGCAGGCAAACAAACAGGCTGCCGCACTAATAGGAATGGGATGGGATGGATCATTCCTCTTATTTCTTTGCCAAACATCTACTTTACTATGCATTTCAAAGTGTATCAATTATCTATCCTGCCAGCCAAACCCGACTGCCTGGGTTTACTCTGACATCAAAGCAAGCAGAAAACTGTGGCATTATTAGCCATATTCAAAGCAAAAGTGAAACATCAACTTGAACAATTCCTGGAGGAAAAGTCCATAGTCTGCTATTGAGACAGACATGGGAAGCAACTGCTTGCCCTGGGATTTGTAGTATGGAAAAAAAGAGGTGTTAAGTGCCCTTGTATAAATCTCTGGTGATTCCCCATTTAGAGTACTGTGTGCAGCTCTGGAGACAGCACCTACAGAAAGATATAAACAGGATAGAGTTGGTCTAGAGGGTGGCTACAAAATTAGTAAGTGGTTTCCATCATAAAACATATAGATGGGCTTAGGAATCTCATGTATACACTGGAAGAGAGGCGAAAGAGAGAGGAAGAAAAGAAAAAAGGGGGAACGGAGAGAATAGGAGATAAGGGATTTAAAAAAAAGGGAGAGAATAAATTTTTCTCTTTTCTTTAGATTTTTAGTAAATGTTTTTATGATGATGATTATAGTTTTAGTAACTCGTATTGTTTGTCTGGTTTGCTGTGCTTTCCTATTATAAATGGATTTCAGAGTATGTTTTAGAGTGCAAAGAAAAGCTACGAGAATGGTAAGGGATTTGCGTTACAAGACGTATGAGGAGAGACTTGATGACCTGAACATGTATACTCTGGAAGAAAGGAGAAACAGGGGTGATATGATACAGACGTTCAAATATTTGAAAAGTATTAATCCGCAAACGAACCTTTTCCGGAGGTGCGAAGGGGGTAGAACGAGAGGACATGAAATGAGATTGAAGGGGGGCAGACTCGAGAAAAATGTCAGGAAGTATTTTTTCACGGAGCGAGTAGTGGATGCTTAGAATGCCCTCCTGCAGGAGGTGGTGGAAGTGAAAACGGTAACGGAATTCAAATACGCGTGGGATAAACATAAAGGAATCCCGTTCAGAAGGAATGTATCCTAAGGAGCTTAGCCGAGATTGGGTGGCAGAGCGGGAAGCGGGGATAGTGCTGGGCAGACTTACACGGTCTGTGCCTTGAAAAGGACAGGTACAAATCAAGGTAAGGTATACACAAAAAGTAGCACATATGAGTTTATCTTGTTGGGCAGACTGGATGGACCATGCAGGTCTTTTTCTGCCGTCATTTACTATGTTACTATGTTTTTTAATGGTATATTTTAATGTTATATTGTGAACCGTTCTGATTTACCTTTGTAGTAAGTGACAGTCTAGTAAATGAATAAATGATATGATAGAGATGTTTAAATACCTCAGTGGCGTTAATATACAGGAGGGCGAGCCTTTTTCAAATGAAGGAAAACTGGAATGAGGGGGCATACGATGAAGTTAAGAGGAAATAGACTTGGGAGGAATCTGAGAAAATATGCTTTCACCGAAAGGGTGGTGGATGCGTGGAATGGCTTCCTGGTGGAAGTTGTAGAGACGAGAGCTGTGTCAGAATTTAAGAAAGCTTGGGACAGGCATGTGGAATCTCTTAGGAAAGGAAGAGTTAGTGGTTACTGAAGATGGGCAGACTGGATGTGCCACTTGGCCCTTACCTGCCCTCATGTTTGTAGGAAGATGAAATATGACATGAATTGTTTGCGGGGGGGGGGGGGGGGGGGGGAAGACTCAGGAATAATATCAGGAAGTACTTTTTCACAGAGAGGGTGGTAGGTACCTGGAATGCCCTCCTGCGGGAGATGGTGGAGATGAAAACGGTAACGGAATTCAAAAATGTGTGGGAGTGGAGGAGTGGCCTAGTGGTTAGGGTGGTGGACTGTGGAACTGGGGAACTGAGTTCAATTCCTACCTCAGGCACAGGCAGCTCCTTGTCACTCTGGGCAAGTCACTTAACCCTCCATTGCCCCATGTAAGCCGCATTGAGCCTGCCATGAGTGGGAAAGCGCGGGGTACAAATGTAACTAAAATAAATAAAAGAATCCTGTATAGAAGGCATGGAACCAAACAAGCTTAGCGGTAATTCGATGATAACACCAGTAACTGGGAAGCAAAGCCAGTGCTGAGCAGACTTCTACACTCTGTACCTTGATCATGGCTGAACAGGTTCAACTTCAGTAACTGGAGAACAAGGCCAGTGCCGTGCAGACATCTATGGTCTGTGCTTCGAAAATGTCAGACAAATGATGATCAAGTATATGTGTGTAGTACCATATCATGTCATACTATGAGTTTGGCAGATTGGATGAACCACAGGTCTGTTACTATGTGTCTCCCGTATTGGTGCAGCTCTATTGGTTTCCTTTGAAAGCTTGTATTTTGTTTAAAATCTGCTGTTTAGTTTTCAAAACTTTAGAAAGCCATTATCCTTAGAATTTATCTTCTATGCGATCATTACATTCTAGTTGTTATGTAGTGTAGATCTCCTGGGTTTCCCCTCTGTAAAAGGTTTAAGCTTTGAGTTTTTGTGAGAATTATCAGTCAGTAACGACTTGATCATATTTTCTGCAGTCGAGAATTCCAAGTTCATTTTACCTTGAGGTCAAAAAATAGCTGAGGTCATATTTGTTTAGGAAATATTTGTTAGAATAATATCTGTTTAAAATGTTCTGGGGTTTTTTTTTGTGTTATCCCAATTTTTTTTTTCAAATCAGTTTCTTAATTTAGTATCCCACTCTGGACCTTGTTTGATGAAAACGTGTGATTAGAATATACTAGTAGAAGTTGTTTCCAGTATACAATTCTTTTTTTCTTCTTTTTTTCTCTCTTCTTCTTTGTTTTATTTTCATTTTATTTTTAATTTTCAGTTTTAGAACACATACAATTTATTTATTGCTGCCATCCTCACCTTTGTTTATATTCATCAGTGCCTGTGTTAATATTTTTCTTTCGCCCTCATGTAGGATTACGTCCTTAGCCTTTTTTGTATTAGATCCAGAAAGAAACATTTGTTTTTTCTTTGCATTCTTTCTTGTACAACATTTATTACATCATAAGGTTAGTAGATTATTGTCCAATTAGCACATACTTATCTATATCCTAAACATGATTTATTGATGTCATGTCATATTTCCATATTTTATTTGAAGAAGCTGATTCTCTTATATTTATTGGTTTCCTCATCGTTTATATATTTTTATATGCATGCAAATTTGCTTAATTATTTTATATCATTTTATTTTAAGCTTTTCAATATGTGTATTTCTATACTTGTATGTATAGTCATTTCATTTACTTTAATATTATATGTTCATACTAGTTTTTACATGTTTTTTAGACTCCTGAGGCAAGTGCTTAGGCGCTGAAACACAGCTGCTGTGTTAAGTCATTTGATGTTTTGTAATAAAGACTCTTATTTATACACGTTTCCTTCATTGTTTGGAAAGAGCCAGCTTCCCCTACTCCTCCTTTGCCTTATAGAACCCTAATAACATTAAAAAATTTACCCCTCTGTGGCAGAAGAGTGCCTAGATGGCCACAGAGTTATCAAATTACACTTTAGTAACCAAGTCAGTTTATCATACTACATGAAATCACTACCTTGCCATACCAATGTGACCACTAGAAAGAGCTAGAAAATCAGGCCAGAGCAATTCCCTAATGACTCAACCTGATCCAGAAACTGTAGTAGGAAAAATTTTAAGTGTAGGGGATTGGATACCCCTTTTATAGCATGCCTGTGAATCTGTCCAGAATCCCTGTCTCCCTGGGGTTAAGTAGCTTGGAGTCTTGATATTTTGGGGGATTCTTCCAGGTAATTGAAACCTGGATTGCTCACTTTTAGAAACAAAATACAGAGCTGTTTTGGTCTGACCCAGTATGACAACTCTTATATTCAATAGTCTTACCACATAATTAAGATCACCCACTTCTTCACACTGTCTTCAGCAATTTGATGAGTCCCATGCAGTGGCGTTCCTAGGGGGGCGGACACCCAGGGTGGCGCCCCGCCCCCTGGGTGCAGCGAGGAGCCCCCCCCCCCCCCGAGTGCATGCCGCTGGGGGGGGGGGAATGCCGCAGCGTGCGCCTGCTGCGAGTTTACTAACTTTGCTCGTTCACTGCAGCTCCCTCTGCCCCGGAACAGGAAGTAACCTGTTCCGGGGCAGAGGGAGCTGCAGCGAACGAGAGAAGTTAGCGAACTCGCGCAGCAGGCGCGTGCCGCGGCACCCCCCAGCGGCGTGCACCCGGGGCGGACCGCCCCCCCCCCTTGGTACGCCACTGGTCCCATGGTTGCATTCCATACAATCTAACTGGTATGATGAAATCCTGCAAACAGTCTTATGTATGCCCTGGAGGAGAGGAGGGACAGTGGAGATATGACACAGATGTTTAAATACTTGAATGGTATTATAGAAACAAATACTTTCTAGAAAAGGGAAAGTGATAAAACTAGAGGACACTAATTGGTTGCAGGGTGGTAGACTTAGGAGTGATGTCAGAAAATTCTTTTTCACGGAGAGGGTGGTTGATGCCTGGAATGTCCTCCAGAGAGAGTTAGTGGGAAAACAAACTGGCAGAATTCAAAAAGGTGTGGGATAAACACAGAGGATTTCTAATTAGAAAATGAATAGTATTTAAAAAAACAAAATTTAAAGGGTTGCATATATATTTGCATGTCAAGTGGTGCTTAGATGGGCGACTCTGGCTGCATCAACTAAGGCCGGCGCTGGACTGGCTTGTATGGTCTGAGTCCCGCATATAGCGACCCAGTTTAGGATTGGCTGGCGAGAGCTTTGACAGAAGCTCCAGTAATTTGGAATGTGAGGATAGTGCCAGGCAGATTTTTACAATCTTAGTCCCACAAATGGCAAGACAAGATTTGGATAGGCTGGAGTGGGCCTTGACGGCAAGTCCAGTAGTTGAAGCATAAGGACATAGCCGGGCAGACTTCTATGGTCTATGTCCCAGAAACACAAAAGAAAGACCATGATTATAGTATCATGTTCACTGTTGATTTAAATCTTGAATTGATAATGAATGTGACTTGGGCAGACTTGATGGGCCATTCAGGTCTTTTTCTGCAGTCACTTACTATGTTGCTATGTAGACCAATGGTCCATCTAGCCCAGTATCCTGCTTCCAACAATGGCCAATCTAGGTCACAAGTACCTGGGAAAAACCCAATTAATAGCAACATTCCATGCTACCAATCCTGGGGAAAGCAGTGGTTTCCCCCATGTCAATCTCAATAACAGACTATAGACTTTTCCTCCAGGAACTTGCCCAAACCTGTTTTAAACCCAGATACGCTAACTGCTGTTGCAAAATCCTCTGGCAATGAGTTCGAGCTTAACTATTTGAGTAAAAAAATATTTCCTATTTGTTTTTTCCTTCTATTTGTTTTAAAAGTATTTCCATGTAACTTCATTGAGTGTCCCCTCGTCTTTGTATTTTGAAAGAGTAAAAAATCGATTCATTTTTACCCATTGTACTCCACTCAGGATTTTGTAAACCTGAATCATATCCCCCCCTCAACTGTCTCCCTTCCAAGCTGAAGAGCCCTAAGCTCAGCCTTTCTTCATATGAGAGAAGTTCCATCCCCTTCATCATTTTGGTCACTCTTCTTTGAACCTTTTCTAAGTCTACTATATATTTTTTGAGATACAGTGACCAGAATTGAATGCAATACTCAAGGTGAGCTCGCACCTTTGCACAATACAGAGGCATGATAATATGCTCGGTCTTATTTTGCATCCCTTTCCTAACTAATCCTGGCATATTGTTTGTTTTTTTTTTGGGCTGCCGCTGCACACTGCACAGAAGATTTCAGTGTATTGTCTACAATGACATTTAGATTTTTTTTTTTTTTTGGTGCCAACTCCTAAGGTGGACCCCAGCATCAGGTAATTGTGGTTCAGATTATTCTTCCCAATGTGCATCACTTTGCATTTGTCCACATTAAATTTCATCTGCCATTTGGGTGCCCAGTCTCCCAGTTTCCTAAGGTCTTCCTGTAATAAATCCACATTAATGCATGCGGAGCCTACATAAGTGTCTGAGATGATCAAGCAGCACTGTGAAATTATACCTATTCCAATATTATGCCAATTTAATACTACTGAACCCCATCCTCAAACATTCAAATAGTTTAAACTCAGTATTTAGTAACCTTAAATAAAGTGCTCAGTTCTATTGTATTCTTACCGTACATCCCCAGGAGAACAAGTGATAAAATCAGAGGAATCATCATTGCACATTTAGGTGTTCCAATTTATTAATCCAAGGTATGAACATACATAACTGCCTCCAATGGCAGGGTGATACACATACTGTGCATATGCTTAAACCTTCTCAAATCAGTGAGCAGCAATCAATTATATCAGATATATAAAGACATAAAATAAGCTACATACAATACATATCGCCTAAATATTGATGTTAACGTAATGAAAAAAACATACCTGGCAATTACCTCTTATTCATATAAACTTACCTACTGGTGAGAAACCTCATTAATTGATGATTGCCATGTTCGTTTTGATGATATATGTTCTGATTCCAACTTCCCCTTAGGAGTACCTATCCCATCACTTAGTGAAGAACATTCGCTGGGTTCCACCGCTCCAAACCATTCACCCTCACACTACATGTAGTCCCCTTGATTCTGGCCGAATTTCGCTGTTGCTTCCTCAAAAGAGGAATGAAATGAAGCTTCCAAACTTCTTTCATTCAAACACCCCAGCAGTGTACCACGCTCAGTGTGGGTGGAGCATTGGGCACCTGCCAGGGACACCTATCGGACAAATTTCTTAAAGGGAAGTCTTTAACTTCCTTTTTTAAAAGATAAATTAGACAAAATACTGAAAACAGAGTTGCAGTTCTTTCCAGACTTTAGCAGCTTGGAATGCAATAATTTTTTCATAATCTTAATCATTTGACTCCCTTCAACATTTATTTATTTTTATTGCATTTGTATCCTACATTTTCCCACCGTATGGCAGGTTCAATGTGGCTTACATATTTCTGAACAGTCTAGTACATAATACAGAAGTACAATAAACGCTTAGGTTGATATATTAGCATATTGTGAGAGAGGTTAATATTCTTGTTTTCCATTTCTGAACTTTTCGTGATGTATGGTGGTGTGGGATTAAGCAGATCCAGGGGGGAAAGACTTCTTGAAAAGATGTGTTTTCAGGTTGTTTTTTTTCTGAATTGTAGGTAGTTTTCTTTGAGTTTTAGGTCTTTGGGTAGTGAGTTCCAAAGTTGTGTGCCTATAAACGAGAGGCTGGTGGCATGTAAAGATTTGTATTTTATACCTTTGTAATTGGGGTAGGGAAGGGTTAGGTAGATTCTTGCTGTTCTCACCACGTTTCTTATGGGTAGATTGATAAGTTCCATCATGTAATCTGGTGCGAGTCCATAGATGATTCTGTGGACTATTGTGCATAGGAGGAACAAGAGGGGAACTGAATAGTGAGCTTCTGTTAATAGATTGAAACTCCTAGTGAAATAAGTGCTCTGGACATTCACCATTTAAAATCTTAAACAATATACATAAAAATTTGAACAAAATCCTTGCTTCACTTGACAAAATAGAGATGCTATCATATTTCGAAAATATTAATTGCATTGCCGTATTCTGGGTGGTTATTAATTTTTGAACAAGCTGTTTCAGAGCACCCAAATAGAAAAGCTTGCAGTAATCCATCATAGAAATAAGTAATGATTGTACTAATAGCCTAACCTGTTCAAATTCAAAAATACTTCTGATATGCCTCAACTTTCTCATAAGAAAAAAAGAACTTTTAACCAAGGCATTAAGGCAGAACTCAAAAGATAATTTGACGTAAATAAACTCATAAGAATAGCCATACTAGGTCAGACCAATGGTCCATCTAGTCCAGTATCCATCCAGCAGTGGCCAATCCAGGTCACAAGTACCTGGCAGAAACCCAATTAATAGCACTATTCCATGCTACCAATCCTAGGGCAAGCAGTGACTTCCCACATGCCCATCTCAATAACAGACTATGGACCTTTCCTCCAAGAACATGTCCAAATCTTTTTTTTTTTTTTTAACCCAGATGTTCTAACCGCTGCTACCACATCCTCTGACAATGAGTTCCAGAGCTTAACTGTTCATTGAGTGAAAAGAATATTCTCCAAGGACAAGCAGGCTGCTTGTTCTCACATGTGGGTCGGCGTCCACGGCAGCCCCAGGAAACTGAGATTTTCCAGCAAAATCTTCAAAGTTTTTGCAACAGTCCGTAGAACGCAGGGCAGACGCACTGTGCGTGCACGGCCATTTTCCCGTGTGCGTCCGTTCCCGCCTCAGTTTTTTCTTTTCCACGGTAGAGAGAGGCTGCATGTTGGTCGCTCTGTCACAGGTCCCAGGAAAAACTTAGGCGCCCTTTCGCAACGTTTATCGCTTTCTTTTTTGTTTTAGGTCGTCCTTTTTCCTCCTTTTCTTCTTTTTTCCAGTTATCTTACAAAAAAAAAAACGTTTTTTCTTAGTTTTGCCTGGTAAGTTTACTTTAGCTTTTCATGGCGGCCCTTTTGGCCGCCCGGCCGCGGTTCCCTTTTTTGTGCCCTTTGTTGGCATGATCGAGCCGTTTGATTTCGCCGCCACGATTTTTCCGCTGATGTCCTCGAAGCCTCCCAGCGGCTTCAAGAAGTGTGCTCGGTGCCAGCGGTCGATCTCGAGCACTGACCCACACTCCTGGTGTGTACAATGCCTTGGGCCCGACCATCACACAGATGCCTGCAAATTGTGGCTTAGCTTGAAAAAGCAGGCATCAAGAAGACCTATTCGGGACCGTCTTTTTGGAGCTCCGACTGGTTCCTTGGCGTCGACAGCGGTACCGAGGTGGCGTCGTCGATATCGGCACCGGGGATGGCATCGATATCGGGAGCGCAGGTAATGGCTGTCCAGACTTCACCTTTAGCTGGGAGTAGTGAGCTGTTGAGTGGGCCTCCACCTGTCTCGAAGGCTCCTACTGGGCAGGCCCCCCAGGACCGACCCATGTCTGACCCCACCCCGAGGAGGCGTGTGGGTTCCACGTCCTCGTCGGTACCAAGGAATTCCAGTGACGTGCTTCGAGCGAAGGCGAAGAAGCATTGGCACCAGTCTCCTTTGAGACACGGTACCAGGAGCTCTGGGGCGTCAAGGGATTCAGCACCCGGAAAGCGTCGATGCCGGGAGAACCGCTCACCCTCCATCCAGGAGGTGTCAATGTGTCGATCTCCGGACAGCCCGGTACCACCTCCCAGACCTTCGCAGATTCTGACTCCGGTGCCGGCCTCCCAGCATTCCTCTACAGTGACTCTGGAGGAGAGCATCCGAGCCATTCTTCCAGGCCTTCTGGAAGGGCTGATGCAGCGCCCGGTACCGGTGGTGCTTGCGCCCTCGGTACCGTCGATCAAAGCGGCGGCTGGCTCTGTGCCTGTGGTGAGGTCCCTGACGACAGTACCGCTTGCGGCATCGGCCTCGGCTGCCACCCAGGTTGACTCCCCGTCGATGAAGGGAGCTTCATCGCCACCGGCATGGGAGTCGACCTCTCAACATCGCCATCGAGGACATGGTTCCTCGGCGTCGAGACGGTCCCGGTTTGGACTGTAATTCGTGAACTCTTGTCCGTACCGAGGAGGATGCCCTCCTGGGATGAAGGGAAGACCCCAGATATTTCTCTTCCAAGGGTCTTGTGGTCTTCCTCTGATCCCACTCCTTCGCCGGAGCGTCTTCCTTCTCCTCCTTTGTCCGGGAAATGTCTGGGGGCATTCCCTTCCCTGTGGTAAATGAGGATGAGCCCCAGGACTGAGATGCTCGAGCTTCTGGACATATCCTTCACCACCTAAAGAGTCATCCACTGCCCCTCGCATGATGTCCTTAAGAGACATTGCTGAGGAACTGGATGAAACCTTTTTCTCCGAGGACAAGCAGCTGCTTGTTCTCACGACTGGGTTGACGTCCACGGCAGCCCTCAAACCGGAGTAAAAAATCTCACGGGAGGTCCTGCAGGCAGGGCACGCCCACCGTGCATGCGCGACCGTCTTCCCGCCCGTGCGTGACCGTTCCCGCTCAGTTTTTTGCTTTCCGCGCTGGAGAGAGAGACGCGTCTTCGTCCCTCTCCGTGTCAGCCCCGGAAAACCGATTTGCGGCCTAGTCCGCGCTTTCACTTTTTTCTTGTTGTTTGCACCGCGCCCCTTTATTTATTTATTTTTTTTAAGTTTGTTTTTTCCTTCCCCTCGTCGAGTTTAGTTGCGGGGTCGCCTCGGCCGTTTCTTTTTTCCTTTTTCTGGTGTGCTTTTCACCGCCACCATCGACGATTTTGATCTCGCCGACACGATTTTTCCGTCGTTGTCCTCGAAGGTCCCGAGCGGATTCAAAAAGTGTGGTCGGTGCGGCAGGCAGATCTCGCAAGACCGATCCTCACGCTTGGTGCCTCCAGTGCCTCAGCCCGGAGCATAATTCCAAGGCATGCACCTTGTGTCTCGGCTTGCGGAAGCGGACGCAGGTGGCGAGGCAAGTTCTTCGGGACCGTCTTTTTGGAACTTGCGCCGGCCCGTCGACCTCGATGGCATCGGTGTCAACGGCAGGGTCTTCGGTACCGATGTCGACGTCTTCGGCGCTGAGTATGGCATTGACCCCAGGAGCACAGCTTCCCTTGGCCCAACGACCTGCCAGCGACTGCGGCGGTGAGCGGCCACGTGGGCAGTCCGCCCCGGCCACTCCCGCTGCTCAGGGCCATCGGGACCGAACCCTGTCGGATCCGATCCCTAGAGGCCGTGGAGACTCCACCTCTTCCTCGTCTATGCCGCGGAGCGCCGATGACTGACATCGGAAGAAAGCTGCCAAGAAGCACCATCATCGGTCGCCCACGGCGCATGGGACTGGCAGCTCCAGGACGTCGAGAGAAGACTCGACCCCCAGGAAGCGGCAGCGCCGGGAGGAGCGCTCCCCCTCTATCGAAGAGGTGTCGATGCGCAGGTCGTCGGGTACCCCGGTGTACCGTCTCCTGGACCCGGGCAGCTTCCAGCACCGATGCTCGCACCGGCCCCCTTGCCTCTCCCGACAACGGGCCTAGACGAGTGCCTCCGAGCCATCCTTCCGGGGATCCTGGAAGGGCTGATGTGCCAGGCCTTGCCGGCACCGGGGGTGCTTGCGCCCTCAGTGCCGTTGATGGAGGCGCCGGTGGGCTCTGGTCCGGTGATGAGCTCTTCGACGCCAGCGCCGCTTGTGGCACCGGTGTCGATCGCCACTCAGGTGGAATCCCCGTCGAAGTCAATGGAGGGAGCTTCATACTCGCCGGCGCGGGAGTCCACCTACTACTACTTAGCATTTCTATAGCGCTGCCAGGGTTACGCAGCGCTGTACAAGTTTAACACCTTTCGACACCCTCATCGAGGATGTGGTTCCTCGCAGTCGAGACGGTCCCGGTTGCGGTCTGAGCTGAGAAAGCTCATGTCCGACACCGTGGAAGAGGCCTCGTAGGGGGAGGAGGAGGACCCCAGATATTTCTCCTCCGAGGAGTCTATGGGCCTTCCCTCCGACCCCACACCTTCACCGGAGAGGAAGTTCTCGCCCCCTGAGAGCCTCTCCTTCGCCTCTTTTGTTCGGGACATGTCTGTCAGCATTCCCTTCCCAGTTGTTACTGAGGATGAACCGAGGGCGGAGATGCTCGAAGTCCTCGATTATCCATCACCACCTAGAGAGTCTTCCATGGTACCATTGCACAATGTCCTCAAAGAGACACTGCTTCGGAACTGGTTGAAGCCATTATCTAATCCCACCATTCCCAAGAAAGCGGAGTCCCAATACAGAATCCACTCAGACCCGGAGTTGATGCGGCCTCAAACTGCCTCATGGCTCAGCGGTCGTGGACTCTGCTCTCAAGAGAGCACGGAGTTCGAGGGATACCGCCTCGGCGCCCCCTGGGTGGGAGTCTCGCACTCTGGACTGGTTTGGGAGGAAGGCCTACCAATCTTCCATGCTCGTGACCAGAATACAATCATACCAGCTCTACACGAGCATCCACATGCGGAACAATGTGCGGCAATTGGCGGACCTGGTTGACAAGCTCCCCCCGGAGCAGTCCAGGCCCTTTCAGGAGGTGGTCAGGCAGCTGAAGGCATGCAGAAAATTCCTGTCTAGGGGTATCTATGACACCTGTGATGTGACATCCAGAGCTGCGGCCCAAGGTATAGTGATGCGCAGACTCTCCTGGCTGCGTGCCTCTGACCTGGACAACCGCACCCAGCAGCGGCTGGCGGATGTCCCTTGCCGGGGGATAACATTTTTGGCGAGAAGGTCGAGCAGTTGGTGGACCAACTACACCAGCGGGAGACAGCTCTCGACAAGCTCTCCCACCGGCGCCTTCAGCATCCACCTCCGCAGGTGGACGTTTTTTCCCGGGCCCGGCAGGCTGCACCCTACGCCTACAGCAAGCGTAGGTACACCCAGCCGGCCCAAAGGCCTCCTCAGGCACAGGAACAGTCCCAGCACGCTCGTTCCCGTCAACAGCATGCGCCTAAGCAGCCCCCCTGCGCCTCCACAGCAAAAGCAGGGGACGAACTTTTGACTGGATCCATGGAACATAGCCCGCCATCAAGAAGCCGTGCCGGATGGCCTGCCGTTCGGGGGGAGGTTGAAAGTTTTTCACCAACGATTGCCTCTCATAACCTCCAACCAGTGGGTCTCCAAATAGTGCGGTGCGGATACACCCTGAATTTGGTCTCCACCCCACCAAATTGTCCACTGGTAGCTCAATCCTTCAGCTCCCATCACAAGCAGGTACTTGCAGAGGAACTCTCCGCCCTTCTCAGTGCCAATGTGTCGAGTCCATGCCACCCTGGCAGGAAGGGCAGGGATTCTATTCCAGGTACTTCCTTGTGAGAAGAAAACGGGGGGGATGCGCCCCATCCTAGACCTGAGAGGCCTGAACAAGTATCTGGGTGCGAGAAACAGTTCAGGATGCTTTTCTTGGGCACCTTCTACCCATTATTCAGAAGACGATTGGCTATGTTCCCTGGATTTAAAGGATGCTTATACTCACATCCCAATACTGCCAGCTCACAGGACAGTATCTCTGACTCCGTCTGGGGACACATCACTTCAGTATTGTGTGCTGCCCTTTGGGCTCGCCTCTGCACCACGGGTGTTCACGAAGTGTCTCGTGGTGGTTGCGGCGTACCTACGCAAGCTGGGGGTGCACGTGTTCCCGTATCTCGACGATTGGCTGGTGAAGAGCACCTCAGAGGCAGGATCCCTTCAGTCCATGCAGTGCACTATTCAACTTCTGGAGCTGCTGGGGTTTGTGATAAATTACCCGAAGACCCATCCCCAGCCAGTACAATCTCTGGAATTCATAGGAGCTCTGCTGAATTCACAGACGGCTCAGGCCTATCTTCCCGAGGCGAGAGCTCAGAATCTTCTGTCCCTCGCTTCCCAGACCAGAGCGTCCCAGTAGATCACAGCTCGGCAGATGTTGAGACTCCTGGGCCATATGGCCTCTACAGTCCATGTGACTCCCATGGCTCGTCTTCACATGAGATCAGCTGAATGGACCCTAGGTTCCCAGTGGTGCCAAGCTACCGGGAATCTAGAAGATGTCATCCGCCAGTCCATCAGTTGTTGCAATTAGCTGCACTGGTGAACAATTCGGACCAGTTTGACCTTGGGATGCCCATTCCAAATTCCTCAGCCCACAAAAGTGCTGACGACGGATGCATCTCGCCTGGAGTGGGGAGCTCTTGTCGATGGGTTCCACACCCAGGGGGTGTGGTCCCCCCAGGAACAAGATCTTCAGATCAACCTCCTGGAGCTCCGAGCGGTCTGGAACGCACTGAAGGCCTTCAGGGATCGGCTGTCCTACCAAATTATCCAAATTCGGACAGACAATCAGGTTGCAATGTATTACATCAACAAGCAGGGGAGCACCGGATCTCTGTCAGGAAGCCGTCAGGATGTGGTGTTGGGCACGCCAGTATGGCATGCTTCTCCAAGCCACATACCTGGCAGGCATATAACAAACAGTCTGGCCGACAGGCTGAGCAGACTCATGCAACCACACGAGTGGTCGCTCCATTCCAGAGTGGTACGCAAGATCTTCCGAGAGTGGGGCACTCCCTCAGTACACCTTTTCGCCTCCCAGACCAATCACAAGCTGCCTCAGTTCTGTTCCAGACTTCAGGCACACGGCAGACTGGCGTCGGATGCCTTTCTCCTCCATTGGGGGACGGGCCTCCTGTACGCTTATCCGCCCATACCTTTGGTGGGGAAGACCTTACTGAAGCTCAAGCAAGACGGCGGCACCATGATTCTGCTCGCGCCCTTTTGGCCCTGTCAGATCTGGTTCCTTCTGGAGTTGTCCTCCGAAGAACCCTGGAGATTGGAGTGTTTTCCGACTCTCATTTCGCAGAACGATGGAGCGCTTCTGCACCCCCAACCTTCAGTCTCTGGCTCTCACGGCCTGGATGTTGAGGGCGTAGATTTTGCTTCATTGGGTCTGTCTGAGGGAGTCTCCCGTGTCTTGCCTCTAGAAAGGATTCCACTAAAAGAGTTACTTTTTCAAGTGGAGGAGGTTTGTCGTTTGGTGTGAGAGCAAGGCCCTAGAACCTCGTTCTTGTCCTGCACAGAACCTGCTTGAATACCTTCTACATTTCAGAGTCTGGTCTCAAGACCAACTCAGTAAGGATTCACCTTAGTGCAATTAGTGCTTACCATTATCGTGTAGAGGGTAAAGTCATCTCTGGAGAGCCTTTAGTCGGTTCCATTCATGAGAGGCTTGCTTTTGTCAAAGGCCTCCTGTCAAGCCTCCTGCAGTGTCATGGGATCTCAACGTCGTCCTCAGCCCAGCTGATGAAACCTCCTTTTGAGCCACTGAATCATGCCATCTGAAGTACTTGACCTGGAAGGTCATTTTCTTGGTGGCAGTTAGTTCAGCTCGTAGAGTCAGAGCTTCAAGCCCTGGTAGCCCATGCTCCGTATACTAAATTTCATCATAACAGAGTAGTCCTCCGCACTCATCCTAAGTTCCTGCCAAAGGTGGTGTCAGAGTTCCATCTTAACCAGTCAATCGCCTTGCCAACATTCTTTCCCAGACCGCATACCCACCCTGCTGAACGTCAGTTGCACACATTGGACTGCAAGCGAGCGTTGGCCTTCTATCTGGAGCGGACACAGCCCCACAGACAGTCCGCCCAATTGTTTGTTTCTTTCGACCCCAATAGGAAGGGGGTCGCTGTCGGGAAACGCACCATCTCCAATTGGCTAGCAAATTGCATTTCCTTCACTTACGCCCAGGCTGGGCTGGCTCTTGAGGATCATGTCACGGCTTATAGTGTTAGAGCCATGGCGGCGTCAGTGGCCCACTTGAAGTCAACCACTATGAAGAGATTGCAAGGCTGCGATGTGGTCATCTGTCCACACTTCACATCTCATTACTGCCTTCAGCAGGATACCGACGCAACAGTCAGTTCGGGCAATCGGTGGCTGCAGAATCTGTTTGGGGTCTAGAATTCAACTCCACCCCTCCTAGGCCCATTTTTGTTCTGTTCCAGGCTTCACTCTCAGCTGTTGCTTCGTAGGTCAATCTCAGTTATGTCCTCGCCGTTGCGAGGCCCAATTGACCTTCTTTGTTGTTTTGAGTGAGCCTGGGGGCTAGGGATACCCCACATGTGAGAACAAGCAGCCTGCTTGTCCTTGGAGAAAGCGAAGATACTTACCTGTTGCAGGTATTCTCCGAGGACAGCAGGCTGATTGTTCTCACCAACCCGCCTTCCTCCCCTTTGGAGTTGTTTTGTTCTCCTTATTTGCTTTTCATTTAACTGAGGCGGGAACGGACGCGCGTGGGCGGGCGGGCGGGAAGGAAGATGGCTGCGCAATGCGTCCGCCCCGCGTTCTACGGACTGTCGCAAACACTTTGAAGATTTTGCTTGAAAATCTCCGTTCCTGGGGCCGGCCTGGACGCCGACCCACATGTGAGAACAATCAGCCTGCTGTCCTCGAAGAATACCTGCTACAGGTAGGTATCTTCGCTTTTCCTCCTATTTGTTTTTAAAGTATTTCCATACAATTTCATTGTGTCCTCTGGTCTTTCTACTTTCTCCACCTGCTGTTCACCACTCAGGATTTTGTAGATCTCAATCATATCTTCCCTCAGCCGTCTCTTTTCCAGGCTGAAGAGCCCTAACCTCTTTAGCCTTTCCTCATACAGGAGTATCATTTTGGTCACTGTTATTTGAACTTTTCTAATTCTGCTATATCTTTTTTGAGATGCAGGAACCAGAATTGAACTCTCAATACTCAAGGTGAGCTCGCACCATGGAGCGAAACAGAGGCATTCTAATATTTTAGGTCTTACTTTGTATCTCTTTCCTAATAATTCCTAGCATCCTGTTTGCTTTTTTTGACCACTGCTGCACACTGGGCAGAAGACTTCAGCGTATTCTCTACAGTGAATCCTAGGTCTTTCTTGAATGCTGACTCCTATGGAGGGTCATTTTCAAAGCACTTAGCCTCCCAAAGTTCCATAGAAACCTATGGAACTTAGCCTCCCAAAGTGCTTTGAAAATATGCCTCAAAGTAGACCATAGCATCAGATAACTATGATTTTGGATTATTCTTCCCAATGTGCATCACTTTGCATTTGTCTACATTCTCTGCCCATATTCAACAGATCGCCAAAACCTATCGCTTCTTATTCTACGATATTAGCAAAATTCGCCCCTTCCTTTCTGAATACGCTCCTAGACCCTTATCCACATCCTTGTCGCCTTTCGCTTGGACTATTGCAATTTACTTCTCACTGGTCTTCCGATCAGCCATCTCTCTCCTCTCCAATCTGTCCAAAATTCTGCGGCACGACTTGTTTTCCGCCAGAATCGTTATACCCACACTAGCCCGCTCCTCAAGTCACTTCACTGGCCTCCCTGTCCGCTTCCGCATTCAGTTTAAACTCTCGTAATGACCTTTAAATGCATCCACTCTGCAGCCCCCCATTACCTCTCCGCTCTCATCTCTCCCTACATTCCTCCCCATGAACTCCGCTCACTGGACAAGTCTCTCTTGTCGTCCTCCTTCTCCTCCACTGCTAACTCCAGGCTTCGCTCCTTTCTGTCGCGGCACCTTATGCCTGGAATAGACTTCCTGAACCTATACGTCTAGCTCCATCTCTACCTGTTTTCAAATCTATGCTGAAAACCCACCTTTTCACTGCTGCTTTTAGCTCCTAGCCACAATTGCCCTCCCCTTGTCCCTTCCTCCCTTCTCACCCATTACTTTCCTCACCCGTAACTGTCTTGTCAGTCTGTATTATTTAGATTGTAAGCTCTTTTGAGCAGGGACTGGCTCTTTGTATCAGGTGTTCAGCGCTGCATGCGTCTGATAGCGCTATACAAATGCTGCTAATAATAATACATTAAATTTCATCTCATTTGGATGCCCACTCTTCCATTTTACTAAGGTCTTCCTGCAATTTTTTATAATCTGCATGCGTTTTGACAACTTTGAATAGTTTCATGTCATCTGCAATTTAATCACCTCACTAGTTTGATTTTTTGATCATTTATAAATGTTAAAAAGCCACCAATCCCAATACAGATCCCTGTGGCACTCCACTAGTCATCTCCTCCATTGAGAAAAATGGCCGTTTAAACCCTACCCACTGTTTTCTGCCCAGTAACCAATTCTTAATCCTCAGAAGGACATTGCCTCCTATTCCATGACATTTCTATGCTCACATGCTTTCAGCTGGCTGAGAATGGCCATGCCCCACCCCCTTCAGTGAGGATCTTAAGTATGGTTTTCCCAGATGGGAATTAGCATATGTCCCTTTGTACTCTCTCTGCTGTCAAAATGGGTAGGCTTTCCCCATCAACCTTCCCTTGGTAGGAGTCTTATTCCTAAGGGCTGTTTCCACCGGAACTCGCCCTCTAAGGAAATCTCTTGAAGTGCAGGCTCTTGTTCCATTAAGGCAGCACCACTCTGTGTTTTCAGCTTGTGCTCTCAATGCCTTCTGGATTCGTAGTAGGCTTTTTCCCCACTCTTTTGACAAGCCTTGACTACTACCTTCTTGCAGTGTGTTCCATAATTTTATTTTTTTATAATCATTTCCACTGTTATGCCCAGTGTTGAAGTCAAGCTTACCGCTCTGTAATTTCCTGGATCACCCTGGAGCCCTTTATTAAAAATCAGCGTCACATTTAATGACAGGTTACATAATCATTAGCAGCAGATCAGCTCTTTCATGTTTGAATATTTCAATAACCTGGGGTGTATACAATCGGTCTAGGTGATTATATCAACTCTTTAACTTGTCGGTTTGGCTCAGTACATCTTCCAAGTTCACCAGATTTCTTTCAGCTCTCCCACATCGTCACACTGAAAAACATTTCTGGTACAGGTAGATCTCTTACATTATCTTCCATAAAGACCGAAGCAAAGAATTCATTAAATCTTTCCACTATGTCCTAAGATCTTAATCACAGGAGAGAGTGGATACATAGTCTGGTCTAAGATAATATGATCTAATAGTGTATCTTGTGGTGGCCTGTAAACCACTATGCCTTTAAAAGGACAGATTCAGAGAGGAATGTACAGTTTATATGAGTTGCTGGGGGGGGGGTATGTTTGATTCCTCCTACTGGAGGCACTCCACCCCAGTCTAAAATGTAGGAAGACAAAGAATGTAAGATATGAAAGAGGGGTGAAGAATCTTGAATTTAATGTAAAAGTAGATGAGGGTCAAGTTAGGCGACTGAGGCAGAAGACTAGCAGTGACTGTTTTATAGGGAAAGAGCATGACTAATTCTTGCTGCTGTGTTCTATATGTCTTTCAAAGGAGTAGCATGGTGAGTAGGCCAGAGGCAGAGATTCCAAGGATGAACCATCCCAAATATTGAGATTTTCGAGATGGTGCATCCAGGGTTAAATCTGGAAAGATTCAAGTGTAGGATTGATTTGCAAATGAAAAAGCAACGTGAAATATTTGTTTTTCTTTGGAGCCTCTGAAAGATAAAGTGGAGACAGTGTGGGTAAATTCTCTGGGCTGAATGTTGCCTTCCCCTCTAGCTAAAAATATGGACACAAACTTCAGAGTACAACTACTTGTACATGCAGGGGAAAGTGATGGGGCAAGGAGAAGCGGTGTGCAGGAAGGTATACTGAGATTTCTCCCCACTCGTTTGGCCATTTGGCTTTTCTTTTAGGATTTATCACTCATGAAAGCAGTAGTAATCAGGATCAATGCACTGACGTTGAGGCTGTAATGAATGAGAGAAGTGGGAGAGTGAGAGCTTTCAAATGTGTGGCACAATCATATGCAGAGGGCAGGGTGCAGTTGTCCAAATAAGAAGGTATTGGAGAATGGATGAGGTTTTAACCATGGAAGAAAGCAGGAGAATGCAAATCCCAGCTATTTATATATATGAATAAACAAGATTCTCAAGTAAGTAAAGGACTGTGATTAGAGTTGACCTACCAATCAAAACACTTTGAACAACAGAGGTGCTTCTAAGTTTTTGTTTATTTAGCATTTCCAGGAGCTGACAATACTTATGATCTGTGCAGTGCCTCTTGAGTTGGTACAGAAGTGTATGTGAGAGGCAGTTAGACTGTATGTGCTTACACACCCAAGAAAACTGCTATATCTTCCTAACATTACCTCTTTTTTGCCAGGTATACTATATCAACTTCACAGATTTTGCAAGCTATGAGGTGGTCGTAGATGAGAAACCCTTTCTGCAGTGTACCCGCAGCATAGAGACTGGCAAGACAAACTTCAACACTTGCTACACAGCTGGTGTCTGCCTCCTGAAAGCTAAACAGAAAATTGCGGTGAAGATGGTCCATGCCGACATCTCCATCAACATGAGCAAACATACAACATTCTTTGGAGCCATAAGACTGGGCGATGCACCAGGATCCTAATAACAGGAGGAGATATAAGAAAAAGGTGAACTCCCACAGACCACACAGTGCTGCCAATTCATATACAGTATCCATATTGGAGGGTTTTTGTAATCTAAACATAGAAAACTGATCATTCTCTGAAAATTCTGCAGTATCTTCTGTGGATTTGACATTTACCATAAGAAAGGACTCCTACGCTTTGTAGAGACCTTCATAAGTGAATGTGGCAAGGTAGAGAAGATCAAAAAGCACTCAGTCTGGGGAAGAAAGGATCATTTTTTGGTCTTGTGTATGTTTTGTGCCTTACTGCAGTGATGTTCACTTGCACTCTGGTGCCCTACCAAAGACTTGTGCTACCTGTTCAGTGGATTATATATTGCACTAGTATGATATTGCCTAGGGAAAGGCAGAAATAAGCAAAAGCTCTCTTGAATTATATTGTATTTGGTTATGAGAATCCTAGAGTAGGTTCTCATCCCAAGATCTCTTCGCTGACATCTGCCCTGGGCAAAGATAAATTGGGGAAGGTATAGATCAGGATGAGCTAGCAGCAACTTTATTCAATGAGAGTAGGGTTTATTTGTAACCTTATCCTTAAAAGCTAGTGTGGTTTAACTATTTTCTGCCTAAATGCAGAATGTTGGAGCAGCCAGTATTTCCCATTTCTGGCCACCAACAAATGTCGTTTTACAGCATCAAAAGATTAAGAAGTCATCTAAGGATAAGTGTGTAATTTATGGAAAAAAAAACTGTCAATGTGGCCACCAGTAAGGGTTGGTGACTGTTTTGATGACACCAGAAATAAATTTTGAGAACCCTTAAGCAACCAAGCTGTGACTGTCAGCCTAGCACCAAGATCTCATATGCAAGTTCCTTAGATATGGGATTGTACATGATTCTTCTAAATATAAAACCAAAGCAGAATTTGAGCAGTCAATGAAAATATCTACTTACAAAAAGATGCCATCTCAGTGACGTCTAACATCTCCTCCTTTATCTGTTTCAAGATGATAATGGAAGTTGGGTACACACACATTAGAAAATACTTACCCGTCTGCATCATAAACAAGCAGATTATTATATCTGGGCAAAATGAGACCACTATTTTTATACAGTGTTCCCTCTAAGGCATGTGGGAGCCCTCCGTCTGGGTTCTGCCATGGAGGTGGTGCAGTACTTGAGCAGTTTCAAACATAAGGGATAGACAGGATCCTGGAAATCTTGCAGAACTTGCCTTTCCATCATGATTTAAACTGATATTGCTTTACATTCCCTAATGGTAGGATCATGGGTGGGAGACTCTACCTCTTGTGACTTGAAGGTGCAGTATTAATGCACTTCCCTCATCACTGTTACCAAATCTAACATGCTAAATTATTGTATGGGCATGGACAGATTAATATTGGGCTCTGGGCAAACATACCTTTGTTGGCCCCCTACCATGAGCCCCATTACTTTTCTTACCCCCCCCCCCCCCCCCCCAAAAAAAAAAAAAAAAAATTTTCATTCATGGTCTTCCCTCCATGTTTCATCTCTGTAGAAGCAGCAGGGAAAAGAAAATGCAGAGCCTAGCTTATAAGTATGATGGCAGTAATAGTTTGTGAGTGAGCATGGGACTAAGCAAGCATATACTTTGAGTGGAGTGCCTCAGTGGTTAGAGCTGGAGAGCTGCAAGTTCCAGGAGGCAGATTCCAGAGGAAGATTTTAGGCCAGTGCTTGATTTCACAGCCCTATCCTAGTGCATCAAGGGACCTTTAGTGCTGATTTCAGTGGGGAGACCATAAATACCACACCGAATTGGGATGCAAGTTTAAAAAGAGGACTGGCCAAAAAGTCTCTGTCCTGGAACTGAGTAACTTGGTAGCTTTGGAGCAGAAGGCAGAGAAGCTGGACAAATCACTTTCACTGTCTGTTGCCTATGGTACAAACCAGAAACGCAAAGGGTGAATTGCCCCAAAGGGTGAGATTTATGGGCATTGTGTCTGAGGTATAAATTCACAAGGTTTTACATATGAAAAACTTCATAAATGGAAGAAGCAAATGCATTTAGCTTTTTTTATGCTTCTGAAGAGATATAGAGTGGTGACAGTATTAGGACAGTTTCAGAGGACTTTGCCCAATTAACTTAACAATTAGCTGGACAAATTCTACAGATTGAAAACTCCCTTTCCATATCATCATGCTGATCAATCCATAGACTGGTGGGTTGTGTCCATCTACCAGCAGGTGGAGATAGAGAGCAAACTTTTGCCGCCCTATATGTGGTCATGTGCTGCCGGAAACTCCTCAGTATGTTCTCTATCTCAGCAGGTGGTGGTCACACAGCAGCAGCTCTGGCTAGGCCTCCAAGCCTAATCCTTAGGTTTTGTTGAGGCCTGGGGTTGAGGGCTCTTTTGAGCAAGTGCAAACCTGGTGGTGCCAGGTCCCTCCTTTTCTCCCCCCTCCCGCTGGCTCCGTTTAAAAAAAAAAAAAAAATTTTTGAACGTCCTTAAAGACGTTTATTTAAACGTTTATTGCAGCTACTCACTGGGGACACCAGGTCGTTACAGCTCGGAGCGGAAAGCAGGTAATTTTTACCTTTTATAGCGGGCAGGGGGTTCCCCGATTGGTCTCCACGTGGCCTATGGCGTCGGAGGGCGAGGGCGCAAAGAGTCGCTCCCCGGATCGCGTGTGCGCTTCTAGAGGGGATGCGGGGGTCTTAAAGTCTGATCGCCCTTGTTGGGTGACAGTTTCGTGACCGATGAGTGTCCCGGTCCTTCCTTCGGTGTGGCGGTTTTTCCCGCCATAAACGCCCATCCCCCGCGGCTCGCCTCCACCATATTGGCCGGCCACGTGGCTCGGACGGCTTCTTCTTGCGCCGCCCTTGAGGTGGGAGACATTGATGCCATGAACGCCCTTAATTTGGGCGACGGCACAAAAGCGGCTAAAGTTAAGCGCCGTTTTTCCTGCGCGGCTCCTTCGCGGAGTGTCGCGCCGGACGCCATCTTGGATGCGCAGCATGTCTCTCCCCCGCTCTTGCGAGCGCCGGTTGAGGGTGCGTCTAGGGCTGTAGCCCAGGCTGTGGAAGTGCACAGTCTGGGGGGTTTCTCCCCCGAGTTTGTTTTGCTGCTGCATCAGGCCTCCCTTATGCAAAACGCTGCCCCTGCTCCCTCGTCTGGTAAAGAGGTTGAGGCCCCGGAGGTAAACGCCCTCGGGTTGATTCCCAGGCCTTGGAGGACTTTGTCTCCTCCGATGTAGATGAGGGCAGCGTATCTGAGTTCTCCCAACGGTCCTTTGCGGTGGACGCAGACAGACAAGTTGTCTGCAGGAATGCCTCTGGTGACCCGGGAGTGGATTGTCGTCACGACGGACGCCTCTTTGTCGGGCTGGGGAGCCCACTGTTTGGGAAGGACAGCGCAGGGGCTCTGGTCTCCTGCAGAGGCAAAGTGGTCTATCAACCTCCTGGAACTCAGAGCCATTCGGTTGGCGCTTTTGGAGTTCATCCCGGTACTGGCGTTGAAGCCTGTACGGGTCCTGTCGGACAATGCCACGGCTGTGGCCTATGTCGACCGCCAGGGAGGTACCAAGAGCGCCCCTCTAGCCAAGGAGGCCATGAATCTATGCCAGTGGGCGGAAGCGAATCTGGAACAGCTGTCAGCGGCCCACATTGCCGGGGTCATGAATGTCAAGGCGGACTTTCTCAGTCGCCATACCTTGGAGCCCGGAGAGTGGCAGCTATCTGCTCAGGCGTTCTTGGACATCACGAAGCGCTGGGGCCAGCCGAGCCTAGATCTGATGGCGTCATCGGCCAATTGCCAACTGCCGCGCTTTTTCAGCAGAGGACGGGACCCTCGATCCCTGGGAGAGATGCTCTTCTCCAACAGTGGCCGACACAAGAGATTCTCTGTGTTCCCGCCCTGGCCCATGTTGGGCAGGGTGCTAGACCGGGTGGCAAAGCATCCGGGCCGGATAATCCTGGTGGGTCCGGATTGGCCCAGACGTCCCTGGTATGCGGACTTGATCAGGCTCTCAGTGGACGAACCTCTGCGACTGCCAGTGGAGCAGGGCCTGTTACATCAGGGTCCCATGGTGATGGAGGATTCCTCCCCCTTTGGTCTTACGGCCTGGCTATTGAGCGGCAGAGTCTGAGGAAGAAGGGTTTCTCAGACAAGGTCATCGCCACTCTGCTGAGAGCAAGGTAGCGCTCTACTTCTACTGCTTACGCCAGGGTTTGGCGTACCTTTGCAGCGTGGTGTGAAGCAGGTTCACTTTCTCCATTTACTGCTCCAATTTCTTCAGTGCTGGCGTTCCTGCAAGAAGGTCTGGAGAAAGGCCTGTCGCTCAGTTCCCTGAAAGTCCAGGTAGCGGCCCTGGCTTGCTTCAGGGGCCGCCTGAAGGGTGCTTCCCTGGCTTCGCAGCCAGATGTGGTGCGTTTCCTCAAGGGAGTTAATCACCTGCGCCCTCCTCTGCACTCAGTGGTGCCTGCGTGGAATCTCAACCTGATGCTAAGAGCCTTGCAAAAGCCGCCTTTTGAACCCTTGTCGAGGGCATCTCTGAAAGACCTGACGTTGAAAGCAGTCTTTTTGGTGGCTATCACTTCAGCCAGAAGAGTTTCCGAGCTCCAGGCACTCTCTTGTCGAGAGCCTTTTCTGCAGTTCACTGAGGCAGGAGTGACTATTCGCACAGTGCCTTCCTTCCTACCCAAGATTGTTTCTCGCTTCCATGTGAGTCAGCAGCTCTGTCTCCCTTCCTTTCGTAGGGAGGACTACCCAGAAGAGTATTCTGCTCTCAAATATCTGGATGTGAGACGGGTCTTCATCAGATACTTGGAAGTGACCAATGATTTCCGGAAATCGGATCATCTGTTTGTCCTGTTTGCAGGTCCTCGTAAGGGTCTGCAGGCTGCTAAGCCTACAGTGGCAAGATGGGTCAAGGAAGCCATGGCAGCGGCTTAGGTGGCCGCGGGGAAGGTGCCGCCTATCCAGCTGAAGGCTCACTTCACTAGAGCTCAGGCGGCCTCGATGGCAGAGGCCGGGTCCGTCTCCTTGGCAGAGATATGCAAGGCGGCAACTTGGGCATCGGCCCATACATTCTCCAAGCATTACCGCTTGACTGTGGCTGCTTGGGCGGAGGCCCGGTTTGGAGCTTCAGTGTTGAGGTCAGGGATTTCAATGTCCCGCCCTGGGTGAGTACTGCTTCGGTACATCCCACCAGTCTATGGATTGATCAGCATGATGATATGGAAGGTAAAATTATGTATCATACCTGATAATTTTCTTTCCATTAATCATAGCTGATCAATCCATAGCCCCTCCCAGATATCTGTACTGTTTATATTCTGGTTGAATTTTAGGTTCAAGTTTAGTCTTCAGTTCTTTCAGGAGGACTTCGTGTTCAAGTTTTTTCACTTGGATTCTTCAAGAGTTGAGACGAGTTTGTGTTACAGTGAGCTGCTGCATTCCTCTCCCCTCCGTTTTACGGGGCTGGATTGAGACTTAAATTCTGCCGGCACTCCCTCCCGCTTCGTGCGGCTGTAGGGCAGCTTTGTACCCCTCCCGCTTCGGCGGTGTTAGGGTCAGTCAGCTCCTCCCGCGGTTGCGGTTGCAGGATAAGCCAGATCCCCCCGCATCGGCGGGTGTGGTGTCCCTCCCCCGCTCCGCGGGGATGAGCTGGACGGATTCCCCTCCCCCACTTGTGTGGGGATGAGCTGGGTTAATTCCCCTCCCCCGTTTCGGCGGTGGTGAGCTGGGCAGAGTGTCCCTTTGTGGGTGTAATTCTCTAAGTGCTGAGTCCTGCGGATGGAGCTTTGATATCGACATACTGAGGAGTTTCCGGCAGCACATGACCACATATAGGGAGGCAAAAGTTTGCTCTCTATCTCCACCTGCTGGTAGATGGACACAACCCACCAGTCTATGGATTGATCAGCTATGATTAATGGAAAGAACATTATCAGGTATGATACATAATTTTACCTTACTTGTTATGTACACAGATACATATGTGCCAGTGGACTTCTCCACTGCAGCCCAAATATTTAAAGGAAAGTTCTGTCTACACGAAACTGTCCCCACAAGAGACATAGAAACATATACACACACATTCACTCTTGCACTTCAGTTACAGACACGTGCACCTGCATGCACTCTTCAGATTTACACTTGCACAGGGCTCATTCTTCAGACATACACAATTGATCGTGTCTGCATGCTCACTCTTCTTGCGCGCACACACACACACCCTTTTCTGCTGTTCATGTTCTCATTCAGTGAGCGCCTCTTCTTCAAACCAACTTTGCCCGCTATCATATAAAGTTCTTGTATTTGCTGCCATCTCTTTTTCTCAGCCTGCAGCAGCCCCTTCACGTTTCCCCCCATCTCATTCACATTTCTATCCCTTCTGAGTAAGCCCCCCCCCCCCCTCAAATGACACTGGACACTCACTGGTTCCACTGGCTGTCTCCAAGATTCTCTGGAGAGCTTCGTCTTCCCCATAGCCCTTACAGCTCAACCTGCCTTCTTGTGACTAAGCTGTCTTTGTGTTGCATGGATCCTACCATACTCTGCACTGGAAGTGGGACGACTAGAGAGCTATAAAAGGCTAAACTCTGAAAAATATTCATATACTTAAGTATTGTTCTGGCTTTGAGAAAATGTACATACCTATGGAATCCAGAAATTTGCATATATGTAAATGTCTGGATTTTCCAGGTATGAACACAAGATCTCTAATTATAAAATAGATGGTATATAAAAAAAAACTTAAATGGCAGCATGTGTGTAGATGTGTCAAGTGACACTTAGATGGCGACTCCAGCTATGAAGAACTAAGGCCAGTGTGTGTCCCATATATGGGAATCTGGTTTAGGATGGCTGAAGTGGGCTTCAATTGCAACTTCAGTGGCTGGAATGTGAGGGCAATGCCAGACAGACTTTTACAGTCTGTGTCCTGCGAATGACAAGAAGGATACAGATAGGCTAGAGTGGGGGGTTTTGACAACTCCAATAGTTGTAACGTAAGGACAGTTGCCAGACGGATTTCTATGGTCCATGTCCCAGAAATGCCAAAGAAAAGACTATGATCACATTCATTGTCGGTTTAATCATAAATTGATGTGAAGGGGCATTTTCGATATGACATCCAAGTCCGACAAATTCCGAATAGAAAATAAGGTCATTTTCAAAAAAAGAAAAACATCTTTTTTTTTTTTTTTTCGAAAATACTTTTTCAAACAAGGTTTTGGGCTTTGGATGTTTTATTTTTTGGTCCATTTTCGAAAAATAATCGAATAAGTGCAAAACAGAGAGATTCATGCTATTGGGATGTAGGAGGAGCCGGCATTGTTAGTAGACTGGTACCCCAGACATCCCAGGAGAGCAGTGGGGCACCGTAGAGGGCACTTCTGTGCACTTCATGAAAATGCTCCCAGGTGCACATCTCACCTTTGCTCTCTCATCTTGTCCCCTGGGCCCTTCAAAACCCACCAAAAACATACTGTCTCCCACTGTACACCACTACAATATCTCTTATGGGTGAAGGGGGCACCTATATGTGGGTACAGTAGGGTTTTGGTGAGTTTGGGAGGGGTCATAGTTTCCACCACAAGTGTGAAAAAGGTAGAGGGAGAAAGGGACCTGGGTCCCCCGCTGTGTACTGCACCAGTCACTGTTCTACTCCAGGGACCTGCATGCTGCTCTAATAGATGCCATTAACATCTCAGGCTGTCATAGAGGCTTGTAAGTCATATTTTTATTTACATTTTTGATGGATGAGAGGGTGGTCATTGACCATGGCGGGGAAGGGGGGGGGGTCATCCATTATTCCCTCCAGTGGTCACCTGGTCATTTAGGGCACCTTTTTGTGTCATTCATTCTGAAAACAAGTCTAGACCCAAAGTCTTGATTTTTGTCCTGGATGTTTTTGTGTTTGTTCCATTATAGCCGTAAAAAGTCCAAGTACTAGGCACGCCCTAATCTCACCTTCAAGACACCCATGACACATCCCCTTGTGATTTGGACACACTGCAGACGAATTACATAGACATCTGCAAAATAGGTTTTGAAAATACAGATTTGGATGTTTTCGAGAAGAAAATCTTCCAAATGGTGCGTAGCCACTGTTTGAACGTTTTTCTCTTTTTGAAAATGAGCCCCAGAGTGTGACTTGGGCAGACTGGATTGGACCATTCAGGTCTTTACTGTCATTGTCTGTTACTATATAACTGCTGAATCCTGTGACCCCCCCCCCCCCCCCCCAAACGTTTGGACCCTAAGCACATATACCTAGTTTGTTTATTCCTTAATATGACGCTATTCATGGGAACTTCCTCTCTGGAGCCAATTACACCAACCACCACTCTCTGATTCTATACACAGCAAAACCTAAGGCCTCTAGTTCAATAATTCCCAATTATTTTCCATATAAACCACTGTGAATTGATTATGAGAAGGTTTGGTTCTCAGCCTATCCCTCAATTGATGATATAGAGACTTATGAGATTTCCATTGTATTCTCATCAGTGGCGTAGCCAAGGGTGGGCCCGGGCCCACCTACTTTGGGCTCAGGCCCACCCAGTAGCAGCACACCTATGAAGTGTCTGGCAGGGATTCCCAAGCCCCACCAGCCGAAAATTCCTGTCCTTCCTGCATACCAGCGTTCCCTCTGATGTATTCCCGCCTTTGTGGAAACAGGAAGTTGCAACAGAGGGAAGGCTGTGGAGCCAACATGAGCAGTGTGTATTTGCTGCTTGCTGCCAGTGAAAATCTGCTATTTTAAAGGTATGGGGGGAGGGGGATGTTTGAGAGACCATATGGCATGCAGGCGAGAGAGGGAGAGACCAAATCACTTGTGGGTCAGGGTGGAGTTCTTCTGCCCACCCATCTTGGGCCCAGGCCCACCCAAAATTGGGTGTCTGGCTACGCCCCTGATTCTCATTGGCTTTATAGGTCCTATTTCTCATGTTAATCTTGCTCTCCTCTTCCCTGTCATTCTCCATTGAAGTTCCTTCAGCACAATTCCTTAGGGTACTGACATTCAAGATTGGTGTAGGATCTGACTGCTCCAGACTCTGGGCCTCTCTTCTTCACAGTTTCAGTCCTGCCTGTTCCCTCTGCTGCTTTCATCCCCTTGTTCTTTCAGCGTTGGTTGTTTAAAACATTCCTATAGTGGACTCGATACTAACTGAGATTGATTCTAAGTAGTAAATCACTTTAAGAATGATACTTCATAGTCTGTTTAGATGAAAAACCTTTGCTTTTCCATCAGTTGTAAGGAAGAGAGAATCTGATGGCAGATAAGGAGTCACTAATCAATGCAGTTTTTCTTTTGAAGTGGCCTAGGCCCCCGTTGATCTGTCTTTGCCTTTACTTTTTCATACCTAAGAATCATCACTGCTTATGCTAGACTTTCTTGAATTCAGTTATTGTTTTTCATCGCTTATTGCCCCTAGAAAGCAAAAGTCTGTTTCATCTACCTTTTCTATTAATATGTATTTTCTAAAGCTACTTCTGAATGGATGTCCTGTAAGCCTCACATCAAGACCTCCTTTTTCTTGTCTATCAGTAATACATCTGAGCTATTTGAAAGTCTTTTATATCCCATTTCAGCTCTTTTCTCTGGGTTGTACATATTGAGTTCATCAGGTTCCATTTCATGAGGCATTCTTCGTTGTAGACCCTGTTATTTTAATAGCCCTTCTGCCTTTTTTGTTTATATTCACTCCAATGTAAAACCAGCATCCTGTTTGCAGGAATTTGTGCCTATTTTTATCTACTAGTTATATAATGACAGTTCTATTATTCATCAAGCATGGGAAGTGCTCTCTGCTTCCTGCTCCAGAGTGCAGGGAAACGGGAAGGAGAGGAGGTGAAAGTGGAATATAAGAACAGAGGGTCTATCTAGCCCAGTATCCTGTTTCCAACAGTGGCCAGTCCAGGTTGCAAGTACCTGGCAGAGTACCAAAAAGTAGCCAGAGTGGACAGCACACTTTGCAAAGCACAGGACTTTGTTGCTGCCTAATCCAGCCCCTTCCTTTTTGTCATTTTACCTTCCCTTCTGTCAGTTCTAGAGAACAGGAGCCCTGGGATTGACACTGGGTTAGACAGGACAGAGAATTTATGGCATCAACTGTGTAAGGCAGAATATAAATTGTCATTCTGCTCTCTAATCAAACCCCTTCCCTCCTGTCATACCCTTCCACTGAAGGTGCTTCCTGTGAGAGGTGCAGGTTATTTGAGCATTCCAGGTAGCTATGTGTCACGTAATGAGGATTTTACTGGACTTTTTCTCTATGCACCCACCAACCATCTAGCTCTGGTGGTTAAAAACAAGGTGGGTAAGATTTTTTTCTTTCATTCATTTTATTTTAATTTCTGAGGCAATGTTGCTTGGTCTTTTGAAAAACCTCATGCTTAACTAGGCCCACTGCTGTGAAGTGCCTTAAAGAGCCCCAGCATAATGCTAGCAGCACGTATGGAGGTGAGGGAAGGATCTAGGTTTTAGAGTGCTCGTCTTTCCAGACCTATGCTGAAAGAGAAATACAATCCAGATATAGAGGTAGGATCTTCCCAAGAGAGTTCAGAATCTAATGGACCTGTTTATTAAAGATTTTTCTTCCTTTTTATTTCTGTGGGGAAAATGCTTAGTAAATAAGGTCCTAAATTTGTACCTTGGGCAGTGGAGAGAAGTGACTTGACCAGGGTTACAAGGAGTGTCTGTGGAAGAAGCAGGATTTGATTCCTGATTTCCCTGGTTCTTAGCCTACTGCTGTAGACTCTACTCAACTCTAGTAGTTTAGGAGAAATAAAAGGGCATTTCTTTTTATTCCTTATTGTTATACAAATGAAAGAAATCATGTAATACAAAAGAGAGAGAGCAGAAATAAGACCAGAAAAGAAAGAATAGAGTTAAGACAGTCGTGTTGAAAATGTCTTCCTTTATAATTGCATCCTGAGGAGATGGTGTGCCCAATGTATGAAACTGCATTACATTTTTTTTTTTGGCAAACGATGGCCTGTGATAATATTATAAAATAAAATTTTAAAAATGTAAAAATGGAGGAGTGGCACTATGAAGGGGGCATTTATAATCTTTGGGAAACCCTATAAGATGGCACTAGCTGCTTCATACCATTATTGTAAATGAAGATATTGTATATTCCTTTTCATTCTCGCTAGTTTCTTAAGCTAAGCAAGGCATACAGAGTCTGAGCTTTATTACTCACTTCAGATCATGAATGGGGGTGCTAAATTCAATACAAATTACCTCTGTCTGGACAAACTGAGAAGCTTGCTCAGTATGGTAGGGGGGAGTGCTGAAACACCCACTGGACCTACAGAGCTGGCATTTGTTTCATATCCCCTTTATGTTCTGTGTTCAGAAAAGATGTGTAATGCAGAGGTGGAGCTGATACTTGTCAGCCTTTTATTTACATAAGCAGGTTTTAATGTATTTTTGGATCGGTTTATCAGCCCACTTTCTACCTACCTCTATAATTTGGTAAGTAGGTTGGACAGAACTTGATCCAACTTGAAATGCAGCTCCCCTTTGCCCTCACTGGACACTTGCCTACCTGCGTCTACTGAGTGAAAGACCCTGGTCCAATTTTGCACATACGAGAGATTTGGGCAACTAAAACGGTTTTTCTATTGAGTTGCAGCCAAAAGTCCCCACATGGTTTCAAGCCAAAACAAAAGCGGCCCCCCCTACCCCCCCCTCCCCCCCCCAAAAAAAATTTAAAATTAGCCCCCATCCATAGCCCCCCCCCCCCCCCCGAACAAAACTGGTCCCCATCTGTAGCCCCTCTCCCTGGACCTACCATACAATCCTGGTGGTCTAATTGATGTAGGAGTTAATCCTCTGTTGCTTCTGGCCATTCCCAGCTCCACAGTCAAAATGGCTGCTGTGACTTCCCATGGCAGTCACAGCAGCCAGTTGGAGATTGGATCACTCCTGCCTATGGCTGGCTCCAATTTCAAAATGACTTATTTTATTTTATATTATTACAATTTGTATCCCACATTTTCCCACCTATTGATAGGCTCAAATCTTACATAATTTCGGAGGGGGGGTTACAGGGCTCTGGTGTGAACAAATACAGTGTAGGAGTAGAGTTAAAGAGATTTAGAATGGTTCATCCCCAGCGGGTTACTAGAGTGGGTCATGTGTTGGGGATAGAGAACTGTTTGTTTTCTAGTTCATGTGTTGTATTTCATTGTTTTGTGTTTATATTGGTGCTATGGGGTATGCCTTTCTGAAAAGGTGAGTTTTTAGGGGGGGGGGGGTCGAAATTCTGGATGATTTGTGGTTTTCAGGTCTTTTGGTAGTGTATTCCAGAGCTGTGTGCATATGTAGGGAAAAACTGGAAGCGTATGTTGATTTATACTTCAGGCCTTTGCAACTTGGGAAATGAAGGTTTAGGTACGTTCTTGCTGATTCTATTGTGTTTCTAATTGGTAAGTCTATTAGTTTAGTCATGTAACTCGGAACTAATCCATGGATATTTTATGAGCCAAAGTGCAGATTTTGAAGGCAATGCGTTCTTTGATTGGTAGCCAGTGTAGTTTTTCTCGAAGGGGTTCTGCGCTTTCGAATCTAGTTTTTCCGTAGATAAGCCTGGCTGCCGTATTCTGGGCGATGTGAAGTTTCTTTAGGATTTGTTCTTTGCATCCCACATGTATTCCATTACAGTAGTCAACTTGGGTTAGTACAATTGTTTGAATCATACTACGAAAAATTTCCCACAAGAAGAATTATTTTACCCTTTTGAGTTTCCACATTGTGTGTAACATTTTCTTCGTAGTGGCGTTAGCTTGGTTCTCTAGAGTTAAGTTGTTGTCTGTGTTAATACCAAGGATTTTTAGGTTTTCCAAAATTAGAAGAGTATATTCTGGAATATGTATGGCCGTGGGGTGGGTTATGCAGTGTTGGGATGAGAGAATGAGGCAGTGTGTTTTTTCTTTGTTTGTTTGAATGTCCATTATGCTTACGCTGTTATGTTGTTGATTTCTGAAGGGTTCGATTTGAAAGTTATATATATTGTAACATCGTCCGCATACAGGAAAGGATTAAGGCCTTGTTTGAAAAGAGACTTGGCTAACGGGGGTCATCATTAGGTTGAAAAGGATGGGTGAGAGAGGCGATCACTGTGGAACTCTGCAGTCGGCTTTCCAGGGTGGAGAAATGTTCAAGTTTAACTTGATATGACCTTGTGGTTAGGAACCCCTTGATCCAATTAAGTATGTTCCCTCCTGTTCCTATCTTGTTGAGTATTCTTAGTAATATGTTGTGGTCTACCATGTTGAATGCGCACGACATGTCGAATTGTAGTAGGAGGATGTTTTTACCTAGTGCAATTTCTTGTTTGAATTTGGCCAGGAGACTGACTAGTACAGTTTCCATTACATTCATTCCCACTATTCCAGGACAAGTGGGTAGTTATGTCCATCGACCAGAAGGTGGAGATAGAGAATACAGAACTGAGCACCACTACATAGCTCCCTGCTAGCAGCTCAGCTCCTCAGTATCTTCTATCTCCAGCAGGTGGATGGACAGACTTCCTCTGTCTCTGGTTCTGAAGCCTTGCTCTGGTCCAGTTTGTCAACTGGTCCCCGGTTGAGCATAGTGAGCAGACATACCTGGTGGTGCTGGGTCCCTGACGTTCTTCCCCCCCCTGCTTCAGAAGATAAGGAACAGTGCAGTGAGTTTGTCGGGCCGGTGGTTCTGTGGCTGCCGTGACAGGGGGTGGCTGTGTCCCCTGGGAGCATGGACCCGGGGTAGTGTGTCTCTCTGTGCTTTGGGACTGCAGGTTGGGAGAACCATGGCCCACTTTTTTTTTTTTTTTTTTTTTTAGCTCCGTTCCCTACATTGGACTCAGTGTCTGCAGTCACCTTGAATTTTCCCTTCCTGGTTGCTGGCGGCATTGCCTCGCGGAATCTGCTAGATGAGAAGCTGAATCAGACCTTGTAGCCCGTCTTGGAGGTGTTTGTATTAGGAGCTGCAGGCTTCTATTGGTAGCCCTTTGTCTTTCCTGCTGCGGGCTGTCGGGTCGAGGGCTGCGGCATGGGCCTGTTTGCAGTGGCAGCAGCAGTCTGTTTCCCGGGGCAGTCCTTGGGCTGCCTGGTTGGAGGCATGTTTTGCCAGTCTGGTGGAAGCTGTGTATGACATGCTTCGGCCTAGGGGTATGTCTTTGGCATTCACCACAAGCTGTCAGTTCTGCCTGCGGCCATAGGCGGTGGTTGCCACCTCCAAGGCCTGCGTGGTCAGGTTTCCACTTTGGGTACATCCTCAGCGATTTTGTTGTGGAGCTCGGTGAGTCGGGCTCCAGCGTTTGCCAGGGGACGTTCCTCGTTCTTGGACTGCCCTGTGGGCTCGGCAAGTGCAAGGTTTCGTGTCAGCACTAAGGGTAGGCCTGATCCTCAGAATGTTGGCCAGAGGGCTTGGTTTCGAGCCTGGCATTCTCCCGGGGGACAGGGAACCAGCAGGGCACTCGGGGTGAGTGGCTGCTGTCTCCCGGCCATCCTTGGGTGGCCTGGCTGGCTGGCCCATCTGGGCTGACATGGAGCCGCTTTTGGGCATTTCAGGATATGTGGACTACTTTCTCCTCAGCTTAGGTGCTGGATTTTTGGGGTGCTGACGTCTGGCTGGCGTTCTTCCCTCTGGTTAGCCCTCTCTTCTTGCAGTCTCCTTGTCAGAGGGGGGCCTCTGTCTGCTCAGAGCGGAAGAGCAGTGGAAGTGCTGCTATCCTTTTTGGGCCATTGTTCCTGTCCTTCCTGCAGAGCGCTGTTTGGGTCGGTACACCATCCTTTTGGGGGTTCCCAGGAAGACGGGAACAGTGCAACCCATTCTGGATCTTAAGGGATCCACAGTATCCATTTTCGAATGGCGGCCCTGAGGTCTCTGATCGCCTCCGTTTGGGAGAGAAAGTTTCTCTCTGCTCTTGATCTCAGGGAGGCATACTTCTCTTTCCCGCTACGGGCTGTCTTTTCTGGACCCTGCCAGTTGGTTCCGTCGGACCCGAGGACCCTTTTTGAGGTCATGCTTATAGTGGCGGTCTTTCTGTGGAGACACAGGTTTTTGTGTTCTCCTGAACCTGGATGACTCCGGGTCTCCTCTTGCCTAGCCTGAGTAGAGACCCCTTCAGCGCTGGTCACCCCCCAGTTTTTCGGTTTGGGTGTTTAATTTCAACAGGAGTAGGCTGGCGCCAGCACGCCAACTTTTATTCCCAATGAACTTGAGTGTTTCTTCAGAGGGGCAGCGCTTTAAGTTAGCTTCCAAGTTTCTCGCTCCTGCTTTGTCACCAGCCACAGGCCTTGTATTTCGTGCAGGTCCTTAGATCTATGGCAGCGGCCATGAAAGAGGTTTCCTTCTCTCATGCGGCCACTTTATGGGGCCCTGCTCAGCCGCTGGTCTCAGGTTTCAGAGGGTGGCAGCAGCATCTGGCTCTTTTGCTCTCAGTGCATGACAGGGTTGCTGCTTACCCAGTCGTTGACCCTGGGACGGTCCTCCTTGAGCCTGCTTTGGGAGGTGATGTCTATGGATACCAGCTTCTCGGGCTGGGGAGTGCCCTTTGCTGGGGTTCCTTGGTGCAGGGCTCTTGGTCTCCAAGGAAGGCATTGGCCCTCTATCCTCTGGAGCTGCGTGCAGTTGAGCCGAGGTCTGAGGCCTTTGCCCCACTGTTGGGAATACCGCCGTTTGGGCCTTTCGGTCTTGCCTGAGGCGGTTGCCCTTTTTCGCCTCGCAGGGGGGGACTCCTAGCAGTTTGCTGGCGGGGAGTCCAGCTTGTTAATGGACAGGACAGTGAGACTTCGGGTTGTGCCTTCGACTGGTTTGGTGGGGGTCCCTCAATATGGAGACAGACCTGCTCAGTCGGTACGCTCTGGTTTCCAGCAGAGGGAAGCGGTTGGTCGAGCCGTTTTCAGCTGGTGGCCTAGTCCTATGTCTAGGTTCCTCTGTCTTCCACCGCCGGGCATAGGACTCTAGGGATCTATTCGCCCTGCGACGGTTGTGTCTGAGCGAGAGACCTCCGTATGCCTTCCCCCATGCTGAATTTAGCCCAGCGGTGGGGGAGAGTGGCAGACCTTTGGGGCAGGATGATCCTGGTCTCCAGCCTGGCCATGGCTTCCATGGTATGCAGATCTCGTGAGGCTCCTGGTTGGGGAGCCATTGTGATTCTCTCAGTGTCGAGGTCTTTTTGTCGGTGCCTAGTGGCCATGGAGGTTCCCTCCCCCCTTTCCTTTGGGCCTGTGGCCTGACCCTGGAGAGGGCTTGGCTGAGGAAGAAAGGTTATTCGCTTTCAGTGGTGGCTTCCCTGCTTCGGGCCGGGAAGTGCTCTTCCTCATTGGCGTCTGCCAGAATGTGTTTCTAAGTCTGGCATGCTGTGAGATTTTGGGTCGCTGTTACATCGTTTCTGGGCCATTTTCTGGCTTTTTGGCAGGAGGGAAATTCATGGGGCTAGTGCTGTAGGTCCAGTGGGGGTCCTGGTTTGCTTTCAGGGCTGCTTGCAGGAGTCTTCGTTAGCTGCTCCTTCTGGATTGAGTTCTTTTTCTGGTCCTTCGTGTGCTTCCCTGTTTGAGCCTGTTGATAGGTGGCCCTCATTCTATGGCACCATGGCTTAGTTGGCTAAAGCACCTGTCTAGTTCTCTCTTTGTCCACGGTGTTCTTTGAGGTGTTTCTGTCAACCTGCTCGCAACTCAGTCTCTTTCTCTCTTGGAAGGTTCCTTTATCCGTTTTTCGGAGGCAGGGGTCTCACTTGGGGCAGTACCATGCTTCTTGGCTTAGTGTTTGTTGGTCTTTTTCCGTAGTCAGTGGTCTGTTTTTTTGGAAGCTTCTGGTCTTTGCAGGGCGTTCTTGCATTTCACAGTTCCCGATTGTTTTTCGCCATTCATTTGGTCCTATTGGGCTGTTTGGTAAACAGCAGGGAGGTCTCATGTTGCCAAGGCTTTCTTTGCCCAGTGGGTGAAGGTGGCTGTGGTCTCAGCCTGTATCCTGAGAAGCACTTCTGAGGTTGAAGGCTCGCTCTCCTGGACATGTGGCTACATCTTGGGCGGAGGCTTCGTTGTCTTCTCTGATGGCTATCTGTAGGTCCGCGGTGTACGCTTCGCTGCATACCTTTATAAGTATGGTAGAATGGCTGGTGCCGCTCAGGCAGCAGCTACATTTGGGGCGTCAGTTCTGTGTATGGCAGATTCGGCTTCCCACTCTCGTAGGGATAGCTTTTGAGTGGGAAAGTGTGGGGTACAAATGTAATAATAAATAAATAAACATCCCACTTGTCCTGGAATAGTGGGAATGAACGTAATGGAAAGAGAAATTACCTGATAATTTTCTTTCCATTAGTTCTTTACACTATTCCAGGAGCCCTCCCGTGGTGCGACGCCTTTGTTGGTGGCTCTATATAGTCTTTGTATCCTGTTTTCCAGGGGCCTTATCTTTGAATGGTTCTTGGGGCTGGATATGTTGATTGCTGACCATGCGCCTGATTGGGTGTGTTTTCTTCCTTGCTTGAGGATGGATACTGAGGAGCTGAGCTGCTAGCAGGGAGCTATGTAGTGGTGCTCAGTTATTTATTGCATTTGTATCCCACATTTTCCCACCCCTTTGTGGGCTCAATGTGGCTTACAATACATCATGAATAATGAGAATACATGAGAAAGTTATGTATTCTCTATCTCCGCCTGCTGGTCGATGGACATTACTACCCACTTGTCCTGGAATAGTGTGAAGAACTAATGGAAAGAAAATTATCAGGTAAGACCTAATTTCTCCTTCTGTACTATGGAGGAGCCTTAAACCAGATACGATTCATGCAGTATTGAAAATTTGTCGATATATTCCGTGAGTTGTTTGGCTACGATACATTCCATCAGTTTGGTTGTAAGGGGGATGGATGCGACAGGACGATAATTGGTGGTTTCATTTGCTTTCTTCCTGGTGTCTTTCGGTAATGATGTGAGTAAGATGTTGTTTTTATACTTGGGGAATAGGACTTTCTGGAGCATGTAGTTTAGATGGGATGTGAGATCTGCAATGAATCAATCGGGGGATGATTTCATTAAGTAGTTGGGACATGCATCCAATTGGCAATGAGTGGTAGAGAGCTTCCTGGTCATCCGTGCAACTGTTTCATCTGTTATCCAGGTAAAATTTGACCAAGTTCGGTCTGCTGGGTGTTCACCTGAGTGTGGGTCTAGTACATCGGGGAAGGTATCAAGGTTAGTATTCTCCTGGGACATGGTTTTACGTAGGTTGGCAATTTTTTATTTGAAGTATTTGGCAAGTTCATTCGCTGGTGGAGTGTCTGTGTTTGATGTGGTAACTGGTTTGGTGTTTAGTAGTTCAGTAGCTTGTATATTTTCTTTGTTTCTTTGTAGTCTTTTCCCTATATGACCCCCTATGGCAGTTTCGGCAACTATTTTGATTGCAGAGCCAGCATGGACAGGTAGTGACTGGGGGTCACTCCTGCCTGAACTAGGCCACTCAACCACAAGGTTTTATCGGGTAAGCCCGGATGGGAGTCTGATTTTGTTCAGGGAGGTCGTGAGTGGGGCACGCCTTTGATTAGAGTGGGGAGGCAGATTGGGACCCTCCGAAATAACCGTCTGCTTCCCAGATGCCTTGAAGTTTTCTTTCCTGACTCTTCTTCCCCATTCCAGTATAAAATCAATCAGATTGGCCCAGAAGCAGGATGTTGGGGGTGCAGTTACATAGTGACCTTCATTTCCTACAAGAAAAGTTCACCGATTGTTTTAAATGACACCGGGTAAGCATGAAAAGTGTGGGAAGGAGGTTGAACATGTAGCGTCAGTTCTTTGCTGAGCAGGACAAATCGGGTACACAAACGAGTGGCATCCTTTGACAGCACTGATGCAGATTTTGCAGCGCTCATTAAAAAAAATTTTAAAATCCCTACTTTAAACAAGCATGTGCAGAACTTAATGTAAAGACAGTACCTCGTGATTTTGTTAGTGGGTTTTTTTTTTTTTTGGGGGGGGGGGGGAGGCTCCTCAGGTCTGTTTTTGACCTTTGCTGCTAAACTGTTCATCATTTTTCTGCTCAAAATCACCCTCCCCCTGAAATGTTTTTTTTTCTTCCCTCTACTTTTTCTTTTTTAACTGCTTACACCTAAATATATATCATGCAATCAAAATTGCAGAAATATTTGAGAGTACAATCAAAAATCTATTTATAATCAATCTCAGACAATTAATACCAAACTATGCCTTCAAGAATATAGCCCACAAATTCAGGAAAGAGTGAGAGAAACTCTGGAGCAAGATAAGTATGGGGAAAGAAAAATAAAATAAAAGCACAAACTAGCAATAACCAGAAAACGTCTTTAATCAAAATCTGATACTAGGCATTATCATTAATAGGACTAGATAATGCCTTCATGAAATCAATCAAAAATTATAGTTATGAAGGCTTGTAGAAAAATTAGTATTTACAAGGAAAACAGACAACAAAAGTAGCCCCAGTATCAAATACATGATAGCACATGACCAAGAATTTCTTCAGACGGTCTTTAGATCAAAGTTCCAAGTTTTGATATATCACCTATAATAAAGATATCTAAGCAGTTTATTGTAATTACAACATAATGGAGGGAATAGACTACAAAAAAAATGCTAAGAACAAGAACATTACAAGTGAAATAATAAGGGAGAAACAAATGGAGAGGTTAAAATTCTCACAGAGCCAGATGGTAAGAGTCAGTAAAGATAAAGGGCATTGAGATCTGGACCACAGCACAAGGCCTGAGAGAAGTATTATGCCTTAATTAGAGACCTAATGTAATGGGGGAGAATGTTCCAAAGAGTTGGTTCTGAGGCACTGAAACAAGAATTCCAGGTGATGTCTAAGAAGTTTTGGCAAAAACTAGGAATAACTAGCAGATGATGATATTTGACAAATAAGGGAAAAGCCATATTTTCCGGCTGATAAATAAGATTGTACTTTTCCTAAGATGTAGGTATAGAATGATGTCCTTATTACTTGGGAACACAAAAGGAATCAACAGAGTTGCTCTTGAGTCTCTTCTTTTATAATCTACTTGAGAAAAGACATTAAATTCAAACTATCAATGGACACATCCACAATACTCCTTTTATTTGATCATTCCCTCACCGGGTTCCTTCACAGATGGGGCCTAGTAAATCTTAATGCAGGGAGTGGAATCCCCTCATCAAGAAGAGCTTTTTAGATTTAAAGAGTTCCAGGGGAAGAAGCATGGGGACATCTGAAAAATTCCAAGACCCACAATAGACTTGGTTAGACCACAGGAACCCAGGCAAACTGTCCCTCAAATCTGTCTTTGAATGCTCTGAACTTTAAGAATTACAGTACGAGTTTATCATTTAGTAATGCTAGATAAGAAACAGATTTGCTCTATTACAGCGATAGCATGCTAGGTGATATTCAGGGTAATGCTGGCAGGTTAAATCAGTATTACTGTTCTCTTAAACCCTATAATTGCTGTGGTTACCTCCAGAAAGCAAGGCACAGATATCCCGTTGAGGTTGCTATATACACTTCTGCAGACGCTACATCTTGTGATATCCCACTTCTCACTCAGGGTGACCTGGTTCTCAATATGCAAATCATATGCAGATTAGTGTGCTACCCCTTCTCACTCAGGGTGACCTGGTTTCCACTCAGCAAATTAAGCAGGTCTCACCAACTGCATATTTCTCAGGCAACTCTTTATTCCAGCCCCTGGGCACACTTCTTTTAGCTTAACACTTTATACTTCCATAGGTCTTCACCCTGAGCCTCCCCACACAGATACATGGGCTCAGTACTATACCAATACTTTGGGGACTCTCAACCCCAGGCTTTGCAGCCTGCTTCTCTCAATACTTTGGACACACAGTCCTAGACACACAGTCTCTTCATCTTCGGACACACAGTCCCTCTTTAGACACACAGTCTTTTCATCTTGGACACACAGTCCCTCTTTGAACACACAGTCAAACTGTAATGCTTTAGGACTTCTTACCCCAGGACTTTCAGCCTGCCGATCTCCTTTGGATCACCCAGTCCACCCCCAAGTCCATCAGGTTAGCCAGTATCTTTCAGGGGCTCTCTCTTCTTCTGCTCGCTAGCTCACTTCCCCTCCTTTCACAACTCAGGTGGGGTATAAAGTGGTTAATTAGCTACCCAGGACCCAGCCCATAACCACCTGCACCTGTGGACCTCCCAGGGCTCTCTCCGGTCCTAGCGGCCTCCACCTTCTTCTCACGCCCTCTAGTGGCCTACACCCTATAGGACACCCTCTTACTTATCACAATCTCCAGCATCTTCCTTTTTAGCATCACCCTGAACACAAACTCGGACTTCTCCCACCAAAATCCCAGTTCCCACAGGATTCATTATTGGAGTGTCTCCAGGCATGAAAGAGCAGTGTCTTAACCCTGGGAGGTCTTGATGCAGCAAGACCATTGAGACTCGAGGAAACTTTCATCTCAAGCTGTATCACTGCTGCTCCATAGCCTGCAGCAGAAAGACTAGTTCCCAGGGTAATTTAAGATAGAGAAAAATGCTCTGAAATCAGTTTGGTTGGTGAGGGAACTACAAGCTTTCTCAGTGAACCTTTCCTTTTGTCCATGACAACATAAAGGTGCAGAACAGAAAGCCTCAGCTCAGTTGTCTACAGGATTCATTCAACTTTAGGATTGCAAAAGATGATTCCAGAGGCCAGTTTGTTCCTTGGGCCATCCTCAGTGGGCTTGAGGCCCCATATTCTGTCCACCAAATACATGAGAAGAACACCAGAGAGATAGGTGACTGACAATTCTTTGAGAAATTTATCTGAATGATTTTCATAGGTACGTCAAAGCCTCGCCTATATAGAAACCAGTAAGACCAGTATGGGAGGTCTTTTGGGAAAAGCTTCTCTTGGAAGCCTTACCAGATACTGGCACAGAGGAAACTTTGTCCTTAACCACTACACCAATCAGGAGGAAGGAACAATGTCCTCACCACCACCACCAGCCAGAAGCTCCTGCTCACCATGGTGAACATCTGGAGAACATTGATGTATCCAGATTAGTCTGATATGCTGAAAATTCTGGCCCATTACCTCTGTTCTGGAAAATCTCACATGTCTAAGGTTAATATAGAAAATGGCTAGGGGGTTCTTCACACTGTAAAAGGATAGAGGACTTGGGGGGTGTCATTGATCTGTTGCACTACATCAGTGCACTTAAAGAAACAGTAGCAGTTCTTGTTCAAAGGCTGCTCCAGAAGCTGCAGTCAGGGATGTGGCAGAATCCAGGTTTTTGTGCCTCTGTAGCAAGGAAGTTAGATCTTTGGTATAAAGTGCAAATAAGTCCAAGATTCAACAACATACAATTGTTACATTATTTCTTAGTGGTAGAATCCACCTTGAAAAAAATCAATATTACGGGTAAACAATTTCACTTCCTCTGGACACAGTGACACACTGCTGTTGAAACCAGTTGTTTTTTGTTTGTGTTTAATGTAATGATTCCTGTATGTTTCTTTCATGGTGGCCATGTATGTCCTGCAGACAGAGAAAGTTGCACAAAACCGAAGTCTTTAGCTGTAGTATATGTCCTACTTAGGGGGCCTGTGCAATCCCCCTGCACTCCTACTGTAGCTATACATATTTGGAGTTTGCCAGAGCACAAAACCTTGTTAAAGCAAAGGCAAAAAGGCACAGACAAAAATAATGCTGCAGAGTTTGAGCATAGCACAACACAATGAGTTCAGTCCTGTGAGAACATGAATCGGGTTAGAAGTCCAGATCATGGCAGCAGCACTCCTAGAGGCTTTGTTTCTAAAGTGCCAGCAAGGACTAGTGTAAGGTTTGGTTTTCAACTGCTATGTAGCTGGGCTTTCTGGAGTTAATTTACATGCTGAATTTGGGGAAAGATTCACATTCCTTCAAAGGCACTATTAATGTTGGAAAGTTATTTATGAGATGTCCTATTTCTGCTATGACAGGCATCAGAACATGCATATCTGCTAGGAACGATATTACTCTGATGCTTTTCACTTTATGGTAATGCTGACAAGTAACACAGTGTTAGAAGCTGCTTCATCAGAGAGGGCTGCAATTTTCCCCATCAGTACTTCTAACTCATAAGAGCTGATTCCAACCTCAGATTGTACATAGCAAAACTCAAATAACCAGCAAAAGAACTTGAGCCCCATGTAATAAAGCAAACCAACCTAAGCATGCATTTTTCAGCAATAGTTTTACTCCATATTAAATACAAGTTTCAATGCTGAAAAATGCCCATTAAAAGTGTTTCAGGTGTATTGCACTGTCCATGCAAATGCATGGAGAAAGAGCCTTTTTTTTAACATCTCTGTGCTGATTTTAACACCAGCCCTAGATGTGAAGTTTTTAATGTCCATTTATTTCAATCCTGAAACTTTGGCTCTTCAAACTGGGGACTCCTAGAGGAGGGGATCCTCAAATTAGGTCCCAGGAGACTTGAGCTTGGGCTACCCTACCAATCATACTGGCCTCCCAATGATCACCCCATTCTTGCTTATTGATTTAAGTGCTGCCCCCTCTTTCATGCTTCTGGCTGCCATTCAGCTAAAGTCAGTGATTTCAGCTGAACCCTTGCCCATTTAAAAATGATAGCACCAACTAATTGGAGGAGATGGTGCCATTCATATTAATAAATACGGATGGGGTGACCGTTGTGCTACTGGGTGAATGGGGGTTTTCTGGGCCCTGGGCAGAGACTCTAGGAGTGTGAGACCACACATTGTTAATGAAGTTTGAGCAGAGTGGTGGTTAGGAATACAAATTTATATATATATATATATATATATATATATATATATATATATATATATATATATATATATATATATATATAAAATCTTTTTTTAAGATACATTACAATATAAGTTTACTGTTTCAGGTGTTAGTTTTTTAGCAAGTGAGCAAAGTGTGTTCTAAAGAATAGAACACATTCTAACACTTTACTGCATCAGGCACTTGATATTTCAAATCTTCAGAGCCATCACAGTGTTCTGTGCAGCCTCTGTCCCCTCTGCACAGCTGTCTTGTGCTGTAACACTGGAGGAGAAGCCCTTAGTTCTGTTTCTATTGTTATTCATGATAAGAAAAGGTAGTAATAGTACTTAGCATTTTTATAGTACTATTGGATGCATAGTTCTCTGTACAATGGTGATACAATAAGTCCTTTCCCCAAAGACCCTACACTTTAGTCAGGGGGTTCTTAACCCAGTCCTCAGGACATAGGCAGCCAGTCAGCATTTCGGATAGTCATGGGGAATAGCCTAAAAACGTGCCTGTATTCTGAGAGGACTGGGTTAAGATGCACCAGTTTAAGTGGATACCTGAGGCACAGGAGATTAGACATATTCAAGTACACAAGGAACATCAGGGGAGATGCAGGATTTGAATTCTGCCTTCCTTAGTTTGCCACCCATTTCTCTAACCAGTAGGCCACTTCTTATGAACTTTGAGATTTTGTGCACTATTTCATGCCACGCCACATATGTGCTTTCAGATTAGAATGATTAGATGTGGCTCACTAAACATCACTTCTACTTTATAGCATGTTTGTGTTCAGTGCATTGTACTGTACATCACTATTGACTGCTCTTAAGAGTAAACAGCAGCATATTTGACCATCAACAATGGTCCATCATGAATTATTTTCTCACACCTCATGTTTCCCGCTTCCTTTGGAGATTTCGTGGCTGAGAAAAGAGTTGTGAGATTCTCAGTTTTGGAGTGAGTTGCACAGATAAGCATCTTCCAGATAACTTTGTATACATAATGTATATAAAATGGGATGTAAGTACAGTGCAGTCTGCTTAAGTGCAAGGGTCTGGGACCAAAGAAATACATGCAGTTAACCAGAGCGTGCACTTAACCGTTGTGACCCAAGGAAGCTTGACATCTGATAAACATGTACAGTACTGTTATGCGTACAGTATACAGTCTCCGTTAACTGACGTTAGGCTTGTTATGGTATAAGCTAATTGTCAGAATTAAATGTGTAAGCAGAGTTATTGATTTTACTGGATCAGTTATACCAATATAAAAAGACAGCTTTAAAAAGACAGCTTTAAAAGACATATTGAAAATGCAGCAGAAACTGGCTTTCATTTCAAGCCCATCCTCTTTCCCCATCCCTTTTTCTGGGAACTTCTGATAGCAGGGCTAGGCAATTACAAACACTTAACAGAGACAAAAGGTAGCTTTCTTCTCCTCCCATCTGAAACAAAGCATGACTAGGTGGATACCTGAAGGCTCATCAGGACATCTCCGAAAACCAAAGACCCAAGAGACAGAAAGTCTGGAGAACCCATTGAAGACAAAGACTTCAGAGGAAAAGCATAAACAAGGCATTTGGTTGTTGCCTCAGATATGTATATCTGCCCCCTTCCATCAGCTATCAGGGAGGACATGTGCAGTAAGCAAAGACTTGTAATGTGATCATATGAACAGACTGAAACCTGTGCAAAAGCCCTCAAGCTATAGAAAAGCCATTTGCCAGCAGATATCCAGGAAACATGTGACCATGCTTCCCTGCAAACTACAATACCCAAGATCTCCTGCAAACTACAATATCCAGGACTCAGGGAACATTATATAAGCCTGGGAGCAGCCCAGCTAGCCAGTTTTTCTCTTCTATCCTGCATCTTCCTGGGACCTGCAGCTCACCTGCCTGCCAGCTATGAGGACCTCTTCTGCAACCATGTGCTTACCTCATGCTGTTCATACTATGTAACAAGGACTTGTAAGTAACATAAGTTTTGATCTAGACCTGCTACCGTACTTTACTTAAGTATAGATTATCTGTAAAGATCTGTAAGACCTACCTCTGGTTTGGTTTGCAATATTGTTTTTCTGAAGCTAAATAGATGGTCTTTGTGTCCTGGGTGCATGACTTTAAATCTGGAAACGCAGGACAGTGCATTTCAACAGACATAATATTTAATTCATTGCAATTGTGATTATTGTTGCTTTAATTGGCAACTGGTGGAGAATTTATATATATATATATATATATATATATATAATTAATTATAAACACTAGTGAGTGTTCTAGAGCTCTTCCCTCAAGATAAATCATTTCTTGTAACAGGCTTACTTGAAGTAGTCAGTCATAGTCCTCTGTACACTATTGTGTCTGAGTTCCATAGACTACGTCTGCCAGATGGTAAAAACTGTCATAGCACTGACATCTAGTGGCCTCCAGATAGCCCCTCAAGGTGTTGACCTCTCCAGCGCTCTTGCAAAAGTGACAGGAGGTTGTTGAATTTCGTCAGCATGTGCCTCGCTTATCATTTCATCATCTGTTTCATCATCAGCCGTTTCCTGCATGTAGGCGCATATCTCGCATCAAGTGCTGTCATCAGCTGTTTGTAGATCTTAATCAGCTACATAGTGATTTAACTCCTCTTCAGTATCACAGGCTGGGATGTCAATAGGCCTGTTCATCTGACGCATTTGCAAGAGCTGCACGTGTTTCGTCCCTCTCCACATCCTTAAAGCTTGCCCGCTTGTAGCAGTTCACAATGGTTGCCTCTGTAACATGATTCCAGGCTTCTTTCTGCATATGTAGGGAATCCAACAGTGATAGATTACGAGCCAGTTCAACAGCACGATTATCCTTGCCAGTCTGGTCATCCATAACGCTCATCAGACGACATAGCACAAGAGCCCCGATAATGTTGTTTGAAATTGGCTATTATGCCCTGATCCATAGGTTGGATCAGAGAGGTAGTGTTTGGTAGCAGAAAGACCATCTTGACGTTAGACAGCCTGACATCATCACTGTGTGCATCACAATTATCACAAGCAACTAAATCTGAAGCTTTTGTGCCCGCATTCTAGTGTCTAACTTCTTTAGCCACTGCTTCCAAATTTCCCCAGTCATCCATGAATTTGCGTTACGTATGAGACAGGAAGTCGCTTAACATTCTTGAAGCAACGGGGGCTGTTTGCTCTTTCCAATGACGAGAGGTTCCAACTTCTCACTCCCATCCATATTGCAGCAAAGGAGGATCGTCAGTCGATCCTTCGACTTTTTACTTCCTGTAGTTTCGGCTTGTTTGAATGCAAGTGTTCCATCAGGAATCGCTCGCCAGTAGAGACCAGTTTCGTCAGCATTGAAAATGTCATGAGGTGCAAACTCGTTCAAGATGATAGGAAGAACTGAAACAACCCAATTTTCAGCAACCAAAGTCATCAGCGTCTTGTTTTTTCACCATGCTGTTTCTTGAATTTTATGTTGTTCCTCTCCTTCCATCTTTCCAACCACACATTACTAACTGTATGTGATATATTGTTACGATAATGTCAACAAATCTATGTAAGCCACATTGAGCCTGCAAATAGTGGGGGAATGTGGGATACAAATGCAATAAATAAATAAAATAAACCATCCAACAGTGGCTTGAATTCAGTTAGTCCTTCAGCTAGCTGATTAGCTTTCTCCATAAGCAGTGGACCACTGACAGGAAAACTGTCTGCTCCTAACTTGAGAAAACCACCAAAAAAAGAGCATCTTCTACATCCTCAGCTTTCCCGCCCATTTACGTTTCCTGTGTGATTTGTATTGTTTTGCCAGTCTTCCAGAAGCTGATCTTTCTGCTTCAAGATACCTGAAATTTGACTGGGATTGACACCAAATTCTTTACCAATAGTTATTTGACTTTGTTTGTTTTCTAATTTTTAAGAACTTGTATTTGTTCAGCCAGTGGTAAAGTCTTAAAGTTGTGCAATGGCGATGACGACTCCAGTGTACCACTCTTAACAACTTTCATTTATTCTGCCTGTGGCAGTTAACCAATGAGATTTCAAATTTAATGCCCCTTTGTCACGTGTCAATCGGCTTCCATATTCCGTGCGTGCGCTTATGCAGAGTCTTTCCTGCAGAGGAGCAGTCTTAAACCATGCATATAAGCGAATCTTGCACTTATCAGTGGTGCACTAAACCGAAGTTTGTCCCCATAGAAATTGGTGGCGCCAAAAACGGCACTGAAGTACGGCATGCAGTTAAACAGAGCATTCGCGTATCCGACTTGCACTTAAATGGAGTGCACTGTATATGGAAATTGTAGTTTCTTTAGAAATAAAGCTTTTTCACGTCATTATTTCTCTGTACCATCATAATATGCTTAACAAATACTTCCTAACAGAAAACCCACATTACAAACTTACCAATACTTTTATATTGGACTTGCATCAAAAGAAGGTTGCTAAGAATAGGCAGATCACTTTATCAGCATCTCACCTTCAAAGCATAATTATTTTTTAAATGAATATATTTCAAAATTCAGTTGAAACTAATAATTTTCCAAATATATAAACATAGTCACTTATCTTAATGCAGAGAGATCTCAACAGCAACAGTCATGGTCTGGACATGGCACTAAATTTTTAAAAAGTTCTGCATCGGAGAGAAATTCCACAAAGAACAGTCCTTATGTAGATAAATATCTTTAAAAATAAACATGGTTTCTACTGCTAAATAGTGTGGTCTTTGCTATTTTAAGGTTACAGAAAATATATGAATTGATTATGCTTCAGTGAGACGCCGATAAAGTGGTCTGCCCATTCTTAGCAATCTCTTTTCAGTGAGGGTCCACTATAAAAATATTGGTAAGTTTGTGATCTGGGTTTTCTGTTTATGTTGATATACTTATTGCTTCCCAGAAGGCTTCTGAAAAATAAATTTTGTTTAGGATTGAGTGGTAAATACTTCCTGTCAGCACTGAGTATGTAATCTATATGTCCTGGGTGTAAGAACATAAGTGTTGCCATTTGTACTGATTTTATTATGTAGTTAATTCTAGTTTGCTGTGCTTTCCTGTCATGAATGGAATTCCTATGTTTGTTTGTTTGTATACACTAGTTGTTTTTATACATATGTAAACCGTTCTGTTTTGCAGTTGCAATAAGATACGGTATATAAATTAACATAAAAAAAATAGTGGGACAGACCGAAGGTCCATCAAGCTCAGTACCCTGTTTCAAACAGGAACCAATCCAGGTTACAAATGCCTGGCAAGATCCCAAAACATAACATAGTAACATAGTAGATGATGGCAGAAAAAGACCTGCATGGTCCATCCAGTCTGCCCAAGAAGATAAATTCAATGTGCGCTACTTTTTGTGTATACCTTACCTTGATTTGTACCGTCTGCCCAGCAACTATCCCCTTTATAATTTTTGTTGCCCTTCTCTGTACATTTTCTAATTCCACTATATCTTTTAATGAGATGCAGTGACCAGAATTGCATACAGTATTCAAGATGTGGTCACACCATGAAGCAATATAAAGGTATTTTAACAGCCTCATTTTTGTTCTCCATTCCTTTCCTAATAATACCCAACATTCTATTTGCTTTCTTAGCTGCTGCAGCACACTGAGCAGAGTATTTCAACGTATTATCAGCTATGACACCTCGGCCCTTTTCCTGGTCGGTGACTCCTAATGTGGAACCTTGTATCATGTAGCTATAGTTTGGGTTTTTCTTTCTCACATGCATCACTTTGCACTTGCTCACATTAAATGTCATCTGCCATTTGGATGCCCAGTCTCTGAGACTCGTAAGGTCCTCTTGCAATTTTTCACAATCCTTCAATTTAACAACTTTGAATAACTTTGTGTTGTCAACAAGTTTAATTACCTCCCTAGTTATTCCCATATCTAGATCATTTATAAATGTTAAAAAGCAGCAGTCCTAGCACAGACACCTGCGGAACCCCACTATCAACCCTTCTCCGTTGAGAACACTGACCATTTAATCCTACTCTGTTTTCTATCTTTTAAGCAGTTTTTAATCCACAATAGAATACTACCTCCTTGACTTGACTTGAAATTTCCATTGTCTAGCTTTCTTACCATAAGTTTTCTGTCGTCTCTGGGCTTTTTCTGAATTCTCCCGGGCAGACTCAAATGTTCTCCCTATTGTCTCTCATTGTTGGCATGCGTGGAGGGGCATAATCGAACGCGAACGCCAATCTCCATGGGCGTCTATGTCCAAAAACGGGTACATGAAGAGGCGGGACAGACCATATTATTGAAAAAATGGATGTTTTTCAGCTGGGCGTTTTTTTTTAGCGATAATGGAAACTAAAAACACCCAGCTCAAAAACGTCCTAATCCGAGCCATTTGGTCATGGGAGGGGGCAGGATTCGTAGTACACTGGCCCCCCTGATATGCCAGGACACCAACTGGGCACCCTAGAGGTCAGGCGTTGGACTTCAGAAAAAGCTCCCACATGCATAACTCCCTTACCATGGGTGCTGAGCCCCCCAACCCCCCTCCCCCAAAAACCCACTACCCACACTGCTAAAACACTACATAGCTGTTAAGGGTGAAGGGGGCACCTACATGTGGGTACAGTGGGTTTTGAATACCTCCCATTTACCAGCACAAGTGTTACAGGTAGGGGGGATGGGTCTGGGTCCACCTGGCTGAAGTGCACTGCGGTACCCACTAAAGTGCTCCAGGGACCTGCATACACGCAGGCCTCTAGGACTTGTTGCTGCTATATAACGTTGGCACACCAGTTGACACCTGAAGATTAATCTCTCCAAAAACGTCCTTTATTGGAATAAGCCACGTCTTACCTCACAGTTAACTGCAGATCAGAGGTTGTGCCCCCACTGGCAACGAGTCTCCTGGTACTGAGATGAGCAGTAGGTCAGAGCTGGCAGAAGTGCTGTACAATGCCCTCTTTCAGCCACATTCAAGGGAAGAACTAAGTTCTATAACGTGGCTAACATGTGAAAGGGATCTAAAACTGGCTTACAAAATGGCCACTACCACATGGACTACCGGAAACAAAACAGGGCACACTCTGACCCAGTAAGCAGAGGGAGAAAGCACCATGGGAGTAGAGCCTACCAACTACCAACATCGTGAGCATGTAACACAAGCTAGTGAAATCACGGAGCCCAATACCCTACAACCACCACAATGCATTGCTGATGTGACTATGCAGTGCCCTTAACAGAAAAGGTGTCACACTCACTTGAGACCCACATCAGAACCAGAAAAGGCTGTCAGAGGATAGAACACATTCTGCTGTCATGGAGGTGGGTACGGCATTTGAGGCTGGCATTAAAGGCTGGAAAAAAGGGTTTTAAAGTGGGGTTTTTTTGGAGTCCGGGGAGGGTCATCCCCGATTCCCTCCAGTGGTCATCTGGGCAGTTGGGGCACTTTTTTGGACTTGTTCGTGAAAAAAAAGGGGTCCAAAAACAGTGATCCAAAATTGCAGTCAAAATCCTTTTTTTTTTTTCGATTATCAGGTAAGATGCCCAATCTCTCGGCGATAACCCATACCCAAGTTTCCGCCTTTACCACGCCTCCGACACGCCCCCGTCAACTTTATCTGTTTCTGCGACGGATTGCAGTTGGAAATGCCCAAAATCGGCTTTCGATTATACCGATTGAGCGTCCACGGTGAGGAAAGACGCCCATCTCCCGGTTTGGGTTAGCAATATAGGCGTTTTTTCGATTATAAGCAGGATAGTCTAGTATTGAGTTGACTGGGTCTGCCTTCTCTAACCCAGGCTTCCTGGAGTACTTCCATTAATTTCCAGGGTTGTCTCCAAACCTTAGTTCAATAGGATAAAAATCCCTTTTGCCTGAGGTACCTCTCTAAAAGCAAACAAAATGTATGGAAGCATTTGAGTCCTAATCCTTAATATTTTCCCCTAAACATTTCTTAACCATCTGTACCAGGCTCTGATTTAACAGTTCTACTAAACCAGCTGTTTGGCGATGATAAGCTATGGTTCTTATATGTTTAATTTCATACATTTGGCCATACCTCTTGTAGCATGGCCAAATGTAAAACTAGTTCCCCTAGTTGTAAATAGCTCACTCGGGACTCCTACCTTGTAGAAGATTCCTAGTAATGCTCGGGACTATCACTTTTCCTGTTGTCTTTCTAAGGGGAATGGCCCAATAATACCTGGTGCCATTATCCACCATAACTAGTATATCTTTTGGCCCCCCAGTACTATGGACTATCAGAATATCCCTTGCACCTGGAGAGGTGCTGTGACTGGAAAAATGCTGTACATTGATATAAAACCTGTCTCCCAGTCAAGGTGGTGCCAAGAGAGACCAATATTGTGGCCCCTCAAAAGTCACAACATTGGGATAACCAGTTATTTGTCATTCGACAACCCCTACCAGATGCATCGCTAACCAAGCTGCAGCTTGTGATTTCAGTATAAAAGAGGCTGTAGATCTGGACAAAAGGGGCCCTGCATGCATCTGTTTGAAAAGCTGCCCTGCTCTATGGTCTGACTGACCTGGCTGAAGAACACCTTGCCTACCTGCCAAGACTCCTGCCACCTACTGATTATCCAGTCTGTCTTCATTCAGGTTGTATAAGTGCTGTCATTGCTCTTGGGTTAGCACTAGCTGAAATAGAAGCCTCTCTTAGAGTTTTGTCTGTGCGTGTTTGCTTCAGTCTAAATAAAGATAAGACTATGTCATTATTCTTGCATCTCTTTCACTGTTTATGCTGCTATGTAAATAAGCATATGCTATTTTAAAATCTTGAAAGTAAAACCTGTAACTTCAGTTGACAAAAAATATATGTGTACTCATGTCTCAAAAGAACGTAAAAACGTGGGAGGCACAAAGGATAATCCTTTTCACAACACTGAAATCTCAGTAGCAGATAATGTTGTAGAGGAAATATTAGAGATGCAATTCCGCATGCGGAGTGACATTCTTGCCTTTCAGCAATAGTTACTTTAAATTGGATGGGGAACCCTCCCCTGACCGATCCACTGACCTCATAGTTTTCCTCTCCCGAAGACTCACTTATTGTTTCCTTCCTTTACAGGATTATAAGTCTTATTCATCCAAGAATACACTAACCTTGTGTATAATCTGTTTCATCACACCTATATTTCTGAATCGTCGGACTTTTTAATTCCTGACGATATGTCACCATGTTTTTGTAATTTTTGATATTGTTGCTCAAAATCAACTAGATTTTCAAATTGGAGTATATAGCACTAAAGGAAGAGGTAAATATAATACTCATCTGAGAGACCTGGTGGAAGGAGGACGATCAATGGGACACTGTGTTATCAAGGTATAAATTAATTGCAATGATACAGTGGATCAAATTGGAGGGGGTTGGTGTTATATGTTAGAGGAATTGAGTCAAACAAATATTCTATATGAAAACAGCAGCATGGAATCCTTGTGGATAGAAATTTCCATGTGTGAAGGAAAGAGTATACTGGTATTGCTGTACTATTGTCCACCGGACAGAATAAACAGACAAATGAAATGTTTACCAGAAATTAGGAAGCTGGCAAAATTGGGCAACCTTATAATGGAGATTTCAATTACCCAATAATTGACTGGCTAAATGTTAGATCAGGGTGCATTAGGGAGGTATAATTCTTAGATGTAATAAATACTTCCTTGGAGCAACTGGTCCAAGAATCGACAAGCGGGAGGGCTATTTTAGATCTAGAACGTAGTGGAAGGCAGGGCATGGTATGAGAGGTAATGGTGTTCGGTCCACTGGGAAACAATGATCATAACATAAATTTGAATGATATCTGAAGTCACTAAGGAAATTTAATGTAGCACCATTTACTTTTTAAAAGGGCAACTATGACGAAATGAGGAATATGATTAAAAAGAAGCTAAAAGGGTTGGCTGGCAAAGGTTAGGACTTTAAAGCAGGCATGGACGTCGTTTAAAATCACTACAAAATAATCAAAGGATGTGGAGTCAATCAAATGAAAAAACACTGAGAAGTTCCGGAGAGGAGGACATTTCTCTAGTAAGTAAACGCTTTTGTGCTTTGGGAACTTAAAGATTGGGGTTTCTAAAGGAGGAATTGTAGGTTAGTGTAGGCAAATAAAAATATAAAAAGCAAATTTTATCAACTAATCTCCATAGTCTTTTCCACTTAGTTTTTAAAACTTTGTACCACAGCATTAACCAGATAGCAGGCACTGCAGGATCTAGTTTAGTCTTCCCACCCACAGGACAACTCTTCATTTATAGTCAGTTATTGTAATTAGGGTAACAAGCAAGGAGTGCTCTTACAGAGTTTTAAATACATTTCATTACATCTAAGAAGGAAACACTAAATAAATCATACAATGTACTATATAAACTAAAAGACACTTATATTAGGCTAATATCCTTAATACTGTAACAAGTTTAAATTATTGAAAAACTCAAAACACTAAGATGGACATCAGCAGTCCAGCAGCGAGAGGGGTGCTATCAGTCTTTTGCATTGAGTGTCACATGTATGATTATCTCCCAGTTGGTGAGATGTTATAGTGTGTGCCCGATGCAAAGAGCTCCTAGCTCTCAGGGAACGTGTCCGTTCTCTTGAGGCTAGAGTAGCAGACTTGGTGGAGCTGAGGGAGACAGAGAGGTACATAGAGGAGACCTACAGCGATGTTGTAGAGAAGTCCCACTGCCAGGCTGGTAGCCCCTGTGCTACCTTGAAGGAGGGAGGTCTCCTAGAAAGAGAGCATCACCCTGGTGAAGTAGGAAGTACTCCTGTAGCCAGGACCTGCCCACCAGTGGATGTACTATTCTCTCACACTGAGGATATGTCGCAAAGTGCTGCCCAGGAGGTTCTGGAAGCCAAATTTAGGCTGTTAGGTAGAAAGCTCAAATCCAGATCATCTAGGGTAGCATTTTCTGAAATGCTACCCGTTCCACGCGCAGGGCCCAAGAGACAGGCAGAGCTCCGGAGTCTCAATGCGTGAATGAGACGATGGTGCAGGGAGGAGGGTTTTTAATTTGTTAGGAACTGAGCAACATTCTGGGGAAGGGGAGGCCTATTCCGAAAGGATGGGCTCCACCTTAACCAGGTTGGCACCAGGCTGCTGGTGTCGGCATTTAAAAAGGAGATAGAGCAGCTTTTAAACTAGAAATGGGGGGAAGGCCAACAGTCGCTCAAAAGTGCATGGTTCGGGATAAGGTATCTTTCAAAGATATCACCAAAACAGGGAAGATAGGGTATCCTGATAGGTTGCAAAGGAGACCGTAGTAGATCAGGTGTCAAATAAAAATCAGACAAAAGATTGCAAATTAATACTGTCAAGTACTAAGTATGATGTAAATAGGAACAACAAACATAGTTTGAAATGTCTATATGCGACTGCCGGGAGCCTAAGAAATAAGATGGGGGAGTTAGAATATATTGCACTCAATAAATATTAGATACAATAGGCATCTCTGAGACCTGGTGGAAGGAGGAGAACCAGTGGGACACCGTCATACCGGGGTACAAATTATATCTTAAATTATATCGTAGTGATAGGGTGGATAGAATTGGTGGAGGGGTAGCATTGTATATTAACGAAAGCCTTGAATCAAATACATTGAAAATTCTGCAGGAAACAAAACACTTCTTGGGATCACTGTGGATTGAAATTCCATGTTTAAAGGGGAAAAGGATAGTGATAGGAGTGTACTACATCCACCTGGCCAGGATGAACAGACGGATGCAGAAATGTTAAAGGAAATTATGGACAAACTGGGCAACACAATAATTGTGATTTCAATTTCCCCGATATTGACTGGGTAAATGTAACATCGGGGCATGCTAGGGAGGTAAAATTCTAGACCTAGTCCTTAGTGGCGAGCATGATCTGGTGCAGGAGGTAATGTACTGGACCGCTTGATACCGTGTCATAATATGATTGGATTGATATTAGCTTTGAAGTAGGTATACATAGGAAATCAAATACATTAGCGTTTAACTTTAAAAAAGGAGACTATGATAAAATGAGAAGAACAGTGAAAAAAACTTAGAGGGTGCGACTGCGAGGGTCAAAACTTTACATCAGGCATGGATGCTGTTCAAAGACACCATCCTGAAGCCCAGGCAAAATATATTCCGTGTATAAAAAAAGGAGAACGAAAGACCAATGACAGCCAGTGTGGTTAAAAAGTGAGGTGAAGAAAACTATTGAGCTAAAAGAAAATCCTTCAGAAAATGGAAGAAGGAACTGACTGAAAAATAATAAGAAACAGCCATAAGGAATGTCAAGTGAAATGCAAAGCGCTGATAAGGAAGGATAAGAGGGACTCTCGAAAAAAAAGATTGTGTGGAGGCAAAAACACATAGTAAATATTTTTAGGTATATTAAAAGCAGGAAGCCAGCAAAGAATCGGTTTGGACCACTAGATGACTGAGGAGTAAAAGGGGCGATCAGAGAAGACAAAGCCATAGCGGAGAGATTAAATGAATTCTTTGCTTTGGTCTTCACCGAGGAAGATTGGGGTGGGATACCGGTGCCAGAAATTGTATTCGAAGCTGACGAGTCGGAGAAACTTAATGAAGTTCTCTGTAAACCTGGAGGATGTAATGGGGCAGTTCTACAAACTGAAGAGTAGCAAATCTCCTGGACGGATGGTATTCATCCCAGAGTACTGATAGAACTGAAAAATAGCTTGCGGAGCTATTGTTAGGTAATATGTAATTTATCCTTAAAATCGAGCGTGGTACCGGAAGATTGGAGGGTGGCCAATGGAAACGCCAATTTTTTTTTTTTAAAGGTTCCAGAGGAGATCCGGAAAATTATAGACCGGTGAGTCTGACGTCGGTATCGGGCAAAATGGTAGAGACTATTAAGACAAAATTACAGAGCATATTCAAAAGCAGGATTAATGAGCCAAAGTCAACATGGATTTAGTGAAGGGAAATCTGTCGCCCTCACCAATCTACTACACTTTCTTTGAAGGGGAGAAGAAACATGTGGATAAGGGTGAGCCGGTTGATATTGTGTATCTGGATTTCAGAAGACATTTGACAAAGTACCTCTTGAAAGACTCCAGAGGAAATTGGGGAGTCATGGGATAGGAGGTAGTGTTCGATTGTGGATTAAAAACTGGTTAAAAGATAGAAAACAGAGCAGTAGGGTTAAATGGTCAGTATTCTCAATGGAGAAGGGTAGTTAGAGGGGTTCCCCAGGGGTCTGTGCTGGGACCGCTGCTTTTTAATATATTTATAAATGGCCTAGAGATGGGAGTAACTAGTGAAGTAATTAAATTTGCTAATGACACAAAGTTATTCAAAGTAGTTAAATCGCAGGAGGATTGTGAAAAATTGCAAGAGGACCTTATGAGACTGGGAGACTGGGCGTCTAAATGGCAGATGACGTTTAATGTTAGCAAGTGCAAAGTGATGCATGTGGGAAAGAGGAACCCGAATTATAACTACGTCATGCAAGGTTCCACGTTAGGAGTCACGTACCAAGAAGGGATCTTGGTGTTGTCGTTGATGATACATTGAAACCTTCTGCTCAGTGTACTGCTGCAGCTAGGAAACCAAATAGAATGTTAGGTATTATTAGGAAAGGAATGGAAAACAAAAATGAAGATGTTGTAATGCCTTTATATCGTTCCATGGTGTGACTGCACCTTGAATATTGTGTTCAATTCTGGTCACTGCATCTCAAAAGAATATATAGTGGAATTAGAAAAGGTGCAGAAATGGCAATGAAAATTATAAAGGGGATGGGATGACTTCCCTATGAGGAAAGGCTTGTGGTTAGGGCTCTTCAGCTTGGAGAAAAGGCGGCTGAGGGGAGGTATGATAGAGGTCTATAAAATTATTTATTTATTCCTATCTCAGAAAACCTGAAGATTCTCTGAGTTACCATAGACCGAAACCTCACTCTCGATACCCACGTGAAGAACACGACAAAAAAGATGTTCTACTCGATGTGGAAACTCAAAAGAGTCAAGCCTTACTTCCCGAGAAGCATTTTCCGTACCCTGGTACAGTCTATGGTATTAAGTCACTTGGACTACTGTAACGCTCTGTACGCCGGCTGCAAAGAACAGACTATTAAGAAACTCCAAACAGCCCAAAATACCGCAGCCAGACTCATATTTGGTAAAACCAAATACGAAAGTGCGACACCCTTAAGAGAGAACCTTCACTGGCTACCACTCAAGGAACGCATCGAATTCAAGATATGCACGATCGTACACAAGGTCATTCACGCAGATGCCCCAACTTTACATGTCCAACCTAGTGGACCTACCGCCCAGAAACGACAAGAGATCAGCCCGCAAATTCCTCATCTTGAACTTCCCCAGCTGTAAAGGACTTAAATACAAGCAAGCATACGCCACCACCTTCTCGTATAGAAGCACACAGCTATGGAATGCGTTACCCCCAACCTTAAAAACCATGGACAATCTAAGCAACTTTCGCAAATCCTTGAAGGACACATCTCTTCAACAGAGCCTACAAAAAGAACCTCTAAAGACACAAATCACCACACAACCAATTACACCTCCTACATCACCCTATTTAACACCCCCTTCTCTTTCTTCAAATATATTCATCCTACCACCGACTATATCTATTATCCTCTCATGAATATGTTATTATAACTCTCTGTAAGCCACATTGAGCCTGCAAATAGGTGGGATAATGTGGGGTACAAATGTAATAAATAAATAAATTGTTACATTTGTATCCCACATTTTCCCACCTATTTGTAGGCTCAGTGTGGCTTACATGGCACCGGAGAGGTGTTTGCAGACTCCAGTGTGAACAAATACAAAGTGATGTGGTAAGGTATAGTTCATGTGGCACAGCCACATTAGGGAATCAAACAATGGAATAGTTTTGTTATGTCCATGACGTTCTTTAGTTATGATGTGTTGCAAAGATCCGGCATTTAAGTTGGATCAGTAGGGTATGCCTTTTTTGAACAGGTTAGTTTTTAGTGTTTCCAGAAGTTTAGGTGGTCATACGTCGTTTTCAAGGCTTTTGGTAATGTGTTCCATAGTTGTGTGCTTATGTAGGAAAACTGGATGCATAAGTTGATTTGTATTTAAGTCCTTTGCAGCTTGCGTAGCGCAGGTTTAGATATGTTCGTGTTGATTCGGATGTGTTTTTAGTTGGTAAGTTGATTAAGTCTGTCATGTATCCCAGGGCTTCACCTTAGATAATTTTGTGAACCATGGTGCAGATTTTGAAAGCAGTGCGTTCTTTGATTGGGAGCCAGTGTAGTTTTTCGCAGAGGGGTTTTGCACTTTCAAATCACATTTTAGCAAATATAAGCCTAGCTGCCGTGTTTTGAGCGGTCTGAAGTTTCTTAAGGTTTGTTCTTTACATCCCGCATAAATTCCTTTGCATAATCTAAGTGGCTTAGTACCATTGTAACGCCGAGGATTTTCAAGCTATCTAAGATAGGAAGGGTGTGATCTGGGGTGTTGATACTTGTGGGGATGTCCGCACTGTGTTGGGATGAGACAATGACTTATTTCTTCATTGAGTTTTAGTTGAAATGCATTTGCCCATGAATCCATGATGATCGGGCTGAGCTTGATTACTATGGCATACTTAATGGTCTCATATGTTTGTCTCTGTGCAGTGGCGTGTGTGATTTATGGGTGAAAATTTTGTTTTTATGTATGTACAGGGAGAGGCAAAAACAGTAACCCCCTACAGTTTTTGCAGTTTTCTAAGCAACCACTTTTATTTCATTGCGATTTTATGTACTACTTTAGTTATCATCAGTGTTATTTTTCTAGGAAAAAAGGTGCCGGTACTGAAATGCCAGGCCACCCTTCAGCGGTGGGGTGATCACGGAGTGGCCTAGTGGTTAGGGTGATGGACTTTCGTCCTGAGGAACTGAGTTCGATTCCTGGCACAGGCAGCTCCTTGTGAACTCTGGGCAAGTCACTTAACCCTCCATTGCCTACTGCATAGAGCCTGCCATGAGTGGGAAAGTGTGGGGTACAAATGTAACAAAAATAAATAGCCAGGCCCTCTACAACCAGTCACAGAATCTATGACAAGACAGAATTGGTGTGTAGAGCCTGAGCTCTTTCATTAAAACTCGGAGACCATGGGTCAATTTTAGCAGACAATGGAAAAGGTGCCGGTACTCAAATGCTAGGCCACCCTTCAGGAGTGGGGTGATCACTGAGGGACCCACCCCATAATAGCCAGCCCCCTGCAACCAGTCACAGAATCTATGACAAGGCAGAATTGTTGTGTAGAGCCTGAGCTCTTTCATTAAAACTTGGGGTCCATGGGTCAATTTTAGCAGACAATGGAAAAGGTGCCGGTACTCAGTACCCCCAAGTACCCCCTCAAAAAAGCCCTGGTTATCATACTTAGGTATTACGATTAAGGAGAAACGGGTGATATGATACAGACGTTCAAATATTTGAAAGGTATTAATCCGCAAATTAACCTTTTCTGTAGATGGGAAGGCGGTAGAACTAGAGGACATGAAATGAGATTGAAGGGGGTCAGACTCAAGAAAAATGTCAGGAAGTATTTTTCACGGAGAGAGTGGTGGATACTTGGAATACCACGGGAGGTGGTGGAGATGAAAACGGTAACGGAATTCAAAATGCGTGGGATAAACATAAAGGAATCCTGTTCAGAAGGAATGGATCCTTAGAAGCTTAGTGGAGATTGGGTGGCAGAGCCGGTGGTGGGAGGCGGGGCTAGTGGTTGGGAGGCAGGGCTAGTGCTGGGCAGACTTCTACGGTCTGTGCCCTGAAATGGCAGATACAAATCATGGTCAGGTATACACATAAAGTAGCACACATGAGTTTATCTTGTTGGACAGACTGGATGAATCGTGCAGGTCTTTCTCTGCTGTCATCTACTACGTTACACTCAGGCTTATTTTCAAAGCACTTTGGGAGGCTAAGTTCCATAGGTTTCTATGGAACTTTGGGAGGCTAAGTGCTTTGAAAATATGCCTCTATGTATTAACCACATTTAATTATCTTAAGCTGTTTTTTTTACTGACATTTTAGCAGTACAACATAGGTGATTTTTGCACGTTAAAAACGTTCAAGCTAATACACAGTAAAATGGCATTCAATTAATTAGTGCTTATAAGGTGCCATTTAAAAAAAAAAAAAACATTTCAAAAATTTTCAGGAGGTTTTTGATCTATGATTTCTTGTACTGTGGGCAGAACCGCTAAAAAAGAGCGGTGGAGCCTTTTGATGTTGATTGCCGCAGTTTGATGAGATCTTTTTTCCTCCTTGAAATGTGAGTTTCTTCACTGGTTTTGATTTGCGTTATATATATCATACTGCCATAGACCACTAGATGGCAGAGTAAAGCCAGGTTTCTTATACTGTGTTAAGACAACACAAGGTTTTACAAGCAAGTGCTAGGATTTATTAACAGAAGTGGGTTCAGCCCCAGACCTAACACCATATGCTGAATAGCAACCTATGCCATATTTCCTCATATGTATCCAAAATTGCTTTTGAAGTTTGCTTTTGCTAAGTTTTAAAATATATGTAATCCCCCATTATAATGGGGATTACTAAATGGTGGTAATCCCTCCCTAGAGTCACGGGAGGAGGGAAGTTAATAATGGAGTAATGAGAAGCCCCGCCCCAAGGGGAGTGTTTGTGGGAAAGTGCTGAGGGAAATGTTTCTGGCTGTTGAATGACAGTAGGGGTAGAGTTTGTAGTTTATAAATAATTTGTTGGGGAGTATATGAGGTCTTTGGTTGCCTCTACCCCCGCCAGGACCCTTGAGGAGAGGGAGAGTCCAGGATGGGTTCAAGAAGTTAAGGCTGACCAAAAGAGAGCATGGGTGTGGCCATGCATGGGCCTGGGCCCACCCAACAGCGATGCACCCTTGCCAACGCTGGCATTAAGGAGCAAACTAGGCTCCCACCACTGATTTGCATCTCCCTCTGTGTCTGTTCAAAGGGTCACCGGCAGCGTGTACAAATAGCTGCTGCTGGCTGACTGGAGAAATTCCCTGTGTCGTGTTCCCCCCTCCCTCTCCCCAAATTCTGATGCGATTTCTTGTTTACACCCTGGGAGCAATGCGGCAGAGGGAAGGCTTCTGAGTCAGCAGGTAGCAGTGATTCTTACATGCTGCTAGCAACCCTTTGAAAGATGCTACATCGGGAGGGGGGGACGTAGGAGAGAAGGAAAATTGTTGGACATAGGGGTGGAGAGGAGGAGAGATGCTGCACAGAGTGGATAGGATAGAGGGATAATTGTTGGGAATGGAGGAATAATTGTTGGACATGAGAGAGAGGGATAATTGTTGGAGGTGGGGAGGAGAGGAGAAATGCTGCACAGGAGGGGTGAAGAACAAGAGAGGAAGAAATGTTGGACCTGGGAGGGAGAGAGGGATGCAGGAGACATGTTGGATATGATGGTGGAGGGGCGTGAGAGATGGAAAGATGTTGCAGGGGGGAGAGAGATGTTAGACTTGCAATGCAAGAGAGATGATGGATAATGAAGAGGGGGAAGAAAAAGAGGTAATGATGTTGGATATGAGAATGGAGTAGAGGGAAGGAGAGATGCTGCACAGGTGGGGGTAAGAAGGAAGGAGATATTGGATCCAGGGGCAGAAGGGAATGAGGGAGAGATGCTGGACTATGAGTGGGAGAGAACAGATAGGGAGAAATGTTGGACCACAAGGGAGGGGCAAAAGGAAAGAAGGTACAGGAAGATGCTGAGAGGGGGTAGAGGGTGGGGATAGGAGAAGATGCTGGGCTTGGGAAAAATAGGGAGCAGATACTGGACTAGAAGGGTGAAGGGAGAGAGACACTGGGAATGGTGGAATCGTATGGGAGAGGCCAAGGGGGTGGCAAGGAAATGAATGAGAAGAGGATAGTGATTACAGAGATAGATGTAATAGGGAGTAAATTGAAAATGGAATGGAAGGCTGGGCAGGAGTGAGATGGAGAATAGGAGAGCTAGTGGATGAAATGAGATGGAAATCTGATAGGTTGAAAAGTAAAAAGAAGGAAATGAAAGAGGGTGAAATTTGAGTGGACAGAGCAGAAAAGAAAAAAAATAGAGGAAAGAGCTAAATTGGAAAGGTCAATATATCAGAGGCAAGTGTAGTGAGGGAATAGACAGGTGAGTGGAGGAGTGGCCTAGTGGTTAGGGTGGTGGACTTTGGTCCTGGGGAACTGAGGAACTGAGTTCAATTCCCACTTCAGGCAAAGGGCAGCTCCTTGTGACTCTGGGCAAGTCACTTAACCCTCCATTGCCCCATGTAAGCCGCATTGAGCCTGCCATGAGTGGGAAAGCGCAGGGTACAAATGTAACAAAAATAAAATAGATACTATTGGAGATTCTACATGGAATGTTGCTACTATTGGAGATTCTACATGGAATGTTGATACTATTGAGATTCTGTTGCTACTATTGGAGATTCTACATGGAATGTTGCTATTCCACTAGCAACATTCCATGTAGAAGGCTGCGCAGGCTTCTGTTTCTGTGAGTCTGACGTCCTGCACGTACGTGCGCAGTCATCTGTTTCTGTGAGTCTGACGGACGTCAGACTCACAGAAGCAGAAGCCTGCGCGGGCCACATTGGTGATCTGCAAGGGCCGACTTCTACATGGAATGTTGCTAGTGGAATAGCAACATTCCATGTAGAATCTCAAATAGTAGCAACAGTGGAGGAGTGGCCTAGTGGTTAGGGTGGTGGACTTTGGTCCTGGGGAACTGAGGAACTGAGTTCGATTCCCACTTCAAGCACAGGCAGCTCCTTGTGACTCTGGGCAAGTCACTTAACCCTCCATTGCCCCATGTAAGCCACATTGAGCCTGCCATGAGTGGGAAAGCGCAGGGTACAAATGTAACAAAAATAAAATAGATACTATTGGAGATTCTACATGGAATGTTGTTACTATTGGAGATTCTACATGGAATGTTGATACTATTGAGATTCTGTTGCTACTATTGGAGATTCTACATGGAATGTTGCTATTCCACTAGCAACATTCCATGTAGAAGGCTGCGCAGGCTTCTGTTTCTGTGAGTCTGACGTCCTGCACGTACGTGCGCAGTCTTCTGTTTCTGTGAGTCTGACGGACGTCAGACTCACAGAAGCAGAAGCCTGCGCGGCCACATTGGTGATCTGCAAGGGCCGACTTCTACATGGAATGTTGCTAGTGGAATAGCAACATTCCATGTAGAATCTCAAATAGTAGCAACAGTGGAGGAGTGGCCTAGTGGTTAGGGTGGTGGACTTTGGTCCTGGGGAACTGAGGAACTGAGTTCGATTCCCACTTCAAGCACAGGCAGCTCCTTGTGACTCTGGGCAAGTCACTTAACCCTCCATTGCCCCATGTAAGCCACATTGAGCCTGCCATGAGTGGGAAAGCGCAGGGTACAAATGTAACAAAAATAAAATAGATACTATTGGAGATTCTACATGGAATGTTGTTACTATTGGAGATTCTACATGGAATGTTGCTACTATCGGAGATTCTACATGGAATGTTGCTATTCCACTAGCAACATTCCATGTAGAATCTCAAATAGTAGCAACAGTGGAGGAGTGGCCTAGTGGTTAGGGTGGTGGACTTTGGTCCTGGGGAACTGAGGAACTGAGTTTGATTCCCACTTCAGGCACAGGCAGCTCCTTGTGACTCTGGGCAAGTCACTTAACCCTCCATTGCCCCATTTAAGCCGCATTGAACCTGCCATGAGTGGGAAAACGCAGGGTACAAATGTAACAAAAAAAAATGGACAGCAGCTGCTTGAATGCTTGAAGGAGAATTAGCAGAAAAACAGGAAAATGGATGGAAAAATAAAATGACCAGACAATAAAGGTAGAAAAGACATTTTATTTTGAATCTATTAATTAAAATATGTTAGCTTGAGAAATGTGCATAGCGGTCACTGATCTCCTCCCATCCCCAAAAAAGGTGAATAAAAATATGACTTACCAGCCTCTGTGACAGCCTCAGATGTCAAATTAGAGCAGCCTGCTGTCCCTGGAGTAGTCTAGTGGTCAGTGCAATGCACTATGGAGTGGGGGGACTCGGGTCCCTATCTCCCTGTACCTGTCACACTTGTGGTGGAAACTGTTACCCCTCCCAAAGTCACCAAAACCCCACTGTACCCACATATTCTGTGTTTACTACAAACTGTTTATTCTTCTTATGATTTTGTAATTCTTTATATTGTTACTATGTAAGCTGCACTGAGCCTGCTTTGTGTGGGAAAGCGTGGGGTACAAATGTAATAAATAAATTAGAAAAAGATACATTTCTATGTTTATTTCTCCACTATTGCAGTACATGCTGAGGTTCCCAGTTCAGTGGAGTGGAGGAGTAGCCTAGTGGTTAGTGCAGTGGACTTTGATCCTGGGGAACTAGGTTCAGTTCCCAGTGCAGCTCCTTGTGACTTAACTCTCCATTACCCCATTATCTGTATATACTATGTAAACTGCTTTGAATGTAGTTGCAAAAACCACAGAAAGACAGTATATCAAGTCCCATTCCCTTCCCCCCTTTTGTCTACATATTTTTATTCCTAATTTGTGATCCCATGTTCTGTATTTCGTGAGGGTCTTTTGGTGCGATTGTAATCAATCATCAGTAATCCCACAATAGAACACATCTATTATATTATAAAATGTGCTCATCCTTTGAAACGGACCATCACAGACCAAACAGGTCAATTGCTTGTCCGTACAGAAATTATTTAATCACTAGTAAAAAAAAAAAAAAAAAAAAGCCCGTTTCTCATTGAAATGAAACAGGCGCTAGCAAGGTAATGACCTTCTGCCATTAATGTTTTTAAGGGCTCTCCACTTGCCTCCTCCTTCGATGTCTGTACCTTGGAGTTCATTTTCAGAGAGTGGAAAAGAGAGATACACGTGGAGGGGCATAATTGAACGGCGCCGGGAACCATATTATCGAAAAAGATGGCTGGCCATCTTTCGTTTCGATAATACAGTTGGGGCTGGCCAAATGTCAGAGATGGCCGGGTTTGAGATGGCCGGCATCCGTTTTCGCTAATAATGGAAACGGATGCCGGCCATCTCAAACCCGGCCAAATCCAAGGCATTTGGTCGTGGTAGGGGCCAGCATTTGTAGTGCACTGTCGTACCTCGGAGTTCAACTTTCTTGAAAGTGAGAGTCCTGTCAGGCAGTTTGTGTGCTTCCCGCCACCGTGGTCCTCTGTTCTCTGGTTGTGGTGTTACTATGCAGCCTTCCCTTCCCTCTGAGGGCGGGGCAGTGAGAGCGAGTAAGATTGCCTGTGGTTGGTCCCTTCTCCTTCTGACATCGCGTTTGTCTCCCTGGCAACTATACAGAGTTCCCTCGAGGGTGGGGTGATTACGAACCCTACGAACACTACACGGCTTCACTGCCACACTGCCATGGAGTCAGCTTCAGAATGTTGGAGGTGCGAAATATTATATTAGATTGCATACTTGGGACCCCTTTTACCAAGCTGCGGCAAAGGGGGCTCACGCTGGTGTTGGCGCATGTTTTTGTGTGCAGCTGATAAAAGGGTAGTGTTTCTTTTCTGCAGGAAATGGTTGTGTGGCAAGTAAAGCACTTGCCACGCGGCCATTTCGGGAGGGGGGAGCCCTTACCACAACCCATTGAGGTGGCGGTAAGGGCTCCTGTACTAACCTGGCAGTAACCGGGCAGTGTGGGCACTGCCCAATTACCGCCGGATACACCCTGATGCTACAAAAATTAATATATTTTTGTAGCGTTGGATATGATAGCATGCTGGGGGTGAGAAGTACCGCCAGGCTACTGCAGTAGCCCGGCGGTACTTTCTGTTTAGTGGATGGTAAGCCTGCATTGGGATTACCGCCACTTTGTAAAAGGGGCCTGCTAGCACCTCTCATGCAGTGTCTTCCATTTTAAATTACCACCGTGAAACCAGAAGTAATTACGGATCAATGTGTATAAAGAACAGGGGTCATATCATGTCACAAATATGGCTGTAAGGAAGATCTGAAAAAACACAGAACCAAAACGGAGACTAAAAATTCATAGGGAGCAAAAACACAAAAAAGCCCACACTCTACTTCCAGTTCCACAGAAATATCCATCTTTGCTCTAAATGCCATAACAGTTTTGGCAGTCTCATCTCTGGAGCCCCCAAAATCAAAAAAACATAAGTCTTCCAGATCATGACCACAGGCTGTCCAATGCTGTACTAGAGGAGCCTCCACCACCTTTCTCTGAAGTCTACTCAAATGTTCAACTATCCTAGCTTGAATGGGGCATACAGTATGTCCAACATAAAACTTTGGACATGTACACTTAATTAAGTGCAATTCATGCTAAAGTGTATATGAACTCAACACACACTGGAGATAACGACATCTGTTGAAGATAATATCTGATAATACTGATGGCATCCTCTTGAGGAATGTTGGGCCGTTATGTCTAGGGTCACTAAAAGAGCACCCCTCTGTAAAAAGTTAATCATAGCTGTCATATCTTTAACATTTATTTTGATACTTGTATCCCACATTATCCAAATACAATTATTCAGCTCTGTGTGGCTTACATAAAACAATACCTAACTATCTAACCATAGGGATTACATTCAAAAACCAGAGTCTATTTAAACATCTAGATACTAAAGACTCCAGAACATGAAAAAAGCTTATTTTATTAACAAAATGTTAATCATTCACACATGACAATCTTTCACATATTACCACTCATTCACTTTAACATGTATCAACCAATTATCAAAATTCGGAAAAAATGTATATAGCTATGCCGATTGATCTTTACCAATAACTGTTATTCATCGGTGCTTGTGTATAGTCCTTTAAAGCAATATACAACTTATACATATGATATTATAAGTTCATCTTCAATACTGGTTCTATAAAATAGAGCCAGCACATAGTTAGTGCTGAATATCGTGCACTAGCACCATTTTAGAACCATCTTGCACCGTAGTAGTATGCTCAGTCCATGAAAGTTTATAACTATTTTCGTGCTTACTAGCAACAGTGATTAAGACACTCCAAAATTGAAATGGCTGAAAACATGTAAGCGTGCTTGAAATTTTCACATCGCCGGTTCCCCGATGCTGATCGCATTTCGTCTCCTTCTTCAGGAGGAACCACAACTGTAACAATATTACAGCATATCATCCATTGTTCACTTCATGCAAAATGTATGAATTATTTAATTGCATTAACATATTGAAATGTACTTACTAATAATATAACACTTGGCTGCTCGCCAGCGTGGCAGTCGGCAGTGCTTCCGTACAGGAATCACGTCACCGGAAGTTGCTATACGCATGGCAAAAAGGCGCATGAATTAAATACCCAGCACGGCGCCCTGACAAACGTCACACCCATTCGACCTCCAAATTAAGGCCACGTGGTGTTACTGTGTCCCATGTATAAATGTAACGCTGCTCCAGTGCAAGTAAGCGAGCGCTTATGTCCCCGCTTCTATCACTAGGTAAAATCTGAATTAATACAGCACATTGAAGCTGGTCATAGTGTGTTTATATTGCTGCCAATGAGACACTAGTGGATTCTCCCTTTTGCCCAAACGTAGGTTGCTGATATGTTCCGCCAAACGTTTTTTTAATTGCCTCTTCGTATGGCCAATATAATATAATGCACAAGGGCACCAAATACAATACACTACCCCTTCACTAGTGCATGTTGTATGTTGTTTTAAATAAAATTGTCTTGCACTGTGAGGGATATCAATAACATTGGTGTCTACAGAATAGCAGCAATATACACATTTACCACATGGGGAATGCCTACCCGTAATGTTATGATGTTTAGGGCGTTTAAGCAGCTCACCCACATTTGCCTGCCTTGTGTACGCTACCTTCGGGTGTTCCATGAACTCGGGATGCACAGACAGAACATGCCAAAATTTATGAATAATAGAGGAAATGCCTCCTGCTCTATTCGAAAAAGGTATAACACATGCCACTGTATTGCTGGAGGAGACCTGACCCGACTGAAATAGCCAAGGGCGATATGCATACAATGCTCTCTTGTATGCATTCCGTATGACCTGTTTAGGATAACCCCGCTCTATGAATCTATTACTCATATCTCGAGCTTGTACTTTAAATTCACCAACTGAGGTACATAAACGGCGCAGCCTCAAAAATTGGCTTACAGGAACACCTCTCTTCAGAGCTTTATGATGAAAACTCTGATAATGGAGAAGGGTGTTCCTGTCTGTCGGCTTACGATAGATGGTGGTATTGAATCCACCATCTTGTGACCTAATGATCTTAATGTCCAAAAATTCTAACTCATATGTAGCTATTCTAGAAGTAAACTTAATGTTGACATCAGCTTGATTAAGAAATGTTATAAAGGCATTAAGAGTTCTAAGTGGACCACGCCAAAACAGGATGACATCGTCTATGTATCTCTTCCACATGACCACATGGTCGACCCAACTGGAAGTGTAGACATGAGTTTTCTCATATTGAGTCATGTATAGACATGCCAGGGAAGGAGCGACGGTAGCTCCCATCGCTACTCCCCGAGTCTGAACATAAAATTGGTTGTTAAATTGAAAATAATTATGTCCAATCACCAACTTTAATAATGATGTTAAAACCTCTACTTTAGATAAAGGTATCTGGGATGCTATCAACTGGTCACTAGCCAATTTTATCGCCTGCTCCTGCGGAATGTTGGTGTATAAGGCAACGACATCCAGCCCCACCATATAGAAATCCTCACCCCCACACGATTCCAACTGATCTAGTATTTGAATAAAATGAATGGAATCTCGAACATAAGATTCAGCTTTTTTGACCAAGGGATTAAGAATCTTGTCTATATATTTAGATATAGGTTCCAATATTGAATCACGTGTAGATACTATTGGGCGACCAGGAGGATCCACCAGTGACTTATGGATTTTAGGGACAAAGTATATGTATGGAACCTTTGGACTTGGATGGCACAAATATTTTTGATCCATCCTGGATAAAATTCCATCTATTACTGCTTTGTCAACACGTTGTGTAATTTGTTCCTGCAGCCACTTAGTAGGATCATGGTCAATAGGAATATAATATTGCGTCTGATTTAATTGATTCATACCTTCATACATATATTTGTCTCTATCCATGATCACAGTGGATCCTCCTTTATCCGCCCTTTGAATAATGATACTCTCATTGTTAGCTAAATCTACAATGCTTTGACGTTGTACTCGAGACAAGTTACTACCTTGGTTAAACATTTTAGATTCCAAATTATCAACCGCCATTAATACTAACCTCTGATAAGCAGCAATGGAAGAATCCATTGGTCCAGGGGGCATCCATCTAGACCTAGCCCCAGGTTTAACAAGGGGTTTGTTATCATCATGAGGATGGGCGGGGTTACCAAAATGGAGCCTTAGCCTTAAGTCGCGAAAGAATCTATATAAACCTCTTCTAGTTTCAAAAGAGTCATACCTATTTGATGGCACAAATGATAGCCCTTTGGTCAAAATCTCCTCCTGCTTTCAGTTAGCTTAATACTTGATATATTAATGACCGTATTTATTTCCTGGGATTTCGTTTGGGTTTGGCCGATTTGTTGTTTTCTTTGGGATCTTTCACATCGACTAGAGGCTGCTGCGGGATACGTAAAAAAGAGTCAGATAATGTTGCCATAGGGTGTTGTGACACCCCCTTCGTATTAACTGATGCAACTACTTGCTTATTTGACTTTATTTCATCGCCTGATGATTCACTAGATGATAACTTAAACATCACCTTTCTACCTCCGCCCTTGCCTCTACGACCCCTTCTCTTCTTATCCATCCAACTATAGATGTAACCTTTGGTATAATCATATTCATCATCATATTTGGTGCCCTTGTGCATTATATTATATTGGCCATACGAAGAGGCAATTAAAAAAACGTTTGGCGGAACATATCAGCAACCTACGTTTGGGCAAAAGGGAGAATCCACTAGTGTCTCATTGGCAGCAATATAAACACACTATTGACCAGCTTCAATGTGCTGTATTAATTCAGATTTTACCTAGTGATAGAAGCGGGGACATAAGCGCTCGCTTACTTGCACTGGAGCAGCGTTACATTTATACATGGGACACAGTAACACCACGTGGCCTTAATTTGGAGGTCGAATGGGTGTGACGTTTGTCAGGGCGCCGTGCTGGGTATTTAATTCATGCGCCTTTTTGCCATGCGTATAGCAACTTCCGGTGACGTGATTCCTGTACGGAAGCACTGCCGACTGCCACGCTGGCGAGCAGCCAAGTGTTATATTATTAGTAAGTACATTTCAATATGTTAATGCAATTAAATAATTCATACATTTTGCATGAAGTGAACAATGGATGATATGCTGTAATATTGTTACAGTTGTGGTTCCTCCTGAAGAAGGAGACGAAATGCCGATCAGCATCGGGGAACCGGCGATGTGAAAATTTCAAGCACGCTTACATGTTTTCAGCCATTTCAATTTTGGAGTGTCTTAATCACTGTTGCTAGTAAGCACGAAAATAGTTATGAACTTTCATGGACTGAGCATACTACTACGGTGCAAGATGGTTCTAAAATGGTGCTAGTGCACGATATTCAGCACTAACTATGTGCTGGCTCTATTTTATAGAACCAGTATTGAAGATGAACTTATAATATCATATGTATAAGTTGTATATTGCTTTAAAGGACTATACACAAGCACCGATGAATAACAGTTATTGGTAAAGATCAATCGGCATAGCTATATACATTTTTTCCGAATTTTGATAATTGGTTGATACATGTTAAAGTGAATGAGTGGTAATATGTGAAAGATTGTCATGTGTGAATGATTAACATTTTGTTAATAAAATAAGCTTTTTTCATGTTCTGGAGTCTTTAGTATCTAGATAGTTACATAAAACAATACCATATGACTCACTTCTAGAGATTTTAAAACAAAGTCAACAAAATCTGACACCGGCTCTAAAATTGAACTGATACCAGATACAATGGGGCCTCCAGGATTAGACCTCAAGAATTTATGTATCATTGGAACAAAGTAGATTAAGGGGGCCAATGGGTGGTGGTTGAGCAAAAACACATTGTGATTACGTGTGGTTCCAGGGCCTCCAAAAGTACATGTTTAATATACTTCTCTATCTCACAGGTAGGATCTCCCCCAAGTTCCTTATAGTACTAAGCTAACATAAGAACAGAAGAGTAGCCATACTGGGTCAGACCAAGGGTCCATCTAGCCCAGTATCCTGTTTTCCAAACAGTGGCCAAGCCAGGTCACAAGTATCTGGCAGAAACCCAACTAGTACCAACATTCCATGCTACCGATCCAGGGGCAAGCAGTTGCTTCCCCATGTCCGTCTGAATAGCAGACTACGGACTTTCCTCCAGGAATTTGTCCAAACCTTTTTAAAACCCAGATATGCTAACCACTGTTAAAAGAGTCCCAGAGCTTAACTATTCGTTGACTGAAAACAATATTTCCTCCTATTTGTTTTAAAAGTATTTCCGTGTAACTTCCTCGAGTGTCCCCTAGTCTTTGTACTTTTGGAATGAGTAAAAAATTGATTTACTTCTACTCATTCTACACCACTCAGGATTTTGTAGACCTCAATCAACCTTCAGTCAGATAGTCTTTAATATCCCATATAACTATAGCTCCGCCCTTACCCATAAGGCAAATCCCTATAGAAGAGTTAGAGATCAGTTGGTGATCACGTGGGTGTGTCACAGTATTAACTAAGTGTGCAATGATTAAATCATTTTGGTATGGAAAAGCAATTGACCCATTTGGTATGTGATGGACCATTTCAAGTGAATGATGAGCACATTTGGTAATATTTTATTTAAAAGTCTAAGATTGATGTATAAATGTGTTCTACTGCAGGATTATTGATGATTTGATTTTATATAGTTTCCCTCAGTTTTCTACTGAGTTTGGTTTCTCTCCTGTATTTTATTTGGTGTGATTGTAATAGCAAGTGTGGAGATGAGAGGGGAGGCAAGTGGGGGAGGGCCCCTTCTTTATTTTCTGCCCTGGGCCCTAGCATGTCTAACAGCAGTCCTGGCCCTTGCTGTAGCTGGTGGGGATCCCCAAGCCCCATCAGCTGAGGACTTCCTCGGACAGCAGCCAAAATTCCCTTCTACTAAGCTTGGCAGACAGCGGCAACATCCTTGAACCATCAATAACTATGTATGCATGAGGTCCAGCGACAGTGGCTCAAGGAGTTGTTGCTGCTGTCTGCCAGAATTGGTAAAAAAAAGAATTCTGGCTAGCTGTCAGAGCTTACAGATCCACTCAAGCTAAATTGTTTCTATTTTCAGTTGGGAGGTGCCGGAGGAAGGAGCAGAAATGATGAGAAGGGATCTCCAAACCTTAGAAGAATGGTCGAGGGTCTGGCAGTTAAAATTTAAGGACTATCAGCTGAAGTGATTGATTATGCACAGGGGCTCCTCGGTAGCCATTTTCTTGCCGTGCAGTTCCTCATAAAGATAAGCCTTCTGTGATCAAACAGTGAGAGACGCTCTGAAACCATATGAACTTACATTGAAATACAGCATTTTTGACATTGAACTTTGGACTAAACATCAAAATTACCATTACGGTTTGACCGGGTGTGGTTAATAGTATCAATGTTTTTTTGAGTATGATGTTGCTGTAAGTAAATGAAAGCTGTTTGTAATAATTTAGCTTTGTGATAAATACATCATGACAGTAAAGAGTACGGGAAGGTATGAGTGAACGGTGTGGGTGAATGAGAGTTCCGAGGAAAGCTGTAGATTTTGAGCACATGTTAATAAATGATTTGAAGATATTATGTTGTAAGGAGTACTTTGTGTGTATATAGTTAAAATGTAATGCCAAGAAGTGTAGAGTGATGCACTTGGGGTGCAGAAACCCGAAAGAGGGATACCGAATAGGAGGGGAGAGTTTAGTAAGCTCGACTCAGGAGAGAGACCTTGGGGTGTTGGTGTCTGAGGATCTAAAGGTGAAGAAACAAGGTGACAAGGCGACGGCCGTGGCCAGAAGGATGCTAGGCTGTGTAGAGAGGGGCATAACCAGCAGAAGAAAGGAGGTGTTGATGCCCCTCTACAAGTCATTGGTGAGGCCCCACTTGGAGTATTGTGTTCAGTTTGGGAGGCCGTATCTTACTAAAGATGTAAAAAGACTGGAAGCGGTGCAAAGAAAAGCTACAAAAATGGTATGAGATTTGTGTTGCAAACCGTATGAGGAGAGACTTGCTGACCTGAACATGTATACCTTAGAGGAAAGGAGAAACAGGGGTGACATGATACAGACGTTCAAATATTTGGAAGGTATTAATTCACAAATGGACCTTTTTTGGAGATGGGAAGGCGGTAGAACTAGAGGACATGAATTGAGGTTGAAGGGGGGCAGACTCAGGACTAATGTCAGGAAGTATTTTTTCATGGAGAGGGTGGTGGATATGTGGAATGCCCTCCCACAGGAGGTGGTAGAGATGAAAACTGTAATGGAATTCAAACATGCATGGGATAAACACAAAGGAATCCTGTTTAGAAGGAATGGTTCCGCGGAATCTCAGCGGAGATTGGATGGCAACGCTGGTAATTGGGATACAAAATGGGAGCTTGGCAGACTTCTATGGTCTATGCCCTGATTGTGACTGAATAGATAGGGATGGGCTGGAGTGTAATTTTTTAGGGGCTTCGACGTTAGCTTCAGAACTTAGTAAAAGAAGAGTACTGGGCAGACTTCTACGGTCTGTGCCCTAAGAAAGGCAAGGACAAATCAAACTCTGGTATACATATAAAGCATCACATACCATGTAAATGAGTTTATCTTGTTGAGGATACTGGATGGACCGTTCAGGTCGTTATCTGCCGTCATTTACTATGTTACTATCTGCACAGAAACCGTGACACGGCATCTGCCTCGACACTAGTGTTGCTGGATTTATCAACAGCCTTCGACACTGTGGATCATAATATCATGCTTAGAAGGCTGGCAGAAACAGGTATCAGTAGCACAGTATTTACATGGTTCAAATCCTATTTGTCAGACAGACAACAATCAGGTCTGTTCAGCAACAGCATATCATTACCTTGGGGTGCCACAGGGATCCATTCTCTCCCCCATTTTATTTAATATCTACCTCAAACCTCTGGTTGAGCTGCTTTGGTTGATGGACAGAAAATTCTACATCTATGCTGATGATGTGCAACTGCTCATACCCATTGAACCAGATCTACCCACAGCTCTGAGTAAACTGTCTGCCTGCCTAACCACAACTCAGGAATGGGCAAACAACAACAAAACTCAAGCAAAACGGAGGTTTTTGTGGGTACCTAACAGAAGTGGACAAATACCTAAAACTTCCAAATACCTTTTGGGAAGTATGAACTCTCCCTAAAAATCACAGGAATCTAAGGATACTGCTAGACTGATCACTCACTCTGATCCTGCAAATTCAAACTCAATGAAATTACACGGAAATACTTTAAAACAAATAGGAGGAAATATTTTTTTCACTGAATAGTTAAGCTCTGGAATTCATGGCTGGAGGATATGGTAACAGCAGTTAGTATATCTGACTTTAAAAAAGTTTGGACAAGTTCCTGTAGGAAAAGTACATAGTCTGTTATTGAGACAGACATGGGGAAGCCACTGCTTGCCCTGGGATTGGTACACGCAATGTTACTACTGTTTGGGTTTCTACCAGGTACTTTTAACCTGGATTGGCCACTGTTGGAAACAGAATACTGGACTTGATGGACCTTTGGTCTGACCCAGTATTGCTATTCTTATGTTCTGTACTTTGCCCCTCGGCTACATGGTAAGGGGCTGGTGGTTGGGAGGCGGGGCTAGTGCTGGGCAGACTTATACGGTCTGTGCTAGAGCCGGTGGTGGGAGGTGGGGCTGGTGGTTGGGAGGCGGGGCTAGTGCTGGGCAGACTTATACGGTCTGTGCCCTGAAAAAGACAGATACAAATCAAGGTAGGGTATACACAAAAAGTAGCACATATGAGTTTATCTTGTTGGGCAGACTGGATGGACCGTGCAGGTCTTTTTCTGCCATCATCTACTATGTATTGTAGAAAAGCATTAGTATCATAGCTATGTTATTTGAATTTTGTGCTTCTTAGGTGTTTCATTAGTATTAAGCTGATGTCATATTATATCTGTTATTTGAATTTCAGTGCTGTTAAATGGGTGTATTTTTTATACTGTTTCATGGTAGTTCTATTAGGTTTCAATTTGTTGATTTCACGTTTACCTCATGTATTGTATTTATGTTTATATTTGGTTATTTTTTTACTGTTCTTACACTGTTAACAAAATTGTAAGTTTTATGTTAAGCTGAACCTGCTTTACACCGCCTTGGGTGAATCTCTTTATAAAGACTGTTAATAAATCCCAATAAATAAAAAATTGTCCTATATAAATTAATGTACAGATGCTGAGGGAGGTCAGTATTATGGGTTTGTTAGTCAGTGTATATCCCTTTCAGCACAGTCTTTGTAATGTGCCAGAACATCATGTCTGAGTACTGGACGTCCAATATGCTGCCTTGTAACCAGGGGGCCTGGACCCAAGATGGGTGGGCAGAAGAACCCCTCCCTGTCCCACAGGTGATTTGGTCTCTCCTTGTCTCACCTGCATGCCATCTGCTATTTACAGGGTATGCAGGAGGGACAGTTGTTGGGAGTTTTCAGCTGGTGGGGCTTGGGAATCCCTGCCAGCCACACCATAGGTGTGCTGCTACTGGGTGGGCCTGAGCCCACCCAGGCCCACCCTTAGCTACGCCACTGCTTGTAACTGTGGGGATAGGGATGTACATAATTTATATATCTTTACCGTGTAGTAACTAAACTGAGGTCTCTAGGTGGCAGTATAGGCACTTGTTTACTATAACCAATAGGATTTTACATCTTTTTTTGACCTCGCTGGTAGTCAGGCAGATCACAGCTCACCCTTTTGAACATTCTGCCCATTCCAGAACGACAGAGAAGAAGCTAGGCGTGTGCAGCATAATCTGAGGTAGAGGTAGACTGAATTTTGGTTTCAGTTACAGCACCAAAACCAGCCCCAACTCCTTTTTCTGTCTGATTTTGGTTTTGGCCAAAAGTATATTTGAATTTATGGCCATGTTTTGATTTGGATGAAAATAACCACGTGTTCTCAGTAGAAGCTGAAAATGTGTGCTTTGTCCCATTGCTTCCCTCCCCCGCCCCCCAAGGAACAGGCATGACCCTCCTTCCCTTAGGCCCCCTTGGCTGCATTCTGTGCATGATATTTTCTTTACTACTTACTACTACTTAACATTTCTAGAGCGCTACTAGGGTTACGCAGCGCTGTACAAGTTTACAAAGAAGGACGGTCCCTGCTCAAAGGAGCTTACAATCTTTGGAGGTAAAATACAGTCTTTCATTATTTAAATTGACTATTCTTTCTTGCATTCTATTTGGATGAGTCTAAAGAATTTCCAGGCTCTGTTGGATGTGATGGAGATGCAACGTTTTAATAAAACTTACGGTGGAAGAAGCTACAGTGATTGTTCTCAAGCACAAACACGGCTCAGCTTATAGGGTTAGTAGGGAAATGATATTACAATGAAATTAAGTTTATATGTTAGAAAATATATGGTCAGTGTCTTGTAATCCTCTACTGCTTTTTGGACAATATACTTATGAGGGCCCGGTGCCTGCTGGTTTTATGCGGTTTCTTCGCAAATTGGAGTGAAGGCGATTATGCTTGTTTGACTGGAAGAGCAGCTACAAAGCTGGCGCTCTTTGCTACTTCAGCCGATGAGTGAAACGTCAGGGGCTTCATACTCTGGAGGATGGTCCTAGAAGGCAATTTCAAGAACTGTGGACGCCTTTTGGTTGTCTTTACCATCAAGAGCCTGGAGCTACCTTTTGAACTTATGATCTTGCCTGTTGGAAAATGGTGCTTGTCTCTTTGAGAAAGACCCTGATGATGTGCAGAATTGGGAGTGGGGAGGGGGATAGGGTGTTTGTGGTTCGATATGTGTGTGTACGTGTGGTGTTGGTTGACAAGAGATCTTCTTTTTCCATTGTTAAATTGGAATTTGAAGCCACAATAAAAATGACATAAACATATATTAGAAAATAAATGGAGAAGTGTATGGCTCTCGATTGTATTTTTTTCAGAGCATACAGTAACATCTGCTTTTTTATTTTGGATTGTACTTCAAGCCCGGTTTAACACCTGCAGTGTAGACCGGTGTCCAGACTCCTTTACCCTATCAGTTTTATAACCTTCCAATGCTACTTTCTCTTGTTATTCATGCACAGTCTGGGTAAGCATCAAAAGCTGGTAATAATGAATTTTTTTCACACATTCTCACAAAGTTCCTTTCTCAGAGGATATTTAACTACATCTGCACTGACTTGGGAACCTAAACATGCCAGACTTGCTGGGGAAGTTCTTGTTAAAATGGTTTTCCCAGTTGTCAGCCTGTGCTTTCAAGTCCTGAGAAAAGATTTAGGCATCGGAATGGGGGGGGGGGGGGGGGGAGAGCCACAGGTGCCATGGCACCTCCAAAATTCTCTACCTCCTATCACTGTTCTGCTATGAAACAGGGGCACTTGGACATTCCTCATCTCCCTGTCGCTGTCACCCCCACCATTTCTGCTTCTTTAAACCGGAAGCAACAAACGAAAGTACATCCGTCATATGGGGGCTGGACTGTGCACAGGCATGGCTGCTGGCTGTGCCCCAGAACAGGAAGTGACATGGAAGGGGGTGAGGTCAGCAGCCCCATGCAATCAATGCACTTTGCTGCTGTTGGTTTAAAGAAGGGATGGGGGAGACAGAAGAAAGCAGATGTTGGATGTGTAGAAATATGCTGTCCCTTGCTCTCAGTGAAATACAGGTAAGAACTAGGCCTGTAAAAATCAAAGATCATCTCTGACACAAAATACATTTCACTGCAGCAAAAGCTGAAGTGAGTTCCCAGAGAGCTGACAGGGGAGGGGGGGAGGGTCTGCTCTGTCAACAATGCTGGGACTGGTACCTGCGAGAAGTCATGAGCGAAGATGTTTTGGCTAACGGAAGATAGCAGTAGGTCAGGTGCAAGTAGGATGAGAACATCCAAAAGGGGGGCTAGAGGAAGGCTTGGGAACATGTGAAGTCATTCTTATCAACTGATAAGGGCCAAAGAGGTCTGGTGAGAAAGCTAGGGTCCATTGGAATGAATAGAGCCAGAAGGGTATAAAAAGGGCAGTCTGAAGGGTATTATGGCAGAAGGCTGAAGAGAAAGGACAGACTGCACCTGCTGTGTGACGCGTTGTCCCATCATGTTCCAGAGATGAACGCCTAATTGCCTGTACTACTTTGGGTGAGATGGTTTAATAAAGACTACATGATTATATCCACTTAATCCTGGGTGTCTTACTGATCATGTAGCTTGTTAGTTCTCAGACTGTGTAAAGCAGTCATGAGCAAATACAAGGTCAGAGTAATTAAGTATTTTATGGGAATATGCAATCCTTTTCAGGGTAGTAGAAATCCCATTGCTTCCGCTGCCCAAACCATTCTGACAGATGGGGCATACTGGATGGAAGGTGGGAGAAATGAGACAGATGCTGGATGGGGGAGAGGGGAAGACACAATGGAAGATGGGAGAGAGAAGGTAGACTCTGAACGGAAAGGAGGAAGAAAGAGGACAGATGCTGGAGAGGAAGAGAAATTATCCTGGATAGAAGAGGAGAGAAAGAGGGCACACCTGGATGGAAGGGGGAAAAGAAAGAGGGCAGATGTTGGATGGAAGTGTGGGGAGGGAGAGAGCAAATGCTGGATGGAAGTGGAGAGAGAGAGCAGAAACTGAATAGAAGGGGGAAGAGAAAGAGGGCAGATGCTGGATAGAGTGAGAAGACAGTAGATGGACGGGGGGAAAAGAGAAGGCACACGCTGGATGGAAGGGGGTCCCAGCATCAAGTGATTGGAAAATCTGTGGCAGCCACCTTGAATCATCATTTATAATAGACTAGTAAAAAAAGGCCCATTTCTGACACAAATGAAACAGGCGCTAGCAAGGTTTTCCTTGGAGTGTGTATGTTTGAGAGAGAGTATGTGTGTGTGAGAGATGGAGTGTGTGTGTCAGAGAGGGAATGAGAGAGAGAGAGACAGTGTGTATGTGTGTTTGTGTGAGAGAGTGTGTGAGAGACAGAGTGACTGTGTGTGTGTGACAGAGAGATAGTGTGGTAGACAGGGAGTGTGTGAGAGAGTGTACATGAGAGACAGTGAGTGAGTGTGAGCCCCCACCCCCCCCTCTCTCAGGGCTCCCTTCCCACCCCCACCTCTCTGGTCTCAGGACCCCCTCCCCACCTCCCTCTCCCCACCTCCCTCCAGCCATCCATGTCCAGCGACCCTCCCCTCCCCCCTCCAGCTACCCATGTCCAGCGACCCTCTCCCCCCCCCCCCCGGCGCATCAAACCCCCTCGCCACCTGCAGCTGCCACTGGTAACGCTGTCCGGCCGCTGCTGCTGCTTCTCCTGTTGAGCAGCAGCGGCCGCTACAAAAAGAAAAAAAAGCAATAAATGTTTTTAAACCCAGCCCAAATCATTCGCAAATGCCCGAGTCTTACAATGCAGTCTCTGCAGCCGCTCCTTCTCTCGCCACTCACGTCGCTGCGCTCCTCCAGGGTCTTACTCCAGGGGCAGTGATGTGGAGGCGAGAGGAGGAGCGGCTGCAGAGACTGCATTGTAAGACTCGGGCATTTGCGAATGATTTGGGCTGGGTTTAAAAACATTTATGGTTTTTTTTTTTTCTTTTTGTAGCGGCCGCTGCTGCTCAACAGGAGAAGCAGCAGCAGCGGCCGGACAGCGTTACCAGTGGCAGCTGCGGGTGGCGAGGGGGGGTTGATGTGCCCGGGGAGAGGGGGGGGTTGATGGGCCTTGGTTCGGGAGGGCGTTCGGTGAGCATGGCAGGTTTGGGAGGGCGGCAGTCTCGGTTGGTTTTTGTCCTTTCTTTTTCTTTGCTTTTATATTCCTTGAACGTTCGATGAAGCTGCCTGGGCCCGCACTGCTGTTGCTTGGGTTCTATGGATGACGTCATCCGAGGTTTCAGTCCCAGGCACAGCCAATCAGAATGGAGACACGGGCCCAGGCAGCTGCATGGAACGTTCGTGGTGCAAATTATTATATAGGATAAGTTAGTGAACTATTTTCATTTGCTCATTTCTGCTACTTAGTTTATTCAATCAATTGGCCATTGTGACTGTGTTTAACTCCAGGTTTGCAGCATAAGGTTATTAGATTTTGAAGGCTGCGCTTATTTTGATTGGTTATTAACACTGGATGTGTGATGATGGTTCCCAATCCAGTTCTCACTTTGTTAAAACATAGGCTCAGTTCACCAGTGTGATCACCTATCACAATTCATCATCATAATTTCTTTTCTTTAAAATAAAATCTTATTTTTCATACAATTTTCACAAGAAAGTTGTTTTATTATTGTTTATTTGTAATTTATACTTATTTGATATGGTGCTTTAATTTTTTTGTGTTCTGGAGAATTATAGCACTTGTTTGGCCCTAAATGTTCTAATCTTGAGTAATTTTCAAAGCCATTTACCTGTATGAGGTCTTTTTTACAAAGATGCGCTGAAAAATGGCTTGCTGTAGTGTAGGTGAGGATTTTGGGCTAATCCATTTTTCAGTGTGCCTGTAAAAAAGGCCTTTAAAAAAAATTGTTTTGCCAAAAATGGATGTGCCGTAGAATCAAAATTGCCGTGCATCCATTTTGGATCTGCGACCTCACCACCAGCCATTGACCTAGCAGTAAAGTCTCATGCGGTAACCGGGCGGTAATGACCTGCATGTGCCAAACGCCACTTGCTGCGCGTCCGAAAATAAAAAGTATTTTTCGGCTGCGCGTATCGGACGTGCACCAAAAATGAAATTACCGCAAGAGCCACACGGTAGCTCCATTTTGGCACACGTTGGGCGTTCATAGATGCTTATGTATGTGGCTTAGTAAAAGGGCCCCTAAATTTGTTATCTGAAGACCGGCCTCACTCCATTCTGCTAAAGCTAAGTACCGGATTGAGGAGAGGCATTCCCCAGGGCATCTCTTGGCAAAATCAGAGAATGATGCACATAGATTGGCAATTTCTAAGCTACCCGTTGTTTTCACTTGAAACAAAATATGAAATTTCAGCTAAATGCGCTATTTTATTACATTTTGGGCCCTGTTTACTAAGGTATGCTAGCATTTTTAATATTTTCTAAACACTAGACACGCCCATATACTCCTATGGGTGTCTCTAGCATTAGCATGCGCTAAAAATGCTAGCACACCTACAGCACGGCTTAATAAACAGGGCCCTTTGTTAGGAAGCAAAAAAGAAGGAAATTTAAATGAAACTTGTTTGCGAATTTTGTTTTTATTTTCAAGTTTGAGCTGTAGCCATCCCTGGCCCTCATGCCCAAACCCTGCCAAAATAAATCTTGTACCCTCAATATTAAATAAACAAGCTTCCTCATAACCTCTTAGCTTATCTAAAAATAAACAGAGGGCAGAGGGTGATTTCAATGGAACAACAAGCATGGTTTTGGTTTCAGTTCAGACTGACCTCAGGGGAGAAGTGTTAAAACCAAGAATAGTGGAACAGATGGCAATATTTTATTTAAAAAATGTTATATTTCAAACAACAATTATATTTTTCATATTGAACACGGTAACAGAATGGTACTGCAGAAGAGGAAGCTCCCCTTTAGCATATAGACATCATCTTATTACGTAATAAGGCCTCTCCTCTCTGTTGTTTATACTTCTCAACTGCAGTCCTGGAAAACACTCCTGCGCTTAACAAAAATGTCAACATAGAACATAAGTGGAGGAGTGACCTAGTGGTTAGGGTGGTGGACTTTGGTCTGGGGAACTGGGTTCAATTCCCACTTCAGGCACAGGCAGCTCCTTGTGACTCTGGGCAAGTCACTTAACCCTCCATTGCCCCATGTAAGCCGCATTGAGCCTGCCATGAGTGGGAAAGTGCAGGGTACAAATGTAACAAAAAAAAAAAATTGACCCTTCAAAACAAGAAAACAATCACATAATCCCTCAATGCATTTTACATACACATTAAAATAAAAGAAACACAATTTTGCCTTACAATGAAAGAAATGAATATGTAGCCATCCCCATGTCCCTGTTGTTTCTCTTTGAAATGTAAACACACACAGTAAGAGTAGGTGACAGGTCTGTGGGTTGTTTGTACACATATCACATCCCCCCCCCCCCCCCAAACAGAGCATTTGGGACAATTCTGACACATTCCCAAACATATTTAGGACTCCCTGGGGCATCCCCCTTCCCCACCCCCACATGTCCTATGGGACTTTTTCCTTCCTGTCCCTCTCCCATGCAGGTACAACCCTCAAGGCCTTATGAAATGTTACCCCCCCCCCCCCCCCCAACACACACCCGAGAGCCCTATGAAACAAGGTTTCAAACACCTCTAGCACTGTGGATCCCTATAGGATGTATTCCCTATAAAGCATTATTATTTATTTTATTCATTTATTTGTTACATTTGTATCCCACATTTTCCCACCTGTTTGCAGGCTCAATGTGGCTTTCATAGTACCGTAGTGGCGTTCGCCAGCTCCGGTAAAGAAACAAAATACATAATGATATGGTCGGATAGGGTTCATGTGTTATAGACACATTAGGGGAATCATGGATAGGAAGAGTTATGCAATGTTCATTACAAGCTTTGGTTATGTTATTGTTTCTAGGTGACCTGAAACTTTACAGTTCCATTGACCAGCAATTAGCAGAATAATTTTGAGTCATGAAAAGTTTTCAGATAACATCAAGATAACTTTTGAGCCGGACAAACATGATAAAGGTGATTTTCTTTAGGGGAAATTTCAGCAACACTGAAAACAACTGTGGACTGGGAGATAAAGGAACTTGAACAGGAAGGTATATATAAATATCTAAGAGCAGAGGAAGGATCAACCGTCAAGCAGAAATCGCTGAGAGAAAAAAAATCAGTAAAAAGTATTATAAGACACTAAGAGGCATATTTTCAAAGCACTTTGGGAGGCTAAGTTCCATAGGTTTCTATGGAACTTTGGGAGGCTAAGTGCTTTGAAAATGAGCCTCTAAGGGGCTCATTATTCCACAACCTCCCCCCACCATCACGGAGCCATAATGCACACAGCCCCACAGTTTCTGCAAGTATTTGCTTTCCATGAGAGAATGTTCCCTGCTGATGCACCTTCATATCTCCCCTAATTTATTTGTAGCATTTGTATCCCACATTTTCCCACCGATTTGCAGCCTCAATGTGACTTACATTTGCCGTAATGGCGGTTGCCATTTCCGGGTAACAGAATTACAAAAGGCGTTGCATTAAGGTGCAGACATACATGGTAAAGAATACGTTATGGTATTGCATATTAGTTCCTGAGTGATAGATTGTAACATACATTAGGTCATCGACTATAGAGAGACCATAATCGACATAAGGATTAAAGTGGTAGTGCTTGATCATTATTATTAAAGAGGTTTTTCATTTAAGTGGTAAAGAGTTCGGTTTTTCTAGTTCGTGTGCAGTCTTATTATTTAGCATTGAGGGTGGATGTTATTGGTATGCCATCTTGAACAGTTTCATTTTCCATGGAAATGCTTGTTTATGTGTTTATTTAAATTACACCCTGTGCAGCACCTAAATTTCCAGCTTATTTATACCTGGAAGGGGAATCCCTGGGAAAAATCCCAGCATGCCAGTCAGGCACCTGTTATAAGTCAGCCTTTTCTTCCTGTTTCTTTCACTGCTTCAGCTTCCTGTTGGCAGTGCAGTGCTCAGCCAGCCCCAGTGAACATGTGCAGAGCTGCCGTCATGTGGATGCTGATCCTGCTGCCGGAGGCTTCCACCTTCGCACACATTCTGCAGGTAAGACACACTCCCCAGGATCTTCCCTCTGCACTCTAACTTAATATATTTCTGACTAGCTTTCCAGCCACTAAAGAAATAGGAAAGTATAATTAAGGATGCTCAGCCAGAAGACTGTTTTGTGTCATTTCTGGGAATGTTTGTGTTTTTTGGGTTCTTTCTGTCATCATGGGAGCAAATGTCTCTGTTTCCCATAATGAGCACATGTGCAGTGGTTTGTGCATGCATGAGTTCTTCCCATAAGAGTTCATGTTATTGACAGCACAAAGAAAAACAGAAAATGTCATGGTTTTTTTTCTGCTAATTTTTGTTTGCATCATGGTGTATGTGGTTGACATTTTCTATGTTGTTCCAATGACTGCGCATCCCTAGTAATAATGAGCATTCCTACTCATGTCATCCATAATTCCAGTGTCCTCCCTTCTGTTAGTATTAATCATGAAATATGTGATATTACTGGATCACACTTGGTACACACTCCCAGTTTGCATGATAACCCCCTGCCTTCCCCCTCCCCCCATACCATAAAACACAATTGACATAGAATCCCTTCAGAACAAGAAAACAATTACATAATCCCTCAATGGAAGAGAGACCAGAGGGGGGTGTGAAGAAAGATGCTGGCCTGAAAGGAGGGAAACATGCTGGACCCGTTGGGGGAGAGGGTGTGCCACTATCTTTTGAGCCGGCCCTGCATATGGAGTTGGGGATGGAGGAGAAGGGGTGTAGATAAGTTACTTTTCAGATAAATGGAACTCCTGGGGAAGGGTATAGGAAGAGGTAGGAGAGAGATGACGAACTGCACAATGAATGCACTTGTAAATCAGTAAGAGGAGTTTGAACCGTATCTGGAAATGGATAGGGAGCCAATGAAGTGAACATAGTAACGTAGTAGATGACGGCAGAAAAAGACCTGCACGGTCCATCCAGTCTGCCCAACAAGATAAATTCATATGTGCTACTTTTTGTGTATACCTTACCTTGATTTGTATCTGCCATTTTCAGGGCACAGACTGTAGAAGTCTACCCAGCACTAGCCCCGCCTCCCAACCACTAGCCCCCCCCCCCCCCCCACCAGCCCTGCTAAGCTTCTGAGGATCCATTCCTTCTGAACAGGATTCCTTTATGTTTATCCCCTGCATTTTTGAATTCCGTTACCGTTTTCATCTCCACCACCTCCCGCGGGAGGGCATTCCAAGTATCCACCACTCTCTCCGTGAAAAAATACTTCCTGACATTTTTCTAGTCTGTCCCCCTTCAATCTCATTTCATGTCCTCTAGTTCTACTGCCTTCCCATCTCCAGTGTGAATTTAGTGACACTGGTGGAAGATAAGTCATGCAGCAGAAGTGTGAATACATTGAAGGGTACAGAGATGGGTTAGTAGGAAACCTGTGAGGAGCACGTTGCAGTAGTTCAAGCAGGAGGTAATAAGGAGTGTGGATAAGGGTTTTGGCAGTGTGTTCAGCTACAGTACTGAGATCAGCAGCAAAGAAAATATTATGATGCTTGGAAAAGCAGCAGCTGTCGGATGTAGTGCACACACTTAGCAGCATTGAGATAAGTGCGCCTTTAGTGTATTTTTCACATATGAGCTCTTGCAGTGGATATATAGAGAGATTAGCCTTGATTGGCATTTAGTGTTTGAATTTTACTTTAGCTCAGAGTAATATAAACGGAACAATACTGTGACTAAAGTACCATTATCTTGATTATAGTATGAAGTTCATGAAAAAATGTGTGAATGAGGGGTGAACGCTTGTGTAACTGTATGTATGTGCGTGAGAGACAATACTTTTATAAATTAGGATATAAGTAGGGAGCTTCAGTTTATAATATAGATAAAATTGTTGTCACATTTTTTTGTTGTGATTGTCACTTTATTGGTTTGCTCACTGTTGTTCATTTGAACACAGGGAAGATTTTCAATGATAGAGAAACCCATCCACCCTCTAGAAATAGCTGTAAACCTTATGGTGGCATTCCACTTGGGTGAGTCCTAACTCTGAGAATTTCTCCTTCTCACACAAATATGTACAGTTTCTGGTCGTATAATTAAATATGACACTCTCTATCTATACCCTTTGGTTTTCTTAAGAAAGTTCTAAAAAAACAAAAAATTTGGCTTGTATTGTTTATAGATTGATTGTTACCAGTGGTATATTTAAAGTTTTGGTTTACGAAGAAAGATAGTAGACATGGAGGGGCATAATCGAACGGCGCCAGTCAAATAGAAGGCCGGCCACCTATATGGCCGATGCCGTAAACAGCTGTCCCCGACTGTATTATCGAAAAAGATGGCCGGCCATCTTTTGTTTCGATAATACGGTTGGGTCCAGCCAAATGTCAGAGATGGCCGGCATCAGATTCCGGCGATAATGGAAACTGAAGCCGGCCATCTCAAAACCGGCCAAATCCAAGGTATTTGGTCATGGGAGGAGCCAGCATTTCTATTGCACTAGCCCCCCTCACATGCCAGGACACCAACTGAGCACCCTAGGGGGCACTGCAGTGGACTTCAAAAATTGCTCCCAGGTGCATACCTCCCGTACCTTGTGTGGTGAGCCCCCCAAATCCCCCCCCCAAAACCCATTCCTCACAACTGTACACCACTACCATAGCCCTAAGGGGTGAAGGGGGGCACCTACATGTGGGTTTTGGGGGGGTTTGGAGGGCTTTACATTTACTACCACAAGTGTAACAGGTGGGGGGGTGGGCCTGGGTCCACCTGCCTGAAGTGCACTGCACCCACTAAATACTGCTCCAGGGACCTGCGTACTGCTGTCAAGGAGCTGGGTATGACATTTGAGGCTGGCAAAAAAAATTTTGTGTTTTTTTAGGGTGGGAAGGGGTTGGTGACCACTGGGGGAGTAAGGGGAGGTGCTCCCCGATTCCCTCCGGTGGTCATCTGGTCAATTGGGGCACTTTTTGAGACTTGGTCCTAAAAATAAATGGACCAAGTGAAGCCGGCGACATGCTCGTCAGAGCCGGCCATCTTTTTTCCATTATCAGGCTAAGCCGGCCATCTCATAACCACACCCCCGTCCCACCTTCTGTACCCTGCCTTGAAGTTTGGCCGACTCCGCGACGGAAAGCAGTTGGCGCCAGCCAAAATCGGCTTTCCATTATACCGATTTGGCCGGGTTCAGGAGATCACCGGCCATCTCCCGATTTGTGTCGGAAGATGGCTGGCGATCTTCTTCGAAAATAAACTGGATAGAGACAGAAGAAATGTCAAAAGGACAGGGGACCCTGGAAACAGAGTTAAAAAGAAACAGAGAAAAGTAGAAAAGACAATGGGACCACAGCAATGATTAGACAAAGATACAAAAAATATTTTTTCTGAATTTATTAATTGTAATATGTCACCTTTGGGGAAAGGTGTAGCCCTTATATCTTGCATTTAAGTTTCTGTTTCTATAACTATGACAGGTTTTCCATATAGCTCTGCAATGTGTTTGCTTTTTGCAGGGTTTGTTTACTGGAACTCTGAAGGGATTCCTCCCTCCCCTCCCCCGTCTAGACTACCTTGGGAGAGATGACATTTTAGGGGGCTTATCTTCATATTTCCGCCCGAGGTTCATTGAGTCCTAACCTATGCATAAATGTTTAGGCTTGAGCACTTTAGCCAGCCATTGAGCTGGTTTACATTCTAGCACCTAGATTCAGGACATATATTCATAAATTATAGTATCATATATATATGTGTGTGTGTCCTGCCAACCCCAACCACATTTGATCGCTGTGAACACCCACCTGCAAAGTGCGCACCATCGAAGATAGGGTGTACTTCCAGAACAGTACAGAGCTGGATTACTGTCATTTACATGTTCATGTGTTCACACATGTGTACATGTCTAGAATACCTCTGTTTACACATGTACTCAGCTTCTTATAGAGTTACCTTTATAGTGTGTGCCATCAGTGACCCCGCTATCCTTCATGCCTCATCCTTTACAGTGCAGATGCCTTCTCTTTTCAGATGCACAGTATAGAAGGCCCTGGCCATCTTCATTCTTCCTTTCTTGTCTCCGCAGAGCATGCATAAGATAGTCTGGCATCATCAAAATTTGTCTGCCTTTCCAGAGAACCTGGCACCTGGAGTGAAGACACTGGATCTCTCTCACAATTTTATACACAGTCTAACTGAAAGTTCGACATCAGAATTACTCTCCTTGCAGCACCTTAATCTGAGCTCCAACAGACTGGACAGCATTAAGGGCAGAGCCCTCAGCACACTCCCCCAGCTTCAATCTCTCATTCTTGCTTCCAACCAGCTGCATAGAAACTACTTAAGTAATGGAAAAGCCCTTGCATCATTTCCCAGGTTAAAGTTCCTTGACCTCTCAGCAAATAACTTGGACAGTGATATGGTATGCTGGTATTTAATGAACATTACCTCTTTGGAAAAGCTGGACCTCTCTTGTAACAAGATGACCAAGGTATCAGCCGGTATGTTCAATGGGACACTCAACCTAGTGGAGATCAGTCTAACCAACAATTATATTATGGTGATAGAAGAGGGAGCCTTTGTGCCCCTGGCAAATCTCCGTGTGCTGAATCTTGCTATCAATTCACTTCACTGTATTTCCAGCTTTAGCCTCATTAATCTACAAGTTTTAAACCTTAGTTACAATGCCCTGGAGTGCTTCATTACTGACGAGAGTGATGAACCTCATCGACTGCAAGTTCTTGATCTGAGTCATAATCAGCTCTTCTATTTTCCACTTCTCCCCAAAGTGCATCACATCCAATACCTAAATTTATCTAGTAATGCCATGATTGCCCTTGTCCCCAGTTCAGTGAATGCCATGGAGCCTTCAAGGACCACAGCTTGGTATGAAGAAATCACAAACCTTGATTTGCCCACAGCCATTCTTAAGAGAAATGTAAGTCTGGTAAAAGTTGTTCACTTGGACTTGAGTAATAATCAGTTGCCTTCTTTTCCTATTCACTTCCTTGCCAGGCTGTTCTCTCTCCAGCACCTCCGCATGGCTATGAATTGTCTCCAGGATCTGACCTTGATGCAGACTACTAATAACCTGTCAACCAGTGAGGATATAAGCAATGTACCAGACAGACACAACCTGATCTTCAAGTCTCTGAGGAATCTTGAGCTGCAAGGAAACTCTATCCAGGTCTTACCACGGTGGCTGTTTGTTGTTATGCCACAATTGGAAAGAATAGACCTTAGCCACAATAACATTGAGCCCTGCAGATGGCAAGCTACCAGCCCAAGTGATAGGGAGGATTGTGTGACCTTCTCTTCCGTCCCAAACCTGAAGGAACTGAACTTACGTGGCAATGGCATAACTAGGTTGTCTCCCTACATGTTCAACCAGACCCCACTCATTTCTCTGGACCTCTCTGCAAATAAAGGCCTGCACATGCCAGGAAGAGCCATGTTGGGCTTAGAACTCACCCTTCAAAAACTGTCACTGCGAGAGAATCAGATGGAGTCCTCAGAAATGGGCTTCCCTTGCCTTAAGACATTGAGAATACTAGACGTATCTGAGAACAAGCTCAATGTCCTACCATCCAACCTTGACTGTTCCCCACTTGAGAGTTTGGATATAAGAAATAATTCCCTAGAAATGTTAGGGAAAAGCATTCCTGCAAGCTGGACTGGAAACCTTAAAACCCTCTTTATTAGTGGTAACTTCCTGAGCTGCTGTGCTCTGAGCTGGCTGAAGTCCCTGCAGTTTGCCAAAGTAAATGTTCCCGACCTGGATGACGCACACTGTGTGTATCACGGTAAAGACGGGAGTAGCCCTGCTAAAGTAGCCAGTGATCACAGCCACATGTGTCCTCCGCTGGCCACCAGTGGAGTCTCTGATATTCTGGCCATAGTTGCTATTGTCCTTCTCCTCGCTGTCGGCTGCAGGATGTTTTTTTCCCTGAAAAAGGGGTGTACACTTCCAAAAGCAGGTTTCGGACATTATAGTGTATTATCCAGGTCCAGAGAGAAGAGAGGTCAACAGCCTCCTATGAGTGTTATATAGATTTCTAAGAAGAGGGATTGTGTGACACAGTTTCTAAAATATATATAACCCTATTTTGTCCAAGGAGCATCAGTGTGGGTTACTGTAAGTAAATTTCAGAATTTATATGGAGGTCAGGGCTGGAGCCAGTTTATATGGAAGAGCTGATTGGCACAGTAATCAAGTCGGTCAACACTCTCCTGTCACCCAATAAGCGAGTTGCTCTTCTGAACCAAAATTTTTTCTTAAATTTAGATGAGGCAGGAAAAACTTGGCACAACATCAGCATTAACTATACAGGCAGTATTACAGCAAAGTAGTTTGAATCGCTTACAGTAGTTAGTGGTTTACTTACGAACAGTCTTGCCTAAGTAGAGGTTCTTGATGAATATCTGTTGTAGCTTAAACTTTTTTTTTTCACTCTTTCTCCATGCTCCCTTAGCAGAAATGTCCTGGAGAGATGGTTCTCCATTTCTAGATTCCTCCTGGTACAGGCAGAGACCCTCTTCTCCTCAGTAGGTGTATTTTAGACAGGGAGGTAAGAGCCAAACCTCTTCTCCTTGCAATAAAGTTCAATGGTTGGAGCAACTTGGAGCCTACTGCCACTGGGCTTGCTATTTCTATGAACACAGTTTCCCTTCAAAGGGGTCTCCTGTTACCAGTGTCAATCACAGGCATGATAGCCACCCTAGGAGTATTCTAAGCTAAAAGGTCACGTATCTTATTCTTGGAGAGTCACTAGAGGTCTCCACTGTGCATATTTAGGAAGCAGAACTCAAGAGCCTTTACACATTCTTTTATTTTCACAACTTATATCCCACCTACACTGTTCACAAACAGCTATTTGTACAGGTACTTTCTGTCGCAGGTGGGTTCACAGTCTAAGTGTTATTTGTACCTGGGGCAATAGAGGGTTATGTGACTTGCCCAGGGTCACAAGGAGCTGCAATGGGAATTGAACCCAGTTCCTCAGGTTCTCAACCCACTGCACTGACCATTAGGTAGCTACTTCACTGGTCCCGATACTGAAAACAACTTAAGTGGGTAGGAAAGGCTCTTGCCCACTTGAATTGCACTCAGTGCGACAGTTGACAATATTCAGTAGCATTTAACTGGGCAGTACCAACTGAATATTGGCACTAACCAGCCATTTTGAAAGTGGGCAGGAGAGGGGTGTTAGAGGGGGCGGAGTTGGGAAGGAGCTGGGAGTTTTGTGGATGTCGGCAATATTCAGTGCCATAGTCTGCAAACCTAACCAGGTGTGTAGGACAAGTGCCAGTACTGAATATCAACCAGCACTTACATAACTATGGAGTTGCAACCTGAAGCTAATTCCGCCCTCTCCCTGCAACAAGGTCTGATCCCTCTCAACCCCCCCACCCTGGCCATCTCCAATTCTCACTCCCAGCCCCCCTCAAATTTCAATCAGGCCCTCCTTCATGCCTACCTTAGCAGGTAGTCTAGTGGTCATCAGGGCAGGAGCAAACCCCACTTGCTTCTGCACCTTGTGGCTTGTACATGAAAATGGCTGCTGTGACCTCTAGTGGTATCTAGTGGTACTACCACTAGGGAGTTAGCTTCTAGAGGTAGTACCACAAGGCTACTGCTAGAGGTCATAGGCGCCATGAGGGTCAGGACTGAGTGCGGTTCGATCCTGCCATGATGATCATTAGACCACCATGACTATTAAGGTAGGCCCGGGGGGGGGGGGGGGTATGGAAGGAGGATTGGATATGATTGTGGTGGGGCTGGAGGGAGGATCAGACATGGTCGGGGTGGGCATAAAGGGGAAAATGTGGACTCCTCTTATGCAGATCCTGGCTGAATATCAGCCAGGACCCATATAAGTTTTTGGGGACCAGCACCTGTCCAGTGAGAGCCAGATAGTCGATGCTGGTTGACAGAGATGGCCCAGCATTAAATATCTGGGGCTAATTTAGCCAGTGACACTCAGTGTTTAAAAAAACATTGACCACCCTCATCTGAATATTGACCAGAATATGACTACCACCACTCAACTGAAGACCTCATGCAGATAATGAGTCTTATAGAGGAAGACAAAAGAGAGGGAAGGTCAATGGCTGGCTAATTATACCTACCTACGTACTTACCAATCTACCTCAGCAGCAGAGCCTATTCTCAGGACTGCAGCTCTTTTATTACAAAAAGTTCATCTTAAAATGTGGTTTTCTTAGATTAGCCACATCGGTCAACACATGGAAGCCATTCCATTCAGCTTGCTGGAGTTAATATGCATTGTATAAGAGACAGAATGGTGAAGGGTGTGTAGGTGCTATATTGAGGATTGAAGGGAGTCTGTAGGTACTAGGTTAGGCAGTCTGAAGAGGCTGTGGAGGGGCAGAGTGTGGGAACAGTAGGAGGAATGGGGTAGATTATGAGCACCATGGAGAAGATGACAGACAGTGTGAGGGCTGAAGGGAGAATGAGGAAGGGGATAGGGGGGAAACATAAGGGGGAGTTTGAAAGCTGTGGGGAAGACGTGTGAGGAAGTGTGGGATGTCTTGGGAAAGACAATGAAGAATCTGGGTGCTACACAGAGGATAGGAGGGTCTTGTATGGGAACCACCAGGATGAGGGAAATGAGTGGGGTGTTGCAGGGTGAATGTGTCATAAAAAGAATGGGTGCAGGAAAAGGGGGCATCACTGGAAAGATAGGGCTGTTACAACCTCTTGCTTGTGCTTGGTGACACAAGCGTTAAGGTTTGGCTGTAGCAGTTGTGCTGCACCGCTTTGCAGTGATAAGACCACATAGACCAGTGAGCTGGACCTCAGTAGCATTACCTTCTTAACTATCCTGTATCCAAATGGCTTCTGAAAGCCTGGAGACTACAGGCTGGGGCTCGGCAGGCCGAAGGCTCCAGTATCTTATTTAGAAAGTTGTCTTGTTTTTTATTGTGCTTTATTTATAAAATAATAAAACTATTTATTTTGTTTGTTTTGCCTTTTTAACAAACATAATGGATGAAGGTTTGGAATAATTTAGATTTGATGACTTAATAAACAATTGACATTAAAGCCAGTGTCTCTCCCTCCTGCTTGTGTCTGCAGTGCATGTTCTTTTGTTTCATATTGTGCTGACAGCCTGTAAGTTAAAGGAAGCAGTAGTTTCCTGCTAAGGTTCTGTAGTCTGTTTTTATATATTAAATGTGTTCAGCCTTTTCTGGCTTCTGCTACTACTCCTAATCATTTCTATAGTGCTACTATTGATTTAGATTTTGCTCACATCTTTTTCAGTAGTAGCTCAAGGTGAGTTACATTCAGGTACACTGGATATTTCTCTGTCCCAGGAGGACTCACAATCTAAGTTTGTACCTGAGGCAATGGAGGGTTAAGTGACTTGCCCAAGGTCACAAGGAGCAGCAGTGGGATTTGAACCGACTGGTGCTCTAACCACTAGGCCACTCCTCCAATCCATAGTAGACAAACACAGGGCTGTACACATCATATGCAGGTACTTTCTCTGTCCCTAGCGGGCTCACATTCTGAGTTTTTGTACCTGGAGCAGTGGCGGGTTAAGCAACTTGCTCAAGGTCACAAGGAGCTACAGTGGGAATCGAACCCATGTTTATTTATTTTAAAAACTCATATGCCATAAAAACATTCATAATCAACCATAATGTATTTCCCAACCTCTTCTGTACTTCTGCTGTTGCGGACAGGGTCCAGTCCTCCAGGACAACTTGGAAATGAAGAAACATGTATTCGTGAGTTGCCCATTCAGCTGTGCAATATGACATGAAGCCATGAAATAGGGTAACAAGTAAAGGGTTTTGCATTTAGCTCATGCCTAGTTCCATTCAGGTACTGTAAGCATTTTCCTATCCCTGGAGGGCTAACAATGTAAGTTTGTACCTGAAGCAATGGAGGGTTATGTGACTTTATCCAAGATCACAAGGAGCCTGCACTGGGACTTGACCTTGGCTTCCCTGATTCTCCACATAACCCTGAAAATTAGGCGACTCCTCCATTGGATATGTGCACATGTACCACCTCTTTATATGCATTTCAATTTTATTATACATCTTCGTGATCAAAAACTGCCCAAGGTGAACCACAATTCAGCATAATTTTTATTTATTTTACATACCTTTCCATCATCAAATTGAAACAATGGTCTACAATAGATCAATAAAGCATGATTGAAGAATCAGCGCTCCGTGCCTTATGGAAAAGGTCTGAAATATCTTGTAAAACATTTGGGGAAATCATTACCTAAAGCTGGTCCCACATGAGTAAAAGTGTGTTTCCTTGTTTCAACATATTGAACATCCCCAGATGCGCTTTCTGTCTTGTAACACCACAATATCAAACAATTAACATAAAACACAAAAATATGAAAAGCCGAACCCAATCATCCAACTCCCTCCTTCAGATCTTTCTTACTCTTAGAGTTTATTGTTCTATACCCTATGGCTAATGTTGCCCTTATAAAAAATGGTTAACTATCCGTGTTCTGGTGCCAAGAAGATTCCCTCTGGTGAGAGAAATGGTGTTCTTTTACATTACGAACGCCATTTAGGAAGTCAGATGCCCCAAAAAGGAACATCACACACTAGAAACCTGACTGCATTCTGGGCTAACCTGACAGAATTGGCACATGAACTGGGTTTCTGTTTCACGACACAGAACTATTCAAAACTGAAAAATTGCAGGGAGACCTTAGGAAATTGGAAGTCTGGGCATCCAAGTGGCAGAGTAAATTTTACATAAGTACATAAGTAGTGCCATACTGGGAAAGACCAAAGGTCCATCTAGCCCAGCATCCTGTCACCGACAGTGGCCAATCCAGGTCAAGGGCACCTGGCACGCTCCCCAAACGTAAAAACATTCCAGACAAGTTATACCTAAAAATGTGGAATTTTTCCAAGTCCATTTAATAGCGGTCTATGGACTTGTCCTTTAGGAATCTATCTAACCCCTTTTTAAACTCCGTCAAGCTAACCGCCCATACCACGTTCTCCGGCAACGAATTCCAGAGTCTAATTACACGTTGGGTGAAGAAAAATTTTCTCCGATTCGTTTTAAATTTACCACACTGTAGCTTCAACTCATGCCCTCTAGTCCTAGTATTTTTGGATAGCGTGAACAGTCGCTTCACATCCACCCGATCCATTCCACTCATTATTTTATACACTTCTATCATATCTCCCCTCAGCCGTCTCTTCTCCAAGCTGAAAAGCCCTAGCCTTCTCAGCCTCTCTTCGTAGGAAAGTCGTCCCATCCCCACTATCATTTTCGTCGCCCTTCGCTGTACCTTTTCCAATTCTACTATATCTTTTTTGAGATACGGAGACCAGTACTGAACACAATACTCCAGGTGCGGTCGCACCATGGAGCGATACAACGGCATTATAACATCCGCACACCTGGACTCCATACCCTTCCTAATAACACCCAACATTCTATTCGCTTTCCTAGCCGCAGCAGCACACTGAGCAGAAGGTTTCAGCGTATCATCGACGACGACACCCAGATCCCTTTCTTGATCCGTAACTCCTAACGCGGAACCTTGCAAGACGTAGCTATAATTCGGGTTCCTCTTACCCACATGCATCACTTTGCACTTGTCAACATTGAACTTCATCTGCCACTTGCACGCCCATTCTCCCAGTCTCGCAAGGTCCTCCTGTAATCGTTCACATTCCTCCTGCGACTTGACGACCCTGAATAATTTTGTGTCATCGGCGAATTTAATTACCTCACTAGTTATTCCCATCTCTAGGTCATTTATAAATACATTAAAAAGCAACGGACCCAGCACAGACCCCTGCGGGACCCCACTAACTACCCTCCTCCACTGAGAATACTGGCCACGCAATCCTACTCTCTGCTTCCTATCTTTCAACCAGTTCTTAATCCATAATAATACCCTACCTCCGATTCCATGACTCTGCAATTTCTTCAGGAGTCTTTCGTGCGGCACTTTGTCAAACGCCTTCTGAAAATCCAGATATACAATATCAACCGGCTCCCCATTGTCCACATGTTTGCTTATTTATTTGTTGCATTTGTATCCCACCTTTTCCCACCTCTTTGCAGGCGCAAAGTGGCTTACAATACATCATGAATAGTGGAAGAATGTTAGTAAATAAACATTTAGTATTGTAGGATCTTGATCAGCATGATGATAATAAAACAAAGTAATAGTATACAAGCAGATATTATGAAACAGTTCTGAATATAGATGGGCGAGTTGTACATATTCACATTGGTTGATCTTTGTGGTACACTTTATTAAAGAGATGGGTCTTCAGTAATATACAGAAGTTCGTTCTTTCGTAGATCGATTTTAAGCTGTGCGGCAGTGCGTTCCATAACTGTGTGCTCAGGTAGGTAAAGTTTGACGCATGCATTATTTTGTATTTCATTCCTTTGCAGTTGGGGAAGTGCAGATCAAGGAATGTGCGGGATGGTCTTTTGGCATTCCTAGGTGGTAGGTCTGTCAGGTCTGACATGTAAGCTGGTGCGTCTCCATGGATAATTTTGTGAACTAGTGAGCATACTTTGAACGTGATGCGTTCCTTAAGTGGGAGCCAGTGTAATTTTTCTCGTAAGGGCTTGGCACTTTCTAATTTTGTTTTGCCAAATATGAGTCTAGCTGCAGTGTTCTGGGCTGGCTGGAGTTTCTTGACTATTTGTTCTTTGCAGCCGGCATATAGTATGTTGCAATAGTCTAAATGACTGAGCACCATTGATTGTACCAGGTTGCGGAAAACACTCCATGGGAAGAAAGGTCTTACTCTTTTTAATTTCCACATTGAGTGGAACATCTTCTTGGTTGTGTTTTTCGCGTGGTTCTCTAGTGTTAGGTGTCGATCAATGGTGACTCCAAGAATTTTAGGGTTTCTGAAATAGGAAGGTTTATAGTTGGTGTGTTAATGGCAGTGAATTCTTTCTTGTTGTGTTGAGAGGTGAGTATTAGGCACTGGGTTTTTTCTGCATTGTTTCAGCCGAAATGCGTCCGCCCAAGAATGCATGATATGTGGGCAAATGCTAAGCAATTCACATTGGGAAGAATAATCTCAATCATAGTTACCTTGTGCTAGGGTCCACCTTGGAAGTCAACACCCAAGAAAAAGATCTAAGTGTAATTATAGACAATATGCTGAAACATTCTGTCCAGTGTGCAGTGGTGGCCAAAATAACAAAACAGGATGCTAGGAATTTTTAGGAAAGGGATGGAAAATAAGACCGATAATATTATAATGCCTCTGTATCATTCCATGGTGCAACCTCAGCTTAAGTATTGTGTTCAGTTCTGGTCACTGTACGTTCAAAGAAGAGCAACCAAAATGATAAAGGGGATGGAACTCCTCTCATATGAGGAAAGGCAAAAGAGGTTAGTGCTTTTCAGCTTGGAAAAGAGGCAGCTGAGGGGGGGATATGATTGATTTTTTACTCCCTTAAAAAGTGCAAAGACTAGGGAACACTTAATGAAGTTACATGGAAATACTTTTAAAACAAATAAGAGGAAATATTTTTCACTCAATGAATAGCTGAGTTCTGGAACTTGTTTGCTGGAAGATGTGGTAATGACGGTTAGCGTATCTGGGTATAAAAAAAGGTTTGGACAAGTTTCTGGAGATGGACATGGGGAAGCCACTGCAGGCCCTGGGATTGGTAGCAAGGAATGCTGCTACTAATTGGGTTTCTGTCAGGCAGGGGCGTAGCTACGGGTGGGCCTGGCTGGGCCCAGGCCCACCCAATTTCAGCCCAGGCCCGCCCAGCGCCAGCCCAAGCACCCATTGCCAGCCACTGCTGCTTTTCCTGTTGAGCAGCAGGGCCGGCGCTACAAAAAGAAGAAGCGCTAACGGCGCTAAGGACGAGAAATGTTAAAAAAAAAAAAAAAAAGCGTGGCACCGGCAGGCACTGTCTCGGCAGCCTTGAGGCATTGGCTGCTGAGGCATTGGCTGCTGGCTCGCAGGCTCCTCCCGTCGACGGGAGGAGCCTGCGAGCCAGCAGCCAATGCCTCAGCAGCCAATGCCTCAAGGCTGCCGAGACAGTGCCTGCCGGTGCCGCGCTTTTTTTTTTAAACATTTCTCGTCCTACGGTCCTTAGCGCCGTTAGCGCTTCTTCTTTTTGTAGCGCCGGCCCTGCTGCTCAACAGGAAAAGCAGCAGTGGCCGGCAATGGGAGCTGGCGCTGGCATGCAGGGCGGGCCTCGTCGAAGAAAAGAGGGAAAACATGGAAGGATGGGGAGAAAAAGAGGGAAAACAGATGGAAGGATGGGGAGAAAAGAGGGAAAACAGATGGAAGGATTGCGGAGAATGAGGGAAAACATGGAAGGATGGGGAGAAAAGAGGGAAAACAGATGGAAGGATTGCGGAGAATGAGGGAAAACATGGAAGGATGGGGAGAAAGAGGGAAAACAGATGGAAGGATGGCAGAGAATGAGGGAAAACATGGAAGGATGGGGAGAAAGAGGGAAAACATGGAAGGATGGGGAGAAAAGATAGAAAACAGATGGAAGGATGGGGAGAGAAAGAGGGAAAACGGATGGATGGGGAGAGAGACTCTGGATGGAAGGATGGGGAGAGAAAGGGGAGAGACTGGAAGGATGCAGAGAGAAAGGTGAGAGACTGGAAGGATGTGGAGAGAGAAGGGACACTGAACAGAAAAGGGTAGAGTGATACAGAGACACTGGTTAGAAAGAGGGAGAGAGACATTAGATGGAAGGATCAGGAGAGAGGATAGATGGATGGAAGGATGGGGAGAGAAAGAGGGAAGACACTGGATGGAAGGGTAGGGAGAAAGAGGTGACACTGGACGGAAGGATGCAGAAAGAAAGAGGGGAGACTACTGGAAGGATGGGGAGAGAGAGGGGAGACTGGAAGGATGGGGAGAGAAAGAAGAGAGCTGCTGGATGGAAAAGGAGAGTAGTGAAAGACTGGAGAATAAGAGGAAGGGGCATGGGGAGAACAAGGGTGAGAAAAAGATGAAAAGCCATAAGTAGATGAAGGAAATTAAAGAATGGATAGTAACAATGAATTAAATCAGGACAGAGAGAGAGAGGCAGAAAAATATTGAAGAAAGCAAAGAAAAAGGGAGAGAAAAATGAGAAATGGCCAGGAAACCGTGGCAGAAGAGTTAAGCGAAAACGAAGGAAAGCAGAATCTAGAGACTGGGAGCGACACAATGAGAAAAAGTAAATGGCCATACAAGAAAGGTAAAGAAAATAATTTTATTTTTAATTTAGGATAAAGTAATATGGTACCTGTGTTAATGAAGCTTCAGAGACCAATACTTCCTTCCTTAGGTCAGGCGAGGATACTGTAACAGCATTATACTGACCTGAGGCAGGAGGTTTTGGCCTCTGAAAGCTCATTGAAAAGGGTGTTAGGCTTTTAAATAAAATTTCTGAAATCTGATGCACTGAAAAGCAGCACTTTACCCTGTGTAACAAATGCATCTGATTAGGGTGACTAAATTTTGCTGGGGGAGGGGGGTAGAGAGAAAATTTTGTGCCCACCCACTTTGGGTTCAGGCCCATCCAAAATTGGCAGTCTGGCTACGCCACTGCTGTCAGGTACGTGTGACCTGGATTGGCCACTGTTGGAAGCAGGATACTGGGATAGACAGACCTTTGGTCTTACCCAATATCTCTATTATTATGTTCTTACTTCTTGGAAATCTGGGGCTAATAATTAAAAGAGTGGTGGAGAAGCCTAGTGGTTAGTGCAGTGGGCTTTGAGCCTGGTGAACTGGGTTCAATTCCCACTGCAGCTCCCTGTGACTCTGGGCAACTCCCTTAACCCTAGGGGCAGACTGACCATTTGGGCAGCCAGGCAGTGTCTGAGGGCCCAGAGGCTCTACCCAGATGCCCACCACACACTACAGCCCTCCATGGTCCTACCTTTAAAGGCATGCCACTGTGATCTAGTGGCCTCTGCAGGGGTGGGGGGAATGACATGTTCTTTCCTGCATGTTGTGCTGCTGCTATTCCCCCTGCCCGGCATTGCTGTACCTTAAAAATGGCAGCTGAGACTTCCTGTGGAAGTCTTCTGAGACTGGCGAGACTACTGTGGGAAGCTTTGGCCATCATTTTGAAAACATGGTGGCACCAGCAGGCAGGGGAATAGAACATGCTCCCCCTCCCTCCACAGAGACCATTAGACCAGCAGAGCCCTTCAGGTAGGACCGGGGCAGCGGGGGCATCAGTGTGGTGGTAGGGGGTGTCGGGCAGTGGGTGGGCTGGGGGACCAAACTACTCGTAGTCCATCCCTGCTTAACCCTCCATTGCCCCAGGTACAAAATAAGTACCTGTATATAATATGTAAACCACTTTGACTGTAACTACAGAAAGGCAGTATACAGTGGGGGAAATAAGTATTTGATCCCTTGCTGATTTTGTAAGTTTGCCCACTGACAAAGACATGAGCAGCCCATAATTGAAGGGTAGGTTATTGGTAACAGTGAGAGATAGCACATCACAAATTAAATCCGGAAAATCACATTGTGGAAAGTATATGAATTTATTTGCATTCTGCAGAGGGAAATAAGTATTTGATCCCCCACCAACCAGTAAGAGATCTGGCCCCTACAGACCAGGTAGATGCTCCAAATCAACTCGTTACCTGCATGGCAGACAGCTGTCGGCAATGGTCACCTGTATGAAAGACACCTGTCCACAGACTCAGTGAATCAGTCAGACTCTAACCTCTACAAAATGGCCAAGAGCAAGGAGCTGTCTAAGGATGTCAGGGACAAGATCATACACCTGCACAAGGCTGGAATGGGCTACAAAACCATCAGTAAGACGCTGGGCGAGAAGGAGACAACTGTTGGTGCCATAGTAAGAAAATGGAAGAAGTACAAAATGACTGTCAATCGACAAAGATCTGGGGCTCCACGCAAAATCTCACCTCGTGGGGTATCCTTGATCATGAGGAAGGTTAGAAATCAGCCTACAACTACAAGGGGGGAACTTGTTAATGATCTCAAGGCAGCTGGGACCACTGTCACCACGAAAACCATTGGTAACACATTACGACATAACGGATTGCAATCCTGCAGTGCCCGCAAGGTCCCCCTGCTCCGGAAGGCACATGTGACGGCCCGTCTGAAGTTTGCCAGTGAACACCTGGATGATGCCGAGAGTGATTGGGAGAAGGTGCTGTGGTCAGATGAGACAAAAATTGAGCTCTTTGGCATGAACTCAACTCGCCGTGTTTGGAGGAAGAGAAATGCTGCCTATGACCCAAAGAACACCGTCCCCACTGTCAAGCATGGAGGTGGAAATGTTATGTTTTGGGGGTGTTTCTCTGCTAAGGGCACAGGACTACTTCACCGCATCAATGGGAGAATGGATGGGGCCATGTACCGTACAATTCTGAGTGACAACCTCCTTCCCTCCGCCAGGGCCTTAAAAATGGGTCGTGGCTGGGTCTTCCAGCACGACAATGACCCAAAACATACAGCCAAGGCAACAAAGGAGTGGCTCAGGAAGAAGCACATTAGGGTCATGGAGTGGCCTAGCCAGTCACCAGACCTTAATCCCATTGAAAACTTATGGAGGGAGCTGAAGCTGCGAGTTGCCAAGCGACAGCCCAGAACTCTTAATGATTTAGAGATGATCTGCAAAGAGGAGTGGACCAAAATTCCTCCTGACATGTGTGCAAACCTCATCATCAACTACAGAAGACGTCTGACCGCTGTGCTTGCCAACAAGGGTTTTGCCACCAAGTATTAGGTCTTGTTTGCCAGAGGGATTAAATACAGTGGGGGAAATAAGTATTTGATCCCTTGCTGATTTTGTAAGTTTGCCCACTGACAAAGACATGAGCAGCCCATAATTGAAGGGTAGGTTATTGGTAACAGTGAGAGATAGCACATCACAAATTAAATCCGGAAAATCACATTGTGGAAAGTATATGAATTTATTTGCATTCTGCAGAGGGAAATAAGTATTTAATCCCTCTGGCAAACAAGACCTAATACTTGGTGGCAAAACCCTTGTTGGCAAGCACAGCGGTCAGACGTCTTCTGTAGTTGATGATGAGGTTTGCACACATGTCAGGAGGAATTTTGGTCCACTCCTCTTTGCAGATCATCTCTAAATCATTAAGAGTTCTGGGCTGTCGCTTGGCAACTCGCAGCTTCAGCTCCCTCCATAAGTTTTCAATGGGATTAAGGTCTGGTGACTGGCTAGGCCACTCCATGACCCTAATGTGCTTCTTCCTGAGCCACTCCTTTGTTGCCTTGGCTGTATGTTTTGGGTCATTGTCGTGCTGGAAGACCCAGCCACGACCCATTTTTAAGGCCCTGGCGGAGGGAAGGAGGTTGTCACTCAGAATTGTACGGTACATGGCCCCATCCATTCTCCCATTGATGCGGTGAAGTAGTCCTGTGCCCTTAGCAGAGAAACACCCCCAAAACATAACATTTCCACCTCCATGCTTGACAGTGGGGACGGTGTTCTTTGGGTCATAGGCAGCATTTCTCTTCCTCCAAACACGGCGAGTTGAGTTCATGCCAAAGAGCTCAATTTTTGTCTCATCTGACCACAGCACCTTCTCCCAATCACTCTCGGCATCATCCAGGTGTTCACTGGCAAACTTCAGACGGGCCGTCACATGTGCCTTCCGGAGCAGGGGGACCTTGCGGGCACTGCAGGATTGCAATCCGTTATGTCGTAATGTGTTACCAATGGTTTTCGTGGTGACAGTGGTCCCAGCTGCCTTGAGATCATTGACAAGTTCCCCCCTTGTAGTTGTAGGCTGATTTCTAACCTTCCTCATGATCAAGGATACCCCACGAGGTGAGATTTTGCGTGGAGCCCCAGATCTTTGTCGATTGACAGTCATTTTGTACTTCTTCCATTTTCTTACTATGGCACCGACAGTTGTCTCCTTCTCGCCCAGCGTCTTACTGATGGTTTTGTAGCCCATTCCAGCCTTGTGCAGGTGTATGATCTTGTCCCTGACATCCTTAGACAGCTCCTTGCTCTTGGCCATTTTGTAGAGGTTAGAGTCTGACTGATTCACTGAGTCTATGGACAGGTGTCTTTCATACAGGTGACCATTGCCGACAGCTGTCTGTCATGCAGGTAACGAGTTGATTTGGAGCATCTACCTGGTCTGTAGGGGCCAGATCTCTTACTGGTTGGTGGGGGATCAAATACTTATTTCCCTCTGCAGAATGCAAATAAATTCATATACTTTCCACAATGTGATTTTCCGGATTTAATTTGTGATGTGCTATCTCTCACTGTTACCAATAACCTACCCTTCAATTATGGGCTGCTCATGTCTTTGTCAGTGGGCAAACTTACAAAATCAGCAAGGGATCAAATACTTATTTCCCCCACTGTACTTACTTCCCTCTGCAGAATGCAAATAAATTCATATACTTTCCACAATGTGATTTTCCGGATTTAATTTGTGATGTGCTATCTCTCACTGTTACCAATAACCTACCCTTCAATTATGGGCTGCTCATGTCTTTGTCAGTGGGCAAACTTACAAAATCAGCAAGGGATCAAATACTTATTTCCCCCACTGTATCAGGTCCCTTCCCACTTTTACAATAATGGAGGAGTAATTTCTTCTGTTCTATCAGTGATTTCAAATTTGTAAACATTTTATAGCACATCCACAACTCAGAAGTACCCTCCCTACCTGTAAGACACCCCCCCCCCCCCACACACACACACACACACATCTCTATTAGTGTTCTCAGTCTGGCTCTGCAGCACCTCTTGTTACTCCAGTACTGAACTCATTCCCATAGCTCTACCAATGTGCCTTACTCCTGCCCTGCCCATCTCCAAGTTGGACTCGCCATCCAAGAAAAAGCTCTTGGAGTCATCGCACATAATATATGACAATTTTCAGCCCAGTGTCCCATGGCTGCTAAAAACCAAATAGAATATGAAGGGTTATCCGAAAAGGAATGAAGAACAAAACTGAGAATTTCATTATGCATCTGTGTAGCTTCATGGTGTAACTGCATCTTTCATGTTCTGTGCACTTTCGGTCGCTCATCCAAAAGAATATAATACAACTAGGCTAGACAGGTTAGGGCTCATCAGCTTGGAAGAGAGAGTTTTATAATCATGATAGAAGCTTATAAAGTCTTGAGTGTGGAAGGTGGGGAGAAGGAATGGTTGAATAGAGAACAAGAAGCAGAAAATCAGGTGGGTTGGTCTAGGTATTGTGCTAATGCCTGGCCACCGTGACAAACTGTGGGGGTTGTCACCCCTCTCCCATAGAACCATGATAAAAATTACCTCCAGGAATTCCAGGGCACAGATGGTATCTGCTAACAGAGCCCAAGGTGGAAGCATGGTCCAGGATACTGGTAAGAGTACATCATATACTACAGGAGTCCAAGGGGATAAGGCGGAGGGTGGGGAGGAGGAAGGCTGGGGTTGTTCAGAGATGATGGGGGGGTATAGAACTATGCAGAAATTAGCGGGGAGCAACAGTGTGAATGATTTGGGCCAGTGCTGAAGGAGAGTTTAGGCCAGAATGAAAGTTGACAACCAAATCTGTCATAACAGATGAGTCAGAAGGTTTTTTTTTTGTGTCTGGGTGTGACCTGCTTCCACCCACCACCTCAGATGACTGGCTGCATGTGATTTTCTTCAGTTATTTGGGGGAGGAAGTAACTAGTGCCCAGAGGGCAGGGATGCCCCGTTGGGGGTCAGCAAGAGGTCAGACTCCTTCAAAGAGGAAGTTTTAGTTCCAAGCTGAACACTTCCCTGTAGCAGGAGGAAGGCATTGGACTACCATGTGAGTGTTGGAGGTAGTGGTGGGGGAGGGGGGTTGGTTGGTTATCCAGTATGGAAATACCCAAGGAAACATCAGGGCAGAGACCTAGCTAGATTTATTATACATGTGCCCAGACTCTGATGCAAAGGCTTTTCTCCTTCTGGTCCTGTAACCCTGATGGTAGCAGGAGAGCAATGGGTTTTTGGTGGACACTCTCACGTTATACATCCAGTATGAGCCTGAGACCCTCCTAGAGCTACTGAATATGCAAGCGTGGGCAGATGGTACTGTCACAAGCCAGATTGGATTGTACTTGCAAATCAGCATTGTTTAAATCTTTTCCCCCAAGATTTGAGGTTAGAAGCCCAGTTAGAGCATTTTAAGAAAGGGCTTACAAACCTTTTTTTTTTTTTACATAAGCCTTCATAACCTCCTGACTTTAGGGGCTGCAGATGGTTGCACATACTGCAGCAGGACATGTTAAGCCACTCCTACCCTAGCTGAGATAATATTTAACCATCTCTCTGACCTCATGTGCAACTTTCTTCAAATCAATCACCTTACTTTCTAACTCTTCTTACTCTCTTTTATATATATATACTAGGAAAAAAGGCCCATTTCTGACACAAATGAAACGGGCGCTAGCAAGGTTTTCCTCGGAGTGTGTGTGTTTTACAGAGTGTGTGTGAGAGTGAGTATGTGACAGAGAGAGAGTGAATGTGTGAGTGTGTGTGACAGAGAGAGTGAGACTGTGCGAGAGTGTGTGTGTGTGAGAATGAGTGTGTGTGCCAGGGGCCCCCTCCCTCTCTCCCTCCCAGTTTCAGGGTCCGCTGGCCCCCCCCCCATCCAAGTTCCAGGGTCCGCCCTCCCTCCCACCCACCCAGTTCCAGGGTCATTGCCCCCCTCTCCCCTTCCCTTCCAGTTTCAGGGTCTCCCCTTCCTCTCCCTCCCAGTTTCAGGGTCCGCCTGGCCCCCTCCAAGTTCCAGGGTCGTTGCCCCCTCTCTCCTTCCCTCTCAGTTCCAGGGTACTTGCCCCCCTCTGCCCCCCCCCCTCCAGCCACCCTGCAATGTTTAAGTGAAAAATTAGGGAGCTGTGTAATGTAACAAAACGCACCTGCAACATTGTGAAGCTGTCTCCGTGGCTTCATTGAAGTGAAGGGTTGGTAAGTTTTGTCAGATTCATCAGTCTGTCACCATCTCTTTCGGCCCCGCCCTCACGCCTCTGATAGGTTCACCGCCCTCGACATCAGAACGTGATGACGTCACGGACATCAAAACGTGTTGACGTCAAGGGCGGCGGACCTATCAGAGGCGCAAGGGCACGGCCGAGAGAGAGATGGTTACAGACTCACGAATCTGACGAACCTTACCAACCCTTCACTTCAGTAAAGCCACGGAGTCAGCTTCAGAACGTTGGAGGTGCTTTTTATTATAGTAGATATATACCATCTTACCCTTCACTACCAATTATAAGTACATAAGTAGTGCCATACTGGGAAAGACCAAAGGTCCATCTAGCCCAGCATCCTGTCACCGACAGTGGCCAATCCAGGTCAAGGGCACCTGGCACGCTCCTCAAACGTAAAAACATTCCAGACAAGTTATACCTAAAAATGAGGAATTTTTCCAGTCCATTTAATAGCGGTCTATGGACTTGTCCTTTAGGAATCTATCTAACCCCTTTTTAAACTCCGTCAAGCTAACCGCCCGTACCACGTTCTCCGGCAATGAATTCCAGAGTCTAATTACACGTTGGGTGAAGAAAAATTTTCTCCGATTCGTTTTAAATTTACCACACTGTAGCTTCAACTCATGCCCTCTAGTCCTAGTATTTTTGGATAATGTTCTAGTACATATTGTGTTTGTTTATTTATTTATTGCATTTGTATCCCACATTATCCCACCTCTTTGCAGGCTCAATGTGGCTTACAATTCGTCATGGATACTGGAAAGAGAATATACATTTGGTTTTACAGAGGGTTTTGGGTTACATGGTGGTGAAATACATGGTTGTATTAAAGCTTGTACAAAAATACATTATAAGACATTCCTATATATATGAAAGAGTTACAAGTGTTGATCTTTGTGATATATCTTGTCGAAGAGATAAGTTTTCAGTAGTTTACGGAAGTTGGTCAGTTCATGGACCGTTTTCAGGTTATGTGGTAGTGCGTTCCATAGCTGTGTGCTCATATAGGAAAAGGTAGATGCTTGTATTCATTTGTATTTCAGACCTTTACAGTTGGGAGGATGACGGTGTTGTCATTGCAAGTAGTATACCATGCCATACTTTTGTATTGTTGTTCGAATATTTTTACTGCTCTAATTGCCTATTGCTTGTGTTTGATTTATCTTTGCTGTACACCGCCTTGAGTGAATTCCTTCAAAAAGACGGTAAATAAATCCTAATAAATAAATAAAAATATTTACCAGATTAACTAAGATTTGTTTCTCTATATTGCTGTTTTCAGGAATAATTGTGTTTTAAGTGTATATAAGAAACTTCCTTATATGGTGATAAACACTGCCCAGTGTATCAAGTGGGCATCACTCCTAACTTGTATGAAATATGGGGTTGGGATGGGGCTTTTGCTAGACCACCAGGGCATTGTTTGTGACTGGGGGGAGAGGGGGGTCACTTCTTTTTTTATATTAGGGGAAGGTTGGCCATTAGACCATCAGAGTATTTTTTGTAATTAGCGGAAGGGGAGTTTGGGTCAGGGAGAGGGAGGGAGATGGGGAGGGGGGGGGCAGTGCAGGAAGCAGCCAGGGCAGGGTGGCCTTTCAACCAACCCTTCTACACTGCCCTGGGGCTGAAGAAAAGTTTTCTGTGCTAAATGTGCATGAAAAAACTTTTTTGTTTTTAAGCATGGCTACAGAATGTGTAATGACCGTATTAACATGCTAATACTACTACTACTTAACATTTCTAAAGCGCTACTAGGGTTACGCAGCGCTGTACAGTTTAACAAAGAAGGACAGTCCCTGCTCAAAGGAGCTTACAATCTAATGGACAACATGTGCAGTCAGTCAAATTGGGGCAGTCTACATTTCCTGGATAGAGGTGAAATGGTTAGGTGCCGAAGGTGACATTGAAGAGATGGGCTTTGAGCAAGGATTTGAAGATGGGCTGAAACCATTTGAGCATTCAGCGTACAATAACATGTGTGCAAACCTGGCTTTAACTGCAGGCGGTAGGTTTGAGCATTAGCCAGATGGGGGGGGGGGGTCTGTGTCTGCTCTTCAGCCTGGGCTCTTTGAAGCCCCTGGTTCTTTCAATCCACTGATTTCTATATTGTGTTGCTGACTTTCCTACACTATGCAAGGACTTTGATTTGTGCTGATGTCCAGCTAATTGGCATGTAATTACATTTCTATAGAACAATGGAATTCCTCAGCCCTAGAGACAATGAGTCGCACTGACAGTCGCACAGCTCCTGACTCTGTGAATGAAGTGGCAATTATGCACAATGCATTCACACAGCAGCCTTCCTAGGTTGTAGGAGCTGGTTTTGCAGTTTCCTGTTGATACTGGCTCTTTTCCAGCTGCTTTACCAGGTAAGTTAAATGGTTTTGAAGTCTGTGGGCAGCTGGCAGACAGGTGTCAAATTTTCCCTTTAAAAACTGCCAGAACACTCAGCTCCCATAGACTGAACCAGCTTTCAGTGTAGGTAAATAACATAGGCAGCAGAGACCCCCTCGGGCCTAAGGGTATTCGTGATATTGAAATAATAACAAGACACATGGTATTTTTAACATGGCACAACTTGGCCGCAGCTTTATTTTAAATACAAACATCATAACCCTGGGTATACCCAAGCCAATCAACCTTCCGGCTTAGTAGCCAACCCAGTCCGCCGTCATTAGCAAGACCAATCGTATACAGAGCTCCCCGCCGCACAGCAAGGGACCTCAACCGTAAGCGCAGCTATCCCAGCTGCCTAGCTTACTCCCTCAGGCTTGGGTACCCCGCCACCAGCCCGGGGTAGCAAAGCTTGCCCCGGGCCACCCCCACCAGCAGCTGCGGCCTGTTGTGCCAAAATTACAGCTTCTATCACATTCTGTAAATCATTATTAAATAGGTCATTTCCAATTGTGGATAGGTGGGTCCCATCCCTCTAGAAGAACCCTTCGCACATCTCGTCTGCCCAATCGTGTGTGACCTGGCATCCACCCATGCCCATAACCCATGTCAAAATTTGCCTGAGGATGTCTGGGCTCCGCCCAGGGTTTTTAAACCCCTTTTGCTCCCCACCCTTCCCAGCGGGGTGCATCTGTGAGGCGGGAACCAGCCCTCCGCGCCCAGCTCCCACCCCGCTGGCATTTGTGCGCATGCCCGTCGGGGCACAGCGCCATGTTAATGGCGGCTCCGTGCACCCGGGGGGGCACTGCGCCTTGCTTATTTCTGTGGAAGATTAATACATGTAGACTTGATAATAAATCCCCCCAGAGCCCCCCCCCCCCCCCCAGACAACACAGGGAAATGTGTACATGCTCTAAAACGTGCAGCCAGAATAAGCGTCAGGAATTCTCAGCCACAGGTTCTACAGACTGAAGTTGATTTATTGATGTAACTTTGTATCTCAATCACCACTGCATTTGTTACAAGGCACAAGTCTTTTACCATTGAACATGTGCCTTGTAACAAACGCGGTGGTAACGAGATACAAAGTTACTCCAATGGGAACAGTGGTGGATAATTGCATGTTGAGTGAAGAAATATTTATCCGATTCTTTTTAAATGTACTACTCTGTAGCTTCATTGCATGCTCCCTAGTCCTAGTATTTTTGGAAAAAGTAAACAAGCAATTCACATCTACCCATTGCACTCCACTCATTTTTTTATAGACCTCTATCATATCTCCCCTCAGCCATCTTTTCTCCAAGATGAAGAACCCTAGCAGCTTTAGAGTTTCCTCATAGGGAAGTCGTCCCATCCCCTTAATCATTTTTGTTGCCCTTCTCTGCACCTTTTCTAATTCCACTATATCTTTTTTGAGATGCGGCGACCAGAATTGAACACAATATTTGAGGTGCGGTCGCACCATGGAGCGATACAAAGGCATTATAACGTCCTCATTTTTGTTTTCCATCCCTTTCCTAATAATACCTAACATTCTATTTGCTTTCTTAGCCGCCGCCACACACTGAGCAGAGGGTTTCAATGTATCATCAACGATGACGCCTAAATCCCTTTCCTGGTTGGTGACTCCTAATGTGATACCTTGCTTCATGTAGCTATAGTTCGGGTCCCTCTTCCCTACATGCATCACTTTGCCTTTTAGTACTGCACATGATCAGCAGACAAAGAAAACCTACTGCCTGGATAACAATACATAATGGGAAAAATATTGCTTGTAACATGAGCAGCTAATAGAGTGGGGGGGGGGGGGTTGGGGAGGTTACTCATTCTTTAATGGAAGACAGGAATGTACTCGTTAGGATGGTAATTTTTAAATAACCCACCTAGTTGGGAGTTTCAGTTTGCATACTTATTTAATTATCTACATTGTTTCTCTGAAAATTAGCAAAGTCCTGTAAGGTGTCTGTCTCACTCCTTAGCAGCCACCAGAGTTAAGTCCTTGGTCACCTGGGAAGGATTCCAAGATGGCCGGTGCAGTCCTCTTTACCTTGCTCTAATAATGCCAAAAAGATGGGGTAAAGCAGCGGCACGAGCTTCCCCGCTGCCTTCCCCATTACCTGCTGGTCCTATGGACAGATTTTTCAGGACTCCGGGAACTGGCCAGCCAATCGTGAGCGGTCCCATAGCAGACGCTGGCATGCTGGAGGAGTTTACGGCGTCTCTGGGGCTAGAGACCACACTGAGCCCCGATCACAGACCTCCGCAACCACAGAGGACTAGCTCCCCCCTCATTGGATCAACTGGGCCACCTCCAGGGTGCGGTTTGGGCCCAGGAGCGACTGAAGCTCTTCAACAGGAAAGTATGAGGGAGGTAGAGGGGTTGTTGGAATCCCCCAGAGAGAGCGTCCCTGAAATGAAGATTGTGGGTCAACAAGGCACAGAACGAGAGAGGGCTCCAGAAACGATGCTGTTTGTCCCCCACCCCCCAAACTGTTTGCAAAACCAGCAGAGGTAACGTTGGACTCATTATGGGATTTAATTTCCCGACTTTTCTTGCTCAAAGTAATAAAGTATCAAGTAAAATCAGACTGCTTGAACAGAGAATGGAAAAAAATGATTTGGATATTAAATCTTTATTTTGAACACCAGGAAACTGTTGAAAAGAATTTAACACGTATGCAGGATTTTCAAACATCAATGATGAAAGACATTTCAAATTTAAGATATAAATCAGAAATGCTTGGAAATTATATGAGGAATCATAATCTCAGGTTTATTAACTTCCCAAGGGTGACAATGGTCAAACCAATGGAAATGTTAAAGCATTACCTAAAAGAAATATTGGGAATAGCTGATGAAAACATACCTCCATTCACTCAAGTATATTTATATCCTAAAGAAAGAAGTAGCCCAACAACAAGATATACCACAAAGATCAACACATGTGAAATTCCCCACATATATCCAGAAATGTCTAATTAATGCCTTCTGCTTTATTACTTATCATGTAGTCCATGCAACCCAAAATCCCTCTGTAACACCAAATGACTTTTCTCTTCTTATTTCCACTATCCATGATGTATTGTAAGCCACATTGAGCCTGCAAAGAGGTGGGAAAATGTGGGATACAAATGCAATAAATAAATACAAAATAAAAACCAAATATTATTGATGTTTCTGCTTTGTTGGAATCCTCGGAGACTGAATTAACCACGGCAGCAACACAAGTAGCTGCCATAGCTTTGTTACCTGATAAACGATGGCTCTTTCGAATGTTCTTAAAGAATAAGGAGAAATCCTTTTTAGGGTTAAGAATTTTTCTGTTTCCTGAAGTTTCGAGGGAAACCCAGCGGAAGCAATTTTTGATTTTGAATCCTGCTGTTTTGCAATTAGGGGGAACATTTTATGTGAGATTTCCATGTAAATGTGTAGTCAAATATAATGCAGTTAATTATGTATTCATGGATCCTTCTCACTTAACATCTTTTGTTGCCTCTAAAAGATCTAGGGAGTAATTAGAAAAAGATACAATGCTTAAAAACTTTTTCAGTTGTATTCCTCCTTTACATTCATCTTGGAATCCAATAATGTGGACTTGAGTGTTAATGTTATAAGTATTATTTATGTTTCTTTAAACTTTTCAAATGTTAAAACACTTTCCTGAACAAGTGTAAATCCTTGGTATAATAATGATTTAAATGTATAAATAAAATTATATATATATATATATATATATATATAAATAACCAGTTATCTGTGCTGAATATTAGTGCTTATGGCTAACTGGCTATATAATGCATATTTAAGTGCCGGCCAGCTATGTTTAGTGGGAAAATTGGACACACAAATATTTATTTAGATCTTTTTATTTAGATTTTGCTCACACCTTTTTCAGTAGTAGCTGAAGGTGAGTTACATTCAGGTACTCTGGATATTTCTCTGTCCCAGGGGGACTCACAATCTAAGTTTGTACCTGAGGCAATGGAGGGTTAGGTGACTTGCCCAAAATCACAAGGAGCAGCAGTGGGATTTGAACCAGCCACCTCTGGATTGCAAGACTGTGAGACTGGTGCTCTAACCACTAGGCCACTCCTCCACTCTGGAATCGTGCTGTTCTTTGGGGTTCTAAATGGAATGTCGCTACTCTTTGAGATTCTGCATGGAATCTTGTCACTCTTTAAGATTCCAGAATCTTTATTTATTTATTTAGATTTTGCTCAAACCTTTTTCAGTAGTAGCTCAAGGTGAGTTACATTCAGGTACTCTGGATATTTGTCTGTCCCAGGAGGACTCACAATCTAAGTTTGTACCTGAGGCAATGGAGGGTTAGGTGACTTGCCCAAGATCACAAGGAGCAGCAGTGGGATTTGAACTGACCTAGGCCACTCCTCCAGCCCAAAGAATCTTGTTACTCTTTGGGGTTCTACATGGAATGTTGCTACACTTTGAAATTCTGCATGGAATCTTGTTATTCTTTAGAATTCTAGAATCTTTATTTAGATTTTGCTCACACCTTTTTCAGCAGTAGCTCAAGGTGAGTTACATTCAGGTACTCTGGATATTTCTCTGTCCCAGGAGGGCTGACAATCTAAGTTTGGACCTGAGGCAATGGAGGGTTAAGTGACTTGCCCAAGATCACAAGGAGCAGCAGTGGGATTTGAACTGACCACCTCTGGAGGTCAAGATGGGTGCTCCAAAGGGTGGGGGGAGGGTTAGAGAATTTTGTTGTTTCTTAAAGCCTGCAATAAGTGTATAAGCTATATCAATGGTTTGAAAGACAATCCCACCGTGATGTAAGGTGACAAAGTTCTCAGAGAAATATTCAAAGACCATGTGTTCAGCATTACTCAGACCTTATAGAGGCTCATTTTCAAAACCAAAAAAACATCATAAGGTGGCAGAAGGATGTTTTTCTCTCTAAAACATCCAAGTTGCAATTTTCAACACTCCAGCTTCAGATGTTTGGCTCCCCAGTTTGTTGACATTTTAAGGGAATGAAATGGAGCGTGTTTTGGGTGGGACCTGGGTGGCCCCAAAAGGTAGATGTTTTTCTGCAATAATAGAACCAAATTTAAATGTCTAGGGCCAAAATTAAGACATTTTTGCCTAGACCTGTTTCAATCAGTGACCCCCCTCCCAGGCCCAGAAGATATGACAGCGACAGCAGCCTAGTGGACTGTAGAAAGGGGACCCAGGCCCATATCCCACTCTAACTGTTACACTTGTGGTGGAAAGTGTTGAGCCCTCCCAAAAGCCACCAAACACCTACTGTACCCTCATATCCTAAGCTCAAGTCTTTACTTAAAACTTGTCTATTTTCTGAAACATTTAGTTTGTATCCTACATTTTCCCACCTCTTTGCAGGCTCAATGTGGCTTTCAATGTGTCCTTTTTGGTAGATAATAGCTTGGGAGAAAACAGTTAGTGTTACATAAAGTATAGCTTCATCATCCTTTCCCTCCTTTTTTTGTCTATTAACCAGGGGCGTAGCCAGACACCCAATTTTGGGTGGGCCTGGGCCCACGATGGGTGGGCAGAAGAACTCCACCTTGTCACAAAATGTGATTTGGTCTCTCCCTCTCTTGCCTGTATACCATATGGAGGCATATTTTCAAAGCACTTAGCCTTCCAAAGTTCCATAGGTTTCTATGGAACTTTGGAAGGCTAAGTGCTTTGAAAATATGCCTCAAAGTCTCTCAAACATCCCCCCCCCCCCCCCGCATATCTTTTAAATAGCAGATTTTCACCAGCAGCAACTAATACACACTGCTCATGTTGGCCCCACAGCATATATCAGTCACTGCAGGCAAAGATCTGCTATTTACAAGGTATGCAGGAGGGAGTTTGGGGAGTTTTCAGCTGGTAGAGCTTGGGAATCCCTGCCAGCCACATCATAGGTGTGCTGCTACTTGATGGGCCTGAGCCCAAAGTGGGTGGGCCTGGGCCCACCCTTGGCTACGCCACTGCTATTAACCCACCAGAGTTGTTTTTAGAGTTGTAAACCTCATAAGGTGTTTTTATAGACAAATTGCTGAATAGCAAGTACCGAGAATAAAATAAATAAAATATAGGTGAAACCTGGAGCCATAAGAGCTATTGTACTGGTGTACAGTTGGGTACAGTAGGTTTCGGAGGGCTCCCCATACAATATAAAGGGTTAATGGTGAAATGTAGAGCTCCTGGGATAGCTGGAATAGTTCCCCGGAGACCAGCAGTGTGTGGGGCAGAGACCGAGCCCAGTCCGAGAGTGCCTGACGGTTCTCTATAATGTTTGTACCATTTGCAACACTCTTAGGCTTACAAAGTTCCATAGGTTACTTTGGAACTTTGTAAGTCTAAGTGCTTTGAAAATATGCTTCCAAGTGTCCTTAGATTTGAAATCAGCGCAGACATGAACTGTGCTCCTTGATCAGACACTTTCAACTCTTTTACAGCATAAAGTGCATCATTGTCAGTGGGGCTGATTTATTCATATCGTGTCCACCCTGCACTATAGACGACCAAGCGACATTGCTTGATCCCCTAAAAGGAAGGGATGAACACTCCGAAGGAAAGCCTTTTGGATCTAGCTTAAGCCTTGTCAGTCCTAGCTCAAGGTGAGCTACTTCCAGGTACTGTAAGTGTCTCCATCTCACAATTTCTACCTGAGGCGCAATAGAGGTTAAGTGATTTGTTCAAGATCACAGTGGCTGTGCCCTGGTTCTCAGTCTGCAGCTCTAACCACTAAGCTACTCCTGCACCCTAAACTCATTCTCTGAAGATTGCTGCACACCTAAGGCAAGGAAAGGGGAGCCAATGGTGTTGGGAAGGGGGTACTCACCGTTTCGGAAGGATTACACCCTTTTTCCAAACAATGTGCTCTCTTTCAAAAAATACGGACAACAAAAACTATCAAAATGAACATTCCCAAAAATGACAGAGGAAACGACACGAAATTCAAATATTCTGGCTGCCCATCCCTAACAGACTTTGCTTTTATCTCATTCAAGAAATAATTAACTACCAAAATGATGTAATCCTAATTGGGTTCTGAATTCGATTTTGGACAAATTCCTGGAGGAAAACTCCATAGTCTGTTATTGAGATGGACAGGGAGAAGTCGCTGTTGTCTCTGGGATCAGTAGCATGAATCTCCTTACTCTTTGGGTTTCTGCCAAGTACTTGTGACCTGGATTGGCCACTGTTGGAAGCAGGATACTGGGCTAGATGGACCATTGGTCTGAGCCAGTATGGCTGTTCTTATGTTCTTAACATGCAACTCAGAGTTGGAAAAGTGAAAAAAAAAAAACATAAAAATACACTAAGCCACTTCTCTTAGAGGTTGATTCATGGAACATAACGTAGTAACATAGTAGATGACGGCAGAAAAAGACCTGCTCGGTCCATCTAGTCTGCCCAACAAGATAAACTCATATGTGCTACTTCTTGTGGATACCTTACCTTGATTTGTATCTGCCATTTTCAGGACACAGACCATAGAAGCCTTGCCCAGAACTAGCCCCACCACCCAAACACCAGCCCCGCCTCCCAATCTCAGCTAAGCTTCTGAGGATCCATTCCTTCTGCACAGGATTCCTTTATGTTTATTCCACGCATGGAAAGAAACATTCCCTGTTCTGCTGGAACTAAGATGTAATCTGAGCAAAAATGAGTGAAAAGCCAGCTTCAGAGTCAGACAGAAACTGAGAAAAAAGAGACTGCCATAAGTCCCTGCCATCCACCAAGCTGCAAATTGTGGCAGCTCCCAGGAAAAGGAGGTGCAATTCATGAGAGTGTGAAGAGAGAGAGAGACAGGCCAGATGTTTCCCAACACAGATCACAAGCCACAGTGCTTTGGGGTCCCACCCCCTCCACAGCGCTTTGGGGTCCCACCCCCACCCACCCAACAGTCCCTATCACCCTTAGCAGGGCTATTAGCAGCCTCTAATGAGCTAATCAGACCAAAGGCCAAAGTAACTGGCCATCATTTCCTTTGACTAGCCAGGAGGCTGGGAGTAAAAAGTGTCCTTTCACAAATGCCAGCGTATTGCCAAAGTGATACATGAAAGGAGATAATAGTAAAAATAGGCAAATACAATTACATTACCCAGAGAGGACAGTTCCCAGATTCAGCTTTACACCGTATTCTCCATGGTCAGGAAATGGATATGGTCAGTTTTTCCTCCTCACTTCTGGATTTTCTGTCTTAGTTTTGGGAAATATGGTATCTCTGATCTCTTTGTATTTTGCACAGCGCAATAGTTACTGCAATTCTGTTTCGATTTCTCTGATGCTGCACTTGGAGTTTTTGCAGTTCAATATTTGTTTGCAATCTTTCTATCACTCCTCCTATTGCTGACAACATACACTGTCACGGACCCCCTAATCCCCCCCCCCCCCCCATCATTAACCTTGATGCTGAAAGCTACTGCAGGCAGAACCATGTGGTTAACAAGCATTTTGCATGGCTTACTGGCTGCATAATGCAAAAGGGGATTCACTGTGGCAGTTAACATGCACAGCACACATGAACGCACAGTCTATTAAAATGAATGGAACAGTCGTTAGGTATTCCTCTGCAATGCACAGAAGTGGATTTTCATGCACATGCAATAGGAGAAATTAACTGCCAGGTCCATAGGGACTGCTGAGGGGAGATATGATAATGAGTGGAGTGGAACGGGTAGACGTAAATCACTTGTTTACTCTTTCCAAAAACACTAGGCCTAGGGGGCAAGCAATGCAGCTACAAAGTAGTAAATTTAACATGAATTGGAGAAAATATTTCTTCACTCAACATGTAATTAAACTCTGGAATTTGTTGCCAGAGAATGTAGTAAAAGCAGTTAGCTTAGCGGGGTTTAAAAGGTTTGGATGGCTTCCTAAAGGAAAAGTCCATAGACTATTGTTAAAATGGACTTGGAGACAATTCACTGCTTATTTCTAGGATAAGAAGCATAAAATGTTTTGTACTGTTTTGGGATCTTGGCAGATACTTGTAACTTGGAAACAGGATACTGGGCTTGATGGACCTTCGGTCTGTCCCAGTATAGCAACACTTATGATCAGTGCATTTTTTTCTAGCGAAAAGGTGCCGGCACACAGTACCCCTCAAGTACCCCCTCAAAAAAAGCCCTGCTTATGATGCTCAAAACTCCAGCTCTGTACAAAACAGTGCTGGAAAATACCACTGTTACAGCGTGGCAAAAGAACTTCCCAATGATCGGTACTAATGGCATGCAAATTTTATGCGCACTATTAGCACTGAGCCACTGGCGGCCCTACCATTAGGCCACCTGAGGCGGGGATCTCCCCCCTTCTGTTCCTTCCCCAACCCCCTTCCTTGAACGTACCTTTTTCTTTTCTGCTTTTTAAAAGGTGGTGACATCAGTTTCAGCAGCGATTCCCATAGACTGACTGCCTGCCTGCCTGCCTGCCTGCCTGCCTGCCCTGCCGCCTGTCCCAGCCCCTTCTTTTTACCACTCCCTGCCTCCCAGGAAACAGGAAGTTACTTCAGAGAGATGGGCCGGGACTGGCGGCAGGGCAGCCTATGGGAATCGTTGCTGCTGTCGCCACCACGTTTTAAAAAGGAAAGTTGAGGAAGGAATGGAAGTGGGGAGATATCAGATCATGGCAGGGGGGGCGACGGCGGCGGCATATTGTCTTGGGCTGTCCCCACGTTGAGCATTAGGAAGTTAGGAGGGGGGACATGCTGGGCACAGTGCGAAGGCAGTGGGGTTCTCCGCTGGCCACAGGGAGATACTGTCCCAGTCTAGACTGGGCCCTGTAGCAACACCCAAGACTGAGGTGACAGAAGAGATGCATCTTTTTATATACACACAGCACAGCCCTCCTCCCTCTTGGCTGCCCAGCTCATTTGCCACATTCCATACCCCCTCTCCCGGGGGCTGTGAGTTGCCGGTGTTGCTCGGAGCTGGCGTAGGGTTTCCAGCGGTAAGGGTGCCCTCATTTGCCGCATTGCACACTGAGAATGACCCTTATTTCCATTTTTTCCACTAAGATTTGCATCCTATTACGCTACCCCTTGGCACGTTCGTTATTCCCTGCGGTGGGGGCCTCTGTGCATGATGTGCTATCAAACGTGGGTGCTAGTCTGGTGTAATTGGCCTGTAGCGCCCACATTTGTTTCTGAGCATCAGGGCCAGATAAAACTAAAGACTTCCCACAAAAGACTGAGCAGGAAAAACTTGGGGGGGGGGGGGGGGAAAGAGAAGAAACAGCGAATACAGCAGGAAGACACACCTAGGACCAGAAGCAGAAGCTAGAAATAGTTCCTGCTTTTCACTTCTCTGTACACTGTGATCTTCCTTCGCTCTTCTCTTACTCTCACTTTCTAAATGATCTCCTCACTTTTTTCCTCCTTTATTCTTTGTAACTTACCCTGTAAATGTATTATTTTGGCCACTCATGTCAATCAAGTTAACTGGAGGTGAGCTGAGTGCAGATTAAGCTCCTCTAAATCCCCCCACTGCACAGGGCATTAAAGACTATTAGTAAAGCAAGACCAGGGTCAATCTGAAGGGGTCATTTTCAAAGCACTTAGCCTTCCAAAGTTCCATAGGTTTCTATGCTTTGAAAATACGCCTCTCTGTCAACCTTTGTACTTAACAGTTGCACTGGGAAATGTCCTTAAAGAAAGTGATGAAAGCACATAGGCAGCTTTGGTTTTGCAGGACTGGCCCAAAATGTAAATCAGGGCTTCTGTGTGTATTCTGCATTTCAGGCCTCTGTCAGTTTCCAGTTTTTGGGTTACACTGGGACCAGCAAGGGCAGCAGTTCTGGCTTCTTAAAGGGGCAGCATCTCAACTGTTTGTCTTAATTCCTAGCCATTGACATGCAAAACCATTGGCCTTCAGCTGGGATCTCATTTCAAAGGGATATGGGAAGCTGGAGCCCCCTGAGCAGCCTGGGGCTGGGGGGAAGTGGATTGAGGCAGTTTCTCCCAGACAGGAGGGAGTAGCACATGCTAATGGCCGAAAGTGAAGGAGGGGGAGGGGAAGGGCTGCTGGCTGTTGCTAGAACTGCAAATTATGTTATTTCCAGAAAGGGACCCAAGAACATAAGAATAGCAATCAAACTAGTAACCATATATTACCATCCAGTCTAGAATAAACAGATAGCGTCAGTAAAGAACACTGCACATAATTGGTGACATGATAAAATAAAACAGAATAGGGGAAAAAAAGGTGAGAAAGAAGAAAATAACAATGAGAGCCCAAGGAAAAGCGCTGTAAAGGTTTCCACAGAGCTGATGCCTTATGGACTTGGCTGGTTTTCCCCAATGCTTTAAGTTCAGATTTCTGGTCATAGGGCCAGCAGAAGGTTTCGGTCGAAGTGGCTGCTTTCTTCCAGGGCCCCAGGATCATTTGCAGAGCAAGTGAGAGAAGTATATTTAACAGAACATTCCTTTACATTAGGATAAAGTGGTCGAAGGGAATGAAATGGGTTCATAAATATTCAAAATCTGTTGTCCATTTATCGCAGAGCATTTGTAGAATGTGTGACTCAAATTTCCAATTCAAGTGCTTCCATGTCAGCAGACATTATCAGGAGTTAGATTTACTTTGTGGAGGAGTAGCCTAGTGGTTAGTGCAGTGGACTTTGATCCTGGGGAACTGGGTTCAATTCCCACTGCAGCTCCTTGTGACTCTGGGCAAGTGACTTAACCCTCCATTGCCCCAGGTACAAAATAAGTACCTGAATATATGTAAAACCGCTTTGAATGTAGTTGCAAAAACCTCAGAAAGGTGGTATATCAAGTCCCATTTCCCCCTTTATATTTCTGTTGCAGAATCCATAAAGCCTTATGAGCTAAAAGTATAAGAGATTGGAGCAGACGGGCTGATTGGGTTCCTCTAATAATTCTTCTCCAAAAATAATCCCATTCAAATCTGCAGCAATCAGTTTACTGTCTGATTCAAATATAGAATGATTAGTCAGCTTATTTTACCTTCAGTGTTCATATATATAGAAGATGTATCTCATGGTGTACTTATTTTTGTTCAGCTTCTATTAATCATTTTATTCTATTTTATTTTTGTTACATTTGTACCCTGCGCTTTCCCACTCATGGCAGGCTCAATGCGGCTTACATGGGGCAATGGAGGGTTAAGTGACTTGCCCAGAGTCACAAGGAGCTGCCTGTGCCTGAAGTGGGAATCAAACTCAGTTCCTCAGGACCAAAGTCCACCACCCTAACCACTAGGCCACTCCTCCACTGTTGCTACTATTGGAGATTCTACATGGAATGTTGCTATTCCATCCTTTTCTCTCCAAATTACTTGAGCGTGCTGTTCACCGCCGCTGCCTTGATTTTCTCTCCTCACATGCTATTCTTGACCCATTACAATCTGGTTTTCGCCCTCTCCACTCAACCGAAACTGCGCTTACTAAAGTCTCCAATGACCTATTACTGGCTAAATCCAGAGGTCAATATTCCATCCTCATTCTTCTTGATCTTTCCGCTGCTTTTGACACTGTCGATCATAGCATACTTCTCGATACCCTGTCCTCACTTGGATTCCAGGGCTCTGTCCTTTCCTGGTTCTCTTCCTACCTCTCCCTCCGCACCTTTAGTGTTCACTCTGGTGGATCCTCTTCTACTTCTATCCCTCTGCCTGTCGGCGTACCCCAGGGTTCTGTTCTTGGTCCCCTCCTCTTTTCTATCTACACTTCTTCCCTTGGTTCATTAATCTCATCCCATGGCTTTTCCTACCACCTCTATGCTGATGACTCCCAAATCTACCTTTCTACCCCTGATATCTCACCTTGCATCCAAACCAAAGTTTCAGCGTGCTTGTCTGACATTGCTGCCTGGATGTCTCAACGCCACCTGAAATTAAATATGACCAAAACCGAGCTTCTCATTTTCCCCCCAAACCCACCTCCCCGCTCCCCCCGTTTTCTATTTCTGTTGATGGCTCTCTCATTCTCCCTGTCTCCTCAGCTCGAAACCTTGGGGTCATCTTTGACTCTTCTCTCTCCTTCTCTGCTCATATCCAGCAGACCGCCAAGACCTGTCGTTTCTTTCTTTACAACATCCGTAAAATCCGCCCCTTTCTTTCCGAGCACTCTACCAAAACCCTCATCCACACCCTTGTCACCTCTCGTTTAGACTACTGCAATCTGCTTCTTGCTGGCCTCCCACTTAGTCACCTCTCCCCTCTCCAGTCGGTTCAAAACTCTGCTGCCAGTCTCATCTTCCGCCAGGGTCGCTTTACTCATACTACCCCTCTCCTCAAGACCCTTCACTGGCTCCCTATCCGTTTTCGCATCCTGTTCAAACTTCTTCTACTAACCTATAAATGTACTCACTCTGCTGCTCCCCAGTATCTCTCCACACTCGTCCTTCCCTACACCCCTTCCCGTGCACTCCGCTCCATGGATAAATCCTTCTTATCTGTTCCCTTCTCCAGTACTGCCAACTCCAGACTTCGCGCCTTCTGTCTCGCTGCACCCTACGCCTGGAATAAACTTCCTGAGCCCCTACGTCTTGCCCCATCCTTGGCCACCTTTAAATCTAGACTGAAAACCCACCTCTTTAACATTGCTTTTGACTCGTAACCACTTGTAACCACTCGCCTCCACCTACCCTCCTCTCTTCCTTCCCGTTCACATTAATTGATTTGATTACTTTATTTATTTTTTGTCTATTAGATTGTAAGCTCTTTGAGCAGGGACTGTCTTTCTTCTATGTTTGTACAGCGCTGCGTATGCCTTGTAGCGCTATAGAAATGCTAAATAGTAGTAGTAGTAGTAGTAAGTCGGCCCTTGCAGATCACCAATGTGGCCGCGCAGACTCACAGAAACAGAAGCCTGCGCAGCCTTCTACATGGAATGTTGCTAGTGGAATAGCAACATTCCATGTGGAATCTCAAATAGTAGCAACAGAATCTCAAATAGTAGCAACAGAGTCTCAAATACTAGCAACATTCCATGTAGAAGTCGGCCCTTGCAGATCACCAATGTGGCCGCGCAGGCTTCTGCTTCTGTGAGTCTGACTCACAGAAACAGAAGCCTGCGCAGCCTTGTACATGGAATGTTGCTAGTGGAATAGCAACATTCCATGTAGAATCTCCAATTGTAGCAACATTCCATGTAGAATCTCCAATAGTATCTATTTTATTTTTGTTACATTTGTACCCTGCGCTTTCCCACTCATGGCAGGCTCAATGCGGCTTACATGGGGCAATGGAGGGTTAAGTGACTTGCCCAGAGTCACAAGGAGCTGCCTGTGCCTGAAGTGGGAATTGAACTCAGTTCCTCAGTTTCCCAGGACCAAAGTCCACCACCCTAACCACTAGGCCACTCCTCCAATCATCTGAGTAATTAGTAGCCAATTAAAATATTGTGAAGGAAGGCAAATTGTATTGCACAGAAGGTTCACTGAATATACAACTGCTGTTTTATACATAAAATGGTCCAGTGAATAAATTCCAACAGAGTTCCAAATTGTATTGTCATTAATCCGAAATCTAGGATTATGCCATAATTCCATCTATCTGTATCCATATATAACCTGCAAAGTAGAATGAGTATTGAAATATAATTTGAAATCAACAATACCTGATAGAATAACACACAAGGTGATGAGTTGTAGAGAGATAGGAGATAATAAATCTCATTAAAGCAGCAACCAAATTGCATGATAATCTTATCTTAGTGACTGATAACCAACAGAGTCCATAAATTGCCAACGGGGCTTGGTGAGATGTGTGAAAGTCAGAGACATTAACACAACCCTTTTCTCCAGAAGCCTTAAGAGTTGTAAGAGCTGTCAGTTTACTGTCTATAATCTTCTAGAATTCTTTGGAGCAGAGATCTGGCAGCAGTATCAAAATGTAATTGATTGGAGGAGTCAGAACCATTTTAATGGTATCCAATCTGTCCCACCAAGGAGGGAACAAAGGAGACCATTTATTTATAGCTTCATCTATAATGTTTTGGGGGTTTTATTGAACCATATACCTAAATACTTTAATTGTAGTGGGGACCACTTGAAATTATGGGGTTGGATTAGGTTGTGAATGAATTAAAGGGTATTATTTCTGATTAATTATATCAGGAAAAAGGAGAAATTTCAAGGAATTGAAACCTGTGGATTCCTTGTGAGTTTTGACTGGGTGGTTATGGGACATCAGCCCAGGAGTGGCTGCACTTGCAGTCCAGGAAGACAGATACCTTTCTCTCACTGTCCATCTTTTCACACAGCTGCCAAGTCACCCGGTTCCAAGAAGGGATTCCAGCCCAGTTCTGACTTTCTGACAGCCACCTCTAGGTGCATTATGGGACTTGCATTGCAGCCCTGATCTGGGTAGAAGTAGGGACTACAATCCCCACACTGCTTTGAGATGTAAATTTAAAACCAGGACGGGCCTCCTGCAACTGGGTAAGGGGGGGGGGGGCAGCTCTGTTATCATTAATGGCCCCCTTGACACAGTCTTGGATATTAGGCAGGGCACTGATTGCCAGTTGTGAGTGGGGCATGAGAGGGAAGAGGAGGGTTGGTTGTGAATTTGGGGAAAGGAAGGGGAAGGGCGTTACCCGCTTACCCAGTCCAGCTTGAACACGATGATCCAGTTCTGGTTTTATCCCATGCCAAGGGTTCAGGTAAATTCCTTCTTTATGCAAATCCAAAGCACAGGTGGGGGGTAATCCAAGGACTAGTTTGTTAAGGCTGCGTCTTGCCCCCCTCCCCAGGTGCTGAATTCACCTGGGGGGGGGGGATCTCGACTTTGACGTCAGCAGGGATTTAAATGGGGGGAAACTAGATCTGGGCTGGAGGAGCGGCTGCAGCTGGGAGCAAGATCCCGAAAGACCAGAGCAAGGCTCTACTACCCCCCTCCCTCAATCTCGGGGGCTGGAGCTAGGATTCAACAACCCCCCCCCCCCCCCCCACCCGGGGGACGGAGCTAGGAGTTGGCCTCACATATCCCCCATCAGAAAGCGGCTGTACAGAGAAAGATCCCCTGCGGGTGGGGCACGGATCGGTCTCGGCCATGGCCTGGGGGGGTCCCGTCGCCGCCGTCTTCCTCTGCCTGTGGCAGCTCTCAGCAGGGATACAGTGGCTGTAAGTGAACCGACCCCCCCCCCCCCCCTGAATTTGTGCTTCACCCCTTCCTTTCATACCCCCCTTCCCCTGGCTCCCTGCTTTATTCAACACCCTCCCCCCCCCCCCCCAAGTGCCAGCCAGTGAACACTAGTGCAAGAGAGTTTTCACTTTTTAAAGCCCAAAGAAAGCAAAAGTTCGGCTGAGACTGCCGAGGTCAGAACCAGAACCTGCACTGCTGACAGCAGGTTCCGGTTCTGATCCGCTTTCTCCCTCCTGGCACCACATCCCTTAGCTGACAGGTGCCGGTTCTGATCTGCTCTTTCGTGTTTTCCCCAAGGATTAGACACTTTGCTCATTCTTTAACTTTTTCTGCTTGGAAAATGTTCATCTTTCAGGGTTTTTTTTATTTGTTTATTTACTTGTATAATGAACAAAACAAAGGGGAAAAGGGAAAAAACATTATCTAGGTTGTACATTATGAATCACTAGACATGTTTCACAGATATATCAAAGAACATGAGAAGAAAAACACTTAATACAGTAAATGAATAGATTGTAAACAAATGGAAAGTCAAGGATTAGAGTTAGTTATTAGTAAGTTTGTCCTCAGGTTTCCATATTTTCATTCCAGTTGGATGATTTTCCAGATGCATTGTTCTATCCCACTGTTAAAACAAGTTTCAGTTCAAAGTGACTTACAAATTATATTCTGGTTAACAGTTACAGTATTTACATTTTGGTTGGGTCTTATAGGCTGTGGCTTATGATTAATAATCAGAGTGGACAGCAGTTAATTAATTATTTGTTGTAGAATTTTTTAAAGGGGTTTGTTTTCAGTTCTTTCCTGATTTAAAGATAGATAGTGATGCTTTTTGTGATCTTTGGTATTGAGTTCCATCATCTGGTGCCCTGGTAGTTAAACCTGGCCATGTAGGTGAATTTGTAGGTTATGTTTCTGTAATTGGGTAGATGTAGAAGTAAGTAGCTCCTGGTTTCTGAGCTTGCGTTTCTTGGGGATAGTCTTACCAAGTCTAGCATGTATTCTGGAGACATACTAAATACTATTTTGTATATGATGGTGCTTGCTCAGCTCATTCTGCCTTGCCTCACCCTATGCCTGGAATAATCTTCCTTTACCCATACGCCATGCCCCCTCCCTACCCATCTTCAAATCTCTGCTTAAAACTCACCAATGCTGCCTTCGGCGCCTAACCGCTCGAGAAATATAAAATACCCCAATCTATCCACCCTATCAGATTAACTGTTCACTCGTCCTCTAGATTGTTCTCTTGTCTTTTAGATTGTAAGCTCTTTGAGCAGGGACTGTCCTTCTATGTTTGAATTGTACAGCGCTGCGTAACCCTAGTAGCGCTTTAGAAATGTTTGTTGTTGTTGCTTTGAAGATCAGTCTTGCCTTAATTGGGAGCCAGTGTAGTGCTTTGAGTAGTGGGGTTGCTTTTTCATATTTTGATTTTTGAAAACTAGTTTTGGATGGTTTCAGTGATTTTAGTGCACTTTCCTTGCAGCCAATGTATGCTGCATTGCAGTAATCTAGCTGTGATTTGTACTATTATCTGGAATGATTGTTTAGGAAAATAGTCTCTCATCCTTCTCAATTTCCATAGTGTTCTGAAACATTTTGTTGTTACTGCTGATATTTGATTGTCTAGTGTTAGGTATTTGTCAAGGATTATTCCCAGTATTTTTAACTGTTACAATCAGATATGTTTGGTGGTTGATTGTGAGGTTCTTCGGGCTTGACAGTACCAGGAATCTGGTCTTGTGATGGTTTAATTTGAGTTTGAAAGTTTCTGCCCAGTTTTTCATGAGGTCCAGACATGTTTTAACTTTGTCTGTAATTTCTTTGATATTGTTGTTTTGAAAGGTATGCAAATGGTGACATCATCTGCGTAAATGAATGTGTTGAAGCCCATTAACTCCAATTTTTTCCGAGTGGAACCATCTTTACATTAAACAGTGTTGGTGATATTGGTGAGCCCTGTGGTACCCCACACTCTGAGATCAAGGATAGTTGGTTGGACATCTTTAGAAAGTCGTTGAACCATGTGGCCACTGTACCACTGATTCCCATGTTATCTAGTAGGATCATCAGTGTTGCGTGATCAAATGCAGTGGACATGTCGCATTGCATTAATAAAATGTTCTGACCTTGGCTTATTAGGCTTCTGAACTTCAGTATCAACGTTGTTAAGACTGTTTCGGTCTGAAACCTGATTGGGATTTATGTAGGATTGAGATACGTCCAGATGTTCTTCCAGAAGGAGAAAGGTATTTCACGCTCAAGCAACACACAAGAAAGGGTACCCTGTGCTTTACCACAATGCCAACAAGAATTAGCCACACTCAGACCAGACCTCCACTTTTTTTCCATAGTGTCCACAGTGTGTGACGAGCCATAATATAGGAATTGCTGGAGACCACTAGAGAAGGTGGGTAGATCTAGATCTTCTAAATCCAGTTGTAGGTCATTTTCCCATACTTTGAGTAAACCTTTTGGTAGTTTATTCCCGATAATCTAGTTTATGGATATAGCTTTCCCTATGTTTATAACAGCATCACTCCAGACGTCCTAATCTGAGGTTTCTTTTAAATGTTTATGGAGCTTCTTAAGAGAGTGTGTGACAACTGTATCCGATAGAAATATTGATAAGGAGAATATCTGCTGTTCTGGGAATGTAACTTACTGCCTTTTAATTACTTGATCCAAAGACCAAATGCCAGAGTTCTGCCATACTGGCCAAGTGACTGTTTTATGGGATAATTCCATAAGGAGATCTGATTTGATTGCCAATAGAAGATTTTTAGAACAGTTCCTTTCCTCGCTGTTGCTTTGTTTGCAGTCTCCTGTCCCCGGGTTTTCAGCTTGTGTTATGTCTCTGCTCCTTTATTCTGTATTTGAGGAAAGTCTGGTAGGTATTTTGCATGTGCAAAACAAAAAATACCCCCCCCCCCCACATTGTTCCCTCTAAGCTAAGTGGGAGTCCGCCAAGTGCATTGCTGCCAGTGGGGGGGGGGGGGGGGGGGGGGAGGGCAGTGCTTCAATACTGCATTTTCAATTGCAGGGGACAGGCATCACCCTCCACTGGCAGAAACCTAGATTTGGTGAGGACTCCTGCTCAGCTTAAGAGGGAACAGTTCCCCCCCCCCCCCCCCCCCCCCCCGAAATCAGAGTAGTGGAACCAGGGCACTGTATTTAGGGCAGCAGAGGGATGCCCCAGGCCTCCACCAGGGAGCAACATTTACATTCCTGCTGCCAGTTGGCTCCAGATTTGCTGGCTTGGTTGATCCTGTCTTCGCCTGCCTTCGTGCAGGGATTGGTATTAGTTCTGTGTTGGCTTTTTTTTTTCCATTCTCTAGACAAGCAGGACTACAGGCTCCAGTATGCAGTGGGGTAAACTCACAATTAGAGCAACCTGGAGTCCACTGTGCTTCCTAACTGCTGCCTTTTTCCAAAGATTGGGTTGTTTGTGTTTGAGCCCTGGGAATGACTAAGAGTGAGCACTCATAGAAAGAGGAAAAGGAGACGCTCCGATCCTCAGGAGCAAGTGCAAAACCAGCAGCAGGGGGATGAGGAAGCCAAAGCTCAATGAAAATGAGTCTCTCTTGCTTCCAAAGTACTGCAAACGTACTGTCAAAAGACTCGACACGGCTGTGTTTCAGCACGCGTCTTCATCAAGAGCCAAGATGAACACGGTATAACAAGTATGGTAATCAGGGAAGGTTCCCAGGAACTCCTTTCACTAGGCAAATCTCTCCTAATTGTACCCTTCTCCTGCATTGCTAACTCCAGACTCCGTTCCTTTTATCTTGCCGCACCTTATGCCTGGAATAGACTCCCTGAGCCATTACGTCAAGCACCATCCCTGGCCGCCTTCAAATCCAGGCTAAAGGCCTACCTGTTTGATGCTGCTTTTAATTCCTAACTTGTCACCTGCTTGTAACCTTTATTTTGTCCTACCCTTATCCCTTATTTGTCCTGTTTGTCTGTCCTGATTTAGATTGTAAGCTCTTTTGAGCAGGGACTGTCTTTTCTTCATATTAAATTGTGAAGCGCTGCGTACGACTAGTAGCGCTATAGAAATGATTTATAGTAGTAGTACTGTGTTTATTTAGGCTCCCCACGAAGGAACGCCTGCTGAAACATGGCCATATGTTTGCAGTACTTTGCAGGCAATAAAGACTCATTGAACTTTTGTTTCTTCACTTCCTGCTACTGGATTAGGAGTGTGAAGTCACCTGAAATAACAGAAACCATATTGTTTTCAAAATTAAACCATAATCAAGTTTGAGTTTTGCTCTTTGGGGAAGGGTTATTGTCAGTAGTGTGCACTAAGAAGAATACCCAAAATGCCTCAAGTATTTATTAGCGGAGGTGGAACATAGATGGATAAGAGAGTAAGAGGACCCAGTCGATTCCCCCAAACTAGTCTATATAATTTCTAGGGATAAGTGATGTCTCTTCCAGTTCTACCTGGCTGCTAAGTTTTTATGGATGTTTCTTTCAGGAACTTGCCGAAACGTATTTAACTATTTTACCCCACTTATAGTTTTGTAACATAGTAGATGACGGCAGAAAAAGACCTGCACGGTCCATCCAGTCTGCCCAACAAGATAAACTCATATGTGCTGCTTTGTGTATACCTGACCTTGATTTGTATCTGCCATTTTCAGGGCACAGACCATAGAAGTCTGCCCAGCACTAGCCTCGCCTCCCCCCCCCCCCCCCCCCCCCCCGGCTCTGCCACCCAATCTCCGCTAAGCTTCTGAGGATCCCTTGCTTCTGAACAGGATTCCTTTATACTTATCCCACGCATTTTTTAGTTCTGTTAAATTTCTGTCATATCCCCTCTATTTTTTTTTCAAGCTGAAAAGCTCTAACCTTTTTAGCTGCTCTTCATAAATGAGGTATTTATCCCCTTTTATCATTTTTGTCATCCTCTGCATTCTTTCTAGTTCTGCTATATAACATTTTTTGAGATTAAGACCTGTTGCACCAGGGACTAGTCCTGCGGAGATCAAATTTGTTCATCCCTTTTTGGATAATCGCTATTGTTTTATTTTTAGCAGCCTCAGCACACTGGATTGAAATGTTCAATGTATTGGGCAGTGACTCCTAACATTAACCCATTGTATTTGGGATTATTTTCCCCTTTGCCCTTGTCTATATTATATTTTATTTCCTGTTTATTTTCACACGATCTTCTCCAAATCTGTGCAGTCCTCGGCTGTTTTAATGAATTGGACTAATTTTGTGTTCACAAATTTGATCACCTCACTTGGCACTCCAGATCACTTACGAATTTGCAAAATGCCCAGGTCAATACAGACCCTGAGGGTAGACTGCTGACCATTTTTCCATGTAGGAGTAAATGTTAGCCACTCTTTTTCCTGATTATTAGCCAGTTTACAGTCAGTCCACAACAGCCCACTGTCTCTTAATGCTTTCTGAAAATCTAAATATACTACTCAACGGACTTACTTTTAGTTAACGTCAAAATTCTAATGAATTGTTAAGGCAAGACTTTGCTGAGCATTTGCTGACTCATTTTCCTTAAACCGTGTCTGTCTTTAAGGTCAGTGACTGGTTTTCAGTATAGCTTCAACCATTTTGCTTGGAACTCAGATTCACCAGTCTAGAGTTTCCTGGATCAGCTCTGGAGCCATTTGGCATTTACATTGCCAACTTGTTAGTCCTGGGTTACCACAGCTGATGTGACTAAGAAATTGCTAATCAGTAACTAGTGAACTATATTTGAGCTCTTCCCGGACTCTGGGGGTGAATACCATCCAGTCCTGGCAATTTCTTTACTTCTGAAGTAGTAAATTTACATCTATAATATTTTCTAGACTTAGTGATGAGCTTTAGTTGCTTTGAGTCATCGCCATCAAGAAGGTATTCTGGTGTGAGTATGGCCACAGGAAAACAAGAGGAGGTAAAGATCTAAAACCTCACAGACGTGTAGGTATCAACAAATTATGAGGCAAATACAAGGAGGCTTTTCAAAGTTCGAGGCCTTTATTGTAGTCACAGAAGCAACACATATAGGAACCGACATGGTCTTGTTTCGGCGTATGAGCCTGCCTCAGGGGTCATGTTCTGTGGGAGGGAGAAGGGGGAGAGAAGAAATATCAAATGAAACCCTGAAAAGCATAAGAGACACTTGGGGCTAATTTGAATGGAAAACAAAATACTTTTTTCTGTTTGTATTTTGATTGTATTATTTTTTTTGGGGGGGGGGGGGGAGGAATGCTGGCTTCGGCCTAACCCCTGGTAAACCTTTCCTCAGCTGAGAGGTGCCCAGCTCTACCACCGGCTGCCTTTCAGGTACTGCAGAGGACTTGCAGCTCATCTGCATATCCTTGCAGCCTTCTCCGGGGTGACACCCAGGTCCACTCCGATCCACTCTAGGTGCCCAGCGCTCCCACCAGGTGCTGTGCCTCAGTTCCCCAGGACCAAAGTCCACCATCCTAACCACTAGGCCACTCCTCCATTAATAAAGGATTAATTTTATGCATTGAGGTTAGTATGAGGTTATATGTCTAGAATAGGGTGTTTGTTACAGGCAGGACTTAGGGTTTTTTTTTTTCCTTGTCTTTCTGTAGCCAATTTAAATTCCCGGAAAGCAGTGGGCTTGAAACCAGGGTTCAGATCCCACTTCCTCCCATTTTGAAGCTACTTTTCACCTCAGGACTGATACTGTACCCTAGTGGTTCCCTGGTCCTGGAGGCACCCCAGCCAATCAGGTTTTTAGGATATCCACAATGAATATTTATGAGATAGATTTGCATGCCCTGCCTCCACTGCATACAAATCTCTTGTAGATATCCTGAAAACTTGACTGGCTGGGGTGCCTCCAGGACCAGGTTTGGGAACCACATCTGTATCCTGGTACCTCAGATTCCTGATTAAGACTGTAAGTTCTTTGGGACAAGGGCTTACAATCTTGAATACATAACACCATTGTACAGTACTGGTATACTTCCAGTAGGTGCCGTAAAAAAATAAACTGTACTAGTTTGGTTTTCCCTTGTTGCCTACTGCACTTTGGCCCAGTGGAGGAGGTGAACACAGTAACACTCTTCTCTTAGGCTTTCCTTCCAAAATTCATACCCTGAAGAAAGCCACAGCACGATGGCTGAAATGTCGGATCTTGTTACTCGGACACTTGCGTCTATCTGCCTTGTTTTAAAGAGAGTTGGTCTGCTTAGGATGAGCTTTGTTAAAGTTTCTGATTCTGAGGGCGAGCAGTGTCTTCACAGGATACTAGCAGCCTCTGCTACCTAATGGGAGTTTTCCAGCACCAACATGAAAGCTGAACATGAAGACTGCCTTTTCCATTCTGTATCTAAATCTTACAGTACTACAGTAACAGCATCGCAGCCTCCATCAGGACCCAGTCAACAGCAATGGTGTGCTTTCTTCACCATTACATTATGTTACACAAATCTCTTATTGTAAATGTTAGAATTATGAATTGGGCCAAAGTGCAAGAAGCCAGAGTCAATCTGTTTTTGTGGTATTGAAACTGTGCACTCTCTGCTCAGGGATTTAAGTTCCTACCAACATCTGGCAAAAACTTTATAAAATTACCCCCCTGTATTGTGTGATTTAGGGAAAGATATGGTAAGTTCTTGGGGTTGGCCTTGCCTTGGAATGAGCGAGAGATGCTCTCCAGTTCCTCTCTCGGAAAGTCACATGAGGGGGTGGGAGGGGGAGGTAGTTGGATGGATTCTGTTTCTTTGCTGGGACTTTGCTTTACAGTTTACTCGGGACTTTGCCCTCAAGGTCAGATAAATTGAAGCTTTAGCAAGAGAGGGGCTACCCTGATACCTCTTTCTCCCCCTCTGCTCCAGGGGTCTGCAAGAGAGCAGTGGTCCAGTGGCCTGGAATGAGAGCCAGCACTGTCGACTTTTGAACGGGTTGGTGCCTGAACAGATCCAGCTCTGCAGGAGGAACTTGGAACTGATGCCTACCATCATCCGGGCAGCCCAAGAAACCAAGGCCAGCTGCCAGGGGAGCTTCGCAGACATGCGGTGGAACTGCTCCTCCATCGAGCAAGCTCCCAACTTAAGTCCTGATCTCCTGAAAGGTAGGATGTCCTGATTAGGAATTGTGCTCTTTTTGACAGGTGGCCTAGCTCAGAATTTAATTGATCTGCATTTATGGCTCAGTTTAGTTCTTTAAGGTGCTTCCTGTGATTGGGCACTGCCCATATTCTGCTGTACTGAATGACTATGCGCAGAGTGGCAGCAGACCAGGCATTGTTCTACAGCAGAGGTGTCCAACCTTGGCCCTTTCCAGCTCATGAGATCTATTTGCATATAATGAAGGCAGTGCATGCAAATAGATCTCGGGCATATTCACTGGGGAAATCCTGAAAAGCCAACTGAATTGAGGCCCTTGTGGACTGAGATTGGACAACCTTGTTCTACAGTACCATGATAAAGCCAGCCTGAGGGAATACAACTCTACACTTTTCCAGCTGTTCCTTCTCTTCATTTTGGGCTCCAGCTCCATCAGAACCAGGGCTGGGATATAGCACTATGAGCATTAATTGGTGGAGACACAGGGATTTTTTTCTCATGTTCCTGTCTCCCTCCCAGCCACTGCAGTAACAGTCCTTGGTCACAGGCCACATTGGGTCTTCCTCTGGCTTCTAGCTAGCGTGGGCCAAGAGGTGTCAATCTGTGCAGTGAATGAGACTCCTGTGCCCTTGGGGGCAGTGAACTCTGTGTCTGTAGTGTCTGGCTTGGGTCCAACGAGTAAAAGCCAGCTCAGTGTCACGTGTATAGCACAGTCCCTGTGCCGTGTATTTTATTTTTGTTATATTTGTACCCCACGCTTTCCTACTCATGGCAGGCTCAATGTGGCTTACATGGGGCAATGGAGGGTTAAGTGACTTGCCCAGAGTCACAAGGAGCTGCCTGTGCCTGAAGTGGGAATCGAACTCAGTTCCTTAGTTCCCCAGGACCAGAGTCCAACCCCCTAACCACTAGGCCACTCCTCACAAGTTCACTTCCCAATGTGGGTCTTCTGAGCTCTGGATCAGAGACAGTATCTGCATCCCTGAGAAGGAGCCATTTGCGATTGTGGTTTCTAATGGCTAAATTCAGGGTTAAGGAGTCCCTGGCTGAGCACTTTCACTGCAGTGACTGACAAAGCGAGTTTGGAGGGGGATAAAGAGAACGAAGGCTTGTAGTGCTGCATCCAACTGAGACGAAAACACAGAAGCAGGAGAAAATGGCAGTCAGAGACAAACTGTTGGAAAACATGGATTTCAATGTAGGCATTTCACAATTAAACCAAATCAGAAATATTGGATCATTGGAGGACAAGGTTTCTGTCACAGCATTATCGTGTCCACCTCAAATACTGTGTGCAGTTCTGGTCACTGTATCTCCAAAAAAGATATAGTGGAATTAGAAAAGTTAGAGGAGGAAGCCAAATGATAAAGGGGATGTGATGGCTTCCCTATGAGGGGGCTCTTCAGCTTGGAGACGACATAAGAGGTCTATAAAATGAGTGAAGTGGAACGGGTAGACGTGAATTACGTTGTTTACTCTTTCCAAAAATACAAGGACTAGGGAGCATGCAATGAAGCTACGAAGTAGTAAATTTAGAACAAATTGGAGAAAGTATTTCTTCACACAACATGTAATTAAACACTGGAATTTGCTGCCAGACAATATGGTAAAAGCAGGTAGCTTAGCAGGGTTTTAAAAAGTTTTGGCTATCTTCCTAAAAGAAAAGTCCATAAGCCGTTATTAAGATGGACTTGGGGAAATTCCACTGCTTATTTCCAGGATAAGCAGCATAAAATGTATTGTACTGTTTGGGGATCTTGCCAGGTAATTGTGACTTGGATTGGAAACAGATGCTGGGCTTGATGGACCTTCAGTCTGTCTCTGTAAGGTGATGCTTATGTACTCATGGCTGATGTATTTATTATGTGTTGAAATAGTTAATTACACTGTTAAGATGGAGCAGAGAAATGGTGATGTTAAATGTAGCCGGTCAGATTCTGTCCTCCAGATCAAATGTTTTTCCAACTGTAAAATATAACAGCTTAGATTTGGTTAAAACTCCAGCAAAGAGATGGTGGATACATTTTTACCCTAGGTGTGTTTGAAAAATGGACCTGGTCCTTATCTCTGGTCTGTGCTGGCAATAACATCCAGCAATTCAAAACAGCCACAGTGAATGTGCAAGCGATTTCCATATTCAGGGTCTCAATGTATGCAGATCTGTCTCATGCATATTCATTGTGACTGTCCTGAAAACCCAACCAGTCAGGTCATGGTGTGTTTGGAGTCTATAATCATTGAGCAGAGGAAGGTGGGATTTATGAGATGGTCCCTGTGGGCAGCTCCATGTCTAACGCTGGCAGCAGGAATTTATGCCTGGCTAATATACAAACCAACTTCTGCCTCCTCGATGTGGACGGCTCCTCTTGAAATTAACTCACAGCTTCATAGGCCTAATTCAGTGGCGTAGCCACGGGTGGGCTGGGGCCCATCCACTTAGAGCTCAGGCCCACCCAACAGTAGCACACTTTTAATGGTAGCTGGTAGGGATCTCAAGCTCTGCCAGCTAAAGACTTCCCTCTGATGGTAACGAAAACGCTACTCTCCATGATACTGGCACCTGTGCATCAGGGGCGTAGCCACGGGTGGGCCTGGACGGGCCCAGCCACTTTTCCTTCAGGCCCGCCCAGCGCCCACCCTAACAAGCCCCAACCCAAGCCATCTTTTCCTGCCTCTTCTGCTGGCTCTCCCCATCCGCGTGGTCTGTTTAATTTTAGTCCTTGAAGCGCCGTTCTCCCTCCAGGACCGCACCGGTGATTCCGATAGCCTTCTGCCAGCGTGCATTGTCGGGGGCGGGGCTTCTCCTTAGGCGCATCCCACTCAGGATGCGCCTGAGAGGCCCCGTCCCCGATGACGCACGCTGGCAAAAGGCTATCGGAATCGCCGGTGCGGTGCTGGAGGGAGAACGGCGCTTCAAGGACTAAAAATAAACAGACCACGCGGACGGGGAGAGCCGTCAGAAGAGAGGGAGGGGATGGCGAAGGGAGAAAGCACTGCCAAGGTAGGCCGAGGGAGACAGAAGAAAATGCCGGGGGGGGGGGGAGGGAATATTTTAAAATTACTGTGTAGGGGTGGGGTTGGGAACAGCCCACCCAGGTTAACGCGGGGCCCGCCCAAAATGGCAGGTCTGGCTACGCTGCTGCTGTGCATGCTCAGTTTTCAGCGCATGCCTACGTCAGACTGCCAAGGTGGAAAGAAGCATTTTCCTGCCAGCTGAGAGATGTTGTTGGTGATTGGGGGGGGGGGGAGAACACTTAGTGCCCACCCACTTCTTGCCTAGGCCCACCCAAAATCTGTTGTCTGGCTATGCCCCTGGGGCCCTAATTTGGAAGCGTTGAGGCCGTATGTTGCCTTGAGTGTCATTTATAAATGGGGTTAAAAATCCCCAAAACTGAAATGCACCCTGGGCAGTGAGGGGATGGGTGGCAGTGGGTATGTAACATTAAGACTGTATTCTGCTCTTGTCCAGGAACACGGGAGTCGGCCTTTGTCTACGCCCTTGCTGCTGCAGCTGTCAGTCACTCCATCGCCAGATCATGTGCTTCAGGGGAGCTCCCCACTTGTTCCTGTGGGACCGTCCCGGACGACATCCCTGATTCTAGCTTCAGATGGGGTGGGTGTGGGGACAATCTGCACTACGGCCTGCAGATGGGCTCCGCCTTCACAGATGCTCCGATGAAATCCAGGAAGGCAGGAATGCAAGCCAGCAAGCTGATGAACCTACACAACAATGCAGTGGGCAGACAGGTGTGTGTGTTCTGGATGCCTGTGGTGCAGTGGGCAGACAGGTGTGTGTGTTCTGGATGCCTGTGGTGCAGCAGGGCTGCTGTTGGTGATCATTCAGAAACTGGGGGGGGGTGTAGAAGGCAGGACCCAATGGCTCATCTACTCTCCCTTCTTATTTCCTGCCAGCACAACGTGACACCTGCATATCACTCTCGCGCTCTCTCTCACATATCCCCACCATCTTGGGTAGGAGCAAACAGCAGAGCCCCAGTCTGTCCTGGTGACCAGTAACTAGTCTGTCTTTCAGAATGTTCACAATGACTATGAATGAGAGATCCTGAAGACCAGACAGAGGACAGGCTGAAGATGTCCATTTAGTTCCATCTGCACCCACCTCCCGATGCCTAACCCTGATCTATAATAGCCAGACATACTAGTTTAGCGGTTGCCCGAACATCTAGCTGTCTAGGTCCCCTGTGTAGCTTGTCATAGGTGGCCCATTTTCCTACTAGAGCTTCTACTGGCTGCTGGTATGGCTCTATCAATATGATCTGAATTGCTACCATCACTATTGAGCTTCCCAGTTCTCCGGGTAGTGTGTTAGACAGAGCTGCATTTCCACAGGGACTTCAATTTATTACAGAACTGGCAGCGTGCCCAATAACCTGGTCACCTGATGCCTCTTACTGCTGGGACCTTCTACATTTCATGGTAATCTCTTTGCCTTACCTTCAGGCAATCCCAACTCCCGACAACGTGAGCACATAGAGGGGTATCAGCACAAACCCATGATACCAGCTCCCTAATTCAGCAGTCAAGGAGACTCTGTGTTCATCCTTTGGCTTTCCTATACCCCATCAATGTTAGCTGCCACCACGCTTCCAGGGAGAGTGTTCCCAGCTTCTATTCACCATCATTTCTGGGGAAAACTCTTCTGAAGCTGCCCCCTGCCCCCTCGGAGCTTCTTCACATCCCATTATTCCAGGACTTCCCAAATGTGGTTTCTTGTGCATCATTGCCTTTCTAGTAGTTGTAGCAGAACCCTCCACCCTTTGCCTCTCCTCTAGGGTTTACTTGTTCAGCTGTCTAAGGGCTGCTCCAAAGTGTGCTCAAGCTTTGCGCAGGGTTAGTACAGCTTAAGCGCACAACTTTGTGGGCACATGATGCAGAAAGGAGGTTTGCGCAGAAGCTAACCCTGCGCAAAACCTTCAATTCAAATGCCTAGAAATGTGTTGAAGACTGGAAGGCCTAGCACAATGCCAGGGCTTCAGTGCCAAGTCATAGCAGGCACAGAGGATGTACACCCCGCAACAAAATCTCTAGTGGACCCTGACCCCCCCTATGCATCTTGAAGGCAGGAGACCTTATTTGGCAGACTGATCCAGTTAATGGAAAGGGAGGGGAGGTGGGGCAGGGGGGAGGAACTAGAAACGAGAAGAGTATGAACAAAACCTGTCTTGAGGTTGCTAGGAGGTTCCATTAGCAGTGTGGGCAGAGTACTGGGTAGACTGGCTGAGCTGGTTGGCCTGTGTCACTGTATGAAAGGAGCTGTGTTGACCATTGACAAAGACAGAAACCCCTTTGTATATATGACGGTATATACAGAGCAACAGAAGAAGGGAAGGGGCACAGCATGGAGGGGAGGATGGGACGGGTAAGCAGAGGAGTTGTTTCACTTTATGCTGCATCTCACAGCACTGGAAGAGGTTTAGCCTTCAGCTGCGCCGTCCGTGCAGATTGGTGTTTGGATGGCGCGCTGTTTCTGATGTCTCACTTAAATCAAAGCCAGCAGATTGTTTTCTGACTGCTGGTACCTGGCTTTAGAAGACGTTACTCCAGGTATATAGAAATGGATTATGTATTTGTTGAGAATCCAGCCTGGCGTATTTCATATTGGCCAGGATCCTGCTGATCTTTATAAATGGGGGGGAAAATTTTCTAGAGAGATCGCCATCACCATGGAAGAGTCTGAGACTCTGATGTGTAGGTGTCAGCTCAGTTTACCAATCCTTGTCCACTCTGTCCTATAACTTCCCTTGAACAGACTTATTAAAAGTTGGTGCGATAGATGTTGATCTTCCCTTGTGTGAATGGTATGATGTAACTTGTGTCTTTCTTTCTGGCTTACACAGGCTCTCGTTGACTCTCTGGAGACTAAATGTAAGTGTCATGGCATATCTGGCTCCTGCTCGGTGAAGACCTGCTGGAAGGGGTTGCAGGATCTGGGCACCATTGCCCAGGAACTCAAGGTGAAGTACCTGGGAGCCATCAAAGTGATTCTCCGGCACATGGGTCTCCGAAAGCAGCTGGTACCCAAGGAGTTGGACATGCGGCCTGTGCGAGAGGTTGAGCTTGTGTACCTGAGTAGCTCACCGGATTACTGCACCAAGAACCCAAAAGTGGGCTCTCAAGGGACCCAAGACAGGTAACTATTGCACCATAAGAGTAATGATGTTGGAGTATCTTGGCCAACCTCACTAAAGACTTTTTCAAGCAGGTCTAGTGTAAGCAAGCATACCTTCTAGAACAATATTTCCCAAGTCTGGTCCTGGCGTTCCCCTTGCCAGTCAGGTTTTCAGGCTATTCACAATGAATATGCATGAGATGCCTCCATTATATGCAAATCTTTCATGCATATTCATTGTGAATAGCCTGAAAACCTGACTGGCAAGGGGAACTCCAGGTCTGGACTTGGGAAACACTGTTCTAGAAAGACTTCTGTATTGCTTCTGTTTCCCAGTTCCCTCTCAGTTCTGCTCCTGGGCTGTCTGGGAACCCTTTCGCTTTAGGAAAGAGGGGTCAGCCTTTCCAGTGCACAGACCTGTACTGGGCTCTCTGGAGAGCTATTTTCAGACCAAACAGCTCATGAGAGGTTCAGCATCTTTTTGCTTAAGGTCCTCAAACGTGTGAGAAAAGTCCTTGAATGTCACTGTGCTTTACTCCCCCTGCCCCCCCCCCCCCCATAAGGGATGAGATAGCAGCTAAAGGCAGTGAGAGTCTGTTCCTCTTTTTTTTTTTTCTCACCAATTGGGGAGGGGAGGTCATTGCATCAGAAGCAAGAGTGTGTGGATTCCCTCTTGCTGTTGATGCAATGAAGCCCCCCCCCCCTTCCCCAACTGGAGGAATAGCCTCTCACTGCCTTTAGCTGCTGTACTGTAGAGCTTGATCCTTTCTCTGTAAAATATTTACATGCAGAGATAAAAGCTTTGCGCAGTTACCCTCATAAAGAGTGTTAAATACTATTCCTGGTACCTGCAGTTCCTCCCTGTCCTTCCTCATTGCTGGCATTTGTGGTTAAGTGAGCATCACTGGTTTTTGTTCCGGGACTTTCCCTGGGCCAGGAGCAGCAGCAGGCAGCTGGAGAAAGGCAGTGTGTAATGGTTTATCACAACAAGCACTTTGAGCTCCTTTAATCTCATCTCATGGTGCTGTGAGGCAGCTACCCAGGTGCTGCCATAGAGGTTTCACAATTGGCCGTTCTGTGGGTTGCCCAAATTCTCCTCCTTGTGATGCTCTTGTGGGCACACATCACTCTGTATTGGGTCAAACCAGAGGCTGCTTGACCCTATGCTTGTTAAAACTGTCTGTGGCAGACTGATAAGACATAGAGCAAACTCCATCCTGTCTCCCTTTCTAAAGTTGCCAACTGGATCTAGATTCACCTGACAGTCCTGGGTTTACCCCATTACACTTTAAATTCTAAAGAACTCCGCCACTTAAAACTCATAGAATTACTTCATAAACATGTATGTGGTAACATCTGTTTTCCCAAATTAAATTTTACAAAGTTTCAGTTTTATTTTTTTGTTTAATTTTTTGGAGGAAAAAAGCCTCTGCATGTCCTCTGTCATTTAATGTGTTTTCTTTAATGACTCGCTGGACGTTCACTCTTCATTGACTAAAAATCTCCATTTTTTTTATTTTAACTTATCAAGTTAAAATAAAAAATGGAGGTTTTTAGAGGCTTTTTTTTTTTTCCTCCAAAAAAATTAAACAATTAAATGACAAAAATGTGTAAATTGAATTTGGGAAAACAGACATTACCACAATTTAGTTTACCTGTAGTTTTGCTTTTGTTAGGAAATGCAACTGGAAAATCGGAACTAAGTCCCTGCATGCAATGGGGTAGACTTGGGATCAGATCAATCCAGGTGGCAACCTGAGTCTTTGTGCACCTGTGGCTTGGTTGGGAAGAAAAAGTATATTGTAAATCTGGGTAGTTGATTGAAGCTCTGCTGAATTCTGCCTTCAGCTGGGTCTCCACAAGCTCATAATTGCCTAGATGAGGAGAGTAGGTTTGAATCTGTGCAAGCGGGTGACAGCTGAGGCCCAGTTTGAATAGTTATAGATCTTCTTTACCAAAAGGTGGGTCTGTGTTGTAATGTCCTTTCTTTTCCGGCCCCCAGGCAGTGTCGGAAGAGCTCTGTGGGCAGCGATAGCTGTAATCTCATGTGCTGTGGCCGTGGATACAACACCTACACCCAGATCCTGCTGGAGCGCTGCCAGTGCAAATACCACTGGTGCTGTTATGTGACCTGCAAGAAATGTGAAAGGACTGTGGAGAGATACGTCTGCAAGTGAAGAAGGCGTCTGCCTCCTGCACAGATTTCTTCAGCCATGGCTTTGTGAGTGCTTGTCGGGACTCAAACTCCAAGTAGCTCTACTTGAATCACAGGCTTATTGGTTAAGTAGCTGAAACTGGACACCCTTGGGGCATGGCATCATCTGCATCCTTTAGACTAATAACTTTATCTACAGCTATGAGATGAGTACAGTGCTGTGTACTGGATCCACTGTACCTGTCACCACATACAGGCCTACAGCATTGTTTCCACCAGTCCTGCTGACTTTACAGCCCTGCACTTTAGGACCAGGGGCCCGTCAAATGGCCTTTACATTCTTCTGACCTTTGAAACTGTCCTACAGGAGGACAAGGCTGTCAACAGCTGTGTGCGGGGAGGGGATGGTGGCGTCTTTGCACTGCTGCTGGCTTCACCGTAATATGCTGTGCTATGCAGGGACAGGTTAGTTGCACCTTGCTGTGTATGGGGAAGGGGGTTACAGTGCTGACTTCGTATGCTAAGACAGAACATAATTGCCAATGTGTATTGTTTTCATCAAAGTGGTCAGTGAACAGAACGCAGCTGCTCCTCAGTTTACCCCCTTTGGATGGAGAGCCAGCTGACGTATGAGTGGGCCCTGCCTCTGGGTAAAGGGGGAGGAGAGGAGGCTTCTGCAGCTGCCATTGCTAGAGGATGGCTGGACCAACAGAAGCTGAAGAGGCAGCGAGGGGAAGTACATCTAGCCACTAAACTGCAAGGACCTGGTTTTGGTCTGCACTGGGGGGAGGGAGAGGGGCAGACTTCCTCTAAAACCAGTCTGGGCTGCAGCCTGGGCCTAGTACCCCCTGATAACCAGCTACTCCATTCTGATTTTATTCCATTGTATAGCTGGAGCTTTTTTGGGGATAGAACCAGAATAAGGAACTGGCCTGTGGGGGGTGGACCCCATCTCGGCAGGATTCGGAGGAGGTCCTCGCACTGTAATCTGAGCTGCTTGGCAGGAAAGGTTGTTCACTTATTGAGGTGGAAAGGTTCAGACTGTAGCAGCCTGACGGACTGACCTGTCTCATGAGTTGCAGGGTGCAGTGTTGTGTGTGTGGGGGGGCTATTATCTTACTGCAGACATTGGGGGGGTGTATCACAGCTGCCCTCTCCATCCCCTTCTCCCCCATGCCTGTGTGAGGGTTTTGTTAGTCTAGCATGCTGTGAGCCTCAGCCAGTAAGCTTTTTGGGTGGGGTGTGGGCTGCCTTTCCCAGGTGACCTGGAGCCCTACTAGTGTTTAATGTTCTCCAGTACTGGAGAGCCATGGGTGGGGGGGTGGGGTGGGGGGGGGGGGGGGAGGGACATTCATGGAGAGTTTGTGTTTTAGAGAAATAACAGAAGGGATGGACTATGGTGGCTTCACCTTCCTTTCGATCTATTCAGCAGCTGCACCTGTTGGCATCTAAAAATGTTCAGTTGATCTTGTGGGTTTGATTTTTTTTTTTTTTTTGTAATAAATGGGGGGTTTTTTCCCCTCTTGCTGCTGTTCTTAAACATGGTTGTGTCTTTAATTGGACTTTGACTTGTACTCCTTTGGTACCATCATGTACCCAGTCAGTGCGATTTTCTCCACAGGGATTAGTGTTGCACAGGCCGTGACAGGAATGAACCTCACTCCTAAGGAAGGGCGTGTGCCAGACTCGATGAATCAAAGAAAGGGGCCTCCTGTGGCTCAGATCCACACAGGGATGGGAGTGTGCAGAAATATCGAAATTATACTTTTATTTACACCTTTTAGGGAGAAATTCACCCAAGACTGCATACAGCAAGAAAAATAATCAAAACACAACATGGAATGTTGGTTACAATGTCAACACAATATACACGGACACATTTTAGCAATCTTAAATACACAGATTTTGAAGCGTTTAGAGGATATGGCTGGAACAGTGGCAATGCCCGATTCTTGCCAGGACCAAACACTTTTTGGTGGGGTGGGGGGGGGGGGGGCGGCTGTGGCAGGCTCTGTCCTCTAAGCCTCTATTGATGGTGCTGCCAGAGCTTGAGGTTGGGCCCTGGCCCCAGTGACCCCATCTGTTCACTGCCTACCATTCTTACATTTATGTAGGGTCAACACTCAACTAACAGGAGATGTTCCTGAGAAACAAGGTGATTGAGGGGCTTGAAGAGCAAACGTTTTGGGATGTTGTCCTCCAGCCCCAGAAGCTCAGTGAACGAGAACAGAAAAAGCCTTCTGGGGCTTTGTCCATGTTGACATTGGCCATAGTTGACAGAGCAGAGAAAGCAGAAGCTGGAGTATCCTGAGAAGAGTGGAGTCCTTAGAACAAAGGATCATTGATTTGTCCTGGTCAGAGAGGAAGTTGGAGCTTCATCGGAGAGGATGAACTGAAGAGTTTCAGAATAAGATGTGAATGCTTCCATTTTCCTGTTTTGAATTTCAGCCAAAAAAAAAATGTATTTTCACTCAAAACTGGACTGGATTGGATTGTAGCTTCTGTAGCGTAAGGCTTGAAGTTAATATTAATCCTTCCTGTCTCACCCCCTCCATAGAGTCAGATGTGAAGGTCTTTGCTGCTCTACCTAGATTTTTATAAGTTGAATGAACACTAAATCCATGGGAAAGATGTGTTAATGGACAGTAGTCACAGATACCTTCACTTGTATACCTGTGTGTGTTCCTGTGCAGTCCACATATCTTTTTTCCTCTCTCTATATAGAGAGCCAGGGCATTGTACTGGAGGCTTTTTAGGCCTGTCCTGGTAATCATGGTTTGGGATTCCTGGTGAAATGGAAGTTCTTTGGAAGTTTATTTTTGTTTAGTCATGCCTGTGCAATGCTGCATGATTGTAATGATTTCTCTGTCTTTCTGCTGTTGCAGGAATTGAGATAGGAATTTGTGATACTTCAGGAGTCAGACAGCACACACCAGAATGAGAGAGTAATCTTCTTTATTTGCCAGCAAACAAAGCAGGACATCAGTTCTAGCTCTCTTCTCCTCTGTCTCAGCTCTCTGTGTCAGCTCTCTTCTTATGCTGTCTTCTCCTTCTTCTGTCTGTTCCTTCTGTCCTTCTCTTTCTTCTGAGCTCCTTCTGACGTAAACTGCTTCTGCTCCTACTTAAATAGGGTCCTAAGCCCTCCTCCTAGCCTAGCCCAGCCCAGCCCCCTTACTCTCCAATTGGTTAAGGAATTAGATTGGCTACCTTGCCTCAACCAATCATTACTTTTGAAATATCAGTTACATAGGTTCCAGACATCCTAAACTGACCTGTGACCTGGGGCCCCTCAAGCCAGACATTTGGTCTCCAGAACTCTTACATTTCTCATTATGATTGATTTCTCATCTATGGCTTAAACTGGATTCCCTTAGAGACTAAGAGGCCCCATCTAACATTAATTATTCTCATATTCCTAGTCTGATTCATACTAACTGCTAACTGAACTCTGGCATTCATTAAAGGGGTCAAAGGCTAGTCTTACTTAATGGCATACTGCTATACTTTCAGGACTATTCCTACAGTTACCTATAATTAATCAAGGAGAAGAGAGCTGACTAGTTCTGACCTTTTTCACCTTCAGCTTATACATTGAACCAGCTAGGACTGCAGAATAACTCAAAACACATGTTGGCCCCCCTTCACTGTAGCCCTACTCAGAACGTCAGACAGAGAGTTGAACAAACATTCCACACAGAATTATTAATTTACACAGAATACAACATATTCTAAAGTAAGCATTCTTATAAAACATATTCTACCTATCAAGAACTTCTAAATTCTAACTCATTTATATCTAGAATTATTTAGACTCTAACTATTTCCTTCTAAGCAGTGTTCAATTTAATCCTAAACAACTGCCTGCTTACAAAACTATTCAGTAAGCCTAATAATGTACAGATGTTGAGCCAGCTAGCATTGGCAATTCACAAGGGACAGAGTTTCATTTCTCACTGACCTTTCCTAACCCAGCCCGGCAGCTAGAGTCTAATTAACTCCAGCTTGCATTCCTTCATTTGCAGGACTGAAGAGAATTCAAACTTCAAGCTTTTAATATCATTTCTTATATATATATAATTATTTCCATGGCTGCCTCATTCCCCCCTTTGAGACTAAAATCAGCTTATGCAGAGATAAGTCTCACAACTCAGACTCTGGAGATTATAGTGATCCTAACTAGGAATAGACTTATGAACCACCATTACCCTACTTGTTAAGGTCCGACGGCATACTGCCGAAGCACATGAGGCCAGGAAACAAAACAACAACCCTGCTAAAACTAAGACTATTAGGGAAATGAACAAGGGACGTATCCAGGAGGTCAATGACCACCACCAGGAGGTAAGATCTAATCCTCCTCGGTAATCCTCCACATTAAGGCTGGCCAACTGTAGGACTTTATCCATAGCATGCCTAACTACATGCGTCCTATTTATGACAATAGTACAGCACTCTGAAGAATTTAGCACTGTGCAGAGGCCACCCTGAGCTGCAAAGAGATAGTCAAGGCCCATACGATTATACCTAGAAACTATACTTAATTCATTAATTTGATCCTGCAATGCATTGACTACCACATTCAGCTCATGAACTAAAACATGGAGTAGGGATTGAAGTCTCCGGGTAGCCATACCTAGTTCAGTAATACCCGCTACCGGGCCTCCAATTGGAATCCAGGCTGTGGCAGAAAGGGCTACAAGTCTCTTTTTAGTCAGAGGATAAGTAGAATTGATATACTGGAGGGCTAATTCAATCGCCTCATCCTCTGTGGCAACGGAGGAGGGTAAGGACAAAGCCTCTCGCTTAGAGCGGTGCGGGGATAGTGGCTTAAGAGGAATAACTTTAGGAAAATAATTCAAGGTTACCAATACACAAAAATCATATGTGGAGGGAAGAATCATGTGGAGGACATTATCACAGAGCCAGTAATGACCAAGGAGAGGGTGAGGAAAGTTCCCAATAAATGTTGGCTCAGGCTGGACAGGGTACTTAGGGTGCCCATAATGCGAGCCCCTATCCCAGGGGGAACGAAGACGAAATGGAGACTTTGCACACCATAGGCGCCAATCCCCAATTGTGACAGGCCGCTCATTTGTTAGTAACTCTTCATACCCCGGGGACTTATGAAAGTAGAAAATAAGCTTGGACACTATAGTCTTCTCAGTGGTACGCTTAGGAGCCAGATAATCACCTGGGTCATAATCTACAGGTATGGTAGCAGGGCACATAGGAGTACCTGGAGAAACTACCCACACGGATTCTCCTTTTTCTGGGAGAACATTAGTATAGTTACAGGGAATGGGAAGAACAGTTGAGATGCTTCTTGTTAAACAAAACACTCCAGAGGCTGGATAGGGAGACGTAAAAACTGGCCTTAGAGAAGATTCAGAGGGGGAAGTAGCATTATAAAAGGACCACCAAGTATAATCCTGGCTCCAAGGGCCTGAACTCGAAAAGTAGGGAGGTATAAGAGCTGGGAGTTGCACAGGGACAGGAACAGCTGGGACATCTGTGGTATAAGGAGAAAATCGGGAACACACAATACAAGGGGAAGTAATCTTTGCCTGGCTAATTAGTTCCTGGACTGAGTGTAACCAAAGGTTGGAGCGAGTTGGGGTGTTAGGAACAAGGAGGCAAGGAGTAGAAAACAACAAAAGCATCCAAACTACTAACATTTTCTTTCTTCCTAATCTAAAACAAATACAGCAAACTAATTAAGCAATAATATTTCAACAGTCTGTGCTAATCACAGATTACTCTCATATAGTGTTCTCAGTCTTTGAGTTCTTATACCAGTTGGGATAGACCCTCAACTGACAAGGATCAAGCTTTCAAATTCCAGGAAAGCCAGAATCAGGCAAGAAAGAGTCTCAGTGTGAAGCCGAAGTTCAGCCGCTCCTGCAGTATGCAGTTGACCCTTCTTTTCAGCTAGTAGATTCTTTGGTTCGGGTCAAGCGCAACTTCAATGGCTCCGCTGGATCTCTTTCTGCTCTCCACTGTTTAGGCTCCGTCTGATCCGTGCTGGGCTCAGTCTGGTCAGCAGACTTAATTCGAGACCAATGGACCCATGGAGTTATCCCTGCGACCTTCACAGCTGCAGGGGTAGAAAGCAAAACAGTAAAAGGTCCTTTCCATCGGGGCCCCAAAGGCTGGAGCTTCCAGTCTTTCACCCAAACTCTATCCCCTGGCAGGAAGGAATGTACCTGAGCCTGGAAGGGGACAGGGTTTATTTCTCTCACATAAGACTGAAGCTCAGAAATTATCTTTCCCAAGAGGGCTACCTGTTCCTGCACCTGGGCAGACCCTAAAATCCCTATGTCTCCCTTAATTCCCTGCAAAATGGCTGGGGGCTTCCCATACACAATTTCAAAGGGAGAGAGGGCTGTTCCTTTAGTTGGAGTGCATCGGAGGCGGAAGAGGGCTAGTGGCAATGCCTGTGGCCATTTCAATTGGGTTTCCTGACAAATCTTTGCTAGGCTATTTTTCAAGGTTCTGTTTGCTCGCTCAACCTGCCCTGAACTCTGGGGACGATAGGCACAATGCAATTTCCAGGTAATGCGCAATGCGCGGGACAGGGCCTGAAGTGTGGCTTCAACAAAGGCGGGACCATTATCTGAACCTATGGCAAGGGGCAGTCCATACCTGGGGATGACATCCCTAAGGAGAGCTCGAGCTACTTCTGTGGCTTTCTCAGTGACTGTAGGATATGCTTCCACCCACCCAGAAAAGGTACAAACCATGACTAAGAGGTATCGGAGCCTACCACTCCTGGGCATTTCTGTGAAGTCTATAACTAGGGACTCAAAGGGTGTTAGTCCTCTAGACTGAACTCCTGGTGGAATACGGGGTCCCTGACGAGCATTATTCTGGGCACAGAGAGTACATCGGGCAGAGGCAGTGGCAACCAGACTATCCAATCCTTCCAGCACCACTACTCGATTGAGTAGGCGGGCTAGTGCTGTTTTCCCTAAGTGTGATAGGTCATGAGCTTGAGACACTACAGGCCAAGCTAGGTGGCGTGGCACCAGAACTCTGGTATCAGGGAGATGTAACCAGCCATCAGGTCTCCTTACCGCACCTTCTTCTTGAGCCCATTTCTCTTCCACTTGGGTATACATAGGTGTCCATTCTTGCAATCGGATTTGGAACAGGGGAGTCACAGTACTTGCTGGGGGTCCTCGAGCAGCTTCCTTGGCCACCCGATCAGCATGGCGGTTCCCTCGGGCCACTGGAGTATCTATTCTTTGGTGTCCCCTGCAATGAATGACAGCTACCTTCTTAGGGGCCCACACAGCCTCTAGCAGCTGAAGTATTTCAGGTCCATACTTAACAGGTTGGCCTGCAGCATTTATGAGTCCCTTTTCCTTATACAAAGCTCCATGAGCATGTAGAGTTGTGAAGGCATATTTGGAATCAGTATAAATGTTGGTTACCAGTCCTGCTGCTAACTCCAGAGCTCGTATGAGGGCCACAAGTTCTGCTTTCTGGGCTGAAGTTCCTTGGGGCAGGGCTCTTGCTTCTATCACCTTGTCCTCTGTCACCACAGCATAGCCTGCCAATCGCTTGGAGTTCTCCACATAACTGCTTCCATCTGTAAAATAAATTACATCTGGGTCCCTCCACGGAACATCTTTAAGATCTGGTCGACTGGAATACACTTCATCCATGGTTTGGATACAGTCATGATCCGGTGGTCCCTCAGATGCTGGCAAAAGAGTGGCAGGATTGAATGTAGCCACTGTTTCCAGGTGTATCCGTGGATTCTCACACAAGCTAGCTTGGTACTTAACCATGCGGTTATTTGTAAACCAGTGGTTGCCCTTATACTCCATGAGGGTGAGAACTGCATGGGGGACTTTAACAACCAGTTCTTGCCCCAAGGTCAACTTATCAGCTTCCTGGACCAGTAAGGCTGTTGCTGCAATGGCCCTCATGCAGGCTGGCCATCCTTTAGCCACTCCATCCAGCTGTTTAGACAGGTATGCAACAGGCCTCTGCCAGGATCCCATCATCTGGGTCAGCACACCCAGAGCAACCCCCTGTCGCTCGTGGACATACAATGAGAAAGGTTTCTCCACATCAGGAAGGCCTAACGCAGGGGCTTGGAGTAGGGCTTTCTTTATGGCAATGAAGGATTGTTGAGCAGTAGGTCCCCATTCAAATGGTTCCTTTTCACCCCCCTTTGTGGCCTGGTAAAGGGGTTTCGCCATCAATGCAAAATTTGGAATCCAAATTCTGCAGTATCCGGCTGCTCCCAGAAATTCCCTAACTTCTCTTCTGGACTTGGGTTGGGGAATTGCAGCTACCGCTTGCTTCCTACTAGCATCCAGTCTCCGACTTCCCTGGGAAATGCAAAAGCCCAGATACTTCACTTCTGACTGACAGAGTTGGGCCTTTGAGCGTGAGACCTTATAGCCTGCATCCAAGAGTAGCTCCAGCAATTCTCTAGTAGCCTCAAAACACTCTTCCTGAGTCACTGCTGCAATCAGGAGGTCATCTACATACTGGAGTAAAACTCGCCTGGAAGGCTCAGATTTAAAAGTCTTAAGGTCTTGCCCTAGGGCTGTCCCAAAAATAGTGGGGGAATTCTTGAACCCCTGTGGCAGGCGAGTCCATGTATACTGAAGCTTCCTTCCTGTTACTGGGTTTTCCCATTGAAAGGCAAAAAGCAGTTGACTGGCGGGGGCCACCCGAATACAAAAGAAGGCATCTTTTAGATCTAGTGTCGTGAAATGAGTAGCTCCAGAAGGTATCAATCCTAGCAGGACATATGGATTAGGCACTACAGGGTGTAATGAGATAGTGGATTTATTGACCACTCGTAAGTCTTGGACTGGCCGGTAGTCCTCAGTCCCTGGCTTCTGAACTGGCAATAGTGGTGTATTCCATGGAGACTGGCAAGGACGAATAATTCCATGGGATAACAGACGATTCAGATGTGCTTGAATCCCTTCCAGAGCCTTTCGGGGAATTGGGTATTGGCGAAGATGGATTGGCCGGGCACTTGGAAGTAAATCTACATGTACAGGAGGAATATTTCGGGCCAACCCTGGGGGATTATCTTCTGCCCATACCCCACTGACCTGAAAGCTGTCTGCCAGGGGTAGGTCAACTTGGCCATGTGACTGATGCAGCCGCCATTCTTCTTCAAGAGGGCAGCAGAAACTCAATATACCCTTAGGGCTGGAGGTCGGGGGCTGAAAGGAGACTGAAGTCTGGCCATCAGAGTCAAAGGAAATTTGGGCCCTAAGCTTGGACAGCAGGTCTCGACCTAACAAAGGGATTGGACAGTCTGGCATATACAGGAATTCATGAGTGACTATGTGTGAGCCTAATTGGCATCTACGGGTTGTCAGAAAGGGCCTCCGGTTCTGCACCCCCGTGGCTCCCACCACTCGGACAGTTTTTCCAGACACAGGCGCTAATCGCTCCGTCACAACAGAATGTTCAGCTCCTGTATCAATCATGAATGGAATTGAGCGGCTCCCTATAGTTAGCTTGACCATAGGTTCCTGGGAGCCCAGTTTGTAGGAACCCGGTCTGTCCTATTCGTCCCATTCTGCCATCTCGGCTATCCCGATGATGTCAGATTCAGCAGGCTCATATCTTCCCTCTCGAACTCGGCCTCGGCTTCCTCGATCTCCTGGTCCCCTTCTCAGTCCCTGGCGCCTCTGGGGGCATTCATCTTTCCAGTGCCCTCTTTCCTTACAATAGGCACACTGATCCCTCTCCAATCTTGGTCTGGGATTCTCCCCCCTTGGCCGGGATTGATTGAAGGAATCTCGGGGCCTGGCTGGTGGTCCGGGGTCCCACTTTGGCTTCCCATTAGCTAGAGGTCGACCTCGGTTAAGGGTGGAATTAGTAATGGCTGCCGCTAAAAGGTCGGCCTTCTTCTGCATCTTCCGGTCAGCCTCTCGGCGCACCTCCTGATCTCTATTAATGAAAACCTTGGTTGCGATCTCAATTAGCTGGGTGGTATTCATCCCTGCGAATCACTCCTGACGCTGCAACTTCTTCCGGATATCTGGCATACTCTGGGCCACCAATGCGCTATTCACCATTCTCTGGTTTTCTTGGGCTTCAGGGTCAAATGGGGTGTATGTTCTGTAGGCTTCAATTAGTCGCTCTAGAAAGGCCCCAGGGGATTCAGTTGCCCCTTGGAGAATTTCAGAGACCTTTGCTAGATTAATGGGCCTCTTTATGCCTTTCCTCATACCTTCCAGCAAGTCCCGGCAATAGCCAGACAACAGTTCATAGTGCTGCCCATCATTTGGATCCCAATCTGGAGCTGCGCGAGGAAACCGAGCTCTAACCCACCCCTCTGGGTCCTGTGTCCCCCCGGGGACACGCTCTCGCGTGATGGCCTCAGCATTTTGCAAAATCTTCCGCCTCTCCTCAGTTGTGAAGAGGGTCAGGAGAAGTTGTTGACAATCAGTCCAGGTTGGGTTATGGGTGGCCATAATGCTAGTCACTAGGTCCACCACTGCCTGAGGCTTTTCAGTATAAGAGGGATAATGCGTCTTCCAATTCAGGAGATCGGTGGTTGTGAAGGGTACATACTGATAGGCCTGTGCCTGTATAACCTGACCCTGATTATTAGGATCCGGTCGAGTGGTAGTTACCTGACGAAGTGGCAGAACTCTCGAGGAGGTGGGAATGGAACCTGAGGTAGAGCTAGGAGCTACCCTCCTATCATGCTCAAAGGTAATTGCAGCGGGTCTAACCCATTCAGTAGAGGTAGGTTGAAATCCTGAGGGATGGGGAGGGGTACTCATAGACTGAGAGGTGGTCACAGGTGAGTCAGTCCATTGAAAGGGATGCCGGGCCCCTGATGAGTGGGTAGGGGTATTAGAGGGAGAGGCTGGGCTGTCGGGAGTTGAGGAGTCAGGGAGTGGAACCCAAAACGGGTCTTCAGAGGTTAACAGGAGAGGATTTGGCACAGAAGGGTAGAGGCCAGGTGAAAAGTCCAACCTAGGATGTGGTGGGGTTCGCACAGTGGGGGAGGAACTATCTGGAGAAGCCTGTGCTGGAGAGGCTTGGGCTGGGCGGCGTGGATCTCTAGGGGTGGCACGGAACCCCAACAATGGGCCATAAGGTGGTGGCTCAAGGTCTGAGGGGTCATCAGAGAGTATGGGTTTCTCGGACAGGGTAGGGGCGGAAGCCACCGATTGAGTGGTAGGCTTCCTAGGGCTCTTTCCCTCTTCTAGTTTAGATTTTCTAATCTTTCTTTGAACACGGCCTAACATGAATTTTACTGGGGATCCCATATAAGTTTTCAACCACGAGGGAGGGTCAGTCACAAGGCTGTCCCAGGAATCTATATAAGGGAGTTGTTCAGAATATTCTGGTCCTCCTACTACTATGCTGTAGACCTTCCGGATTACTTCAATATCTAAGCTGCCACTAGGGGGCCACCCCACTCCCATAGATGGCCACTCAACTTCACACAAGGTTCTTAAAGTACTTGAGCTTAAAGTCTGTCCATAGTCATTAATTAAAAAACCTTTTTTAAAATTTCTAAGCATACAATCTAGGGGGGTAGCAATTTGTCTAGATGATGTCCCACCCATAATGCTTACAGTTACAACACACAAAGAGGGGGGGAATTTTTGAGAGTGCAGTAAGGGGTCCGCACTCTCAAAACACTAGGTAGACAGACAGCAATCGCTTCCTTCCGTTGCTGACCAATTGAACTCGCGTTAATTGGAAATGCAGCTATAAGAAGTCCGCACTCAGTTAATCATTCACGCATCACACATTCCATACAGAAAATCCCACCCAACAATTTCAAATTTCTCAGATACAGATAAGCTCAAGCGTTTTCGCTTCTAGTCCCCACGACTAGAAGGTACTAGGGCCTTCGCTGAGAATTGATCAGATTCTCCTTCCCTCCTTCTTGAGGGGCTGGTTTTACAACTTCCTAGCTAGGATTACAATACAAAATACAGGATACATACCCGGCGAATGTTCTCCAGTCAGTTGGGTGCTGGGATTAATGCAGGATTTATCCCACCGCTGCCACCAAGAATTGTTGCAGGAATTGAGATAGGAATTTGTGATACTTCAGGAGTCAGACAGCACACACCAGAATGAGAGAGTAATCTTCTTTATTTGCCAGCAAACAAAGCAGGACATCAGTTCTAGCTCTCTTCTCCTCTGTCTCAGCTCTCTGTGTCTTTGTCTCAGCTCTCTGTGTCAGCTCTCTTCTTATGCTGTCTTCTCCTTCTTCTGTCTGTTCCTTCTGTCCTTCTCTTTCTTCTGAGCTCCTTCTGACGTAAACTGCTTCTGCTCCTACTTAAATAGGGTCCTAAGCCCTCCTCCTAGCCTAGCCCAGCCCAGCCCCCTTACTCTCCAATTGGTTAAGGAATTAGATTGGCTACCTTGCCTCAACCAATCATTACTTTTGAAATATCAGTTACATAGGTTCCAGACATCCTAAACTGACCTGTGACCTGGGGCCCCTCAAGCCAGACATTTGGTCTCCAGAACTCTTACATTTCTCATTATGATTGATTTCTCATCTATGGCTTAAACTGGATTCCCTTAGAGACTAAGAGGCCCCATCTAACATTAATTATTCTCATATTCCTAGTCTGATTCATACTAACTGCTAACTGAACTCTGGCATTCATTAAAGGGGTCAAAGGCTAGTCTTACTTAATGGCATACTGCTATACTTTCAGGACTATTCCTACAGTTACCTATAATTAATCAAGGAGAAGAGAGCTGACTAGTTCTGACCTTTTTCACCTTCAGCTTATACATTGAACCAGCTAGGACTGCAGAATAACTCAAAACACATGTTGGCCCCCCTTCACTGTAGCCCTACTCAGAACGTCAGACAGAGAGTTGAACAAACATTCCACACAGAATTATTAATTTACACAGAATACAACATATTCTAAAGTAAGCATTCTTATAAAACATATTCTACCTATCAAGAACTTCTAAATTCTAACTCATTTATATCTAGAATTATTTAGACTCTAACTATTTCCTTCTAAGCAGTGTTCAATTTAATCCTAAACAACTGCCTGCTTACAAAACTATTCAGTAAGCCTAATAATGTACAGATGTTGAGCCAGCTAGCATTGGCAATTCACAAGGGACAGAGTTTCATTTCTCACTGACCTTTCCTAACCCAGCCCGGCAGCTAGAGTCTAATTAACTCCAGCTTGCATTCCTTCATTTGCAGGACTGAAGAGAATTCAAACTTCAAGCTTTTAATATCATTTCTTATATATATATAATTATTTCCATGGCTGCCTCACTGCCACATTTTCTTGGTCTCTTATTCCAGCTATTGGTATTTGAGGGCTGTCTTTCTCCAGAGATGCTACAAAAGAGCTGCTCAGTGCTAACACTTCAATAGTAATACTCTTCCGCTTTCCTCCTTTACTATAGGGGCAGAACATACCTGCCGGCACTGAAATTAAAGGGAGGGTAAGTTGTAGGAGGACAGTCAAAATAGAAGGCAATTTTCAAAGGCCTTGTACAGCCTCCCAGAATCCCTTCACCTTCCGCTGGGATATTGAGCTTTCCTTGTCCCTGGTGTTCAGTCCTGACTTCCTGAAGATCTTTACTGCTACCTCTTTCTCCAAATGCTTCAGTCTCTGCTTTCTAATCTTCCTCCTCATGCAAAGCAGTGCTTGGCAAGCCTTCTCCCTTCAGTATAGCTTGGTACGTGGATGGCAGCTTGTGGTGCTGCTGATCCCCCCCACCCCCGGTCTGTACCAGAACCTCTCTTGCATAAGCCTCAGTTCCTCATGAAACCGGGACCAGGTGGTGTATCCTACCCGGGAAAAAAAAAAAAACCCAGAAGTGTGGAAACTGTTCAGTCCAAGCAACTGGGGGTGGGGTTCCCCCCCCCCCCCCCCCCCACCCTAAGCCATCTTGAGCACCTTAGCATGGAAACCTCATCCTACAACATCTAGATCAAAAAGTAGCAAGGTGAGCACTATTTGTGAAATATGGAAAATAAAAATGTATATTGACTACACTTTGCCCAGCCTTTGCCACCAGCATTAGCCCTGGTGTTGAGGCTGAGAGAGAACAGATCCTGCAGGGAACCTATAGTGCAGGTAAGCTACAGGCCTTGGGGTACCTGTCTCAGCAGCAGGGCTAGTGGCAGAGAGAGTACAAATCCTTGTATCGCAATGATAAAGAGGATCAAATTGGAGGGAGGAGGGGGCTGCGCTACATGCTAAAGTAAATTGAGTCAAATAAAGTGAACATTCTACATGAAACAGATGGCAGAGTGGCATCTTTATGGATAGAAATTCCATGTGTGAAGGGGAGGAGGAATATTCTTGTAGGACTGTACTACCGTCTGCTGGGCAGAATGAACAGATGAAAAAATGTTTACACAGATTAGGAAAACTGGCAAATTATAAAACACTATAATAATGGGTGATTTCAATTACCCTGATATTGAGTGGATAAATGTTACATCAGGGAGTGCCAGGGAGATAAAATTTCTAGATGTAAGAAACGACTGCTTCTTGGAGCAGCTGGTCCAGGAACCGACAAGAGGGGGAGCAATTTTGTATCTGGTCCTTGGTGGCATGCAGGGCATAGTGCAAGAGGTGGTGGTGGTGGGTCCCCTGGGAAACAGTGATCATAACATGATCAAGTCTGAGCTACTATCTGGGATGAATCCGCAAAGGAAATCTACTGAAGTTGCATTTAATTTTCAAAAGGGCAACTATAATAAAGTGAGGAAAATGGTTAAAAAGAAACTAAAAGGATTGGCTGCAAAGCTTAGGACATTAAATCAGGCGTGGACGTTATTCAAAAATACCATCTTGGAAGCCCAGTCCAGATGCATTCCGTGAGGGAAGGAGATGAGGGTTCAAGAAAAACAGAGAGCCAGGCATCGACGTTGGTAAGGAAGGAAGTTGTGGATGTTACTGAATTCTATTATTCTGTCTCACTGTATTTCCAGTTTTGGCACAGTATAAGTCATCACAAGAACAAAATATAAGAAAACCAATGGACTGCATTAGGGGCTTATAGCCCATTTAGTTACGTTTCAACAAATGAGAGCTGTTTGCCTTATAAACCACTTGTCCCTGAAACATGTTCAAACAACAGAATAATTCATTTGTGTATCTAAAAGGTAAACTTCTACAAAACAGATGAAAATATGATTCCATGTGCCTCAGTGAAAGGAGACTTTAATTCTACTTCCATTTAATTTCAATATATTCCATCATCTTTATAACACCAGGCTTCCCAAGGCAGATTACAACAACATTTATTTTATTTACATTTGTACCCTGCGCTTTCCCACTCATGGCAGGCTCATTTGTACCTGGGGCAATGGAGGGTTAAGTGACTTTGCCCAGAGTCACAAGGAGCTGCCTGTGCCTGAAGTGGGAATTGAACTCAGTTCCTCAGTTTCCCAGGACCAGAGTCCACCACCCTAACCACAAGGCCACGCCTACACTGTAAGATGAACCAATCAGGAAACAGGATATCCTCACTGAAATTTGGCCATCTGTACTCTATTTAGTTTTTAGTGCAGAATAATGAGCACAAAATACAGAGTTTAAAATTGCTGTTTCTAGGAGCTTGTAATAATTTTTAAAGCTGTTTTACTGATACTCAATTGTTATGTAATGATATTTATATCTACATATTGGAAACTGAAATAAATTAAAAAGTTGTCCAATAAAAACAACAACATTTGTCCTCCACCTTTTAAGGCACTGCCTATCCAACTGAAACAGCTTTAGACTTGTTACAATAAAGAACGACAATGTAGGTGCAGCATCTCCTAGGTTTGCTTGCTTTGAGTGAATAGGGATGACGGCTGCGTTAGGAAAGGGAAACAGTCGTAATTAGCTTCCTTGCTTACAGTGGACTAGATAGGCTCAGTTCCACTCCTGTCTATTAAACCTCCTTGCAGCATCTCCTAGATTTGCTTGCTTTGATTTGAGTGAATAGGGATGACGGCTGCGTTAGGAAAGGGAAACTTAGTTGTAATTGGCTTCCTTGCTTACAGTGGACTAGATAGGCTCAGTTCCACTCCTGTCTATTAAACCTCCTTGCAGCATCTCCTAGGTTTGCTTGCTTTGATTTGAGTGAATGGGGATGACGGCTGCACTAGGAAAGGGAAACTTAGACTGTCCTAATTGGCTTCCTTGCTTACAGTGGACTACATAGGCTCAGTTCCACTCCTGTCTATTAAACCTCCTTGCAGCATGTCCTAGGTTTGCTTGCTTTGTTTTGAGTGAAAGGGGATGACGGCTGCGCTGGGAAGGGGAAACTAACGTACTTATTGGCTTCCTTGCTTACAGTGGCCTAGATAGGCTCAATTCCACTCCTGTCTATGAAACCTCCTTGCAGCATCTCCTAGGTTTGCTTGCTTTGATTTGAGTGAATGGGGATGACGGCTGCAGTAGGAAAGGGAAACTTAGATTGTCCTAATTGGCTTCCTTGCTTACAGTGGACTAGATAGGCTCAGTTCCACTCCTGTCTATTAAACCTCCTTGCAGCATCTCCTAGGTTTGCTTGCTTTGATTTGAGTGAATGGGGATGACGGCTGCACTAGGAAAGGGAAACTTAGACTGTCCTAATTTGCTTCCTTGCTTACAGTGGCCTAGATAGGCTCAGTTCCACTCCTGTCTATTAAACCTCCTTGCAGCATCTCCTAGGTTTGCTTGCTTTGTTTTGAGTGAAAGGGGATGACGGCTGCGCTGGGAAGGGGAAACTAACGTACTTATTGGCTTCCTTGCTTACAGTGGACTAGATAGGCTTGTTGCAGGAATTGATGCATGAATTTATGATACTTCAGGAGTCAGACAGCACACACCAGAATGAGAGAGAAATCTTCTTTATTTGCCAGCAAACAAAGTAGAACATCAGCATTAAGTCTCTTCTTCTCTTTCTCAGCTCTCTTTGTCTCAGCTCTCTGTGTCTTTGTGGCTTCTGTCTCAGCTGCTTCTCTTCTTATGCTGTCTTCTCCTTCTTCTGTCTGTTCCTTCTGTCCTTCTCTTTCTTCTGAGCTCCTTCTGACGTAAACTGCTTCTTCTCCCACTTAAATACAGTTCTATCTAGCCTAGCCTAGCCCCCTTACTCTCCAATTGGTTAAGGAATAGATTGACTACCTTGCCTCAACCAATCAGCTCTATACAAATATCAGTTACATAGGTTCCAGACATCCTAAACTGACCTGTGACCTGGGGCCCCTTACACCAGACATTTGGTCTCCAGAACTCCTGCATGTTATTATGATTGATTTCTCATCTATAGCTTAACCTGGGTTCCCTTAGAGGATAATGGATATTCTTACATTTATTATTCTCATATTCCTAGTACTAACTGCTAACTAAACTCTGGCATTCATTAAAGGGGTCAAGGGCCAATCTTACTTAATAGCATACATATCAGGTTATTACTTTCAAGACCATTTCTACATTTTACCTATAATTAATCAAGGAGAAGAGAGCTGACTAGTCCTGATCTCTTTCACCTATCAGCTTATACATTGAACCAGCCAGAACTGCAGATAACTCAAAACACATGTTGGCCTCTTCACTGCAGTCTTTGCTTAGAAAGTCAGACAAAGAATTGAACAAATATTCTACATAGAAATTACAGAATAAAACATATTCTAAAATAAGCATCCTTATAAAACATATTCTAAATATCAAGAACTTCTAAATTCTAATCTATTGCTGTAACGGGTCCGAAAATCAGGAGGCGAAAGACAAATTGGTTCCAAAACAAAACAGCTTTTTATTGCCAGCAATTTCACACAGCCCCGAGTACAATCTCAGAATACTGTGTGTTGAGCGTCATCTGACACTCGTTCTTATACAGATTACTGGTCATGCGCATAAAACGCATCATACGTCACACACACACATGCGCAGTACAGGCACATGCGCAATACATTAGTAGTTCTGTAGTTCTCACAGAGAAAAGATACGTCAGTTTCATAGCTTTCATAGAAATTGTTACTTTGCAAGAAATGTAACTTATTGCAGTGTTCCAGCACATCTACACAATACAGCCTCTATGCATAGATCACGAGACTGGGCTGGCAGGGCCAGCTGCCTTTCTACATTGCTGACTACTACAATTTGTTATCTAGCTGCTGGTTAACAAATACACAGTACTAGTAAAAAAGGTCCAAACTGCACAAGTTTTAGTCTTAGTCTAGGCTCATTATATGTAAGGCACAAAAGGTCCAGTGCATTAATAAAGTACGGCTAAAGGCCAAAAGCAGAGGTAGAGTCCATAAGTATAAGTCCATCAGTAGGCACAAAACATGAAGTTGTTCTGGTGGTCAGTAGTATTAGTAGTATTCACAGTATTCAAGTAGTATCCGGCGTTCCACCCCTTCATTCCCCCCTTTTGATACTTGAACATCCATCTGGTGGAGAGTATCACCTCCATGAACCCTGAAAGGGAAGAGAGAGACAAGAAGCATTAGCAGGGAGACAAAAAGCGAGCCCTAAGCCCTTGCGCAGCTGTTGGTTGCTTCGCCGGGGTTGAGACGGAGGGCCCCTAGTGGAATCCCCCCCCCTTTGTATCCGGTCTTATGCTGACACAAGGGTACTGGCCCATTAAGTGACTCAGGAGGTGAAAGGTGCACGTCAGCCACAAGGTGCTTCATCGTCAGCTTCATCAGACTGGGGAATGGGGGAGTACATCTGGAGAGCCATAAGTTGGGCAGCAGCACGGCGGTCAGCGATGCTTTCCATGGTGGAGCGGAGACACCTGAAAACTAAGGGGAGAGACAAAGGTATTAATAGGCAGGACAGCAAAAACAGGCCCCCCATGACGAAGAGACCCTTTAGGCTCCCGGAGGTCGGCAACCAGCTAGTTAGGGAGGGGGTCCAATCCCAAGCGCTGTTCCAGGTTTGGACAGGGACGTGGGCCAGTTTGACCATCCGGTTAGTTATTTCGCTGATGACTTGGCTTTGGTCATCAATCTGTAAGCAGCAATTACTGAGGTTAAACTTGCCACACACCCCACCTTCCTGGGCCAAGAGGTAGTCAAGAGCCAAACGATTTTGGTAAACTGCGGTAATAAGCTTAGTGTTCTGTCGGGCTAAAATATTGAGGGCAAAAGCCGAATCATTGGTAAGAATCTCAAGCACCGCCTGCAAGCGGATAATGCGATTTATCATATAGATAGGAGTACGGTACCCATATGTACCATCTTCAGCCCATGTGGCCGGTCCATAATAATGAATGATACGTTCTGGCGGCCACTCGTTATCCTTCCAGTCTCCTATCTGGACTTGGGTTTAGTATTTGGGAGGGACCGTTTACGTCTGCCAAGGTTATCTGGCCCCGTTTCCATGTAAAGGGGGATGCCCAATGTCTCGCCGACTCGCAGGGGTAGAAGGAAGAAACTAGGTCGGACGGTGCCCAAGAGACAGGTACCGTACCAGCGGGCCGGGAGCTGTTCATAAGCCCGGCGCCCGCAAATATAATAGTAGCCCTCCGGGGCTACCCACTTAAGGGAGGCCTTTCCCCCGTGTGTCCACGTTGCGTTCAAGGTGGGTTCAGTCCAGATGGGCTCCGGGGCAGGCAGGCGGTCCGTCTGCCACCAGGTATGTCGACTGCCGTTAAACTGAAGGACCCCCGTGCAAGCGGAATCTCCCACGGGTACAGAATAATGCTTCGATGGCGCTCGACTAGCGCAGAGGGTACCTATGATATTGGTTCTCAGGGCCCACTCGTACGGCTTCGGGCGCTGGGGAAAGGTAATGTTTGTGGTGTTAAGCGCATCCCATGTCTGTTGTCGGATCTCCCTTGCTTCCCAAGGCCATTGCTCACCCATGTCGGTGCCTCCACAGACGAAACAATTGGTAATTCCCAGGGAGAGGGCAATGTTTTCGGCCAGGTTAAGGAACATATTCCGCGCTTCTGAGGAGATGGGGAACTTAGTCGCTGCTTCTTCCGCACGAGCGATTTCATCGAATACCTCTTGGTACCCAACGACAGTAGTCTGGTAGTGCGTGGGAGGCTTTGTTTCGAGGGTCTGATATATGGTAATATACGTCAGCGGATCCATTCCTCCTCCGTCAATGCCAAGGCCCCATGTTCCTCTCCATGGCATGTCGTGGCTTCGGATGGGCCAGTCTAGGGACACATAGTTACCAGACCCTCGACGAAATTCGCCCAGGCCGGTACATCCGGTATATCCTCCTCCCGTGTAAGCGCATACTCGTTCCCAGCCCGAGGCTCGAGTGTCGCCGGCACACAGGAGCCAAACCCAAGGGGAGCAGCATCTCATGTCTGCACTGAAAGGGCAGACATACTTGTGGTCGTTCACATTTGCCTCACGCCAACTTTGGCTACCACACTTACGGGACCAAGGGTGTTTGTCCATGGCGGCGCAAACGTCGAAGGTGAGTGTGGCCACAGTTTGGGTGCCGCCAGCAAGGATGCGAGTGGAATTAACGTAGTACAGAATGCCATCCCCTTCAACCCCCGGGGACCCAGCCACATACGCGGGGAGTCCTACACTGAGGGTGACATTGTAGTATCTTGGCTTGGTGGGGCTATGGCAGACGGTGAGGTTGCCTTGGAGGCACCTGTGGAACTGTTGGAGGCCAGCCGGGGTGATAATGGCGCAAGTCGGAAGGAGCCGACAACCGTTGTCCGGGGGTTGCGACTGGTGGATGAGGGTGGTGACTAGGTGGTACCCTCCTTCTATACGATGGCGCACCAGGCGCAAACATTCAGTACAGTTCTGGCTCAGGGGGTAGTAGCTTGGGACTGAGCAGAGGAGGAGGAGTAGACTCAGCATCATCACATATATGGTGGGAGGTATCCGAGCCTTTGCAGCAAGAAGATGATAAGGCCCACGATTATGGCTACAATAAACGCAGAGCCAAAGACACAGTGGGTCCAAAAGCTGGGGTCCTGTTGCTGGGCAGGCATGAATCTACCGGTTCACGTCTTTCTGAGGGTCAGCCGTAGTGGAGCGTTAGGATGTTGATGCGCTGTCCACTGTTTTGGGGTGCTGTTAGCAGGAGCAGCAGGTTTCAGTCGGGTCCAATGTATCCACACTGGGCTTCCTGCAATTTTACAGCGGTTGGAGTCGTTAGAAGAAACAAGGGAGGGCCCTTTCCATTTGGGTTTCAGACAGTCCGATTCATCCCACTCCTTTACCCAAACCTCATCCCCACCCTAAACTGGTGTGTAGGACTGGTAAGGACTAAGGGACCTACACTCTCAGTGTATTGTTGAATGTCCTGTACTACCTCGCGTAAGGCTTTCATCTGTCTCACTAAGGAATTCTCGCCCTGTATCTGCAAGGAGTCGGGAAAAGAGGGTAGTGGTGGTGGTCTAGCATACATCATCTCATAAGGAGTAAGGCCTGTGGCCTTGGGGGTGCACCTCATGTGTAACAAGGCCAGTGGGAGCAGGTCGGGCCATTTGGCCTTTGCCTCTTGGCACAGCTTGGCTAGCTGATTCTTCAGGGAACGGTTAGCTCTCTCCACTATACCGCTGCTCTGGGGCCTCCAGGCACAATGCAACTTCCAGTCGAGGCCCAGTCTCGTACTGAGCTGTTGTGTCACTTCGCTGGCGAATGCAGGGCCGTTGTCAGAGTTTATTTGCTTGGGGAGGCCGTATCTCGGCAGAATGTGCTGGATCAATAAGGAGGTGACTTCCTTTGCCATTTCCGTTCTGGTGGGCTGAGCTTCAATCCATCCAGTGTAGGTACACACCGCAACGAGGATAGCTTTATATCCCCGTGCTGGGGGCATATGCGTGAAATCAATCTGGCAAACGTGGAATGGGCTAGTGCCCCGGAGAACATGGCTTGGCGTCGGGCCAGGTCCCGCCCTTGGATTGTTCCGAGCACAGGTTAAGCATTGACTGGAAGCATTTTTGGTCCACATGGACAGTTTGTTGATGTAGTAGGTCTTCTCGAGCAGGCGTCCCAGAGCGTTCTTGCCTAGGTGGGTTCGTTCGTGGGCCTCCTTGGCCACGGTCCACGCCAGGGCCTCGGGTATCCATACGCGTCCGTCTTGTAACATCCACCAGCCATTGCGTGACTCCAGGCCCTCTTGCCGGGCCCATTCCGTTTCTTGCGGGGCATAGATAGGGATCTCGGTGGGGAGGTGAACAATGAGTACAGGATCAGAAGAACAAGAAGGATTAGGGAGTTGACTTGCTCTTTTTGCAGCGTCGTCTGCCCGCTGATTTCCCCGGGCTATAGGGTCCGTTCTCCCGGTGTGGGCCCTGCAGTGCATCACAGCCACCTTCTTCGGTTTCCATACTGACTCGAGTAACTGGCAGATCTCAGCGGCATTTGCAAGTCCTTTCCCCTCAGCTGTCAGATATCCTCTCTCCTTGTACAAGGCTCCATGCACCTGGAGGGTGAGGAAAGCGTATTTGGAGTCGGTGTAAATGTTAACAACTTTTCCTTCAGCCCACTGGAGGGCTTTGGTGAGGGCGATTAGCTCCGCTTTCTGTGCTGACGTTCCGGGCGGCAGGGCCATAGCCTCGATCACATGGTCCTCAGACACCACCGCATAGCCAGCTCTTCGAATTCCCTCTATCACCTGGCTGCTTCCATCGGTAAAAAGGGTGATGCCCCCTTGCCAGGGTTGGTCCTTCAGGTCAGGTCTGCTCGAGTGCACAGTGGCCATTACCTCTTCACAGTCGTGGAGTGGTGGTTCAGGGGCCGGAAGGAGAGTAGCGGGATTAAGGTTAGCGGTGTCCAGGATCCGCACCTCCGGATTTTCGCACAGGAGGGCTTGGTATTTGACCAATCGGGAGTTGGTCATCCATCTAGGTCCGTGGCTCTCGAGTAGGCCGCGGATGGTGTGGGGTGTGGTCACAAAGAGTGTCTGGCCAAACGTGAGTTTATTGGCCTCGTGTATCAACAGACAGGCCGCCGCAATGCTTCGGAGGCAGCCCGGCCATCCTCGTGCCACGTTGTCCATGCCCTTGGAGAGGTATGCTACAGGGCGTTGCCAGGTGCCGACCAGTTGGGTGAGGACTCCAAGTGCCAATCCCTTCTTTTCGTCGATGAACAAGTGGAACGGCTTAGTCACATCTGGCAGTCCGAGCGCTGGTGGGGCCGCAAGGGCATCCTTAAGGTCCTGAAGGGCTTTCAGTTCGCTTTTCTCCCACTGGAGATCTTGGCCCTCGAGTTCAGGCCCCTTCAGTTTGGCATACAAACTGTGGGTCAGGATAGCAAAATTGATGATCCAAATGCGGCAATATCCAGCGGCTCCGAGGAGTGCCCGTAGTTCCTTCTTATTTGCAGGAGTGGGTTGGTTGCGGATAGCTTGGGTTCGGGGGATACCGAGCCTCCGGGTTCCTTCTCGGAGGCGAAACCCCAGATACTCGACTTCGATCTCGCATATCTGGGCCTTCTTGCGACTGGCCCGGTACCCCTGGGCTTCCAGGGTTTTCAAGAGGTAAAGGGTAGCTTCTGCACAGTCCGTGTACGTTTCACGGGCCACCAACAGGTCGTCCACGTATTGGACGACCGGCCCATACTCGTCCTGATACGTCTTCAGGTCCCGAGCGAGTTGGTCGCCGAAGAGGGTGGAGGAGTTCTTGAATCCCTGGGGGAGTCGTGTCCAGGTAAACTGCTGCTTATTACCAGTCTGTAAGTCTTCCCACGTGAAGGCAAACAACTTCTGGCTGTCGGCAGCAAGGGGGATGGAGAAGAAGGCGTCCTTCAGATCAATGACACTGTACCACTTGGTCTGGGCTGGCACTTGGGCGAGAATGGAATAAGGGTTCGGTACGAGGGCAACTATGTCGGCTACCTGGTTGTTGACCTTTCTCAAGTCTTGGACGGGCCTATACTCCGACGTTCCTGGCTTCTTCACGGGCAATAATGGGGTGTTCCAAGCAGATCTGACAGGTCTCAGGACCCCGTGCTGAAGGAGTTTCTGTAGGTGTTTTTGCATGCTATGCCGGGCTGCATAAGGGATGTGATATTGTCCTTGGTTGACAACTTGGGCATTTGGTTTGAGTTCGATCCAGAGGGGGATGGCGTTGACGGCTAACCCACCAGGGTTCACCTCCGCCCATACGTTGGGCACCTCTTCCATTAGGTCCCTTCTCTGTTGTACGAAAGGGGTGTCCTGGTAATAGCGGCCGTCATCAGGGCCTGCAATAAGGGGGGCATATAGTCTCCATTCCTCCCGCACCGGGCAAAGGAGCGTCACTGGGTGGTCTTCGAAATGGGCTTCCACTTCGCCCGTTGGTTTGAACTTCAGGGTGGCTTGGAGTTTACACAGTAGGTCACGGCCAATCAGGGGAACGGGGCACTCGGGGATATGGATGAACTGGTGAGACACCATCGTCCCACCGATCTGGACTTGGCGTTCCCTGAGGAGGGGGGCTGTAAGCGATTTTCCAGAAGCACCGATAATTGGTATGGTTTCTTTTGTGGCCGGGGCGATGGCTGTGGTGATGACAGAACGTTGGGCCCCCGTATCTAGGAGGGCCTTCATCAATTGCGTCCCCACGCGGATCTCCACCAGAGGGTCAGTGGGGACTCTGCCCTCCCGGTCCCTTCATGCCGTATGTTCCCGGGTGGCGTCCAGAGCCATCTGCCATTCCTGCTGTTCGGCCCGTTCCCGGCCGCGGCCCCGTCCTCGTTGTCCTTGTCTGGGGGCCTTTGGGTGGTCGGTATCTTTTCCCCCTCTCTGTTGGTCACGCGGTTTCTCCGGACAATCCGCCCACCAGTGCCCTTCCTCCCGACAGTTTGCGCATTGGTTGCGTCCTAAGGGGGACCGTGTTCCTCTCCCCCCTCGGCCTCTACCCCTGCCCCGTGGCCTGGACCCTAAACGTTCTTCCAGCACTGTGGCCAACACATCCGCATTCTCGCGCATCCGCCTGGTGGACTCCTTCCGGGCTTCGGCCTTCTCTTCTTGGTCGCGGTATCCGAACACGCGATCAGCTATGGCCTTCAGTTGGCTGATGCCCATCCCTTCAAATCCTTCGGTTCTCTGGAGTTTCCTCCGTATGTCGGGTGCTGACTGGCTAACAAAACTCATGACCACTGTGGAGACGTTTTTAGGGTCCTCGGGGTTTATTGGACTATGTCTCCTGAATGCATCCATAAGGCGCTCAAGGAAGTCCCCCGGACTTTCATTCTTCTGTTGAACTATATTGTGAATTTTTCCCATATTTGTAATCTTCTGTTTTCCCTTCTTAAGGGCCGCCAGGTATGCCTGTTGGTACCGGCGGATAATGGCCTGTCCTTCCTCGGTCCGGTAGTCCCATGCAGGGACCGCGGTAGGGGCTTCTGTATCTAGGATGGCCTGTACGTTAGCATTTCCCGGGTTGGCGTCTCGGATCGCTTGTTCCATATTTTGCTGTAGGAGGCGGCGTTCTTCAGTGGTCAGGATGTGGGCGCTCAACTGCCTGAGGTCGGCCCACGTGGGATTATAACTGTAAATGATGCCTTCGACCAGTTCTATCAGTTGTTCGGGTTTCTGATCATAGGATGGTCCGTGCAGCTTCCAGTTATATAGGTCAGCGCTGGAGAAGGGGACGTGGCTATAGACGGTCGACTGAATGGGCTGGGCATCGGCCACTGGGTTAGGGGTGTAGGTCGTAGACAGCCGGACCGGGTATAGGTTAGTCACTTCTGTCCTCCGGGAAGCCGGAAGTGTACTTCTCGGACTCGACTGGGGGTATCGAGTAACGGCTTTCACTACTCTGTGACTCTTCCTGTTAGTTCTGGGGTCCGGGGTTATAGCGTCTCCAGTATCCGACTCGGACTCGGAGGCCTCAGCGTCATCCGGGCCATCCGACAAGTCCGCGAGGTCGGGGTATAGGGGAACATATGGAGGAGGCGCCACATCATCCTCGTAGGTTTCCGTGGTCACAAGAACTGGGGCCTTAGGGGGCACCTTTTCGGGCGGGCCCTGCGCTTTCCCTCGGCCTTTCATGGGTGGTCTAGGTTTGGGAAGCGCACTGGTAGCACGGGGCGTGGCCTTACTATTCTTGGCGGTAGTACGGGGCGTGGCCTCTAGGGCTCTGACGGAAGGGGCGGTGGGCGTTATAGGGGCGGTTCCCCTGGCCTCCGGAACGGCAGCGGCTGCCGGAGTTTGGAGAGCGAAGGCCGGGGTTCGTTTGGCTCCCCGCCCCTTCCTCTGTTTTATCACCATAAGGGCGGCTTTTTCTACTTTATGTTGGGCCCAATCGGGCGGGTCTCGGACAACGCTTAACCACGCTTCAATGTAGGGGATGTCCTCCGGGCACCCGGGGTTTCCCCCAACTATAACAATATTCATGACCGCCGCCACCTTCTCGTACTCAAATGACCCTTCCGGGGGCCATTCGGCAATTCCTAGCCCGGGCCACATAAATTGACATCGCTGTATCATCCCGGCCCTACTGCATTTATCTTGGTCGAACACTTCGCTAAAGTGTTCCGTCATTAAGTCTAGCGGTGTGGAACCACCCCCGCCCATCCTAACCTGAGTGCCAAAGGATAGGAGACAGACGAAGGGGAGAGGGATGGTGGAGGAGTAAGGGGTCTCGATCCACCGGACACAGAAGGTTCAACACTCGGCCTGACCAGGACGTGGTCGCCCAGCCTGGAACTGCAGGCCCAATCACACAACTGTCGCACACAACAAGAAACCCTCCCGTACGGTTTCTTCGCCCAGGCCTAGTGAGGTTTCGGGACCTAGTCCGTATTAGTCACTGGCTAAGAGGGTGATCAATCCTCTTCTTCGGCCCTTTACCGAGCCGGTCACTACGTTGAGTATACTCGCCTGTCCGTCGTCCCAGCAGGCCGCGCCGTCGTACGCGTCTCTCCGGAGAGAAAAAAGAAAAATGAGAAAGCTGCTTTGTCGGAGCCACACAGTCCCACTTTCAGCCGGCCGGAATTGATCGGCCCTCCCGCCGTGAAGTGGACGCTGAAGTCAGCGGTGGCCACTAACCACTTTCCCGGTCGGGGGAGTCGGTGAACCGATCCGCCTGCAGTGGGAAGGGGAAAGAATATAATCCGATTTCCCTTTCTACTCCTGTCCCATCTGGGTCGCCAATGTAACGGGTCCGAAAATCAGGAGGCGAAAGACAAATTGGTTCCAAAACAAAACAGCTTTTTATTGCCAGCAATTTCACACAGCCCCGAGTACAATCTCAGAATACTGTGTGTTGAGCGTCATCTGACACTCGTTCTTATACAGATTACTGGTCATGCGCATAAAACGCATCATACGTCACACACACACATGCGCAGTACAGGCACATGCGCAATACATTAGTAGTTCTGTAGTTCTCACAGAGAAAAGATACGTCAGTTTCATAGCTTTCATAGAAATTGTTACTTTGCAAGAAATGTAACTTATTGCAGTGTTCCAGCACATCTACACAATACAGCCTCTATGCATAGATCACGAGACTGGGCTGGCAGGGCCAGCTGCCTTTCTACATTGCTGACTACTACAATTTGTTATCTAGCTGCTGGTTAACAAATACACAGTACTAGTAAAAAAGGTCCAAACTGCACAAGTTTTAGTCTTAGTCTAGGCTCATTATATGTAAGGCACAAAAGGTCCAGTGCATTAATAAAGTACGGCTAAAGGCCAAAAGCAGAGGTAGAGTCCATAAGTATAAGTCCATCAGTAGGCACAAAACATGAAGTTGTTCTGGTGGTCAGTAGTATTAGTAGTATTCACAGTATTCAAGTAGTATCCGGCGTTCCACCCCTTCATTGCCTCTCTCTAAACAGTATTTCTGCCTAATCTTTAACTACAATGTGTCATATGTCTGGCTCATGCCTGCTTACAAAACTACAGTATGCCTAACAGTATACAGATGTTGAGCTAGCATTCATCATTCACAAGGGTGAAAGAAATTCCTGTCTCTGACCTTTTTAACCTTTTGCTCGGCAAGCTAAACATTGAGTAATTAACCTGAACCATCTGGCATTCCTTCACTTTAGTTGCAGAACTGAGAATTTAAAATAGTATTTGAACACCTTTAAACAGAATTAACCCTTAATATGATTTCTTATATATATTATGCCCATGGCTGCCTCATTCCCCCCTTTGAGACTAAAATCAGCTTATGCAGAGATAAGTCTCACTACTCAAACTCTGGAGATTATAGTGATCCTAACTAGGAATAGACTTATGAACCACCATTACCCTACTTGTTAAGGTCCGACGGCATACTGCCGAAGCACATGAGGCCAGGAAACAAAACAACAACCCTGCTAAAACTAAGACTATTAGGGAAATAAACAAAGGACGTATCCAGGAGGTCAATGACCACCACCAGGAGGTAAGGTCTAATCCTCCTCGGTAATCCTCCACATTAAGGCTGGCCAACTGTAGGACTTTATCCATAGCATGCCTAACTACATGCGTCCTATTTATGACAATGGTACAGCACTCTGAAGAATTTAGCACTGTGCAGAGGCCACCCTGGGCTGCAAAGAGATAGTCAAGACCCATACGGTTATACCGAGAAACTATACTTAATTCATTAATTTGATCCTGCAATGCATTGACTACCACGTTCAGCTCATGAACTAGAACATGAAGTAGGGATTGAAGTCTCCGGGTGGCCATACCTAGTTCAGTAATACCCGCTACCGGGCCCCCAATTGGAATCCAGGCCGTGGCAGAAAGGGCTACAAGTCTCTTTTTAGTCAGAGGATAAGTAGAATTGATATACTGGAGGGCTAATTCAATCGCCTCATCCTCTGTGGCAACGGAGGAGGGTAAGGACAAGGCCTCTCGCTTAGAGCGGTGCGGGGATGGTGGCTTGAGAAGAGGAATAACTTTAGGAAAATAATTCAAGGTTACCAATACACAAAAATCATATGTGGGGGGAAGAATCATGTGGAGGACATTATCACAGAGCCAGTAATGACCAAGGAGAGGGCGACGAAAGTTCCCAATAAATGTAGGCACAGGATGGAGATTAGGATGCCCATAATGCGAGCCCCTATCCCAGGGGGAACGAAGAAGAAATGGAGACTATCAGGCTCATTTTCAAAGCACTTAGCCTCCCAAAGTTCCATAGAAACCTATGGAACTTAGCCTCCCAAAGTGCTTTGAAAATATGCCTATTTGTACACCATAGGTGCCAATCCCCAATTGTGACAGACCGCTCATATGATGCAACCCCTTCATACCCCGGGGACTTATGAAAGTAGAAAATAGGATGGGACACTATAGTCTTCTCAGTAGTATAGTTAGGAGCCAGATAATCACCTTGATCATAATCTGCAGGTATGGTAGTAGGGCACATAGGAGTACCTGGAGAAACTACCCACACAGGTTCCTCCTTCTCTGGGAGAACATTAGTATAGTTACAGGGAATGGGAAGAACAGTTGAGATGTCTCTTGTTAAACAAAACACTCCAGAAGCTGGATAGGGAGACGTAAAAACTGGCCTTAGAGAAGAGTCAGAGGGGGAAGTAGCATTATAAAAGGACCACCAAGTATAATCCTGGCTCCAAGGGCCTGAACTCGAAAAGTAGGGAGGTATAAGAGCTGGGAGCTGCACAGGAACAGGAACAGCTGGGACATCTGTAGTATAAGGAGAAAATCGGGAACACACAATACAAGGGGAAGTAATCTTTGCCTGGCTAATTAGTTCCTGGACAGAGTGTAACCAAAGGTTGGAGCGAGTTGGGGTATTAGGAACAAGGAGGCAAGGAGTAGAAAACAACAAAAGCATCCAAACTACTAACATTTTCTTTCTTCCTAATCTAAAACAAATACAGCAAACTAATTAAGCAATAATATTTCAACAGTCTGTGCTAATCACAGATTACTCTCATATAATGTTCTCAGTCTTTGAGTTCTTATACCAGTTGGGATAGACCCTCAACTGACAAGGATCAAGCTTTCAAATTCCAAGAAAGCCAGAATCTGGACAAGAAAGAGTCTCAGTGTAAAGCCGAAGTTCAGCCGCTCCTGCAGTATGCAGTTGACCCTTCTTTTCAGCTAGTAGATTCTTTGGTTCGGGTCAAGCGCAACTTCAATGGCTCCGCTGGATCTCTTTCTGCTCTCCACTGTCTAGGCTCCGTCTGATCCGTGCTGGGCTCAGTCTGATCAGCAGACTTAATTCGAGACCAATGGACCCATGGAGTTATCCCTGCGACCTTCACAGCTGCAGGGGTAGAAAGCAAAACAGTAAAAGGTCCTTTCCATCGGGGCCCCAAAGGCTGGAGCCTCCAGTCTTTCACCCAAACTCTATCCCCTGGCAGGAAGGAATGTACCTGAGCCTGGAAGGGGACAGGGTTTATTTCTCTCACATAAGACTGAAGCTCAGAAATTATCTTGCCCAAGAGGGCTACCTGCTCCTGTACCTGGGCAGACCCTAAAATCCCTATGTCTCCCTTAATTCCCTGCAAAATGGCTGGGGGCTTCCCATACACAATTTCAAAGGGAGAGAGGGCTGTTCCTTTAGTTGGGGTGCATCGGAGGCGGAAGAGGGCTATTGGCAGTGCCTGTGGCCATTTCAGTTGGGTTTCCTGACAAATCTTTGCTAGGCTATTTTTCAAGGTTCTGTTTGCCCGCTCAACCTGCCCTGAACTCTGGGGACGATAAGCACAATGCAATTTCCAGGTAATGCGCAATGCGCGGGACAGGGCCTGAAGTGTAGCTTCAACAAAGGCGGGCCCATTATCTGAACCTATGGCAAGGGGCAATCCATACCTGGGGATGACATCCCTAAGGAGGGCTCGAGCTACTTCTGTGGCTTTCTCAGTGACTGTAGGATATGCTTCCACCCACCCAGAAAAGGTACAGACCATGACCAAGAGGTATCGGAGCCTACCGCTCCTGGGCATTTCTGTGAAGTCTATAACTAGGGACTCAAAGGGTGTTAGTCCCCTAGACTGAACTCCTGGTGGAATACGAGGTCCCTGACGAGCATTATTCTGGGCACAGAGAGTACATCGGGCAGAGGCAGTGGCAACCAGACTATCCAATCCTTCCAGCACCACTACTCGACTGAATAGGCGGGCTAGTGCTGTTTTCCCTAAGTGCGATAGGTCATGAGCTTGAGACACTACAGGCCAAGCTAGGTGGCGTGGCACCAGAACTCTGGTATCAGGGAGATGTAACCAGCCATCAGGTCTCCTTACTGCACCTTCCTCTTGAGCCCATTTCTCTTCCATTTGGGTGTACATAGGCGTCCATTCTTGCAATCGAATCTGGAACAGGGGAGTCACAGTACTTGCTGGGGGTCCTCGAGCAGCTTCCTTGGCCACCCGATCAGCATGGCGGTTCCCTCGGGCCACTGGAGTATCTATTCTTTGGTGTCCCCTGCAGTGAATAACAGCTACCTTCTTAGGGGCCCACACAGCCTCTAGCAGCTGAAGTATTTCGGGTCCATACTTAACAGGTTGGCCTGCAGCATTTATGAGTCCCTTTTCCTTATACAAAGCTCCATGAGCGTGTAAAGTTGTGAAGGCATACTTGGAATCAGTATAAATGTTGGTTACCAGTCCTGCTGCTAGCTCCAGGGCTCGTATGAGGGCCACAAGTTCTGCTTTCTGGGCTGAAGTTCCTTGGGGCAGGGCTCTTGCTTCTATCACCTTGTCTTCTGTCACCACAGCATAGCCTGCCAATTGCTTGGAGTTCTCCACATAACTGCTTCCATCTGTGAAATAAATTACATCTGGGTCCCTCCACGGAACATCTTTAAGATCTGGTCGACTGGAATACACTTCATCCATGGTTTGGATACAGTCATGATCCGGAGGTCCCTCAGATGCTGGCAAAAGAGTGGCGGGATTGAATGTAGCCACTGTTTCCAGGTGTATCCGTGGATTCTCACACAAGCTAGCTTGGTACTTAACCATACGGTTATTTGTAAACCAGTGGTTGCCCTTATACTCCATGAGGGTAAGAACTGCGTGGGGGACTTTAACAACCAGTTCTTGCCCCAAGGTCAGCTTATCAGCTTCCTGGACCAGTAAGGCTGTTGCTGCAATGGCCCTCATGCAGGCTGGCCATCCTTTAGCCACTCCATCCAGCTGTTTAGACAGGTATGCAACAGGCCTCTGCCAGGATCCCATCATCTGGGTCAGCACTCCCCGAGCAACCCCCTGTCGCTCATGGACATACAGTGAGAAAGGTTTCTCCACATCAGGAAGGCCTAACGCAGGGGCTTGGAGTAGGGCTTTCTTTATGGCTATGAAGGATTGTTGAGCTGTAGGTCCCCATTCAAATGGTTCCTTTTCACCCCCCTTTGTGGCTTGGTAAAGGGGTTTCGCCATCAATGCAAAATTTGGAATCCAAATTCTGCAGAATCCGGCTGCTCCCAGAAATTCCCTAACTTCTCTTCTGGACTTGGGTTGAGGAATTGCAGCAACTGCTTGCTTCCTACTGACATCCAGTCTCCGACTTCCCTGGGAAATACAAAAACCCAGATACTTCACTTCTGACTGACAAAGTTGGGCCTTTGAGCGTGAGACCTTATAGCCTGCATCCAAGAGTAGCTCCAGCAATTCTCTGGTAGCCTCAAAACACTCTTCCTGAGTCACTGCTGCAATCAGGAGGTCATCTACATACTGGAGTAAAACTCGCCTGGAAGGCTCAGATTTAAAAGTCTTAAGGTCTTGCCCTAGGGCTGTCCCAAAAATGGTGGGGGAGTTCTTGAACCCCTGTGGCAGGCGGGTCCATGTATACTGAAGCTTCCTTCCTGTTACTGGGTTTTCCCATTGAAAGGCAAAAAGCAGTTGACTGGCGGGGGCCACCCGAATACAAAAGAAGGCATCTTTTAGATCTAGTGTCGTGAAATGGGTAGCTCCAGAAGGTATCAATCCTAGCAGGACATATGGATTAGGCACTACAGGGTGTAATGAAATAGTGGATTTGTTAACCACCCGTAAATCTTGGACTGGCCGGTAGTCCTCAGTCCCTGGCTTCTGAACTGGCAACAGTGGCGTATTCCATGGAGACTGACAAGGACGAATAATTCCATGGGATAACAAACGATTCAGGTGTGCTTGGATCCCTTCCAGAGCCTTTCTGGGAATTGGGTATTGGCGAAGATGGATTGGCCGGGCATTTGGAAGTAAGTCTACATGGACAGGAGGAATATTTCGGGCCAATCCTGGGGGATTATCTTCTGCCCATACCCCTTTGACTTGAAAGCTATCTGCCAGGGGTAGGTCAACTTGGCCATGTGACTGATGCAGCCGCCATTCTTCTTCAAGAGGGCAGCAGAAACTCAATATACCCTTTGGGCTAGATGTCGGGGGCCGAAAGGAGACTGAAGTCTGGCCATCAGAGTCAAAGGAAATTTGGGCCCTAAGCTTGGACAGCAGGTCTCGACCTAACAAAGGGATTGGACAGTCTGGCATATACAGGAATTCATGAGTGACTGTGTGTGAGCCTAACTGGCATCTACGGGTCGTCAGGAAGGGCCTCCGGTTCTGCACCCCCGTGGCTCCCACCACTCGGACAGTTTTTCCAGACACAGGCGCTAATCGCTCCGTCACAACAGAATGTTCAGCTCCTGTATCAATCATGAATGGAATTGAGCGGCTCCCTATAGTTAACTTGACCATAGGTTCCTGGGAGCCCAGTTTGTAGGAACCCGGTCTGTCCTATTCGTCCCATTCTGCCATCTCGGCTATCCCGATGATGTCAGATTCAGGAGGCTCATATCTTCCCTCTCGAACTCGGCCTCGGCTTCCTCGATCTCCTGGTCCCCTTCTCAGTCCCTGGCGCCTCTGGGGGCATTCATCTTTCCAGTGCCCTCTTTCCTTACAATAGGCACACTGGTCCCTCTCCAATCTTGGTCTGGGATTCTCCCCCCTTGGCCGGGATTGATTGAAGGAATCTCGGGGCCTGGCTGGTGGTCCGGGGTCCCACTTTGGCTTCCCATTAGCTAGAGGTCGACCTCGATTAAGGGTGGAATTAGTAATGGCTGCCGCTAAAAGGTCGGCCTTCTTCTGCATCTTCCGGTCAGCCTCTCGGCGCACCTCCTGATCTCTATTAATGAAAACCTTGGTTGCGATCTCAATTAGCTGGGTGGTATTCATCCCAGCGAATCCCTCCTGACGCTGCAACTTCTTCCGGATATCTGGCATACTCTGGGCCACCAATGCGCTATTCACCATTCTCTGGTTTTCTAGGGCTTCAGGGTCAAATGGGGTGTATGTTCTGTAGGCTTCAATTAGTCGCTCTAGAAAGGCCCCAGGGGATTCAGTTGCCCCTTGGAGAATTTCAGAGACCTTTGCCAGATTAATGGGCCTCTTTATGCCTTTCCTCATACCTTCCAGCAAGTCCCGGCAATAGCCAGACAACAGTTCATAGTGCTGCCCATTATTTGGATCCCAAACTGGAGCTGCGCGAGGAAACCGAGCTCTAACCCATTCCTCTAGGTTCTGTGTCCCCTCGGGGGCACGCGCTCGCGTTATGGCTTCAGCATTTTGCAAAATCTTCCGCCTCTCCTCAGTTGTGAAGAGGGTCAGGAGAAGTTGTTGACAATCAGTCCAGGTTGGGTTATGGGTGGCCATAATGCTAGCCACTAGGTCCACCACTGCCTGAGGTTTTTCAGTATAAGAGGGGTAATGCGTCTTCCAATTCAGGAGATCGGTGGTTGTGAAGGGTACATACTGATAGGCCTGTGCCTGTATAACCTGACCCTGATTATTAGGATCCGGTCGAGTGGTAGTTACCTGACGGAGTGGCAGAACTCTCGAGGAGGTGGGAATGGAATCTGAGGTAGAGCTAGGAGCTACCCTCCTATCATGCTCAAAGGTGATTGCAGCGGGTCTAACCCATTCAGGGGAGGTAGGTTGAAACCCTGAGGGATGGGGAGGGGTACTCATAGACTGAGAGGTGGTCACAGGTGAGTCAGTCCATTGAAAGGGATGCCGGGCCCCTGATGAGTGGGGAGGGGTACTAGAAGGAGAGGCTGGGCTGTCAGGAGTTGAGGAGTCAGGGAGTGGAGCCCAAAGCGGGTCTTCGGAGGTTAACAGGGAAGGATGTGGCAGAGGAGGGTAGAGACTGGCTGAAAAGTCCAACCTAGGATGTGGTGGGGTTCGCACAGTGGGGGAGGAACTATCCGGAGAAGCCTGTACTGGAGAAGCTTGGGCTGGGCGGCGTGGATCTCTAGGGGCGGCACGGAACCCCAACAATGGGCCATAAGGTGGTGGCTCAAGATCTGAGGGGTCATCAGAGAGTATGGGTTTCTCAGGCAGGGTAGGGGCGGAAGCCACCGATTGGGTGGTAGGCTTCCTGGGGCTCTTTCCCTCTTCTAGTTTAGATTTTCTAATCTTTCTTTGAGCACGGCCTAACATGAATTTTACTGGGGATCCCATATAAGTTTTCAACCAAGAGGGAGGGTCAGTCACAAGGCTGTCCCAGGAATCTACTGTATATAAGGGAGTTGTTCAGAATATTCTGATTCTCCTACAACTATGCTGTAGACCTTCCGGATTACTTCAATATCTAAGCTGCCACTAGGGGGCCACCCCACTCCCATAGATGGCCACTCAACTTCACACAAGGTTCTTAAAGTACTTGAGCTTAAAGTCTGTCCATAGTCATTAATTAAAAATCCTTTTTTAAAATTCTTAAGCATACAATCTAGGGGGGTAGCAATTTGTCTAGACGATTTCCCACCCATAATGCTTACAGTTACAACACACAAAGGGGGAGGGAATTTTTGAAAGTGCAGTAAGGGGTCCGCACTCTCGAGACACTAGATAGACAGACAGCAATCGCTTCCTTCCGTCGCTGGCCAATTGAACTCGCGTTAATTGGAAACGCAGCTATAAGAAGTCCGCACTCAGTTAATCATTCACGCATCACACATTCCATACAGAAAATCCCACCCAACAATTTCAAATTTCTCAGATACAGATAAGCTTAAGCGGTTTCGCTTCTAATCTCCACTAGACTAGAAGGTACTAGGGCCTTCGCTGAGAGTTGATCAGGCTCTCCTTCCCCCAATTTTTGAGGGGCTGGTTTACAACTTTCTAGCTAGAATTATAATACAGAATACAGAATACATACCCGGCGAATGTTCTCCAGTCAGTTGGGTGCTGGGATTAATGCAGGATTCATAATCCCACCGCTGCCACCAAGAATTGTTGCAGGAATTGATGCATGAATTTATGATACTTCAGGAGTCAGACAGCACACACCAGAATGAGAGAGAAATCTTCTTTATTTGCCAGCAAACAAAGTAGAACATCAGCATTAAGTCTCTTCTTCTCTTTCTCAGCTCTCTTTGTCTCTCTCTCAGCTCTCTGTGTCTTTGTCTCAGCTCTCTGTGTCTTTGTGGCTTCTGTCTCAGCTGCTTCTCTTCTTATGCTGTCTTCTCCTTCTTCTGTCTGTTCCTTCTGTCCTTCTCTTTCTTCTGAGCTCCTTCTGACGTAAACTGCTTCTTCTCCCACTTAAATACAGTTCTATCTAGCCTAGCCTAGCCCCCTTACTCTCCAATTGGTTAAGGAATAGATTGACTACCTTGCCTCAACCAATCAGCTCTATACAAATATCAGTTACATAGGTTCCAGACATCCTAAACTGACCTGTGACCTGGGGCCCCTTACACCAGACATTTGGTCTCCAGAACTCCTGCATGTTATTATGATTGATTTCTCATCTATAGCTTAACCTGGGTTCCCTTAGAGGATAATGGATATTCTTACATTTATTATTCTCATATTCCTAGTACTAACTGCTAACTAAACTCTGGCATTCATTAAAGGGGTCAAGGGCCAATCTTACTTAATAGCATACATATCAGGTTATTACTTTCAAGACCATTTCTACATTTTACCTATAATTAATCAAGGAGAAGAGAGCTGACTAGTTCTGACCTCTTTCACCTATCAGCTTATACATTGAACCAGCCAGAACTGCAGATAACTCAAAACACATGTTGGCCTCTTCACTGCAGTCTTTGCTTAGAAAGTCAGACAAAGAATTGAACAAATATTCTACATAGAAATTACAGAATAAAACATATTCTAAAATAAGCATCCTTATAAAACATATTCTAAATATCAAGAACTTCTAAATTCTAATCTATTGCCTCTAAACAGTATTTCTGCCTAATCTTTAACTACAATGTGTCATATGTCTGGCTCATGCCTGCTTACAAAACTACAGTATGCCTAACAGTATACAGATGTTGAGCTAGCATTCATCATTCACAAGGGTGAAAGAAATTCCTGTCTCTGACCTTTTTAACCTTTTGCTCGGCAAGCTAAACATTGAGTAATTAACCTGAACCATCTGGCATTCCTTCACTTTAGTTGCAGAACTGAGAATTTAAAATAGTATTTGAGCACCTTTAAACAGAATTAACCCTTAATATGATTTCTTATATATATTATGCCCATGGCTGCCTCAGGCTCAGTTCCACTCCTGTCTATTAAACCTCCTTGCAGCATCTCCTAGGTTTGCTTGCTTTGATTTGAGTGAATGGGGATGACGGCTGCACTAGGAAAGGGAAACTTAGATTGTCCTAATTGGCTTCCTTGCTTACAGTGGACTAGATAGGCTCAGTTCCACTCCTGTCTATTAAACCTCCTTGCAGCATCTCCTAGGTTTGCTTGCTTTGTTTTGAGTGAAAGGGGATGACGGCTGCGCTGGGAAGGGAAAACTAAGATTGTCCTAATTGGCTTCCTTGCTTACAGTGGACTACATAGGTTCTCTTCCACTCGCGCACCGTCTTCTCGCGGTCTCAATCTTAACTTCCCTTTACAAAGATGGCGGCCAGAGGAGTTGCCATGCGCAGGAAGCAGGGGAGCTGCGCGCGCAGCAGCGGAGTAAACTACTACGGAAGCCGCGCTGTAGTAGGTGCGCGATGGCGGCGGAGGAGGCCCCGAAGCTGTCGGAGCTGCTGGAGCGCGGCTGGCGGGAGCTGCAGGAGGTGGAGGCGAGCAACGAGCCGCTCAACTCCCGCCAGCTGCAGGACAAGGTGAAAGGCGGCCTGACCCTGCTGGAAGAGGCGAAGCGAGGGGCCGACCAGCTCCAGCTCTTCAGGTACAGCAGCAGCACCTGCCTCCCCCTCCCCCTCCCAATGCACAAGACCCTGCATGCAAGGAAAAAGCCCTTCCTGCAACAAAGAAAACCTTTGCACAGGATGCAGAGCAGACTTTGCACACAAAAGAGAAGATGCAAAATGCACTTTCATCTCAAAAACCCTGCAAAAAACACCCACAACAGAAAACCTGCTCTAGACGGTGACTTCCCTGTCTAGGAAACAACAGGAGGCCCAGATCCAAAAGCAGGACTTGTGGGGGCCTGAGAATTTCCACTGCACAGCCTTGTCACTTAAGCCTCCATTGCCCCGGGTACAAAATACACTTCCCACCGCTTTGATTGAAATCACAGAAAGCTGGTGGTGGACTTTGGTCCTGGGGAACTGAGTTCAATTCCCACTTCAGGCACAGGCAGCTCCTTGTGACTCTGGGCAAGTCACTTAACCCTCCATTGCCCCATGTAAGCCGCATTGAGCCTGCCATGAGTGGGAAAAACGCGGGGTACAAATGTAACAAAAAAAAAATCCCATCCCCTTCCCTAGCAAAATACATGACATTAGTCACACAGACCCCCCCCCCCCCCCCACCAAATACAGACTACAAATAGAAGCACAAAAGCTAACCCAGAAAGCTCAGTTCCAGAAAAACAGACACAAATGCATTTCCTCTAACACTAAAATGGTCACTGATCGTCATCATTAAGCATTTCGGGACAGACTTAAAGATCTCAATATGTATACTTTGCAAGAAAGGCAGGAGAGAAGAATATGGTAATCATTTAAATACCTTTGTGGCATAAATGCACTGGAGGTGACAAAGCTGAGAGGCGCTTTGGACCGAGGGGGCGTAGCATGAACGTGAAAAGGGACAGATTCACAAGTAACCTCAGGAAATACTTCTTCGTGAAATTTCTAAGGGAGTGATAGGGACAGTAGGTGGCATGGATGAGCAGACTGGGTAGACCATATGGTCTTTATCTGCATACATTTTTCTATGTTTCTAAAACAAGGGGTAAATATTAGTGGCGTTGGCAAATGGCTTATAGGCTGATGTCATTTGTAGCCCTCCCTCTTGTTCTTTTCATCCCAGAAAAGCTCAATACATTTTATGCTGCTTATCCCAGAAATGAGCAGTGGATTTTCCCCAAGTCAATTTAATAATGAGGACTTTTCCTTTAGGAAGCCGTCCAGACCCTTTTTAAACTCCGCTAAACTAACCGCCTTTATCACATTCTCTCGCAACAAATTCCAGAGTTTAATTACACGTTGAGTGAAGAAAAAGTTTCTCTAATTCGTATTAACATTTACTACTTTGTAGCTTCATCACATGCCCCCTAGTCCTAGTATTTTTGGAAAGAGTAAACAAACGATTCACGTCTACCCATTCCACTCCACTCATTATTTTATAGACCGCTATCATATCCCCCCTCAGCCGTCTCTTCTCCAGGCTGAAGAGCCCTAGACGCTTCAGCCTTTCCTCATAGGGAAGTCGTCCCATCCCTGTTATCATTTTCGTCACCCTTCTCTGCACCTTTTCTAATTCCACTGTGTCTTTTTTGAGATGCGGCGACCAGAATTGAACACAGTGTTTGAGGTGCGGTCGCACGATGGAGCAATACAAAGGCATTATAACATCCTCATCTTTGTTTGCCATTCCTTTCCTAATAATAGCTAACATTCTATTTGCTTTCTTAGCTGCTGCAGCACACTGAGCAGTGGATTTCAACGTATCATCAACAATGACACTGAGATCCTTTTCTTGGTCGGTGACTCCTAACGTTGAACCTTGCATTACTTAGATATAGTTCAGGTTCCTCTTTCCCACATGCATCACGTTGCACTTGCTCACATTAAACGTCATCTGCCATTTGGATGCCCAGTCTCCCAGTCTAGTAAGGTCCTCTTGTAATTTTTCACAAGTCTCTCGCGATTTAACAACTTTGAATAACTTTGTGTCGTCAGCAAATTTAATTACCTCACTAGTTACTCCCATCTCTACATCATTTATAAATATGTTAAAAAGCAGCGGTTCTAGCACAGACCCCTGCAGACCCCCACTATCTACCCTTCTCCATTGAGAATACTGACTATTTAACCCTACTCTCTGTTTTCTATCCTTTAACCAGTTTTTAATCCACAATAGGACACCTCCTATCCCATGACTCTCCAGTGTCTTCTGGAGTCTTTCTTTTTTTAAATTTTATTTTATTTATCATTTTACTTAATCCGCAAACAAACCTTTTCCGGAGATGGGAAGGCGGTAGAACGAGAGGGCATGAAATGAGATTGAAGGGGGGCAGACTCAAGAAGAATGTCAGGAAGTATTTTTTCACGGAGAGGGTGGTGGATGTTTGGAATGCCCTCCCGCGGGAGGTGGTGGAGATGAAAACGGTAATGGAATTCAAACATGCCTGGGATAAACATAAAGGAGTCCTGTGCAGAAGAAAGGGATCCTCAGGAGCTTAGCCTAGAATGGGTGGCAGAGCTGGTGGTTGGGAGGCGGGGCTAGTGCTGGGCAGACTTATAGGGTCTGTGCCAGAGCTGGTGGTGGGAGGCGGGGTTGGTGGTTGGGAGGCGGGACTAGTGCTGGGCAGACTTATACAGTCTGTGCCGGGGCTGGTAGTTGGGAGGCGGGACTAGTGCTGGGCAGACTTATAGGGTCTGTGCCAGAGTTGGTGGTGGGAGGCGGGGTTGGTGGTTGGGAGGCGGGGATAGGGCTGGGCAGACTTATAAGGTCTGTGCCAGAGCTGGTGGTGGGAGACAGGGATAGTGTTGGGCAGACTTATACAGTCTGTGTCAGAGCTGGTGGTGGGAGGCGGGGTTGGGGGTTGGGAGGCGGGGATAGGGCTGGCCAGACTTATACGGTCTGTGCCCTGAAGAGGACAGTACAAATAAAAAAGTAGCACATATGAATTTATCTTCTTGGGCAGACTGGATGGACCGTGCAGGTCTTTTTCTGCCGTCATCTACTATGTTACTTAATTACATTCACATTTATCACATAAATGTAAGGGAAAACAGAAATTGATATTATAAAAGAAAACGTTTTCTCCCACCAATATGTGTTATATAATTGTCCACAGCTGGGAGATCCAAGATCAGGAAAACAATCTCAAAGAAAATAAGAAAAACTCAAAATGGTTAATCTTACAATTCACTTTTTCTGAGGGAGGAAGGTTAATCGGTTATTGCAGCCAGTACAGTGGTAACTAAAAGAAGTTGCTGCAGAGGGTTCTTCATCTGTTCTTTCAACTCCACAAACTCTTGTAATTTCTTAGGTTCAACAAATAAGTAATTATTAAAATTCAAAGAAATAGAACACTTACAAGGGAATCGAACTAGGAAGGTCCCACTTAAGGCAATGATCTTTGGCTTAAAAGCCAAGAGTTCACACCTCCTAGTCTGCGATTCCCCTGACAAGTCAGGAAATATATTTATCTTTGAACCCAAAAAACTATCAACCATGTGTCGGAAATACAATTTCAAAACATTATTCCTATCTAAATCAAAGGCGAAAATCACTAGTAATATAGCTTTTCCAAAATATCAGTTAAGTTCACATCTCTTTTCTCTGATAAAGAAGATTATTTAGGGGAAATATAAATCGCTTTAGACACCGGAGGGTGGCTATCAGAAAATGTTTGCAAATTATCAGAGAAATATTTCTTCAACAGTTCAATTAAAGAAAAAATTCCATAGTCAAAGTCTCTATATCTTGGACTTCCACTTTGTTAGATAAGTATTGATATAAATTCTTTAATTCACATGTTTATTCCTGAAAAATTTTAAACATCTGAAGAAGAAAGTTATTCACACTCTGCAGCGCTTCTCATAATGCGTCCATTGTGACATTTTTTGGCTTCACCAGGTCCAACTTCTCCACAGAAACCGCTCCAGATATCTTTGGGGGGGGGGGGGGGGGAACTCACTCTCCAATCCCCCAGTTGGTTTATTATCCGGAGTTGATGCTGCGTCAGGCCCTCCTCAGGTCGCGTGAAAATCCTGACCCTCTTCGGGCGTTTCCACTGTCGACCTCCATAGCAAAGCGTTACTGTTTCCGGGTCTTGGAGGGGTCGTGCCAACAGGAGGACTCAAAGTCACTCCCTCTCCACTGAGATTCGGCAATAAAGCCTTGCTGTTCCCCGAAGCAGGAGCCGATATCCCCGACGTTATGACCCCGAATCTCTCCAAAGTAGGCTGAGAAGTGGTGGGAACCCCAGCCGTGTTCGAGGAGGACAACACCACAGCTTTACCTTTTCTCTTCCCCATTCTCTGGGGAGCGTGCCTACTTCTTCAGGTATTCTGGTGTAAAACGGGAACTCACGTACGTCCTCCCTGAATGCCATCTTGGATCCTCCAGTTTGGGACACTCTTTGTCTGGTTTCTCCTCAGAGGCCTGTCTGATATGGGTGACCCTACAGCATAGCCCTCTGAGTCATTGAAACACTGAAGCCCCTCCACCACGACACAGTGGTGTCCCTTCGGAGGGGTTCTGGAGTCTTTCATGAGGTACTTTGTCAAACGCCTTTTGAAAATCCAGATACGCAATATCAACTGGCTCACCTTTATCCACATGTTTGTTCACCCCTTCAAAGAAATGTAATAGATTGGTGAGGTAAGATTTCCCTTCACTAAATCCATGTTGGCTTTGGCTCATTAATCCATGCTTTTGAATTTGCCCAACACTGACGTCAGATTCACCGGTCTATAATTTCCTGGATCCCTTCTGGAACCTTTTTAAAATATTGGCGTTACATGGGCTACCCTCCAATCTTCCGGTACCATGCTCGATTTTAAAGATAAATTACATATTACTAACAATAGTTCCGCCAGTTAATTTTTCAATTCTGTCAGTACTCTGGGATGGATACCATCCGGTCCAGGAGATTTGCTACTCTTCAGTTTGTCAAATTGCCCCATTACATCCTCTAAGGAAAGAGAGGTTGCTCCCCCCCTTTTACAACCCCTGATTTCCACATCCCTCCTTGCCACTGTTCTCCCCTAATCTCTTCCTTACCATTGACTGACATAACTTTATCGGCATCATGACATTTGTATTATATATGTTGTCAAAATAGTACCTTTTAGTACTCCCTCCTCTTCCCCTCAGCTCAGCCCACATTCCTCCTCCTCACCCCCATCCTCCACTCATCTCTCCCTGCTTTTCTCCTCAGGTGCAATATTCTTCTTCACTTCTCACACATTCTGCTTTTGCCTTCCATCTCTTCTTCAATAATACCCCTGGAGTACAGCTTTATTTTAATTTTTATAACTCCTAACAGATAATAAAAGATGAAAGAGTAAAACAAATCATAACAATAGATATTCATGCAATAGGGTGGTGGACTTTGGTCCTGGGGAACTGAGGAACTGAGTTCGATTCCCACTTCAGGCAGAGGCAGCTCCTTGTGACTCTGGGCAAGTCACTTAACCCTCCATTGCCCCATGTAAGCCGCATTGAGCCTGCCATGAGTGGGAAAGCGCAGGGTAGAAATGTAACAAAAATAAAATAAACAGAAAAGCATCAGATTTTGTGCTTTGTAAGGTCACTGAGGTCTGGTGCATGTGCTTTGTGGAAAGTCCGTTCATTTTGCATACGTCTGTGTGTATTTGACTTTTTGTGGTTTGATTGCAGCCGGAATGAAGAGTTAGAAGAGGTTGCATCAGCTGACCTGAAGTTCTTCTTGCTGCCTGCGCTGCTGGCAACTCTCACGCTGAAGCTGAACACCCCTTCCAAGCGAATGGATCAGCTGCAGGCTGCCCGCATCTACTTCATGGACTTTCTGAGGAGCTGTAAGGACTATAACGTTGGTACATTTCATCTGCCACAGCCACGGGAAGACTCCAGGACAGAGGAAGACACGGAGCAAGCTGTGCCAGCACCAACTCAGCCAAATCTCATAGCCATGGCCACACATAGACAGGCAAAAATTGAAAGGTATGAATGCACGTTATCAGCCTCAGCGCTGACCCTTAATCCTTCTGTGGGACCCCATTCTCAGCACTAAATCAAATTCCAATAACTTTACTGGCATGACAGATTTACAGGCGTTGCCCATCTACTCCCGCTGACCCTCTGATACTTCTTGTGGGCCCCCAACCTTGGCACTGACCCCCTGATCTTTCCGTGGGACTCTTGCCTGACCCCCGGATCCTTCCGTTGGACCTACCTCCAAGCACAGCCCCAGTCCTTGTTGCTTTGTTCAGATAGCCGTAGACATGCACTTCACTGTGGTGAATGTGGTATAGGAGAGGCGATTCCTTGGCGGGGTGTCTCTTTGAAGATGAGGAGGTTACACTCTGTCCCTGCTGTGCAGACATGCCATGTGGCTGACTTTAGTGTCTGCCAGTGCAGTGACCTAAAGACTCTGTGCCATTTGTTCTGTAGAGTGGCTGCAGCCCTTTGCACATTTGACAGAAGGATCATGAGTCTGTAAAGCACTACTGAGTGTGACACTGTGAAGGGGCTGATGAGGGAGTGGGGCACCCACTGGTGCTTGATAATGGGGCAGAAGAGCAGGTGATTATTGTTTAGAACACTGTTTGTCAAGCCAGTCCTGGAATAGTTTCCAGCAAGAGCCCTAACCTCTTTAGCCTTTCCTCATACTGGAGCAGTTCCATCCCCTCTATCATTTTGGTCGCTCTTCTTTGAAACTTTTCTAATTCCAATAATTCAGTGTGAGGGTGTTTACAGGATGCCGCCCCTGTCGCTTAGGAATACTCCCTCACAGAGTCAAGACTACCATAAACCCCATAATTCGGCCAAAGAGGAAGTGACATGAGAGGAGCTGAGCCAGGAGGACAGCTGCCAGGAAGTATAAAAGGCAGGGCCAGAGCTGTGTTAAGGAAGCCCAGGGAAGGGAGAAGTGGGCCCACAGCATATGCCTTCACTACCTATGTGTAGCTACCATAACCTGGCTCAGGTAGGCCAAACCTTACCTTGAATTATTGTGAAAATCCTGTTTTTGAGGCCTGACTGGAACCAGACCAGCGTTGGTGCAACCTGAGAGTGAGACTGTATATGTTTTGGGGCCTGTCAGTTGCAAACTTGCGTAAAGATTTCCTCTGAATTGGAAGAGACTTTACCCCTCAGATTATGTGCCTGTGATGCCTCAGTATAGATCAGGTTTAGGACTAGTTTAGGTAATAAGCATAGTTAGGTTACGTATTCATCAGATTCCTCAGTATAGGTCGAGTTTAGGATTAGTTTAGCTAATAAGAATAGTTGGTTACATATTCATCAGATTCCTCAGTATAGGTCGAGTTTAGGATTAGTTTAGCTAATAAGAATAGTTGGTTACATATTCATCAGATTCCTCAGTATAGGTCGAGTTTAGGATAAGTTTAGCTAATAAGAATAGTTTGGTTACATATTCATCAGATGCCTCTGTATAGGTCGGGTTTAGGACTAGTTTAGCTAATAAGCTTAGTTAGGTTACATATTCGTCAGCTGCCTCAGTATAGGTCGGGGTTAGGACTAGTTTAGGTAATAAGCTTAGGTTACATATTCATCAGATGCCTCAGTATAGGTCGGGTTTAGGACTAGTTTAGGTAATAAGAATAGTTCGGTTACATATTCATCTGATGTCTCAGTATAGGTCGGGTTTAGGACTAGTTTAGGTAATAAGCTTAGTTAGGTTACATATTCGTCAGATGCCTCAGTATAGGTCGGGTTTAGGACTAGTTTAGGTAATAAGCTTAGTTAGGTTACATATTCGTCAGCTGCCTCAGTATAGGTCAGGTTTAGGACTAGTTTAGTTAATAAGCATAGGTTACATATTAATCAAATTCCTCAGTATAAGTCGAGTTTAGGATTAGTTTAGCTAATAAGAATAGTTCGGTTACATAGTCATCTGACGTCTCAGTATAGGTCGGGTTTAGGACTAGTTTAGCTAATAAGCTTAGGTTACATATTCATCTGATGTCTCAGTATAGGTCAGGTTTAGGACTAGTTTAGCTAATAAGCTTGGTTAGGTTACATATTTGTCAGATGCCTCAGTATAGGGCGGATTTAGGACTAGTTTAGCTAATCAGCATAGTTAGGTTACATATTCATCAGATGTCTCAGTATAGGTCGGGTTTAGGACTAGTTTAGCTAATCAGCATAGTTGGCTGTTTTACTACTAATTATTAATACTACTACTAATCATTTCTATAGTGCTACTAGACATACGCAGTGCTGTACACATTGTATGCAGGTGCTTTCTCTGACCCTAGAGGGCTCACAATCTAAGTTTTGTACCTGGGGCAATGAGTTCTAGCACTGCCCAGCTCTGTTTTAGAAAGACAATTCCCTGGAGCGCCCTCTGGTGCTGATACCTGTGTGTTGATCCAGTGCTTCTCCTTATGTCAGGTACAAGCAGAAGATGGAGGTGGAGAAAAGGCTGGTCTCCATTGCAGGCCTGGTGCAGAGTGGGAATGCAGAGGATGAGCAGGTGCGAGAATTCTACCTCCTGCAGATCAAGAAATGGATCAGTACCAGCCTGGATGAGGTAGAGAGCATCGACCATGAGATGGAATTACTGAAAAGCAGAGAGACCATGAAACAGGTACTGGGGAACGAAACCATTGTACAGATGTTTGAGGGGGAAAGAAGGCTGTTTTAGGTTGTTGTTGGAACTGAAAGGTGCAGGTAAGGGGAAAGGCAGTAAGAGAGCTGGTATTGGGGAGAGAAAGAGGTGTGCTGGACAGAATCCATGAAGGCCATACGTTTTCCAGTTTGGGATTTCTGGGATACAGCATTTAAGAATATTTTAAATATCTGAAATGATTTTTTCCCATTCCAGACTGGGGAATCTTCGCAGCCACGAAGGCAGCCTAGACCTGCCATGAAACCTTTCATGCTGATCCGGGACAGTGCTCAGGCAAAGTAGGTGTCTGTTCATCATCTCAGTAGGGATTTTACAGAGGGAGAAGTCTGGGGGTGGCGGTTATTCGGGGGCATGCTGAGGGGCAGAAGAGTCTTTTCCCACAGATGTGGGAATGTACAGTGTCATCTCCCTGCCCTATGAAGGAAGGTCATTTCCATCTGTTCCCCTCTACCTCTGCCCTGCACTGACCGTTTACTGGAATGAATTTCTCTGTCTTTCTCTGTAGAGTGTTCGGAGCTGGCTATCCCAGCCTCCCTACCATGACTGTGGATGACTGGTATCGTCAGCATCAGAGGCATGGAGTCCTGCCAGACCAAGGAGTTCCCCAGAGAGCAGGTAAAGGGGAAATTGTAACAGAGACCCTGTGTGTCCCCGGGACCCCTGAAAGAGCTGCTGTGAGGAAGGAGAGGAAAGGAGAAACGGGGGTAATATGGTACAGATGTTCAAATATTTGAAAGATATTAATTTGTAAACAAACCTTTTCCAGAGACAGGAAGGTGGTAGAACTAGAGGGCATGAATTGAAATTGAAAGGGGGCAGACCCAGGAATAATTTCAGGAAGCATTTTATCACTGAGAAGGGTGGTAGATACCTGGAATGCTCTCCTGTGGGAGATGGTGGACCCATTCTAGGCTAAGCTCCTCAGGAGCTTAGCCTAGAATGGGTGGCAGAGCTGGTGGTTGGGAGGCGGGGCTAGTGCTGGGCAGACTTATACGGTCTGTGCCAGAGCTGGTGGAGGGAGGCGGGGTTGGTGGTTGGGAGGCGGGGATAGGGCTGGCCAGACTTATACGGTCTGTGCACTGAAGAGGACAGTACAAATAAAAAAGTAGCACATATGAATTTATCTTCTTGGGCAGACTGGATGGACCGTGCAGGTCTTTTTCTGCCGTCATCTACTATGTTTACTATGTAATGAAATTTAAAAATGTGTGGCACAAACACAGGATCGGATCCAAAGAAGCTTAGGAGAGATTAGGTAGGAAAAGCGGTCTGTGCCCTGATGGAGGCTGAGTAGATGGGCCGGAGTTGAGTTTTTCGGGTACTTTGACGACAACTTCAGAAATTTGAGGACAAGGCTAGTGCCGGGCAGACTTTTTACAGTCTATGCCTTCAAAATGGCAAGGATAAATCAAGGATAGGTATACATATGCTGTAACGCTTCATACCATAAGTAATGAGTTTATATTGTTGGGCAGACTGGATGGACCGTACAGGTCTTTATCTGCCACCATCTACTATGTTGCTATGTTATGTGTGTCCCCGGGTCCCCTGAAAGAACTGCTTTGAGGGAGGGGCTCCTGCATGTCTCCAAGACCCCTGAGAATAGCTCTGCGTGGGAGGTTGTGGTCCCCTGGAGTAGCAGCAGGAAGGTGTTGCTCGGTTGTTAATGCTGTCATTGTTGCTTAAGTGATTTTAGCTCACTTCTTAGGCTGAGTGAAGCAGAGGGTCAGGGCAGCAGCTTGCTGATTTCCTGTTACATGTGTGCATTCTGCAGGTTATAGGTATATGCACTGTGTGGGTCTGTATCACTACACTAGCTGAATCTTTTCCTCTGTCACTCATTCCATATCCTGCTTCATTTCTTCTGATGCAAGAGAATAACTTCTGTCGGAAACGAACCACTAGTATGAGTCAGATGCAGAGGTGATTTGGGGTGTGGAGAAGTAGCCTAATGGTTAGTGCAGCAGAATGAGATCCTGGGGAACTGGGTTCATTCCCATTGCAGGTCACATAATCCTCTGATGCCCCCCAGGTATGTGAGCCCACTAGGGACGGAGAAAGTTCCTGCATATCATGTCTACAGCGCTGCGAATGTCTAGTAGCGCCATAGAAATGATTAATAGTAGTAGTAGGGAAGTGATGGAAGAACAACCAGATCATCACCAAAAGCTTCATTGTAAAAGGACCCAACATGGCTGGGTTTTGGCAATGATGCCTGCGTCAGGGGATACAGTACTTCATTGAATCACTGTTGACACTGCATACAGGTAGTTTTCTACCTCGCTTAAAACTTGGCCATGTTGGGTCCTTTTACAATAAAGCTTTTGATGCTGATCTGGTTGCTCTTCCATCACTTCTGCATCTGACTTATTCTACTGGTTCATGTCTTCTGATTGCATATGGTGTCAGTGACAATATGCGACACCCTTGCTTGGATTAAAGGCAGCATAGCACTCCTTCCCGTATTCAGGTTAGAGATGGTGTAGGACTCCCTTCAGGTTAGAGGCAGTGTGGGCACACCCTCGTTCGGGTTAGAGGCAGCGTGGCAGTCCCTCGTTTGTTGGTTTAGAGGCAGCGTGGCACTCCCTCGCTCGGGTTAGAGGTAGCGTGGCACTCCCTCGTTCGGGTTAGAGGCAGTGTGGCACTCCCTACCTCCCTTGTTTGGGTTAGAGGCAGCGTGGTACTCCCTCGCTTGTTGGTTTAGAGGCAGCGTGGCACTCTCTTGTTCAGGTTAGAGGCAGCGTGGGCACACCCTCGTTCGGGTTAGAGGCAGCGTGGCAGTCCCTCGTTTGTTGGTTTAGAGGCAGCGTGGCACTCCCTACCTCCCTTGTTTGGGTTAGAGGCAGTGTGGCACTCCCTCGTTCGGGTTAGAGGCAGCGTGGGCACACCATTCGGGTTAGAGGCAGCGTGGCACTCCCTCGCTTGTTGGGTTTAGAGGCAGTGTGGGGCTTATTCTCTCCTTCATTTGGGTTAGAGGCAGCGTGGATCAGTCTCCCTCAGGTTAGAGGTCACCTCCATTTATGTGGTGTTCTTTTCTCATTTTCTTATCCAGTGGACCATGATGCCGAAGAGGAGCAGAAGGCGGAGCAGGAAAAGAAGGTGGAGGAGGAGGATGAGACCAGTCTACAAAAAGCTCGTGACTGGGATGAGTGGAAGGACACACATCGCAGGGGATATGGCAACCGGCAGAACATGGGCTGAGAGCTAAGGGGCTCGCTGGGGTGGGAGAATGCCTCGCAGCTCTACACTCTGGAGTATGATTGAGCAGAGAAATAAATCCAGCAGCTTCTTTGATCTGGGTCTGTTCCCTCGTATGTCATGTTATGATGGAGGGCGAGTGTGGTGGCACAGTGCCTCTGAAGGCACTGTTCAGTAGTGTTGAACTGGGGAATCTTGGGTAAGGAAAGTGTGTCTGGTCTTTTTATTTATTTGCTGTATATTGCTTCTGTGTCTCCTGTTCTTGGAGCTGCACAGTTGCAGGGGCCCAGACTGAGACTTAGCCTAGTAAGTCATTGTAGAGAAGTGGTGGGAAGGTCAGGGCTTAAGACCTTAGCTGGTCTATATGGGGCACTAGCAGACAGTCTATACTGTTGGGAATGCCGTTCTTCTCGGTGTTTAACTGTAGGATGGTGTTAGAGGACGGCCTACACTGCCAGAGATGCTGTGCTGCCCATGCTGGCAGTAAAGGAAGTTAGTGGGTTTGGGTGGCATCGTGTGACTGAGCTCTAAAGCCTCTCCTAGCCAGGCTGCCAGCCATGAATCTGTCACAGTGTGCTGGACACTGCACTTCACGTCCCTGGTACCTGAGGTCTTTTCTTTTTGTCCCAGAGCCCTGAAGCCCTTCTAGTAAATGCATTGTAGCATATCTGTATAGTGCAAAAGTCTGCAACCCTTCAATGGACTAGAATCAGCAGGGGAAGGGAAGTACACTGGTTGGAACCAGCAATGTGCAGAAACTGGCCTTTCACATAGTATCTTAGTTCTGCCTCTAGTACCCTCTTGGGGTTAACCCTGTGGATAATTGGAGGGTTATGCCAAGCGCTGCTCAGGATCTGCCTTTATCTGCCCATATTCCCCTGCGTAAGCAGCCTCAATTCACGTCCTCTTGCCCTGTACCCTGTAAACTATTATCTGCACAAACACAAAAAAAAAAAAAATGCTGGAATCGCTGACTAATTACAGACACAGATTTGACTAGGAATAAACTTTTCAGTTCAAAACAATGGAACAAGAAGAATAAGATGTAATGCTGCAAACAACCATCAAGTAAAAAAACAGATGTCATTGTGCTTAACCAGTGCCTGGGGAGGTTCAGGATCGCCGGGGAGGGTGTAGAGCTGGCACATGGCCTTGGCACAGGTCTGGAGGGCTAGTGAAGTATGAGCTACACACTTCTGGAGCTGGCCAGTTGCAGTACATCACACTTCTTGTACAGATGTGTTGGGGAGGGGATGGGGGGGATATATAGTCTCAGAAACAGTTTGGGGGCAAGTAGCAGGGTGACAGGCTACAGAGCTCAGCAGGAGTTAGGCTGCCATCTGCCTGTCAGTTCAAGGATTGCAATCTTAACTGGGGAAAGGAGAGGTCTCGGGGCTCCAGCGTAAGACCAAGTGCACGTGACATTCAGAAACCACTGCGGCAAATGGCAGCTTTCCAGCAATTTGCTTTGGGTGGGTCTGGCAATATGTAGAACTGATCTCCTCTTGTTTCACAGAGATGAAATTTTGTCCTGCTGTTGGAATGCGAGCTGTTGAAAGATGGTCCTAAACATTCTGCAGCTTGGTTCAAAAGGCTTTCAGCTTCTTTGAGCAAATTACCAAAACTAAGAAACGTTTGTACTGCAGCTGTACTACTAATCATTTCTAAAGCACTACTAGATGTACGCAGCGCTGTACACTTGAACATGAAGAGACAGTCTCTGTTCCACGGAGCTTACAATCTAATTAGGACAGACAAACAGGACAAACGAGATAAGGGAATATTAAAGTGAGGATGATAAAATAAGGGTTTTGAACAAATGAATAAGGGTTAGGAGTTAAAAGCTGCATCAAAAAGGTGGGCTTTCAGCTTAGATTTGAAGACGGCCAGAGATGGAGCTTGACGTACCGGCTCAGGAAGTCTATTCCAGGCATATGGTGCAGCAAGATAAAAGGAACGGAGTCTGGAGTTAGCGGTGGAGGAGAAGGCTGCAGATAAGAGAGATTTACCCAGTGAACGGAGTTCCCGGGGAGGAATGTAGGGAGAGATGAGAGTGGAGAGGTACTGAGGAGCTGCAGAGTGAATGCACTTATAGGTCAATAAGAGGAGGTTGAACTCGGGGGAGTTTTCAAATCTCTCAGATGTATGGAGCCAAGGGAAAAAGCTTTGAGCCGCAAACTACCTACTGAATGTGTTTGGGGGAGAAAAATAGCACGGATGAAACAGCATTTTGCAGGTGCAGAAATGTAAAGGGGGATTGGGTCTTCCTGATCTTCGATGTTATAATGTTGCCCATTTGTTATGCAATGCATACTAGTGAGTTTGTTGACATACATTTATTTATTTATTTGTTACATTTGTACCCCACATTTTCCCACCTCTTTGTAGGTTCAATGTGGCTTACATAGTGCCGGAGAGCAGTTGCAGACTCCAGTGTATGCAAATACAAGGTGAAGTTGTGATAGGGTAAGGTTCGTGTGGTAGGACCACAGTGGAATCGTTCTATGGGAGAGTTCGGTGATGGCCATTATGAACTTTTGCGTTGTTATATCGCAGAGATCAGGCATTTACGTTGGATGTGTAGGGTATGCCTTTTTAAACAGGTGGGTCTTGAGTGTCTTTCAGAAGTGTAGATGGTCAAGTCTTTTGGTAGTGCGTTCCAGAGTTGTGTGCTGATGTAGGAAAAACTGGATGCGTAAGTTGATTTGTATTTGAGTCCTTTGCAGCTTGGGTATTGTAGATTTAGGTACGTTCGTGTTGATACAGATGAGTTTCTGGCTGGTAGGTCGATTAGGTCTGTCATGTAATCCAGTGCTTCACTGTATATGATTTTATGAACCATAGTACAGATTTTGAAGGCAGTGCGTTCTTTGATTGGAAGCCAGTGTAGTTTTTCACGAAGGGGTTTTGCGCTTTCAAATTGTGTTTTTCTGAAGATGAGTCTTGCAGCTGTGTTTTGTGCAGTCTGAAGTTTCTTTAGGATTTGTTCTTTGCATCCTGCGTAGATTCCATTGCAGTAGTCAGACAACAAATTTCAGCGCTGGATCATTTGACTTACATGTTACGTGCTCAGGCCACGGCATTCCCAATCCCTCTAAAGTGTCCTGTTGGCCCTGGGGATGGCTAGGAATTGTTTTGGTATTAAACCTATTTGCTCCAGGCATTTATTTATAGTGGGGACTAGAGCTTTTGAGAAGGTATGGGGTTGCTTAAGCATCTCTTAGAAGAGGTTGAAGTGATGCCGAGTTTGAAGGTGTTACGGAACCGTCATGACATCCCAGCTAATGACTGGTTTTATTATAGACAAGTGCAACATTGTGTAACAGAGGTGGTTCATCAGCACAGACAAAATATGGAAGATTCAGACTTAGTCATACTGGTCTCAACCAGCCTAATTGGCAGATATTGGAGTGGAGGAGTGGCCTAGTGGTTAGGGTGGTGGACTTTGGTCCTGGGGAACTGAGGAACTGAGTTTGATTCCCGGCACAGGCAGCTCCTTGTGACTCTGGGCAAGTCACTTAACCCTCCATCGCCTGCCGCATTGAGCCTGCCATGAGTGGGAAAGCGCGGGGTACAAATGTAACAAAAATAAAATAAATAAAAATATTATAACGGTTTCATGCAGGGCTACAAGTTTCTCCATTGCAAAAGACAGTGGCCAAATGGGTACAAGATTTGGGAGGCGAATACTCGGGGGAGTGGCTTTAGCAGAAAGTGCACACTACATGAAATGCATTTTAAGATGTTACTTGTACATAACCCCCCACCCCCCCCTCTTGTATAGGTATAACAAAATGGGGATTGTACCCTTAAGGCATTGTGGGAAATGTAGGCATGAAGAGGGCACCTTTAAGCATTGTCTGGCATTGCCCAGCAGTAGCGGCTGTAAGGACACGTGCCTTCGATACTAGGAGAGCGCTTGACTGAAGACTCTTGGCTGTGGGTTAGATAAGGTAACGGAGTTACTTATCAGAGAAAGCGCACAAGTGACGTTTGTACAGAAAGCATGCTTGGTAGCTGAGCACTGGATTAGCAGTCGCCCTCTGGGCTTGGTTCTGTGGAGGAATTGGATGCGTGAATTACTAAGAATGGACTGCACATCCTGTGGATGCAACGGGGAGCAATACTCAGAAGCAGTTCCTGTTATGGGGGACCCCCTTTGTGGGACCTTTGAAGTGTGAATATGAGGCCCTGCTGTGGAGTGGTGTTTGAGGGGCATTCAGGGGCGGGAGCTGTTTTGGCTTGGGTGAGTCCAGGTCCCAGTAGCTGTGTCTGTTCTGTTTCCTTTAAATATGTTGCTATGCATTGTCATTTGAAAATGGAGATTTGTTGTTATGGAAGTGTAGCTATATATGTTCCATTGTTCTGGATTTGTAATAAAAAGATTTAAAACTTAAATAAAATAAAAATACTATTGAGACCTAGGTGAAAATGTCCAAGAATTTTGATTTTGTGTGAAACTCCAGGACAGTGGTATGAAATCATGTACCTGACTCCTGACTGTGAGTGGGATACAGTCAGAGATCTGGGAGTGATGTTGGTGAGGGCCTGTACCCCTTATACACTGACGGTTTCAATTCCTCCGTGAGAGAGGTGTCCGCAGTGGGTAAGCCTGGTTCCCTGATCAGAGACTGTCTTGCTGGGACTGGGCAGGTGCAGGTGTCCCCACGTTTCAGCTCCAGTCCAATATGCTTGTCCTATAGTGATGCTAGACAGAGGGACATAGCTCACTTCTGTGATCAGGCAATACACAAGTAGGGACTCGGCCATCCGTTTAAGGCTGTAACTTGTACATATGTTCTACAATCCTACCTGTATGATAGCACCTTCCTTAGTTACTTGTTTAGATTATTAAACCTCCTTTATAGTGGGCTCCCAAAAAAATCAGCTGCACAGACTTCAGCTTGTGAACAACACAGCTACGTGCGTTGCCCATTTTCCCCCCAGTGCTTGGATCACTACTGATTATACAGCACACTGACCTCAAGCTCTTTTGCTGCATGAGATTGTTCATTGTACTGCTCCCATCGTCATAACCAAGGGTCCGTCTAACCCAGCATCCTGCTTCCAACAGTGGCCAGTCCAGATTATAAACACCTGGAAGAGTCTCAAACTGTGCCAAGATTCCAAGTTACTTAACCTCATGGGATAAGCAGTGGCTCTCCCCAGCTCTACCTTAATAGCTTTTTATGGACTTTTCCTCCAGGAATTTGTCCAAACCTTTTTTTTTTTAACCCAGCTATATTAACTGATTTTACCACTTCTCTGGCAATGAGTTCCAGAGCTTGACTATACATTGAATGAAAAAATATTTTTCAGTTTGTTTTAAATTTGCTACTATGTAACCTCATGGAGGGGCCCCCAGTCTTTGTATATTTTGAAAGGCAAAATAATTGATTCACGTTGACCCATTCCGCTCCATTCAGGATTTTATAGGCCTCTATCATATCTCCCCTCGGCTATCTCTTCTCCAAGCTGACGAGCCCTAATCTCTTTAGCCTTTCCTCATATGCTACAAAATGCAGGGTCAGGCATTTGGGCTACAAAAACCTGAGGGAGTGGTGCAGTATTTTGAGCCGGAAAGAGGAATGGGACCTGGGTGTGATCATATGTAATGATCTTAACAAGGCTAAACAGAGAAAGGGCAACAGCAAAACCCAGAAGGACACTTGGATGCATAGAGGAATGGCCAGCATGAAAAATGTGATAATGCCATATATAAGTCTCAGGTGAGACCTCATTAGAGTACTGTGTACAAATCTAGAGACCACACCTTCAAAAAGAGATAACATACTTAGTAGATGATGGCAGATAAAGACCTGTATGGTCCATCCAGTCTGTCCAACAAGATAAACTCATTACATATGGTATGTGATACTTATATGTATACCTGACTTCGATTTGTCCCTGCCATTTTCAGGGCATAGACCGTAGAAGTCTGCCTGGCACTCTCCTTGTTCTAAAATGTCTGAATTTAATGTTGAAGCCCCTGAAAAGCTCCACTCCTGCCCATCCAGTCTGGTAGCCCCTGTGCTACCTTGGAGGAGGGAGGTCGTCTAGAAGGAGAGCATCACCGTGGTGAAGTAGGAAGTACTCCTGTAGCCATGACCTGCCCACCAGGGGATGCACTATCCTCTCGCACCGAGGATATGTCTCAAAGTGCTGCCCGGAAGGGAAAGGTTAGGACAGCTGTTGTAGTTGGTGATTGGATTATTAGGTATACAGATAGCTGGGTGGCTGGTAGACGTGAGGATCGCCTGGTGATTTGCCTGCCTGGTGCGAAGGTGGTGGACCTCACGCTTCACCTACATAGGATTTTAGATAGTGCTGGGTAGGAGCCGGCTGTCTTGGTACATGTGGGCACCAATGACATAGGAAAGTGTGGGAGAGAGGTTCTGGAAGCCAAATTTAGGCTCTTAGGTAGAAAGCTCAAATCCAGATCCTCTAGGGTAGCATGGGAGGATAGATGCAGATCAATATTAGACAATATTGCCCCAATCCAAACCAGAACCTCACACAGAAAGAACTCAATACCATGGTTCAATGAAGAACTGAAAAAAATTAAAACACAAGTCAGAAGGTTAGAGCGCACATGGAATAAAAAGAAAGATGAACCCACACTTAACGCATGGAAACAACTTCAAAGAAAATACAAATATACTATAAGACAAACTAAAAGACTATATTACAAAACTGAAATTGGCCCAAACTACAAGGACACACACAAACTCTTCCAACTCGTGAACAAACTAATAGATACTACATCAGTCACAACCAACAGCAAAGATACACCAGGAGCAGACAATCTTGCGAGATACTTCAATGAGAAAATTGTACAATTGCGACTTAAAATACCTGTCAGTACCACCGATTACGCCGAACTCCTTGACTGTCTAGACCCAGACCCTGGTGTATACCCAGCAGACAGAATTTGGACCAACTTCGAGATATTATCGGAGGACAATATCTCCCAAACGCTCAAAAGATTTGCCAAACCTCATTGCAAATTAGACATCTGCCCAAACAACCTCATGACATCTGCCCCTCAACAATTTATAACAGACCTAACAAATCACTTGAACTATATGTTACAAAATGGACTCCTCCCGAAGGAGAAAGGAAACATTCTACTCACCCCCATACCCAAAGACGCAAAGAAAAGTGCTAGTGAATTAACCAACTACATGCCAGTAGCATCCATTCACTTAATAACCATACTAACGGAAGGAATGGTAACCAAACAACTCACAAACTATTTAAACAAATTCTCAATACTACACGACTCCCAGTCAAGATTTCGGTCTAACCACAGTACTGAAACAGTACTAGTTACTCTCATGTCTAAATTCAAACAAATGATCACTACTGGCAAGAACATACTACTTCTACAATTTGATATGTCCAGCGCCTTCGACATGGTTGATCACGGAATACTACTACATATCCTCGAGTACTTCGGAATTGGAGGCAACGTTCTCAATTGGTTCAAGGGGTTCCTAACCACACGATCATACCAAGTGACATCAAGCTCTTTTGCTGCATGAGATTGTTCATTGTACTGCTCCCATCGTCATAGGCAGGACGTCAGAAACAGAAGGAAGCCTTTTGCGAGAAGAAGAGGACCTCGGCTGGCGGGGGTTGGGGTCCCCCGCCAGCAAAGACAGGCGACGGCGACGGTGGGTTGGCGGCGGGAGGGGGGTCGGGCGGGTCGTCGGCACACTGTTGTGCTTATAAACCAGTGGGAATATTCGGTGATTGAGAAGCTGGTAGTAATCCACCTTGTAGTGGATATCCTCGCATGGGTGAGTTATATCTCTGAGAATTCTCCTTACCACTTATAATTTCCCCATTATTAGTGGTTTTTCCGTACAGCATGATAAGACTACAAAATTATTATAGCAGGGATGTGTTATTTCCTATTATAACACTGAGTTATTTATACAGGTTTCCCCACATTTTTCTGTGTTTGTACTGTTCTCTGGTTCTTTGTTCTTAATTGTGTTTTCAGCAATACGTATTTACAACAGTGATTAGAGCACTGGTCTTGCAATCTAGAGGTGGCCAGTTCAAATCCTGCTGCTGCTGCTTGTGATCTTGGGCAAGTCACTTAACCCTCCATTGCTTCAGGTACAAACTTAGATTGTGAGCCCTCCTGGGACATGTAACTCACCTTGAGCTACTACTGAAAAAGGGTAAATAAAATAATTTTTTAAAACTCTAATAATAATAAACTAAAATAAACATTACCAGCCAGTGTGTAGCTGAATCTGCAGCCTCTCTTGCCTGTGAGGGCTGGTGAAGAATGGACTCGTAGAGGGGCATAATCGAATGGCGCTGGCAAAATTGATGGCCGGCCATCTTTGCAGCCGGCCAAATCGCTCGCTGGGTTTAGATGAGATGGCCAATTTTCGGCCATAATGGAAACCGGACCCGCCATTTCAAACCTAGCAAAATGCAAGGCATTTGGCCATGGGAGGAGCCAGCATTTGTAGGTCACTGGCCCCCCTGACATGCCAGGACACCAACCGGGCACCCTAGGGGGCACTTTAAAAATCTGTAAAAAAAACAAAATTAGCTTAGACGTGCATAGCACCCTTCCTTCATGTGCTGAGCCCCCCCCCCCCCCCAAATCCCACTGCCCACAAGTCTACACCATTACCATAGCCCTAAGGGGTGAAGGGGGGCACCTACATGTGGGTACACTGGGTTTTGGGGGGTTTTGGAGGGCTCAACATTAATCACCACAACTGTAACAGGTAGGGGGGGATGGGCCTGTGTCCACAGTGCACTGCACCCACTAAAAACTGCTCCAGGGACCTGCATACTGCTGTCAGGGAGCTGGGTATGACATTTGAGGCTGGCCAAAAATGTTTTAATTTTTTTGTGTGTGTGTGGGAGGGGGTTGGTGACCACTTGGGGAGTAAGAGGAGGTGATCCCCGCTTCCCTTCGGTGGTCATCTGGTCCGTTGGGGCTCTTTTTTGGGACTTGGTCCTAAAAATACATGGACCAAGTCCGCCCAGCGAAATACTCGTTTGAGCCGGCGTTTTTATTTTTCATAATAAGGTGAAGCCGGCCATCTCGTAACCCCGCCCCGCCCCCCTTCCCGCCTTCGCTACCCTACCAACACGCCCCCTTGAAGGTTGGCCGGCGCTGCAACGAAAAAGCAATTGGGGCCGGCCAAAATCGGCTTTCGATAATACCGATTTGGCTGGGATTGATAGATCGCCGGCGATCTCACAATTTGTGTCGGAAGATCGCTGGCGATCCCTTTCAAAAATAAGCCTGTTAGTCTGCAGAAGCAGTTAACTCTTATTCCAGTGCATCTCAATAGTAAGTATTTGTTTCCCCTTTTGCTTTGATTGACTACATTAAAGATTAATTGGATTAAGAGTGATGTTAAATACTGTTTTAACTCTATGTCAAGCATCGTGAATGAGACACTGTAAAGACAGAAGAGCATGCATTGACCATAAGAAACCCTTTGATGCAGACCACATACCTAGATAATAAGGTGCCTTGAAATTTACAAAATAATGTAATGTAGCATTTTTATTCCACCAACTCCCAATAAAGGTTCAAAGCCGATTACAATCAAGTTGAAAGTTAAATTACCAAAAGGAAAAAAAAATGGATTGACTGAGTTCATTAGGTTCATCTTGAAGTGTGGTAAACTACACTCTATCTGAAGTACGGATAGTTTATCATTCCTAACATCAAGATCTAATGAGAAAGACTCCATGTTGCCACTTTTGTTTTGTTTGGCACTTAATCCAGTGAATACTCTTATTAACACATCTTTGAAAAACTGTTTATTTTTGTTTTGCTAATCAATTCGACCACGACTCTTAGAACCAGTGGTGTGCTGGAGCGGGCTCTCACCAGCTCGCGAGAGCCGTTTGTTGAATTTTAAGAGCTGGTTGTTAAAATAGGCCCCATGTGGCTACTTTAACAACCTGCTCCCAAAATGTGGGCTCGAGCCCCCTCCTGAACTCCCTTTTACTTTGCTGGCAGGGACGCTGAGCCCCACTGGCCTAATAAATAGACTGCCACTGCTCCCCACTGGTTGTTTCTGGCTCTGAGCAGCAGGCCGAGACTTCTCGTGTATGCTCTGACCGTGCGCGTGAGAAGTCCTGGCATGCTACTCAGAGCAGTGGGGAGCAGTGGCAGTCTATTTTGGCTGGTGGGGCTCGGCATTCCTGCCAGCAAAGGTATGCCTAATGTGTCCACATGGGTGGGGGGGAGAGACATGTATTACCGCCCCCAAATTGCAGGGCTGGCTACGCCTGGAGAGAGAGCCCATTGTTAAAAATTTACCAGCACACCACTGCTTAGAACCCAGATAGACTCACACTGTGGAGCCTGTTATTATTAACTGCCTCAGCCCTATGTTTCCTGCAGTTTGGCCAGAATCAGTCTTCTGTGTATGGGACTCAGCACGCCAGCTTGCCTCAGGTCTTCATCACAGATGTTTCTACACAGGGAGAAGAAGAGAAGTTACCTGTGTTGGACATGAGGGAAATATGCCAAGGCAGACATACAGTGGGGGAAATAAGTATTTGATCCCTTGCTGATTTTGTAAGTTTGCCCACTGACAAAGACATGAGCAGCCCATAATTGAAGGGTAGGTTATTGGTAACAGTGAGAGATAGCACATCACAAATTAAATCCGGAAAATCACATTGTGGAAAGTATATGAATTTATTTGCATTCTGCAGAGGGAAATAAGTATTTGATCCCTCTGGCAAACAAGACCTAATACTTGGTGGCAAAACCCTTGTTGGCAAGCACAGCGGTCAGACGTCTTCTGTAGTTGATGATGAGGTTTGCACACATGTCAGGAGGAATTTTGGTCCACTCCTCTTTGCAGATCATCTCTAAATCATTAAGAGTTCTGGGCTGTCGCTTGGCAACTCGCAGCTTCAGCTCCCTCCATAAGTTTCAATGGGATTAAGGTCTGGTGACTGGCTAGGCCACTCCATGACCCTAATGTGCTTCTTCCTGAGCCACTCCTTTGTTGCCTTGGCTGTATGTTTTGGGTCATTGTCGTGCTGGAAGACCCAGCCACGACCCATTTTTAAGGCCCTGGCGGAGGGAAGGAGGTTGTCACTCAGAATTGTACGGTACATGGCCCCATCCATTCTCCCATTGATGCGGTGAAGTAGTCCTGTGCCCTTAGCAGAGAAACACCCCCAAAACATAACATTTCCACCTCCATGCTTGACAGTGGGGACGGTGTTCTTTGGGTCATAGGCAGCATTTCTCTTCCTCCAAACACGGCGAGTTGAGTTCATGCCAAAGAGCTCAATTTTTGTCTCATCTGACCACAGCACCTTCTCCCAATCACTCTCGGCATCATCCAGGTGTTCACTGGCAAACTTCAGACGGGCCGTCACATGTGCCTTCCGGAGCAGGGGGACCTTGCGGGCACTGCAGGATTGCAATCCGTTATGTCGTAATGTGTTACCAATGGTTTTCGTGGTGACAGTGGTCCCAGCTGCCTTGAGATCATTGACAAGTTCCCCCCTTGTAGTTGTAGGCTGATTTCTAACCTTCCTCATGATCAAGGATACCCCACGAGGTGAGATTTTGCGTGGAGCCCCAGATCTTTGTCGATTGACAGTCATTTTGTACTTCTTCCATTTTCTTACTATGGCACCAACAGTTGTCTCCTTCTCGCCCAGCGTCTTACTGATGGTTTTGTAGCCCATTCCAGCCTTGTGCAGGTGTATGATCTTGTCCCTGACATCCTTAGACAGCTCCTTGCTCTTGGCCATTTTGTAGAGGTTAGAGTCTGACTGATTCACTGAGTCTGTGGACAGGTGTCTTTCATACAGGTGACCATTGCCGACAGCTGTCTGTCATGCAGGTAACGAGTTGATTTGGAGCATCTACCTGGTCTGTAGGGGCCAGATCTCTTACTGGTTGGTGGGGGATCAAATACTTATTTCCCTCTGCAGAATGCAAATAAATTCATATACTTTCCACAATGTGATTTTCCGGATTTAATTTGTGATGTGCTATCTCTCACTGTTACCAATAACCTACCCTTCAATTATGGGCTGCTCATGTCTTTGTCAGTGGGCAAACTTACAAAATCAGCAAGGGATCAAATACTTATTTCCCCCACTGTATGTACAAACACACAGAGAGAGAATGAATTAACTATATCACCTGAAAAGTTTCAGCCTGTTCCAACCATTTTTTATAAGTCCCTCTTCATACTGCTGTAGGTCTAATGTACTCAGCCACAGTCCAATGCTCCTGGAATCCATGTCTACTGCATTAGGGGAGGCCTAGAAAAAAAAGAAAGGAAGCAGGTAAATGTAATGTATCAATGCCCCTACTGGGGCCTCCATGCTCCCACTTCTCTGTCTTCCCCTCTTTGAGCCTTACTGTACCCCATTCAGATCATGGGGTAACCAGTTTGGTGCTGAAAGGCGATAAAACTCCAGAAACCAACCAGTTTTGTCTGGCAAGCTGGTGGTGGCCTGACACCACTATGAACCAGCCAACTGTTGCAACCTTTTAAGACACAATTGAAAAGCCATCTCTTTAAGGAAGCTTTTCCCGCTATGGTCAGCCACCTCTCATCCACCCCCTTCCTGACCCTTTCCTGTTTTAATATATACACCACTTAGATGCCTATGTGCAGTCCCTTAGCAGTATATCAAATGCAATAAATGAATAATGCTGACCAGTGACCACAGGATATGGTCTTACATAAACACCAGCCAGATATATTTTTATATAGCCTTCCCTAGATAGAGTCCAACATAGTACAGTACTTTAGGACACGGTCTTACACCTAAACACAGGTGAATCAGCATGGGAGGTGCCCTTATGCTGGCAAATTCTGGTGATTTACTGTCCTGCCTCTTCTGCACTATCCATAAGTTACCTGCTTTTTTCTGCCTTGACCCTTAGTGTCCTCTTTGAATCCATGTAGCATTCCTAGTGCACTCTGGGTCTGACGTAATGGCTTCTTCCTAAGCTTTGTTGGACACCTAGATATAGCTAGTGTCTCTTTTATGGGTGACCCCTCCAGGTCATTGAGACATTCAGCCATATGCAGTGCAGTGAGGGAATAGTCTTTTATCAGGTTGGAATCCATAGGCCCCTGCATGTTCCTGAGTTGGACCTCAACATCTGATGTCCAGGTGGAGTTGGAGGGATGGGATGCCTTCTTTGAAGGTCTCTGGCATGCAAGATCCCCCAATAGGATAGCAGATTTTGGTCTTCTGTGCCTGGAAGGCTTTTGAGGGATATGGGCCATCCTGGGGACACAGTTCTTAGGGCTCTGATGCACCTCCACATCTTCCAGAGGCCACTGTGTCACCTTAGAGACATGATGAAAGCTGCCTTCGTGCCGTCCAAGACATCTGGAAGAGTGTGAGGGGGTTTCTTTCTGGTTCCTGCAGTCACTGGGGCTTTTGGGGGACCCGGCAAAATATGGGAAAGGGGTTTGTGATATAGGAATCCCCTCAAAGATGAAATAAGCAGGGTTGGTGATGCTGCTGGAAGAGCAAAGGACACTGATGGACTGACTTCTAAAAGAGAAAAGAAACCATCCTCAGTCTCTAGCCACTTGTGGTGCAGCTCAGACTCCTTACGACACAGTTGCAATCCAAGTCCCTCAAAAAGATGATGAAGGGTTTATGGGGAGAGCCAAGAGGTGGAGTCAGAGGAGAAGCACAGGTACAAAGTCACCTAGAGATACTGCCAAAACAAGCATCAGATAAACCCAAAAGCCAAAGGGCACGAGTGAAACAAAAGACAGCTAAAGACGTACAGGGAGGTGACCGGACTTATTTAGGTCATGAAAAAAAGGAGAAGAGAGGTAAGACTGTGACTGCAGTTTTCATACTGTCTGTATAGATTCCCCCTGATATTCAGCCAGTGGCGGGCAGCGCTGTTAATGTCTGATGCCAGGGTTGAACCCAGATATTCAAGGTCAGGCCATATCCGGTGGCCGTCACTGAACATCGTTTTTTTTAACCGACTAGTGCATACCCGGTTAATTTGATATTCAGAGCTAACCAGCCATAAAGATAGACCAGATATTTATGTGATGCTATTTACGCGCCGGTTAGCTCTGAATATTGGCAGCTAACCAGACACTGCCCCCCAAAACACCCCCACATAGCCAGCTTGCACTTCGGTGCTAACTGATCATTTTTAGCGAAGAAAACCGGTAAAGTGCTGCTGAAAAGCGAGTTAACCGGTCGGCGGCTGTTCCCGGCCAGTTAACTCACTTTGAATATTGGCTGGACCGTGACCAGTTTCCTTCCCGAGGGGGGAGGGAGACAAATACATACAGCAAGAAACCATAGCTTGAGCAGTGACAGACGGAGCTGGGGCTCACAGGAGATAACAACCAGAGCGGTAGAAGCAGCCAGCAGGGGTGGCAGAGCTGTGTAGCAGGAAGGACACTTTAGACAGGTTGGACAAACGGACGAGACATCTAGGTCGGGACGTCTCAAATTCCAGTAGTATCTTAGAACTGAATGTGCTGACATACAGCCCATTTTAAAATACACAAATAAATGGAGGTTTATGCCCCAGATATATGTGGCAGGAAAGTCCATTTTACAAAACTGAAGTCTAAAATATCAATTAGACAACATAGGAACCCGAACATCTCTGTGGCACCAACATGAGGGTCTATGTTATAAAAATGGCAACATAAATATAACTGTTTGTCAGGCATTTTTACAAATATAAAGACCAAGGGAGATGATATGATGTTACTAAGTAGTACATTTAAAACAAATAGGAGAAATATTTTGTTTCACTCAATGAAGGCTTCGGAATTTGCTGCCGGATGATTTAGTAAAAGCAGTTACTGTTTCTGGATGTAAAAAAGGTTTAGGCAAATTCCTGTAGGAGAATCCCATAAACCGTTATTGAGGTAGACCTTGGGAATGACACTGCTGATAGCGTGAAAACAATCTGCCAGGTATTTCGCTAGATTGAGCTCTATTGGACATGAGGAATTTTTGGTCTGATCCATTGTGGCAATTCTTATGCTTCTGTGGGGAAGTGAGGATCTGGAGACAGTTTACAGGGAACACTGACCTGGATACAGCTGGAGGAATGTGTATGTGGGAATGAAAAGATAGAGATAGGTAAAGGACAGTGTAGGGGGAGTGAGGAGCAGGAGGAGGGTGTATGACAGAGCTGGAGACAGGTGGACAAGGTGGTATGGGTTAGAAATTAGCGAAAAAGGATGTATGGAGGGAACAATGGGCCAGAGACAGACAGAGCAGGGGATGCAAGGGACCGAACCACTGTTAGTGAGCTGAAGGAAACAAATACACCAATTATTTTGATTCCAAAACCTGTTTCTTTCTATCCCCTCAGTGAGCAGGCCTGAGGGGGCCTGAAATGGTGTTGCCTCATCACACTGGGATGTTCTGGCGACCGTCAATCCTTTGGGATCGTCAATCATAGACTCATCCTTAATCCATTCTGAGGAGATAAACATTGCATAAATTAACCTCCACGCTTCAGTTCAGGATATTTCCACAGAAGACAAACAATATTCACACAGCCTGTTCCAGCAGGAGGTGATCTAAGGGGAGAACATAGTTCCTGCAGTCCCAGACTCTTCTAGCAGGAGGCACTGTAATGAATTATACATGGGCACTGCAAGGGGGAGAGGGTAATCTTGCAGCTTCTGCAGTCCCAGGGTTTCCCAGCAGGAGGTGCTTTATGGAATGGTGCAAAAGCACTGACTATGGGAGATCTCAAGCTCCTGCAGTCCTAAGCTCTCCCAGCAGGAGGAACTATAGGCAATGGTGCAGGCACATTGATGCCAAGTTCTCCTTTTTTGTGGCAAAGGCAGTATTCAAGCTATTTTGTGATTTGTTTTAGGAGAGGTAGACTGGTTTCCCATAACTGTTTACTCCCAGATGCTTTCTTACCATAGAGACGCTCTCGCTTTCTGTGCTGCTCCTTGGGTACTCGTACTCTCATCCAGCCACGAATGGAGCCAGTCTCATCACCATTGTGAGACAGAAAGGTCTCAAACTGTTGAAAAGTGTTTCCAATCAATGAACGCAAAGCAATGCAACATTCACCTGTGGGACAGAGAGCAACCCAGTGATGTGCCAGTAAAATGAGGCCCAACCCCACTTTACACAGGGGACAGGGAAAGACCTACAGTACCTGACTATAATTCCCCTTGAGCTATCAATGAAACAAGGTAAGCTAAAATTCAAATCCCACCCTTCCCCTCCACACTGATTTCATTGCCGTAGACTGATAGCTTTACCCAAGATAAAAATTATCCCGAGGAAGCTATACAGGAGCTCCAAGACCACACTGGCCCTTCTTCAGTTCTAAGCAAACCATAAGGAAATGGGGGAGGGGGAGACTATCCAGCTTATTTTCGAAGGAGAAGGGCGGCCATCTTCCGACACAAATCGGGAGATGGGCGCCCTTCTCCTAAGGGCACCCAAATCGGCATAATCAAAAGCCGATTTTGGCCATCCTCAATTGCTTTCTGTCGCAGGGACAGCCGAAGTTCAAGGGGGCGTGTCGACAGTGTATGAAAGGCGGGACGGGGCGTGGTTAACAGATGGGCGCCCTCGGCCGATAATGGAAAAAAGAAGGGCGTCCCTGACGAGCATTTGGCCGACTTTACTTGGTCCCTTTTTGTTCATGACCAAGCTTTCAAAAGGTGCCCGAACTGACCAGATGAACACTGGAGGGAATCGGGGATCACCTCCCCTTACTCCCCCAGTGGTCACCAACCCCCCTCCCACCCAAAAAAAAACAAATAAAAAAAAATACATTTTTTTGCCATCCTCTATGCTAGCCTCAAATGTCATACCCAGCTCCATCACAGCAGTATGCAGGTCCCTGGAGCAGTTTTTAGTGGGTACTGCAGTGCACTTCAGGCAGGCGGACCCAGGCTCATCCCCCCCCCCACCTGTTACACTTGTGGTGGTAAATGTGAGCCCTCCAAAACCCACCCGAAACCCACTGTACTCACATCTAGGTGCCCCCCGTTACCCTTTAAGGACTATGGTAGTGTTGTACAATTGTGGGTAGTGGGTGTTGGGGTTTTTTGGGGGCTCAGCACCCAAGGTAAGGGAGCTATGCACCTGGGAGCAATTTATGAAGTCCACTGCAGTGCCCCCTAGGGTGCCCAGTTGGTGTCCTGGCATGTGAGGGGGAACAGTGCACTACAAATGCTGGCTCCTCCCACGACCAAATGGCTTGGATTTGGCCAGTTTTGAGATGGCCGCCCTTAGTTTCCATTATAGGCGAAAACCAAGGTCGGCCATCTCTTAGGCTGGCCATCTCTAAGGGCGGCCCAAATGTTGAGATTTGGCTGTCTCCGACCATATTATCGAAATGAAAGATGGCCGCCCATCTTGTTTCGATATTACGGTCGGGGACGCCTCTTAACGGGGCCGTCCTTAGAGATGGGCGTCCTCATAGATGGGCACCCCCGTTCGATTATGCCTCTCCATAGTAACTTAGTAGATGACGGCAGATAAAGACCTGTACGGTCCATCCAGTCTGCCCAACAAGATAAACTCATTTTACATAGTGTGTGATACTTTATACCCGAGTTAGTTTGTCCTTGCCATTCTCAGGGCACAGACTGTAGAAGTCTGCCCAGCACTCTTCTTGTACTAAAAGTTCTGAAGCTAATGTCGAAGCCCCATAAAATTTATACTCAAGCCCATCCATATCTATTCAGTCTCGATCAGGGAATAGACTGTAGAAGTCTGCCCAGCACCGGTTTTGCTTCCCAATTACCGGTGTTGCCACCCCAATGTCCACTAAGATTACGTAAATACATTCCTTCTAAACAGGATTCCTCCATTATTGTTTTCATTTCCACCACCTCCCGCGGGAGGGCATTCCACGTATCCACCACCCTCTCTGTGAAACATTATTCCTGAGTCTGCCCCCCTTCAACCTCAATTCATGTCCTCTAGTTCTACCGCCTTCCTGTCTCTGGAAAGGGTTAATTTGCGGATTAATACTTTTCAAATATTTGAACATCTATATCATAGTAGCCCTGTTTCTCCTTTCTTCCAAGGTGCACATGTTCAGGTCGGCAAGTCTCTCCTCGTACGGTTTCTAACGCAAATCCCATACCATTTTTGTAGCTTTCCTTTGCATCCCTTCCAGTCTTTTTACATCTTTGGCAAGATACATCCTCCAAAACTGAACACAATACTCCAAGTGGGGCCTCATCAACGACTTGTAGAGGGGCATCAACACCTCCTTTCTTCTGCTGGTTATATTTTGGTGGCCTATTTTGGTTGCCAAATTTAACTGGCTATCCGCTATGCGCTACCCAGCAATATTCAGCAAGAGATAGCTGGCTATTTCCCCGCTGAATATTGCCGGATAGCCGGTTAAGTGCCATTTAACCGTCCAGGAGCCACTCCTGAGTGGTTAAATGGTTTTAAACATCGGGCAGATTATGTGGAAGTCAAAGAACTTTGGTCTTGTCCTTATATATGTGTATACGATAGTATTGCTGAACTGTGTTAATACCAGTGGCGTAGCAGGGGGGGCTGCCACCCGGGGCGGGGCGGTTCGCCATTGCACCCCCCCCCCCCCGGGTGCAGCACGATGACATCCCCCCCTCGGCGCATCGACACCCCCCCGACCAGCTCCCGCACCCTACCTTTAAAAAGAATGTCGGAATCCGAGGCGAGGCGCAGCCCCTCGCGCCTGCCCTGCACGTAAAAGAAATGTGGACCGTCGGGCCTTCTCTCGCTCTGTCTGTCCTGCCCTTGCGGAAATAGGAAGTTGCGTCAGCGGAGGGCGGGACAGATAGAGCGAGGGAAGGCCTGACGGTCCACATTTCTTTTACGTGCAGGGCAGGCGCGAGGCGCTGCGCCTCGCCTCAGATTCCGATATTCTTTTTAAAGGTAGGGTGTGGGAGCTGGTCGGGGGGGGGGGTGTCGATGCGCCGAGGGGGAGGGAGCTGGCAGGGGGCACCCCCCCCTGACCTGATACCCGGTGCGGACTGTCCCTCCCCCCCCCTTGCTACGCCACTGGTTAATACAACATGATAATCTTGCTAAAGTCCACAGAAAAGCAGCAACAGTGTGTTATTTTAGACTCCTGATGCAGGCTTTGCAGCCGAAACACAATGACCATGTCGGGTCTCATTAATAAAGGCTATTTTGCATCTGCACGTTCTTTTTCGTGTTTTTTATCCCATCCTTGTTTGATGGTTGGTGGAACACTGTTGCACATAAATATTGGCATCAGAAAACTGTGATGTGGAAGAAATTGTAATGCCAATGGTCCAGTGCATGTGTTTTTGTTTATTCTAGAATTTGATTTACTGCCTTTGTTAACAAAAGGTCAAGGTGGTTTTACAACAATCAAATCATAAAGAGAATAAGAAAAGGAACTCTAATTAAAAAAAAAATTTTTTTTAAATTTAAGACAAAAGCTTCAATGGTGAGAACATGCTGGAGACATATCTTGGTAATGAGTATATTGAACGCCAGCTGAAAGTGAAGGGTCTTTGGCAGAAACTTAAATATGGACATGCCCTCAGCTCAGAGCCTTGTGCTATAAATCCAGTGTGTTTACCCCAAATAGCATGTGATTAGCTGATCATACCAGGACGGGAAGCGGGACCCAGAGGGTGCATCCCAGCACTATCCTTGAGAGACCCAGTGCATCCTAATGAGGGTCTTCACCTCTGGAGACTGAAACCCAGTTGTCTTTCTTCTTCTTGAGTATCAACTGTCCCTCTGCACTACTGGGTCTAAGCTCAAATTGCCTGTCTGTCTGTCTATCTAGCTCTCTCTTGCTGTTGGGTCCAGGCTCTTCCTGAACCCTTTTATGCCCAAGTTTTCTTTGCAGTCTTGGATCCCATCTCTCCCTCTCTCTCTCTCTCTCTCTCTCTCTCTCTCTGGTCATGACTTTCTTTCTCTGTTTTGGCCTTCAACTCTCTCTGCACTCCTGGGTCCTGCATCAAGGTCTCTCTCTCTCTCTCTCAGGTCTCAGCTGGCTCTGCATCTCTGGACCCAGACTCTTCCTGAACCTTTGGATCTCAGCTCTCTTTTTGCTTTTTATATCCAAGTTCTCTGTGCACCTTGGATTCCATCTCTCTCTCTCAGGTCATGGCTCTGTTTCTGTCTTTTGAGCTCCAATTCTCTCTGCATCCCTAGGTCCTGCCTCAATGTCTCTCTCTCTCTCGCTAGGGGCACACTGACGTAATAGACCATACAAAAAAACCCAGACAAAAAAACACCAACAAAACAGACCATGACAAAAAAAAAAACCCTCCCCAAAAAACCCACAACAAAACAGATTTATGGTTCTCATTAGATACCAAGTGTGGATAGTGAAGTCAAGCCATAGGCAGGTGTCAGGACTTTCAAGTGACAAGCCGTGGACTTTCTCGGTAATTTATGGCTTCTCCACTTCTTTGTACCCTTCAAATTTGTACCATTCAAAAATAAATCTATTTCATCAGGCCCTTTTGTCAGGAGTCTATTTTGTCAGGAACTTTTATGTCGGGAATTTGATTTGTTTGGAGCTTTTTTGTCTGGTTTCTTTTGATTCTTGGGTCATGAATCTCTTTCTGTATTTTGAGCTTCAATTCTCTCTGCATCCCTGGGTCCTGCCTCAAGGTCTCTCACTGTCTCTTTCTCTCTCTCTCTCTGTCTGTCATGGCTCTCTTTCTCTCTTCTGGGCTTCAGCTCTCTCTGCGTCCCTGGGTCCTGCCTCAAGGTCTCTCACAGTCTCTCTCTCTCTGTCATGGCTTTCTTTCTCTCTTCTGGGCTTCAGCTCTCTCTGCGTCCCTGGGTCCTGCCTCAAGGTCTCTCACAGTCTCTCTCTCTCTGTCATGGCTTTCTTTCTCTCTTCTGGGCTTCAGCTCTCTCTGCGTCCCTGGGTCCTGCCTCAAGGTCTCTCACTGTCTCTCTCTCTCTGTCATGGCTTTCTTTCTCTCTTCTGGGCTTCAGCTCTCTCTGCGTCCCTGGGTCCTGCCTCAAGGTCTCTCACTGTCTCTTTCTCTCTCTCTCACACACACTTTCTCTTTCATTCTTTGTCTCTTTCCCTTTCTCTCTTGCTCAGGCCGTGGATATCTTTTTGCTACCCACTGTTATTTGCTACCCACACTGCAGAACTTAGCTGTTGCATCATGTATTCCTTCCAGATAGGGTCACCATATTTTGTCCCCCAAAAAGGAGGACACATGTCCCGCCCCCACCACACACGCCACCCCGCCCCCTTTCACACCCTCGCTCTGCCCCCTGTCACACCCTCGCTCCGTCCCCTGTCACATTTTCCCCTCCCCCCTGACACATACCCCGTTGCCCCCCTCCCCGTCACCCTCCTCCCCTTACCTTACTACTGCCCTGGTGGTCTAGTGACCTCTTCGGGGCAGGAAAGAGCCCCCTCTTTCCTGCCCAGAACGCTGCCCTGCATGCATCCTTCCTCTTGCTGATCTCGGCGCTGATTCAAAATGGCTGCCAAGAGTTGAAGTCTCACGAGGTCACTTCAACTCTCGGCAGACATTTTGAATCGGCACCGAGGATCACCAACAGGAAGGATGCATGCGGGGCAGGCGGAAGAGGTCACTAGACCACCAGGGCACTAGTAAGTAAAGGGGAGGGGAGGCTAGCAATCTGCCCGTTTGTCCGGATTTCTGGACAAACGGGCAGGCTGGCGGGCGGGCCGTCCGGCCACCAGCCTGCCCGTTTGTCCAGAAATCCGGACAAACGGGTAGATTGGCAAAACCCGCCCGGTTGCCCGGACATGCCCTCAAAAAGAGGACATGTCCGGGTAAATCCGGACATATGGTAACCCTACTTTCAGAAGAAGTCCAAACCCAGCACCACTTACCATATGAGTCGCAGCTGTCCAAGCTTCGGACAGTCAGCAGTAGATGCTGGTCTACCAAATAGTCCATGTCTTCCAGGATTGGGCACAGCTGGGTGAGAAGACAGATAAATGTATATGAGTGACAGCGAGAGACATGCAGAGATCCCTGCTGGACAGCGCATCATCCATGCACTTTCCTCACCTCTGGGAGCTGCTCCCTTGACCACATCAGCTTTAGGAATCCAGCAACCTCACTGCTCTGAGAACTGTTATCCCCACTGCGTCTGAACTCTGAAGAGGGGGAGGGGAGAGAGAGAGAGACATTTTATCTTATTCTTGTTATTAGAATTGTTTTCCTTCTAAGGGAATCCAGGGGAGAGGAACCTTAGGGACATGAGGACCAAGTGAGGAGAGTGGGGCCCTTAGTAGAGTTACCATATTTAAGTAAAGGTTATAGAAACACTGGGAGTCTCTGTTCCCCCAGGAAAGAACTCTGTGTGAATTGACAAGTGTTTGTCTGGCCTAATTAGCTGGGGGGGGGGGAAGTGGGAGGGGGGGATACAATCTGTCAGGCCAAGAAAGTTCCCTGAATCTAATAAAAAGAGAGGGAAGGAGGCATGAGGAGAACAGGAGGATGGGGGGGAAGAGAAGGGGGATCGTCAGTGTCCCTGATACAGAGTCAGCACTAGAGACGTGACAGGTGGAGCTTCGTGTGAGGAGGGGAAGGGGATGTGCACAGTATGAGAGGGGAAGATGAACGGAAAGGGGAAGAGGGAAGAAGGAGAGCTGAATGGCTGTAAGCAGGGCTACAGGAGTGGGGTAGAAGAGGGAGATGAAGGGCAAAGGGAGACATGTAGGATAAGAGAAGAGATTGTGGGGTATGAGAGTGAAATGCAGGGCTGAAAGAGGAGGAGGAGGAGAAACAGAGCTATGAGAAGGGAGTAAGAGAGGAGGGAAGATGCAGGGTTGTAAGGAAGAGATGTGGGGCTGTATGGGAGGAGGGGGAATATAGAGATATGGGCTGGAAGGAGTCAGAGGGGAGATGTGTGTTGTCCGGAACTAACTTACCTTCCAGACAGGTGGAGTGGAACTGGATGAAACACTGGCTATGGTTCCTGGTTTTAATGATCACCTCGATGCTTTTAAACTCAATCCGGGCTGGGTCAGAACTAGAACTGGAGTCTGGAATCAAGAAAAGCATCAACGCATTGCTGTACATTGGGTGTATGAGTGAGAAGCACCTGTCCTAAACCCCTCTACTGCCCCTCCTCTTACCAGCACAAACATTTCATATGTCATATTTCATATTACACGTTCATTTGATATACTACAAATCAAAGTCAATATCTAAGTCGTTTGCAATAATTAAGAAAGAAAAAATGGGGGATTGAGTAGGAGAAGGCACGAGGGGAGGCCTCCATTACAATCACAAAATACTAACAGCCTAAGCTACAAGATAAATTATATACAGAGGTACAGCCAGGGAACAACTAAGGCATGAGAAATTTCAGCAGGAATCAAGGCCCAAGTCTCAGCCTGCCTGACATTGCTGCCTGGATGTCTCACTGCCATCTGAAACTAAACATGACCAAAACTGAGCTTCTTATCTTCCCCCTAATCCCACCTCTCCTCTTCCCCCATTCTTTATCTCTGTGGATAACTCTCTCATCCTCCCTGTCTCATCAGCTCGTAACTTTGACTCCTCTCTCTCCTTCTCTGCACATATTTAACAGACTGCTAAAATCTGTCGTTTCTTTCTCTATAATATCACCAAAATTCATCCTTTCCTTTCTGAGCACACTACCAGAACCCTTATTCACACTCTTATCACCTCTCGCTTAGACTACTGCAACTTGCTTTCCACAGATCTTCCACTAAGCCATCTCTCTCCCCTTCAATGTGTTCAAAATTCTGCTGCAAGACTTATATTCCACCAGTGTCACTATGCTCATATTAGCCCTCTCCTCAAATCACTTCATTGGCTCCCTATCCGTTTCCGCATACAGTTCAAACTCCTCTTATTGACCTATAAGTGCATTCACTCTGCAGCTCCTCAGTACCTCTCCACTCTCATCTCTCCCTACATTCCTCCCCGGGAACTCCATTCACTGGGTAAATCTCTCTTATCTGTACCCTTCTCCTCCACTGCCAACTCCAGACTCTGTTCCTTTTATCATACTGCACCATATGTCTGGAATAGACTTTCTGAGCAAGTGCATCAAGCTCCATCTCTGGCCATCTTGAAATCTAGGCTAAAAGCCCATCTTAGTTAGGCTCTGGAACTCTTTGCTGGAGGATATGGTAACAGCGCTTAGCATATATGGGTTTAAAAGAGGTTTGGACAAGTTTCTGGAGGAAAAGTCCATAGCCTGCTACTGAGGCAGACATAGGGAAGCAACTTCTTGCCCTAGGATTTGTAGTATGGAGTGTTGCCACGATTTAGGTTTCTGCAAGGTACTTGTGACCTGGCTTGGCCACTGTTGGGAACAGGATACTGGGCTAAATGAACCATTGGTTTGACCCAGTATGGCTATTCCTATGTTTTTAAGTTTTTGAGGCTGCTTTTAACTCCGAACTCCTATTCCCATGTCTGTTTTATTATTCCCACCTTAAGTAATTCCCTTACCCCTTATTTGTCCTGTTTGTCTGTCTCGAATAGATTGTAAGCTCTGTCAAGCAGGGACTGTCTCTTACATGTTTAGTGTACAGCGCTGCGTACGTCTTGTAGCACTATAGAAATGATAAGTAGTAGTAACATGGAAGGGGGGGTAGTGAAAAGTCAGATAAGATGGTGATTACACAGGAATGTCACCAATGACCAGAGGCCAAGGGACAAGAGATGCAGTCTCATTGGTATTCCTGACTTATTCAGGGCCGCCAAGAGACTAGGCCGGGCCCGGGGCAAGGCCACCCCGCCTCCGCGGCCCCCCATCGCTCCCCCTGCCGCTGCAGTCCGCGGTCTCACCTGCCTGCCTCCTCGGTTCTGGGCCCCCTGCATTCAAGGCGGCAGTTGCAGATCGCCTCTCTTTTGGCCTTCCCTCCCTGTGTCCCGCCCTCGTCTGATGTAACTTCCGGTATACGGGAGGGCGGGACACAGGAAGGGAAGGCCAGAAGGGAGGCAATCTGTGACTGCCGCTTCAAATGCAGGGGGCCCGGAGCCGAGGAGGCAGGCAGGTGAGACCGGGAACTGCAGCGCCCCTGCCCCCTCCTCTCGGCGGCCCTGGACTTATAAGCCGCATTGAGCCTGCCATGAGTGGGAAAGCACGGGGTACAAATGTAACTAAAATAAAAAAATAAATAAAAGTGGAGAAATATATTATTATTCATAAAATGATCTTCATTAAATTGAAGAGTCACTATTGTAAATCACAGCATTATAGTGGAGAAAAGGGCTGAGCTGCCATCTTGAATGCTGTTACTTACGCTGCAGGATCTCTTAACATGGTCCGCTGAAGCAGTGTCCTCAGGCGAACAAGGAATCCGTGTCAGGAATCCTGCTGGCACGGAACGAGTGTTGCAGAGATTGAAAAGTGGGTCTGGGACGAAAAGTGCATCTCAGGTTTCGGACTCTTAGCAGCATTGAAGTGTCAGTGTTGGAAAGAATCATTTTCTCACAGATAAGTGTAACTTCAAACTTTTTCTGGGACTATTATAATCTTTATGCAATATAACCCAGCGATATGAAGTATTGATTAGAAAGAATAACTCACACTTTGGATATGCAGAGTTTTTTTTAGGACCAGTGACGTGGTAGGAGGGATACCTCAAATTTAGTAGGGATCCATATACGTGTATACGTTTTACCACTGAGGTCCTTTTTCTCCACTATATTACTGTGATTTGCAATTAATGGAGATAATTTTATGAATAGTTTAGCTGACTTACTGCCATTCAGTCTAACTCAGAGGGAAGTGCCTGAGCAAGGTAAAATGCCCTTCAGCCCCTTTTAAAACTTACTGGGAGAAGACTTATCAATGGTCCGACCATTCCAAATGGAAGATGCGGATGAGAGGGGATGAGAAGGTTACACTGTTAAGAGTGTACGCAAAGGTGGCCAAGCAGAGTGGGGTCAATATTCAAAGCAATTTAACAGGTCAGCAATAACTCCTGGTTCAGGTTATCCGCTAATATTCACCAGCACTTGAATGGTTAGTGCCACTGAAATCACCACAGACTGCTAAGCTGAAAGCAGACTATTTTGTGGACAGCCCAGGCTGGAGTCGGCACTTGTGCAGTTAAATAGTGATATTCAGCAATTAACCACCCAAGTTAAGACGTCAAATCAGACTGCATAAAAGTCAGTCCTATCGTTATGTAGTGTCACTTAGAGCTGAATATCGCATGTAACCAAATAAGAGACAACCGGCCACATAAATTTAGATATTCAGTGCCGATGCCTGGACATGGTAAGGCATTGGCTATCCAAGAATAACGCCGCTGTGGCTGAAAAAACACTGTCTGCCGCCGACTGAATATTGATCAATAGTGAGTAATTTAAATGGGATTAAAAAAGGAAATTAGAAGCCAATGTTCCTCAATCAGGTGAGCCTTGCAAATTTCTTTGCTCAGTAGTTTTCAGTGAGTTGTTCTGTATCAGCTGCAGTCTGTTATTAAGACCCTGATACAAGGAGTTGCAGGGATGGACTGAGCATTGGAACAATAGGGCCGTGCCCAAGGGTCCACAGCAATAGGGGGGCCCACTCTCCCCTGGTGTCCATCTGATTTAATCCTTTTTGATAGGTGGTTAGAGACCCATGACCCTTATTGCCTAGGGGACCAGGTCACTGTCAGTCCACCCTTGAGGAATTGAAATAATCCAATCAGGAAATAACAAGACAGTGCATAAGGAGACATAAGGCTTTCACATCTAAGAATCAAAAAACAACAGCAACAACAACACAAAACTGTACACTCATCCATAATCATAACTAAAAATAACATTACCAAACAAAATGCCAAGTTGTAACTTTTTCCTATAATTTCTTATTTTGCCTGAGAGCAAATCATAGGAGCCAACTTTTCAAGATGATCGGAGGGTGTTAAACCCAATGGACACAATCACAGAGTCTTCTCAATACTGGGGGTGCTCAAGCACCTACAGCACCCACAGAACTGGCTCCTATGGAGCAAATAATCAACAGGACCTGATTCTATCATGTAAGGCCCATACATTAAAAATAAATTAAAAAAAATATATATATATAAAATTACAAACAGCTCAAAATACGTAGATCGCCTTGCTTCGCCAAAGACACTCCTCTTTTATATGAGCTACAGTGGTTACCAATAAGAGATAGAATATCTTTCAAATTATGGGGGTCCTTTTACTAAGGTGCACTGAAAAATAGCCTGAACACGCAAAGATCCATTTTTCAGTCCACCTGTAAAAAATGGCTTTTTAAAATTTTGGCCGAAAATGGACGTGCGGCAAAATGAAAACTGGCGCACATCCATTTTGGGTCTGAGACCTTACTGCCACCCATTGACTTAGAGTGCCTTTTATCGTCCGGTTAGCAACGCGTGCCGGAAAATAAAAATGATTTTCAGTGCGCCTAGTGGACCCATGTAAAAAATGAAATTACCGCCTGGGTCACACAGTAGCTGGGTGGTAATTCCAAATTGATGCCCCTATGCGTTTTCATTCACCAAATTCTGTTTGTTTAAGCCCCGTCATATATGAATCTTATCGAATTACCCCCTCGTAATGCTGTTTCATCATCTGAGAATATCTTGTCTTCCATTTCCCTATCTGTAAGAATGTGATATATAAAACAATTCGCTCCGCTAATTTCTCCTATCAAGGCACCAAAATGTGGAATTCTCTTCCTACATCAATCAAGTTTACAGATCATTACCTAACTTTTAGAAGTCTTCTAAAAACACATTTCTTCAGTCTGGCCTTTCTGAATACAAAGAACTCTATTTGAATTTTCCCCACACCCTTTTCTTAATCTCGTTTCCCATCTAGCCCTTCCTAATTATGCTCTCACCTGTCCACCCTTAATTATTTGTTTGTCCTTGAGAAAGTCTAAATCCCTGATTAGTTACTGCACATGTATTAATTTGCCTCTTGAACTTATTGTAATTTGTGTTATATTCTGTAGGTTATGTTTTACTCACTTTATTGTTTGTTTGTAAACCACATTGAACTTGAGTCTATTTCGGGGTAATGTGGGGTATAAATGTCATGAATAAATAAATAAATAAGTAAATAAAGATAATTAAACCCTGAGGGTCAGGATCCTTCTAAATTCAGTACTGATAATAGAAGTAAAGTCAAGATAGGATCTGAGACAGCAAATAAGAAGTTATTAAGGAATGAAATAATCTGGACTCTGATGATTCACACACTTGGAAAACCAAACATAACAGCATGAATTATAGCAGTGCCGTAGCGAGGGCGGCTGACACCCGGGGCGGTTCGCCGCTGTGCACCCCCCCTCGGCGTACGCATGCACCCCCCCCCTCGGCAAGCAAGCACACCCCCCCGGAGCGCATTCTTACCAAAGAGGGCGGGCGGGAGGGCTGCTCCGCCCCAAGTGCACGCCGCTGGGAGCTGCGTCGGCTCCGCTGGTTCCCTGCTCTCTCTGCCCTGGAACAGGAAGTAACCTGTTCCGGGGCAGAGAAAGCAGTGAACCAGCGGAGTCGACACCCCCCCAGCGGCGTGCACCCGGGGCGGACCGCCCCACCGCCCCCCTTCCTATGCCACTGAATTATAGTCTTTTTAATATGGGCACTTGAGGTAGCCCAGGGCAGTCCTGTCCTTACCTTTCTTGGAAGCAAACTTAAGTGTTATCCCCACGTTGAATGTGGCAAAGACAGGTGAGTGGTCACTACTCATGATATCATCAGAACAGCCTGCAAAACATTAGACAGGTGCCATGAGAACCACAGAGAGGCATATTTTCAAAGCACTTTGGGAGGCTAAGTTCCATAGGTTTCTATGGAACTTTGGGAGGCTAAGTGCTTTGAAAATGAGCCTCAGAGCCACCTAATGTGCCAGTGCTGACAAAAGGAGCAGGTCATCACTGCCAGAAACTTGGGAGGGATGTTGGACATCACCGTAATTTCTATAAATCTATACTTACCATAAGAAGTGCATAACACATGGGTTTCAGGATGAGATCTCCAGAGGATACGATCAGACCAGGAAGGAGCACTGGTTCTTACCTACAGTAGGAAACAGAGGTGCAACCAGTGAGGAGGATGGAGGAAAGTAGAGCCGAGAAAGAGGGAAACAGAGAGGTTTACGGACACTGCTGATGAGAGAGGGAAGGGCTGTGAGAGGAGGGGAGAAGATGGCTGAGGAAAGGGAGAGAAAGAGGGAAGGGGAGAGAGAGAGATGAGGAAAACAAATGTTTGGCATCCCAGGCTGGCAGGTTTTTAAACCAGTCACTCTATCAAGTCTCTGCTAATTTGCCTAATGAGCGAACTCGGGTGGAAGTTTGGCTATTGTCATCTCCTTTTTTAGGCTTTTTGTTTTTGAAAATTTGTACAAAATACAATGGCAAACTTTAAGAACTTTTAAATATTACAAAATATTGGCAAGTGGCAAAAGGCCAAATGTAACAAAAACAAAAAGAATAGTAATGAGCAATTAGAACATGAGTACGAAGGATAGCAATGCTATGTCCAACCGCCACCTGAAGCTCAGCATGTCCAAAACCGAGCTCCTCGTCTTTCTACCTAAACCCACTTCTCCTCTTCCTCCACTCTCTATCTCAGTTGATAACACCCTCATCCTCCCCATCCCATCTGCCCGCAACCTCGGAGTCATCTTCGACTCCTCCCTCTCCTTCTCTGCGCATATCCAACAGACTGCCAAGACCTGTCGCTTCTTCCTCTTCAACATCAGCAAAATTCGCCCTTTCCTCTCTGAGCACACCACTCGAATTCTCATCCACGCTGTCATTACCTCTCGCCTTGATTACTGCAACTTATTCCTCACCGGCCTCCCACTCAGCCATCTATCCCCCCTTCAATCCATTCAGAACGCTGCCGCACGTCTTATATTCCGCCAGAACCGATATACTCATATCACCCCTCTCCTCAGGTCACTTCACTGGCTTCCGATCAGATACCGCATACAATTCAAGCTTCTACTCCTTACCTACAAATGCACCCAGTCTGCGGCTCCTCACTACCTCTCTACCCTCATCTCCCCCTATGTTCCCGTCCGTAACCTCCGCTCACAGGACAAATCCCTCCTTTCAGTACCCTTCTCCACCACTGCCAACTCCAGGCTCCGCTCATTCTGCCTTGCCTCACCCTATGCCTGGAACAATCTTCCTCAACCCCTACGCCAAGCCCCTCCCTACCCATCTTCAAATCTCTGCTCAAAACTCACCTCTTCAATGCTGCATTCGGCACCTAACCTTTCGAGAAATATAGTATGCCCCCCAATCTATCTGCCCTATCAGATTGACTCTACACTTGTCTTTTAGATTGTACACTTGTCTCTAGATCGTACACCTGTCTTTTAGATTGTAAGCTCCTTGAGCAGGGACTATCCTTCCATGTTAAATTGTACAGCGCTGCGTAACCCTAGTAGCGCTTTAGAAATGTTAAGTAGTAGTAGTAGTACTATGGAAGAAGGGGAAGAGGCTTAAAAGAAGTGAGAGTGAGATGTGAGAGAATAGTATTGGAGGTGAAGACAGTTGGCAAACATTGTGTAAGGCTGACCAATTGTCATTTCCTTTGATCTTAGTGCAGCTTCTGACCTTGTCAACCCCTGTCTTCATCTGTCTCGTATGCTTGAATTGGGAGTGTGGCAGTCTTTAAATGGTTTTCTTCATATCTATTTAATCATTATTTTCTCATTTTGCTAGGTCCATCAACTTCTAGTCAACTCCATTTACCCTGTGGGATTCCCTAAGGTTCTGTATTTGGTTCAACTCTCTTAAATCTGTTCCTTGCTCTGTTGGTGACTCTTATTCAGAGCTTAGACTTCAGCAGTTACATTTTTGCTGATGATGTTCAAATCTTGACTTTTCTGGATCCAGCTAACTCTAGATCTCATTCCTTTAAGGCTGTTATAGATTGGTTGACGTGCAAGGCAATATGGGTTAGGAGGAAGCCTCCTCTTTATGTGGCTTCCTCCATTAAAGGGGTCCCTATCTCCCTGAGGAAATGTTTATCCTGGGTTGTTTTTTTCTTTAGACTTATTTATAACCCTTGGTAATCAAATCTCAGCAGTGGTTAATTTATCTATTTTCACGCTTAGGCAAATTCGATCTGTGAAGAAAAGGAACTCTAATCTTTCTGTTGCTGCTCAGTCGCCTTGACTACTGCAACGAATTGTATTGTGGAATCAAGCAATCCTCTATCCATCATCTCCAATGAATACAAAATACTGCAGTGCAAACTCTTGTTGGAGTCGTCTCTTTCAATCATGTTCCCCAGTTCTTAGCAGACTTTAGCCTACAGAATTTGCTTGAAAGTACTCTGAACTACCTGCTTACCTTTCCAAATCACTGCTCTGCTTTATTATTATTATTTGTTACATTTGTATCCCACATTTCCCACCTTTTGCAGGCTTAATGTGGCTTACATATAACCGTTAACGGCGTTAGCCTATTACGGTCTGAACAAATACATGGTATGAATGAATACAAAGTGATATTGAGGTATAATGAGGTATATGTATGGTAGGAAACAGTTGGGGGACTTAGAGAGGGAGAGGGGGAAGAAGAGTCAGGTAATGTCCGTTACGGTCTTTGGTTGTACTGTGTCGCAAGTGACCGGTATTTTTATGTTGGGTCAGTGGGTTATGCTCTTCTGAACAGGTCTGTCTTTAGGAAAGGTATGGAAAACAGGTGTGAGGATGTTATAATGCCGTTGTATCGCTCCATGGTGCGACCACACCTTGAGTATTGTGTTCAATTCTGGTCGCCGCATCTCAAGAAAGATATAGTAGAATTGGAAAAGGTGCAGCGAAGGGCGACTAAAATGATAGCGGGGATGGGACGACTTCCCTATGAAGAAAGACTAAGGAGGCTAGGGCTATTCAGCTTGGAGAAGAGACGGCTGAGGGGAGACATGATAGAGGTATATAAAATAATGAGTGGAGTGGAACAGGTGGATGTGAAGCGTCTGTTCACGCTTTCCAAAAATACTAGGACTAGGGGGCATGCGATGAAACTACAGTGTAGTAAATTTAAAACAAATTGGAGAAAATGTTTCTTCACCCAACGTGTAATTAAACTCTGGAATTCATTGCTGGAAAATGTGGTGAAGGCGGTTAGCTTAGCAGAGTTTAAAAAGGGGTTGGACGGTTTCCTAAAGGACAAGTCCATAAACCGCTACTAAACGGACTTGGAAAAATCCAAAATCCCAGGAATAACATGTATAGAATGTTTGTACGTTTGGGAAGCTTGCCAGGTGCCCTTGGCCTGGATTGGCCGCTGTCATGGACAGGATGCTGGGCTCGATGGAGCCTTGGTCTTTTCCCAGTATGGCATTACTTATGTACTTATGTAGTGCTTTTATCATAGTCACCCTTTCTAAAATTAAATGCTGCTATAGTAGATTTCCTTTGTGGCTTCATTCCAGACAGTAGCTCAAAAATTAATCATGTTATGATCACTGTTTCCCAGCAGATCCAACATCATTACATCTCGTACTATGCCCTGCACTCCACCAAGGACTAGATCTAAAATAGCTCTCCCTCTTGTCAGTTCCTGGACCAGTTGCTCCAGGAAACAGTCATTTATTAAACATGGGGAATTTTATCTCCCTGATGTTCCATGATGTAACATTTATCCAGTCAATACTGGGGTAATTGAAATCACCCATTATTATACCGTTGCCCAATTTGCCAGCTTTCCTAATTTTAGGACGTCCCCATCCCCACCCCACTCAACCTCCTGGCTCCACCCCTGGGCACACCTCATTTCCACAGCCTTCTCTTCTTTCAATTCTTTGTGGCACCAATAAGCCTCCTCTCCCTCTGTCAGCAGCAGGAGGCACCTTAATAAAACAACATATCCTGCTGCTATAGGACCAGTCTCACTATAAGAGCTGTGAGATTTTGCAGCTCTTATTGTGAGGCTGGTCCTTCAGCAGCAGGACATGAGGTCTTATTAACGTGTGTGTAGGGGGTGGCTGCTGAGTGGGAGTTCTCGGTTCCCTAGCAGGTGTGCGGGAAATGACTCTTGAAAGCGGGAGTCTCCGGCTGAATGCAGGAGACTTGGCAGGTCTGCATGATTCTTGTGAGAGAAATCTGCATCTATATTTGTACAGGGAAAGAAGTACTGACACGCTACAAAACTCAGATTCAAGTAAATAAATTAAACATATATGAACAGGAAATCCTTCCAATCCGTCCTCCCCCTTAAGGGTCCATGTACAACCACAGAGGATGTTAACCCTTTGCTGTCTGGTTGAGAATGTCTTTTTTTACTATCAAACCACACAGAAAGAAAGAAAAAGTGAAGCTGGTGAGAGGTAGCAGAGCAACTGCAGCACATGGGATACAGGGAAGGCCAGTGAGAGGGGAAAGAAGGCGAGAAAGAGGTCGGGCAGAACCATGTGGTTCTGATGTTGTATATCGCTGATCATTGATCACTTTATAACCAGGCAACCAATTTAAAGGCAGGAACACAGCATGCCTTACATTGCGAAGGGAGGCATATATAAATTCTGTATCGCCCAGGGCACGTTATTCAATTCCTTGTAAAGGGCAGATCTGTGAGAGATGACAGGAAAACACTTTTATTATTCTTATTATCATCCCACATTTTTGTAAAGGGGTGAGAGTGTAAGAGTCACCACTCTCCCCTGGGGTCTTAGACTCCAATTGGTGGAATTTGCTCTTATAATGGAGGAGGTGGGGATGTGGGGAATGATGGAGGGGGATACAATAGGAAAAAGTGGTCTTTTCAATGCTGCTGGGTTACGTTTGGAATTATGACATTACACAGATTTGTTCTGTTATTGTGGGTGATTGATGCTTGTTTGATGTTTTCAATAAAAATGTTTTACCATAAAGACAGCAACAATACCCTAATTCAGGCCTATTTTACAAAGAAAAGCAGGTGCCAAAAAAGCAAACAGGATGCTAGGGGATGGTAAATAAGACCAAGAATATTATAATGCCTTTGTATTGCTCCATGGTGTGATCTCACCTTGAAGACTGCATTTAGTTCTGGTCGCCATGTCTCAAAAAAGATATAGCAGAATCAGAAAAGGTTCAAAGAAGAGCAACCAAAATGATAAAAGGGATGTAACTCCTCTCATATGAGGAAAGGCTAAAGAGATTAGGGCTCTTCAGCTTGGAAAAGAGACGGATGAGGGGTGATATGATTGAGGTCTATAAAATCCTGAGTGTAGAATGAGTAGAAGTTAATCGATGTTTCACTCTTTCAAAAAGTACAAAGACTAGGGGACAATCAAGGAAGTTACATGGAAATACTTTTAAAACAAATCAAAGGAAATATTATTTTATTCAAACAACGGTTAAGCTCTGGAACTCTTTGTTGGAGGATTTAGTAACAGCGGTTAGTGTATCTGGTTTAAAAAAAGGTTTGGACATGCTCCTGGAAGAAAAGTCCATAGTCTGTTATTGAGACAGACATGGGAAAGCCATTTTTGCTCTGGGATTGGTAGCATGGAATGTTGCTACTATTTGGGATTCTGGAATCTTGTTATTCTTTGGGATTCCAGAATGTTGCTACTATTTGCTACTTCTCCGGAGTAGCCCCCACACTCTGGAATGCATTGCCTGAAAGGCTCCGCTTAACACAAGACTATCTCTACTTCAGGAAGCAGGTGAAAGCTTGGCTCTTCAACCAAGCCTTTAACGGAAGAAGTAACTAACTTGTTAGTCTCACTCACATACACAAGGATTGACACGGGCTGCACATACTGCAGCGGGACATGTTTATCCACTCCCTACCCTAGATGAGATAATATTTAACCATCTCTCTGACCTCACGTGCAACTTTCTTCAAATCAATCACCTTACTTTCTAATTCCTTTAAAAAAGCAGTAAATAAATCCTAATAAATAAATATTTGGGTTTCTGCCAGGTACTTGTGAGCTGGATTGGTCACTGTTGGTAAGAGGATCCTAGGCTAGATGGACCATTGCTCTGACCCAGTATGGCTATTTTTATGTTCTTATAGTGGTGTAAGTGGCCAAAACCACACCCTCATTTAAGGCGTGGTCACCTTATAGTTAGTGTAAATGGTTGTGCCTACATTTGGCAAGAATACATATAAATTATAGCATTCTCTAATCCACATGTCCAAGTGCTTGCACTGCCCATGCTCTGTCCAAACTCCGCCCACAATGAAAGTACACGCCATGCACACAATGAGCATGCCTGTACCCTGCTCAGTACTTTATAAGAGGTCATTTACGCACATATCTTACCATGCACATACGTAAATGACTAGAATCAGGCGCCATCTTGTAAAATCACTCTATGTCCAACAGAACCTCAGAGACTGACTGCTGTACTCAGCACTGACTTACCCCTGTGGTTTTCTGTTTCTGCCAGATGTAACTATCCCGGGAGCCTCGTTCATACCGGTAAGTAGGGGGAAAGGTAATCTTCTCTTCACCTAGGAGCAATACAAAGAGACGCCCAGGAATAAGGCCTGTGCATAACTGTAGGTAGAGGGAGACACACACACACACAGGTACGTCACTGCAGAGTGAGAGAGAAACACAGAGTCCCGGCAAGAACTGTAACTGGGCCAGGAAGAATACCGAGCAGCACCAGAACCTGAGACTTGTGTTTATGGGAAGCTCAGTCTGAACATGAAATTGTGCTGGGGTGGAAGTATTTCATTTTCCTGGTATCTGCAGGGAGAAGTGCCAGGCAGAAGAAGACGGATATAACAGGAAGAAAAAAATTCTTGCATGGATTTCCTGGCAAGTGTCTGCCAAATATCATTTCATATCTTAGAGACATGTATGACACATGGCAATACATACATGCACTGTAGCTAGGCAGACACAGACACACATATGTACAAACATTCTGCTGAGGGAAGGCAGGGACATGCAGGCCTGCGCTCTTACTGAATCTTAAGAAAACCTTGTTTTTCTCTCTCTCTTGGTGCAGCTGGTCCACAGCCCTGAGGGTTTCAAACTCTTTCCTGTTGACATGACTCAGAATATCCTGAAAGCAGAGAAAGAGCTTGTCAAACAACTCTGATCACTCTCCTTGGACGGGTGACTAGATAGTTAGTTTAGAGCTGTGTATTAAAGCAGAGTTAATTCAGGGGAGCGTGTTGCTAGAGTTAGTTGAGGGAGGGTATTGCTAGAGATTTAATTTAGGGATGTGTGTTGCTGGAGAGTTGCATGCACTGTACTCGGATGCCAGTAACGTCTGCCACTCTAATAGATTTTGAACAACAGACTAAAAGCTAAGGAGGCCAGGACTCAAATCCTGCTTCTCCCAGTAAAGATCCTTGTAACTTTAGGTAAGTCATTTAACCTTCCATTGCCTCAACTAGCAATGTAGCTGTAACCCTCTTAAGGCAGGGATCTCCTTACTGTACTGAATTCTTGAGCATGGGTGTGCAAAGACATTAATCTATAAGCAAACTGAGCAGCCTCAGGATGGGAAGATGATTGGCTGAGCCAGAGACAACAGAGGATTAATGGAGATTAGTCCAGAAAAAAAGGGATCAGGGATCAGTTTTTTTTAAGTAATATTGTAATGGGGTTAGTAGTGAAGGTGTGTCTTTGTGCGGAGATGATCTGTAACATGGTAAACACCTCTACCGCAAGTCAATCTAAGAAGGTCTGAAGTGCGTTTGACTGTTTGGCAGCTAAGCTTCAATGCAAAGTCATACATTTAGGGTACAGAAAAGAAGGAGGCAGTATAAGGTAGGAGAAACATTGATGTACATCGACCATGAGAACAATCTCAGGGTGATCATAACTAATGATCTACAGCAGTGCTTCTCAACCTAGGCAGTCAAATTTTCATGATTACCACAATGAATATGTACAAGACAGATTTGCACATGTAGAGACCGTGGCAGTAAATGTGAGCCCTCCAAAACCCACCCGAAACCCAATGTACCCACATGTAGGTGCCCCCCTTCACCCCTTAGGGCTATGGTAGTGGTGTACAGTTGTGGGGAGTGGGTTTTGGGGGGCTCAGCACACAAGGGAGCTATGCACCTGGGAGCAATTTGTGAAGTCCACTGCAGTGCCCCCTAGGGTGCCTGTTTGGTGTCCTGGCATGTCAGGGGGACAAGTGCACTACGAATTCTGGCTCCTCCCACGACCAAAGGGCTTGGGTTTGGTCATTTTTGAGATGGGTGTCCTCGGTTTCCATTATGGCCGAAAACCGGGGACGATCATCTCTAATGTCGATCATCTCAACATTTAGGTCAACTATCTCTAATGTCGACCTAAATGTTGAGATTTGGGCGTCCCCGACCGTATTATCGAAACAAAAGATGGACGCGCATCTTGTTTCGATAATACGGGTTTCCCCGCCCCTTCGCAGGGCCGTCCTGCGAGGACGCCCTCATGAAAACTTGGGCGTCCTGTTCGATTATGCCCCTCTATGTAGCCCCATCTAGGCCAGCGGTCAGCAAAGTGAGGGTGGAGCAATGGCAAATAAATGAGCCTTATTGGTCCTTAAAGGCACAGAGAGAGGACTCTACCTGCAAGGACTGGGGGCGTGCATTCCAGAGGGTGAAGCCCATTACACTAAATATTTGAGAGTGAATAAATGAGAGGTGGATAGTGTGAATGGTGGGAACTTGCAGCAAGGAATGCTACAAGGAGTGAAGAGGCCTAGTAGGACAATGGAAGGTCAAATGGTGGAATAAATAGGAGGGTTGACTAGAATCTTGTGGACTAGGAGAAGCAATTAATATGAGATTCTTAGTGGGACCGGTAACCAGTGTTCATTGCGGAGGAGCACGAAGAAGGTGAACCTGGAGGTCTTTCTGTGAGATGGAAGACTGAGGTGTGTGTGTACCAAGATGGTCTCTGCAGGATGTAAGGGAGGGAATTTATACTACCAGTGTCCCTGTGGGATAAGGGGGAGGGGATGTCTACAAGGAAGGTTGAAAGGGAACAGTGTGTCCTTCCAGATTGAAAGGGTTAAAGATGTATAGTGGAAGATCTCTGTCGGATGAAGGAGTAGGGGTTGTCTAATAGGCGAGTCCCTATCATGATCTGGAAGAGTCTCAGTAGGATGAAGGAAAGGGGGCATGTACTGGGAGGGTCCCTGTATAAAGAAGAGGTAGGGTATACCTGTGCATCCATTTCGAAGCAATAGTTGAGGTCTCCAAACCAAAATATGTGATTAAATCTCAGAGAGATGTCGAAGTCACTAAGTGTCTTGTCTCCCAGGGTCAAAGAACGCAGAATGTCCTTGTAACTCTGATTCCGCCTGTGGGAATCACAAGAGGTATGTGACTGCAGTGTTTCTTCCTCCTTTACATTTCAGCCTAACTCCTTCCCATGTGCTTAGTATATACTCCTAAATCCATCCTCTCAAATGACCACCTTCCTAATATTCATAATCTTCATAATCTCTATCCAACAACACAACCTGCTCCTCAGCCCATATCCAGTACTGCCACCCATTTTCAATCCCAGCACCTCATTCTTATCCCTTCTCCAACCCTAGTATTTGCCCCCAACCTTACCTCCAGCTCTATCACCTTTTTCCTATCTTCACTCAAGTCCCAATGCCTGTTTTAATTACTGCCCTACCATCCACTCTCCAACCACGCTCCAGCTTTACCTCCTAGGGCTAGATGCACTAATCAATCGTTAGAGCCCTTCCCTTACCGATTCCCTTAGCGAATCGGTAAGGAACGGGCATGCATCAAGGAATAGGAATGCAAATGAGCTGCTCATTGTAGCTCACTTGCATTCTCTATTCCATCGTTAAACAGTCGGCCAATCAGCCGGTCGTGCATGCACAGAGCATCCAAGTGCTATGCTGGCTGCTCTGCGCATACCAAATACGCCTCCCTGTGCCGCCCGAAGATACCGCGTTGCTCACCCCCCTCCGATGCGGCTCGATCTAGCAGAGGTGCAGTTGAGGACGCCCATTCAAAAAAAAACGCCCATTTTGGCCGCCTTTCCCCCCTCGCAATAATAAAGTCTTTTTTGGCCGTGCTTCACTCAGCTGTGAGACTTGGAAGTCTCTGAGTCAATCATAGTAACATAGTAGTTGACGGCAGAAAAAGACCTGCACGGTCCATCCAGTCTGCCCAGGAAGATAAATTCATATGTGCTACTTTTTTATTTGTACTGTCCTCTTCAGTGCACAGACCGTATAAGTCTGGCCAGCCCTATCCCCGCCTCCCAACCACCAGCTCTGGAACAGACCCTATAAGTCTGCCCAGCACTATCCCTGCCTCCCACCACCGGCTCTGGCACAGACCGTATAAGTCTGCCCAGCACTAGTCCCGCCTCCCAACCACCAGCTCTGCCACCCATTCTAGGCTAAGCTCCTGAGGATTCCTTCCTTCTGCACAGGATTCCTTTATGTTTATCCCATGCATGTTTGAATTCCGTTACCGTTTTCATCTCCACCACCTCCCGCGGGAGGGCATTCCAAGCATCCACCACCCTCTCCGTGAAAAAATACTTCCTGACATTCTTCTTGAGTCTGTCCCCCTTCAATCTCATTTCATGCCCTCTCGTTCTACCGCCTTCCCATCTCCGGAAAAGGTTTGTTTGCGGATTAATACCTTTCAAATATTTGAACGTCTGTATCATATCACCCCTGTTCCTCCTTTCCTCCAGGGTATACATGTTCAGGTCCACAAGTCTCTCCTCATACGTCTTGTAATGCAAATCCCATACCATCCTCGTAGCTTTTCTTTTTCATAGCGCGTTTAACTCGACTAAACGCGTTGTGATTGGCTCAGAGACTTCCTGGTCTCTCAGCTGTGAAGCACTGCCAAAAAAGACGTTTTTATTATTAAAAAGGGGGGAATGACGGCCAGAATGGCCGGCCATCCAAAAAAACGTCCATTTTGGCCCCTTGCAATAATAAAAACGTCTTTTCTGGCAGTGCTTTACTCAGCTCAGATACTAGGAAGTCTCTGAGCCAATCACAACACGTTTAGCCAAGCTAAATGCGCTGTGATTGGCTCAGAGACTTCCTGGTCTCTCAGCTGTGAAGCACTACCAAAAAAGACGTTTTTATTATTAAAAAGGGGGGAATGACGGCAGGAATGGCCGGCCATCCAAAAAAAACGTCCATTTTGGCCGTCATTCCCCCTTGCAATAATAAAAACGTTTTTTTTGGCAGTGCTTCACAGCTGAAAGACCAGGAAGTCTCTGAGCCAATCACAGCGGCTAAACGCGTTGCGATTGGCTCAGAGACTTCCTGGTATCGGAGCTGAGTGAAGCACTGCCAGAAAAGACGTTTTTATTATTGCAAGGGGCGAAAATGGATGTTATTTTTGGATGGCCGGCCATTCCCCCCTTTTTTAATAATAAAAACGTCTTTTTTGGCAGTGCTTCACAGCTGAGACCAGGAAGCCTCTGAGCCAATCACAGCGCATTTAGCAGAGCTAAACGCGCTGTGATTGGCTCAGAGACTTCCAGGTCTCTCAGCTGAGTGAAGCACGGCCAAAAAGGACGTTTTTATTATTCCGGGGTTGAATGATGTCCAAAAAAGAGCCTGCAGCATCGGAGCCTGTTTGATTTTTTTTTTTTAATATATAGTGAAGAACGTCCACAAAAGACGCTCCTGACAAGCACTTGGGCGGTTTTTCGGGTGTAGAATGGCCATAATGGACGTCCATGACGAGCACTTGGCCATTTTTGCCCCCCGATTTTTTTTTTTTTACATTTTAATTATTTTTCCAATCCCACGCAGCCAACAAGGAGAGGTACAGACCTCTCGTTAGATTTTCCAGCGTTTTCCAGCGTTAAGGCAATCGGAAAAGGTTAGTGCATCTCATTACAATGGGGTTTCTACACAATTTGCTCATCTGCATTCCGTTTTATCGGAAAAAAAGTCTTTAGTGCATGCCAGGGTTTACTACTTGCTCGTTAATGGCTCTTTACGGGCTCGTTAAGTTTAGTGCATCTGGCCCCTAGTCCTTGACCTCTCTCCCTATACCAACTGCACATTTTTGGCCAATACAGGCTTCAAATCTATGGCACTGTAGGACATTTCTTTTTCTTTCATATAAGTTAGAACAAGACATTCTTAGAACTGCTTTGGTAACTGAAAAATGTAATTGACTGAAAGTGACCCAAGTGAGCAGGGAAGCCAGATAAATAAGAGATGTTTCCAGTTTACGTACCTGGCTGTCTTCTCAATCCCTGAGGCCAAATGACAGTTCACAAATGCAAAGGATGTCCCATTAAACAGGAAGGAGATTCCCACTGCACCCCTGTTACCTGAAACAACACATAGGCACTTCTTATGAGCTGGAAAACCCCTTAGACGGACTCCATCCAGTCCCAGAAAATCTCACACTCGAAGACCCAAATTCAATCCCTGGGCCTGGATTTTACACCCTAGACCAAATGGTGCTGGGAATGTTGCAGGGCAACGTTCTCAGTCCCTGGGGGAGGGCATCCCAGCCATTGCTCAATAGTGACACTTACTGGTCAAAAGCTGTCAATGTAATGACTGGGCTAGAGAAATTTATAAAACCAAGGGGAATACTCTGGTCGATTGCAAGTGAAGAGTCATGGCACTGTATCCCAGTAAATACTGGAAGCATAAAGGTGGTGGAGAAAACCTCTAGGCCAAAGATACAATAAAGAAAAAGAAAGAAAATCATCCATTAATTGTGGGACTCTTCCTCTCTCCCCCATCACTGCTCCTACTGCCCCAGAACAAGAACGCCTCCCCCTACAAGTCCGTGCCCTCCCTCTCTCTACCACCAAGGAAAGGAGCAAGAGCCCTCTCCCCCTGCAGATCCCCATCCTCCCTCTCTGTACCTCCTGAGGCCAGAATAACAGCCCCTCCTCCTGCAGAGCCCTTTGCTTCCTCTCTTTACCACCAGGTGCAGGACTAAGATCCCCCCCTCCCTCTACCTGTAGATACCACCTTTTCATCCTTCTTCCTCCAGGGACAGAAGAAAGAAACACCAGCCTTGAAGATCACACTACCCCATCCATCTGCTGCCAGAGGAGGAACAAGAATTCCCTGACAGATCTGACCCTCTCAAATCAGGCTAATTGTTCTTTCAGCTTTGGTCGGGGAGGGGGCTACCAATATCTTGCCCAACACAGCATCAGCATCTACAGAGCTTGGAAGAGGGGCTGGAGTAAAGCACAATGGTAGCAGCATTATACTGTGGGGATGCTTTGTATCAGTAGAAACAGGGAGGCGTATGAAGATCCACGGAGGGCAGATAACATTGATTTATTTGGACCCTCCAACCAAAAAGCTGTTCCACTGTCCCTGCTATATATTCCCCCCAACCTCTGGTCACTCCTCTATAAAACAATACCCAGAGCAAGGGCAAGTCCAGTTTTCACTGTGGATGTCATGACATGACTGATCCGATGCTCATGTTCTGGTTTGACCACCACTGCCATTTTAATACTCCACTGTGTCTGCAGTGCCACCTGCAAAAGAGAAAATGAGTGCACTGAGGATCTAGAAACAGCACGTAAATAATCCCTCCCATTAACACATTCTTCCTGATGTTCCCCCCACAACCAAAACCTCCCCCATGACATACTTGCTCCCCTTCCACACTGCATCCCTCCCCCAAGACGAAATCCCTCTCCATCTACAGCATCCCCCCCAAACGGACAAAATTCCTTTTCCTGCACAGTATCCCTCCCCCCCAGGATATAATCCCTCTCCCTCCATCATTTCCAGTCCTACAGTATCCTCCCCCCAGGATATAATCCCTCTCCCTCCACAGAATCCTTCACCCAGAATAAAATCCCCCTCCCTCCATCATTTCCAGTCCTACAGTATCCTCCCCCCCAGGATATAATCCCTCTCCTCCACAGTATAGCTCACCACAGTATTCTCTCTCCATAACATAATCTCTCCTCCTTCAAAACACTCCACCCATATTACCCCTTCAAAGCATAATTGCTCCTCCCCCCCCCCCCCCCAACATGCACACACATAGCATCCCTTCTCACACTTTCCTCGAGGAAAAAATAAGGGCAATTCTGTAAAGGATGTATATATTTAGCTGTCTAGAAGATGCCTGCTGTGAGCCTGTTCTCTGAAGGAAAGTGAATATAAGTGCATCCCCATTTTAATGAAATTGAACATGCATGAATTATTGTGAATGCTCAGTTTCACTAAAATGAGCATGCACGCAACATAAGGGGAAGAGTAGGCAATGTGACGGAGACCAGCACTGGACAAACGCTTCAGCTGCTGGGAGTCCTCAACCCTCACCCAGCCAAGGTATATGAGGAGGTGGCGTTGGTGGGAAGGCAGGCCAAAATGTGCCCCCCCCTTGGGCTCTGGACCCCCTCCACGTCAATGTCTGGCTACACCACTGGTTTATGGACTGCAGTGGTTTGAAAGCAGCGTGAGGAGTCTGTTTCACTCACAAGTGCTTTCCAGATCAGTATTGTGCTTTGAAAGGAATTGCAGGTGACCATTAATTTATTACGATGTTTATTAATGATTAGCATGCATTAAATAATAAGATGCTCATTATATTCTTATGGGTGTTTTATCATTTAGTGCGTGCTAAATCTGTTAGCACACCTTGGCAAAAGGACCCCTTAATCTCAAAAAACGTTTCTGAAAAATATTGGAAAAATGGACATGTGAAATGTCTGGATTATGAGCATATGGTTGTTTGTGACACTGTATGGTGCAAATATCTCCTATTCCCGAGCACGAAAAACAAATCTTAGAAGGATTTGGAGATACTCATATACATTTTCTTGGAAAATTATGGTTTTTGTATGGTGCTTTTCATTTTCCTCCTGATTTGAATGTAGCTGCCCCTTTTGGATTGTGGTTTCACTGTGAATCTGCTGTGGCATTGGAGATAGGAAGTGCCTGAATAGAAGGTTTTAAAAACTGCTTCAAAAGACTGTACAATTTATCCAAATGTGGTACTTTTTAGCCTTTTTATAGGAAGGTGAAAAGCTTCTGGTGATGACTACTACACATTTTCCACCAATGGATCCTCAGAAGCTTAGCCGTGATTGGGTGGTGGAGCCGGTGGTGGGAGGTGGGGCTGGTGGTTGGGAGGTGGGGCTAGTGCTGGGCAGACTTATACAGTTTGTGCCCTGAAAATGGCAGATACAAATCAAGGTAAGGTATACACAAAAAGTAGCACATATGAATTTATCTTTTTGGGCAGACTGGATGGACCGTGCAGGTCTTTTTCTGCCGTCATCTACTATGTTACTATGTTTACATTCCCAGTGGCAGAGCTGACGCTTATGCAGAGATAGGCTGTTGTACCACGCTCCCCTTCTTTTCCAGGTGTGAGAGAAGCTTATTATAACCTGTCGGTAAGGAAGAGTTCCATTGCCGAGCTTCAGCATCCAGTGAAAGAGATGAAAAGACCCTAAGGACAAATCCCAAGTGTGCTCAACCTGGTATTGAGGTCCCTAAATTCAGAGACCTAAGGTCTAGATTGTTTGAGAGTGGATTCACAGATGCTAGTCAGTTCTACAAGCAAATGATCTGTCCAAGGCAAGGCTAGTGAAAAAAAGTGTATTTAATGCAGTAGTAGCGTAGCCAGACCCAATATTTTGGATGAGCCCAGAGTTAATTGCCATGCCCCCCAGTGATATTTTAAAAATTATAGATGTTTTTTTTAACCTATCCCATATCAACATCTCTCCTCCTCTACGGCATCCTGGCGTCTGCCTGGCCATTGCTGAACCCCGTCCTTCCCTGACGTACCTTACAAGCGTCTCTGGCGCCTGCAGTGATTAATTATTGCTGCCTGCACCAGCCCTGCAGGCTTCCATTAGTTGGGTCCACCCTCGCTGACATAATTTCCTGTTTCCTGTCTGGCGGGACCCAGCCGATGGAAGCCTGCGGAGCCAGCACAGGCAACAATAAGGAATCATTGCAGGTGCCGGGGATGCCTGTAAGGTACTCTGAGGAGGGACGGGGTTCAGTGACGGGTGGACAGATGCGGGGGAGGAGAGATGTTGATGTGGGGTGCTGCCGCTGGGTGGGCCTGAGCCAAGAATGGATGGGCCAGTGCCCACCCAGGCCCATCCGTATCCACTGTTTTCCCTCCTCTGCCCCTTGGGAGGGGAAACACTTCAGCCCTCGAAGGCAAACTCCTTGGCTGGAATAACAGAGACAATTAGACTCAGATAAGGCGCAACCAAGTAAAATCTTTATTGGTGTTTCTCTAAGCCAATACAAAATAATTGTTCTCTCTGGAGCAGGTTGACACCCAGTAAGCCAGGCGCTCAGACTGAATACCAAATTCTGCTCAGCAAATCTTTCTCATTCTGTACTTATATAAGTTTCATTTCTTCTAAATCATGTGATTTCTTCTATTCTAACTTATTGTTCACATAAGGATTTTCCTGTTTTCTTCCCTTTCACATATATGGTTATATTCTGTTACTTTTTTCCATTATACAACTTCGCCATCAAGGTTATATCAATTTATGGCCACTTAGCCTCGGTTCCTGCTGTGTTTCTCCTTGTCATGTGATTTACAAGAACTGCATTCCAATACTACACACTGCAATGCAGCTGAAGAAAAGCAGGATAAGAAAACTACATCCAGGGTATGTTTAGCACTATGGGCTGAGCCTACTACATGTGGAATTAGAGCTACGGGGGAAAAAAAATATGATGTCAGTGGTACAGTAATAATTCTGTACATGAATATTTAGATCACCCTGAATAATTGGGTGTAAAGACTAAGGTATGGAACGTGATAATGTTCTGTAAGTCTCTAATAGTATTCAGGATCACATGAGGTTTTGAAAAATGCATTTTCAATAAATGGATGCTTCATGGTCTCCTGATTATGAAGTTCCAGATTGTCTGAATAAATAACTGCTAAGCCCAGGGCCGTGCCAAGGGTCTGTGGCGCCCCCCTGCAGATGATCAGTTGGCGTCCCCCCCCCCCCCCCGTGAAGGTGATCACTGCCCTCCCGCTCCCTGGGCCATGTCTCAACTGCCCGCCCTCTTCTCCCCCCCCCAAGATCCCTTTTAAATTTACCTCCAGCAGCGAACAAAGGCGCAGCGTCAGTGAAGGAGGCGGTGCTCCCGACGTCTCTAGTCTTCCCTTCGCTCTATGTCCCGCCTTCTTCTGACGTCATTTCCTTGACGTCAGAAGAAGGCGGAACACTGAGCGAAGGGAAGACTAGTAGAGACGTTGGGAGCACCGCCTCCTTCACGGATGCTGCACCTTCGTTCGCTGCCGGAGGTAAATTTAAAAGGGATCTTTTGGTGGGGGGGGGGGGGAGAAGAGGGCGGGCAGTTGGGACATGGGAGAGGGCGAGGTAAGCATGGTGCGGCGGGGCGTCCCCCCCAGAGGACAGCGCCCTCCTGCCGTGCTTACCTCGCTTACCGTGTTGGCACGGCCCTTCCTTTCCAACATGGTTATTGAAAAGATATGAGACCTGGGGAAGTAGTTCGAATTAAGTATGAAATACTGGTGTCGATGAGTTAGGCCTCAGTCCTCTGATATACAAAACTATTTAACTGACCGGGAATGGCTCCTGGCCAGTTAGTGTTTAAGTGCATAACTGTGGATATTCCGCAGGAGATAACCGGTTATCTCCCACTTAATATCCCGGTTAGCAGCTATGTTGAGCGGTCAAAATAGGCCACTTAAATAGTAGGCCTATCTTTGACCACTAAAAAGTTAACTAGTTAGAATGAATGTTGGCAGAGTCAGCTAACTTTTTAGTAGCCAAAATAAACCCGAATATCAAATGCCGGAGCATTTGCCAGGAATATTGTGGAAGCGTCCTGAAGATTTAAACGTGTGTGACACTAGCCTGAAGAAGTGTCTTGCAGTGAAACGGAGGGGCTGCGTAGAGCTTATGCCGTGCTGACTACAATCATTACTATTATTGCCAAAGCTAAACTGCTGGAGTATAATTGAGTTTTACATAAATACAAAAATATAAAGGATACAATTTGATCAAAAAAAGCAAAAATAGGAAGGGTGAGATTTTATGATTCATGACCTGTTATGTAGCAGCTATGTTATCATTTTACAGCTGTTTTACTGAAGTCTTTCCACCACCTGAATTAATATTCAGTTTTGTGCAATTTGATAGCAGATTTTGTTTTACTAGACTATGCGGATTCATGTATAAATCTGCGAGTCGGCTGTGTTTTGAGTATTGGTTCTTGAAGGATGTACATTGAGGAGTCCAATGTGATAGTTACACATAACATGTCTTGTATAACTCTGCATCTCGTCAAGAGAAATAGCAATCACGATTCTTCTCCCTCCACAGTGTTTGCTTCTTTCATTCTACATCATGATTCTCCCTCTACTTTAGTATGGAAGGAACTACATCCCGTTTCCTGTGTGATTCTAACACCGTAGACACTGTCTTGCCGATATTTAGCTGGCTGTAGACAGTGTTTTTTTGTCCGCCACTGACACTAAAACGAAAATTCAGTGCCAGGCCCTGTGTGGGCTTCAGCATTGAATTTCTGCTTTTTTAAAAGCCAGCTAGTGAATGTCCGGTTAAGTTGATATGGAAAATAAGCAAGCAGATCAGTATATTGTCCAAAATATTTTATTGAAGATACCGTATTTAAGACAGTTGCCCAATAAATATGGTATCTTCAATAAAATATTTTGGACAATATACTGATCTGCTTGCTCATTTTCCACGTTGGATTTCGCAGATCGTTTACCTTGCTGTTTTCCGGTTAAGTTGATATTCAGACTTAACCAGCCATAGGTTAGCGCATAAAGATAGGACAGCTGTTTCTGTGCTAAACATGGCCGGTGAGCTCTGAATATTGGGAGCTAACCAGACTTTGCCCCTGAAACACCCTGGAACATCCCCGATGTAGCTGCCTTCCACTTTGGCGCCAACCGCGCATTTTCAGCGCCACTAACCAGTTCAGTGCAACTGAAAAATGACCAGATAGTTGCATACAAGCGAATTAACTGCTGAGCAGTTGTTCCCCTCTGGTTAACTGGCTTTGAATATTGGTCGGTTTTAGGTTGACTTTCGCTCCCTGATGCTAATCTCAGGAGATCAGGAAGTGCTGTCTGGGAGAACTGACGATGCTCCGCTGTGTTGGCACAATAGGAGAGAAATCTGCAGTGCAGATCAGAGGAACCAACTCCTGCTGCTTGCACTGTGGTAGCAGTTCCAGCTCAAAAGTTTTTAGCTGACGGTGCCTGGGAATCCCTATAAGTGTAGTGTAGTTTGATCTGGCTGAGTGGATGTATGGAATGGGCACCCAGAATTCAAGAAAGCCTAGGATAAGCACAACAATCCCTACAGGTGAGGAAGCGAAGAGAAAGGCAGAGATCCAGTGAGATCAGTAGCACTCAGTGAGGGCTGCATGGACCTTGCAATCTTCGGCTACCCTCATGTACCATCAGCATAAGAACATAAGAATAGCCATACTGGGTCAGACCAGTGGTCCATCTAGCCCAGTATCCTGTTTCTAGCAGTGGCCAATTCAGGTCACAAGTACCTGGCAGAAACCCAAAGAGCAGCAATATTCCATGCTACCAATTCCAGGGCAAGCAGTGGCTTCCCCCATGTCCATCTCAATAGTAGACTATTAACTTTTCCTCCAGGAACTTGTCCAAACCTTCTTTAAACTCAGATATGCTGGGAACGACATACTGTACACCGCTCTTGATGTAAGTGGCTTGGTCTTGCCCGTTCCACCTGCATTATGTCTTGCAGACCAGAACCTCAGTTTTGCCGTCGCATCTTCGGGCAAGTGTCCTAATTCGTCCTTTAAAGGCGTTGTGGGGAGAAATGGCTTGACTTTGGTCTTTTGACCCACACTATAGTAGATTGCTACCTATTGGTGGAAATGGAGATTTCCTCCCAGGTACGGAGAATCCGCGGCTACGAGCTTGGCGAGACAGGGGGTTTCAATCAATACAAGATTTTTTGGACTCAAAAGGAAATATCAAGCCGCTGGAGTCCTTGGATATAGGCACATTAGATTGGGCAGATAGATTTGCATATAAACAAGTGTCCCATTATATTATTATTATTTGTTACATTTGTATCCCACATTTTCCCACCTATTTGCAGGCTCAATGTGGCTTACATATTACCGTTAACGGCGATAGCCGATTCCGGTATGAACAAATACATGGTGTGAATAATACAAAGTGATATTTTGGTGGAATGAAGTACATGTATGGTAGGTTGGATTGGAGGGTCTTGGAGAGGGAGAGGGGAGGAAGAGTCAGGTAATGTTCATTAAGGTCTTTGGTTACATAGTGACGTAGGTGTCCAGATATTTTATGTTGAGACGGTGGGGTATGCTCTTCTGAACAGGTCTGTCTTTAGTGCTTTCCGGAAGTTTAGATGGTCGAGCGTAGTTTTTACTGCTTTTGGCAGTGCATTCCATAGTTGTGCGCTTAAATAGGAAAAGCTGGTTGCATAGATGGTTTTGTATTTGAGTCCTTTGTTGCTTGGGTAGTGGAGGCTTAGGTATAATTGTGTAGATTTTGTGGTGTTTCTGGCTGGCAGGTCAATGAGGTCTGTCATGTATCCCGGTGCCCCGCCGTAAATTATTTTGTGAACAGTCGTGCAGAGTTTGAAAGTGAAGCGTTCTTTGATTGGTAGCCAATGCAGTTTTTCTCATAGTGGTTTGGCGCTGTCAAAACGCGTTTTTCCAAATATTAGTCTGGTTGCTGTGTTTTGGGCGGTTTGAAGTTTCTTTATGATTTGATCTTTGCATCCCGCATAGATTCCATTACAGTAGTCAGCGTGACTTAGTACCATTGACTGTATCAGGTTGCAGAATATTTCCCTCGGAGAGAATGGTTTCACGCGTTTAAGTTTCCACATTGCTAAAAACATTTCCTTTATGGTGGACTTCGCTTGGGTCTCTAGTGATAGGTTATGGTCGATTGTCACTCCGAGAATTTTCAGGTTGTCTGAGATAGGGAGGGTGTAGCCTGGGGTGTTAATGTTAGTGGGTTTGTATGTATTGTATTGGGATGATATGGTGAGACAGTGTGTTTTTTCTGTGTTGCTTTCTGTGTTAGCAGCTTTGCCTCAGTCTTCACTTGATGTTGATGTGTCCACCAAATTTCACGAGCTTTATGAAATGGCTTCAAATGAGGCCATTTCGATATCAATGCTTCACAGACGATTATTGCTGAGCTGCCCTCAGAGAGAGTTGGGCCCTCTCGCTCAGAGATGGACGGAAGATTTACAGAAGCCGATCACGACAAAAATTCTGGTGAGAAGCATGAGCCAAATATCAAGTAGGGCAAGTAGTGCTGAACTTAGAGAGCGTCAGGGTAGGGCGAGTTTTAGGGCTTACACCTCTCGGTCGACGTTGCATAGAATGGGCGGCATAGATTCGCCCCAGTGTGTTAGATGCGGAGGATCTATGAGTACTTTTTACCATGCTATATGGGCCTGCCCAGCGATTAAATCTTTTTGGTTAAAAGTGATTCATTTTATGCAAAGAATAATGGGGCAGAGGATATTTGGTTCTGCCGGAAAGCGTTCTGTTGGGAGTTGTTGCCCCTTTGGGGGTGGGTACTGTCCATCAAAACTTGTTAAGTTCACAAAGCATTCCTAATATGGAAAAAATGCATCTTAGTAAACTGGATAAAGCCGGAGGCTCCCTCTTATTGGCAATGGCGCAACAGATTCCATGTATTACTCTTATTGGAACTTCGAGACTCGCAACTTAAAATTAAATCACAAAGACAGTTCTATTTAACCTGGGAGAGGTGTGTTCAACATGTTGTGGCTCGGGCCCGTAGCTCTATTCTTAAGCAACTTGGCGAGCTATCAGGCTCTGGTTGAGGGTGGAGGGGGTAAGAGTTTCTTGCCATGTAAGAGATTTAGAAGGATTAACATGGAGTGGGGGAGAAGGGGGGTGGTGGGGTTATTATTATTATTATTATTTTTTGGAGCTGGGCGTTGTTGGAAGGGTTGTCAATATTCTCTGGAGGGAAGGGGGGAGAGGGGGGCTAGGAGGGAGGAGGTTGATTAACACTACAACTTTTGGTGTTCCAAGTTTTATTGTATTGGCTGTTTGAAAGACTGCTTGCAAATTGTTGGTATGGAGTATGTTGTATGTTCATTTTGAAGGATCATCAATAAAATTGTTGAAACATAAACCCAGATATGCTAACGCTGTGCAATAAGTTCTAGAACTAAACTATTCATTCAGTGAAAAAAATATTTCCTCCTATTTGTTTTAAAAGTATTTCCATATAATTTCATTGAATGTCCCCTGGTCTTTGTACTTTCTGAAAGACTGAAAAATCGATTCACTTTTATCTATTCTACACCACTTAGGATTTTATAGACCTCAATCATATCCCCCCTCAGCTGTCTCTTTTCCAAGCTGAAGAGCCTTAACCTCTTTAGCCTTTCCTCATATGAGAGGAGTTCCATTCCCTTTATTGTTTTGGTCGCTCTTCTTTGAACCTTTTCTAATTCCACTATAACTTTTGTTAGATAAAGCAACCAGAACTGAATGCAATACTCAAGGTGAGGTCACACCATGGAGTGATACAGAGGCATTATAATATTCTTGGTCTTATTTTGCATTCCTCTCCTAATAATTCCTAGCATCCTGTTTGCTTTTGTGGGTGCTGCCACACACTGGGCAGAAGATTTCAGCATAATGTCTACAATGACACCTAGATTCCTTGTCATCTATCATCACTGGTATAATTTTACCACTTTGAAGTCGATCCCCATCAGGGACTTGAGGGAGTCTTGAAGGAAGTCTAGCCACTCACGGTCCCCCACACAGTTGTCCTGGGTGCCGATCACATACACATCATGAGGGAGGCAGGCTATGCTCTCATCTTGGTTATATCCCAGGCCCCTTGCTGTCAACCAGGAAGAGACAGAGCAAGGAGGAGGAGCACTGCCTAGGAGAGAGATACAGGTCACTTCAAGAGACTGAGGGAGCCCCTCTCCCTGTGCCTGACACTAGCACAAACAGAGAGGGCCCCACTCTCTATCCCTGATGCTAGCACAGATTGAGGGAGCTCCTCTACTTCTGCCCAATATTAGAACAGACTGAGGGAGCCCCTTACCCTATACCCAACATTAGAACAGACTGAGGAAGCCCCTTTCCCTATACCCAACATTAGAACAGACTGAGGAAGCCCTTTTCCCTATACCCAACATTAGAACAGACTGAGGAAGCCCCTTTCCCTATACTCAACATTAGAACAGACTGAGGAAGCCCCTCTCCCTTTACCCAACATTAGAACAGACTGAGGGAGACCCTTTCCCTATACCCAACATTAGAACAGACTGAGGGGGCCCCTTTCCCTATATCCAACATTAGAACAGACTGAGGAAGCCCCTTTCCCTATACCCAACATTAGAGCAGACTGAGGAAGCCCCTCTCCCTTTACCCAACATTAGAACAGACTGAGGGGGCCCCTTTCCCTATACCCAACATTAGAACAGACTGAGGAAGCCCCTCTCCCTTTACCCAACATTAGAACAGACTGAGGGAGACCCTTTCCCTTTACCCAACATTAGAACAGACTGAGGAAGCCCCTTTCCCTATATCCAACATTAGAACAGACTGAGGAAGCCCCTCTCCCTTTACCCAACATTAGAACAGACTGAGGAAGCCCCTTTCCCTATACCCAACATTAGAACAGACTGAGGAAGCCCCTTTCCCTATACCCAACATTAGAACAGACTGAGGAAGCCCCTTTCCCTATATCCAACATTAGAACAGACTGAGGAAGCCCCTCTCCCTTTACCCAACATTAGAACAGACTGAGGAAGCCCCTTTCCCTATATCCAACATTAGAACAGACTGAGGAAGCCCCTCTCCCTTTACCCAACATTAGAACAGACTGAGGGGGCCCCTTTCCCTATACCCAACATTAGAACAGACTGAGGAAGCCCCTCTCCCTTTACCCAACATTAGAACAGACTGAGGAAGCCCCTCTCCCTTTACCCAACATTAGAACAGACTGAGGGAGACCCTTTCCCTATACCCAACATTAGAACAGACTGAGGGGGCCCCTCTCCCTATCTCTGACACTAATAGAGACTGAGGAAGCCTCTCCCTGGCCCTCCCTGTCTAATGGTGGCACAGAGTAAGGGGTTTTGGTAAGTAATAGACATGCATGCTTTGTTCTCCTTGTGTGCTGTGTACTTAGATTGTAGCAAAGCCTTTGACACGGTTCTGCATAGATGACTAATAAATAAACTGAGTGCCCTCGATATGGGCCCTAAAGTGACCGACTGGGTTTGGAGCTGCTTGAGTAGAAGATGACACAGAGGGTAGTGGTCAATGGAGCTGGTATGCCGCAAGTTTAGTTTTTTGGGCCAGTTCTTTTTAACATTTTGTAAGTGAAATGACTAAAGGGCTGTCTGGTAAGGTTTGCCTCTTTGCAGATGATATCAAAATGTGCAATAGGGTAGACACCCCTGATGATGTGGATAACATGAGGAGAGATCTAGTGAAGCTTGAAGAATAATCAGGAATTTGGCAGCTAAGATTTAATGCTAAGAAGTACAGGGCCATGCTTTTGGGCTACATAACCCGAGGGAACGATACAGTTTAGGAGTGAAGAACCTTTGTGCGTGAAAAAGGATTGGGACTTGGGTGTGATCATATGTGATGATGTTAAGGTGACCAAACAGGTAGTTAAAAGGTGACTGTGAAAGCTAGAAGGATGCTTGGGTGCATAGGGAGAAGATTGGCCTATAGGGAAAAGGAGGCGAAGATGCCCCTGTAGAAGACTCTGGTGAGACCTCATTTAGAATATTATGTACAATTCTGAAGAAGCACCTTCAAAAAGATATAAACAGGATGGAGTTGGTCCAGAGGGTGGCTACTAAAATGGTCAGTGATCTTCGTCATAAAGTGTATGGGGACAGATTTAAAGATCTCAATATGCATACTTTGGAAGAAAGGCAGGAGAGGTTAGATATTTATTTATTTATTTATTTATTTATAGCATTTATACCCCGCTCTTTCCCGCTTGATAGCAGGCTCAGTGCGGCTTACAAGCTATGGTGCAAGATACACAGAGATAACACAAAGTGTGGTACAAGATATGGTACAGAGTGTTACATAGATACACAACGTATGATACAAGGTATCAAGAGATGTTTAAGTTAAGCGAGTAGAACAAGGGGGCGGGAGATGTGGGGGAGAGGATTGGAATAGGGGTAGTGTGGAGTTATGTTCGAGATTTAAATGCACAGGAGGTGAGTCTCTTTCAATTAAAAGGAAGCTCTGGAATGAGGGAGCATAGGATGACCGTGAATAGAAGTAACTTGAGGAAATACTTCATCATGGAAAGGGTGGTGAATTCATGGAATGGCCTCCTGGTGGAGGTGGTGGAGATGGAGACGGAGACAATCTGAATTCAAGAAAGCTTGGGTCAAGTGCATAAGATCTCTAAGGGAGTGAAGGGAGAGTAGATGGCATGGATGGCCAGACTGGATAGGTCAAATGACCTTTATCTGCCTTCATTTTTCTATGTTTCTGTGGAGTGACAGACATGCCTCCCATTCCCTGGTACAGTGATGGATGTCGTTCCCCCCTCCCCCCCCCCCCACCCCCACGTGTCTTACCCATGTTCCATGTTCCAATGTAGACAGAAATTAGATCCGGCTCATCCAAGTCTGCATGTCTGATCTTCATTAGTTGCAGTAAATGACAAAAGGTCTCACGTTTCTGTAAGATCAAAGTTTGGCAGGAGAATTACTGAGAGAGGAAATGCACAGGAAGAGGTTAGTGTCCCGAAGTATGGCGACTGGTGTTCAGGCTCAGTGACAAAGAGTCCTCACAGATTAGAAACAGAAATGTACAAACAAAAACTGAACTGAAAACTCTTCGGAGCCAGACCGTATCCCCAGAAAAACAGAAAAAGAAATGCAAAACACGATGACATCAGAGATGCATGTTTCCCAAAACCAGGGCTTTTTGTGAGGGGGTACTTGTGGGTACTGAGTACCGGCACCTTTTCCATTGTCTGCTAAAATTGCCTATGCCACTTACACACATTAGGATACAGATATCCGGAACGTGCTGGTGCTCTGTACGGTTACCTGTGCAAGTGTCGGGCAACCACGGGCGCCCAGTTATAGAATGACCCTTTCGGTGCCGGGCATTACTAAGATGTAGCTTCAGCACAGCAGGGGGCAGTACTGGGATGTACAGGACGGACTAGATTCAGTAAATGGCGCTCAAAAAATGGTGCCGACAAAAATGCGATGTTCTGAGTCAGGCGCCAGTCATAGAATCTCAGAGCCGATGGGCACCAACTGAAACCAGGTGTAAATCCTGGCACGTAATTTAGGCGCGGATCCTCGGTATTCGGTAATACTGTGAACATCTTTACTGAACACCCCTGCCATGGCCACGCCCCGTTTGAGTTGCTCGCTATAAGGTATGGGCGTGGATCTTAATTGTTGCCAATTAATGCCAATAATTGATTGCTAACACCCAATGATTGCCAGTAAGTGGCTCGTTAGCCAACTGACTTGCCCGCATCTGAGGATAACGAACCATTTATAGAATCTGAGTGGAAAGTTGCAGCTGACTCGGAGCAGGCGTAAGTTTGTGCACTGCTGGGCTTCTTCTGGGATTCTGTTTTATAAAGGCACATTGGTACCTGAGTCTCCTTTACACAAGAGATAAGAACATAAGATGCCTTTTCAAAATGATTAGAATGAATGTTAGTGTAGGAAAGTGTCTGAGCCAGGGACATAGCCAGTATGGGGCCACGGGGGCCTGGGCCCCCGTGGATTTGCCCCTGGACCCCCCCTGCCGACGACCCGACGACCCCTCTCCCGCCGCTGCCTACCTTTGTTGGCGGGGGACCCCAACCCCCGCCAGCCGAGCTGAGGTCCTCTTCTTCCCAATCCTGCGCAAGGCTTTGTTCTAGTCTGACAGACGTCAGACTCACAGAAACAGAACAAAGCCTTGCACCAGCAAAGGTAGGCGGCGGCAGGTAGGGGGGTCGTCAGAAGGGGGGGGTCAGCAATGGCGGGGGGGGGTCAAAGTTGGTGGCGTGGGGGTTCAGCAATGGCGGTGGGGGTTGGCGGCGCCAGGGGGGGGGGCTAAAATGTGCCCCCTCACCTCGGGCTCTGGACCCCCCTCCCACCGAAGTCTGGCTACACCCCTGGTCTGAGCCAGGTGAGTTTGTGTCCCCCCTCCCCCCAGGAGTAAGAGTCTGTGAGTGGCTCTCTTACCCGCTCATCGTGGAAGAGAAAGTCCCGGGTTTGGCTCCTGGGTGGTCCCTGGACATATACCATTCGTAGCTTGTTCTGCACACTCTGATATTTAATCAGCTGTGAAACTGAAAGAGATAATCGAGGTTTACAGTGTCCACAAAGCCAACTGAGCTAGAAGAGGTCGAGAAAGAAGAAAGAGATAAGAGTAGGTCAGGAGAGAACCTGAATACCCAGTGTGACAGAGAAGGAATGAGGAGAGTCAAAGAAGACAGACCCTTCCCGGTGCGGAGAGGGTGTGTGGAGGATAGAGACACATCCTCTTCAGTGTGGGAAAGTGTTTGAAGGGGGACATGGGATATAATGGAGCGTGAGAAGAGATGAATCCTGCCCGGTTTGGGAGAGAAGGTATAGGAGAGGAGAAAAATACAGCTCCTCCTTGGTGTGAGAGGGGATGGGAAAAGAGACTCCTAACTCCAACGTGGTACAAACCTTCCCCAGTGTGGAAGACAGAAGATAAGGAGTGTGAAAGAAGGGGGAAATGACTGTCCTTCTGCCTAGGGTGGAGGAAAAGGTACGGGAGGTTGGGATAGAAGGGGATTGAAATGGACTTCTTTCCAACAGCCCTCCTCTCTAGTGTAGTACAACAAAGGGGAGTGGAGGCAGAGAGGGAGACAGTCAGTACCTTACTGCATACAGGAGCAAGTTCAATGAGTGAAAAGGGGAACGGAGTGAGAGAGAAACACCTGGAACCTGGAGACTGCCCATTTCAGCTGCCCACTGAGCTCTCACAGGTTTTACTACATCTCTGCCCTTCTCCCTCCCTCCCTCCCTCCTCCCACCACTAACAGCCCTGTCAGGTTAGTATCCCAGACTTTTAGGATCATGGACCTCCATAACAGCTTCTCAATAGTTATGGGCCACACGGGGTTTAGGGTTGTTCCAAAATTCAACTTGTTTACAGAAGTACTTGTAAAATGAGTGGGAATACAGTTCAGCAGCAACACAACTCTATCAACAAGACTGTGGAACAGAAGGTTACACACGTAGATTCAAACACACCATCAAGAACCTTTTACTGCAGAGTTAGTTATAGAGACAGTTGGGGTTTTTTTCAGGGAGGTATAACAGACGTATGAAGTGGCGCTCAAACTTTCAGATGACTGAAAATCCACTTACGCATGTCCAGCCAATCTATGTGCATCGATCTCAACTGGGCTTATAATCTTTATTCCAGCTGCCAGACTGAGAAACACTTGCTCTGCTTCTTACGGCTCCAGGGGCAGCTGATTAACAGACCGGCAGACTCTGTATTACTACTTCTCTACTTCCTTCTTAGCCACCCCCACAGTCACCTCTACCTTCTCTCTCTGCAGCTCCCTCCTGCATCCCTCCATTCCTTCTCATATCCCTCTACCTCTTTCACATCTCTTCTTCATCCCTCCCTCATCCATACTTCTCTCCCACAATCCCCTCTCTCTGCACCTCCCTCCTATATCCCTCCCTCTCACATCCTTGCCCCTCTCACTTTGGGCTACATGAAGAATCTCTTCAGGAGAGGTGCTGTCGCTCTTTAGGACTGTCAGCATCCCTGTCTCCAGGCTGACCCTCAGCAGCAGCATCTGGGCTTTCCCCGCTGTGACCTGGAAGATGAAAAGCACAGAAAAGGCAAATATTACACTACACCCTAGAATACCAATATATCTCCAACTGCGCAAACAGAAAGTATACACAGCTAGCAGAATATGCGACCTCACTCACACAGAGAGAACGTGGCCAGACACCCTTACCACAGGCTGGGTACAGAAACAGACAGACAGACAAAAACTAGAGTGGAAACCCTAAGAAGTCACAGTCTGCATATTAAAACAATTGTAGCTGGTCCCCTGATTAGCTGAGGCTATACTCTATACGCTGAACCAATTGTAACCAGCCCCCCACTCTCTTACAGCCAGGCCCCCAATTAGCTTAGTTTATGTGCACTTGGTAATCCGCCTTTCAACATGCGGATCAAAGCGATTTACAGCTAAAACTACAGTACAACACCTTAAAGGAAAGTTAAAGAGAGAAGGGAGGTAAAGTATAAAGGCAGCAGAGAGCCAGGATGTCTGATGTACCTGCCAGCCCACCGCCCAAGCTATGGAAGACCATCAAAAGCCATGGAGAAAAGGTGGGTTTTAAGAGAAGCCTTAAATCGGGGATATGATAGTTCAACTCAGAGGTCAGGTGGAAGGGAGTTCCAGAGAAAAGAAAGTGGAGGGCGAGAAAGTACCTGCATATGAAGTGTACATATGTACGTCTAGTAACGCTATAGAAATGGTTAGTAGTAGTAGAGTGGACTGAAATCTCGATCAGGAGAGGGAAGGGGTGGTTAAATGATTTCCAGTAGATAAGCATAGGGGGCATGTAGGTCTGTAGGGAACAGTGTCAATAGATAGGAGGCAGTAGCATAGCCAGATCTGGCATTTCGGGTGGGCCCTGAGTTAATCTGGGTGGGCCCGTTCCAGGAAATGGCGGCCATTTCGGGGGGCAGCCCTTACCACCACCCATTGAGGTGGTGGTAAGGGCTCCCGCGTTAACCTGGCAGAAACTGGGCCACACCGGAAATGACGGAACACTAGGGTTGGGAAGTACCGCTGGGCTGCTGCGGTAGCCCGGTGGAACTTCCTGTATAGCAAGCGGTAAGTCCATGTTGGGATTACTGTCACTTAGTAAAAGAAGCCCCAAGATACTAAATAAATTAGGGAACAGAACATATTTTTGAAAAGGTAGGTAAATGCAAAATAATGTTCCTTATGTCTTAGGAAAGATGGGAGAGAGTTCCAGCAAGAAGCCGCTTGGTAAGTTAGGGAAGATTTTAAGAAATGCCAAGTCTTTACTTTAGGAAAATCTAGCAGAAAAAGACGTCTAGTACCTTCTCCCATGGTTCCTATAAAAAAAGGCAAAATAGCCAATCAGAAAACCCAGAGAATCCCCACGAAAATCTCAAAAGGTCAAGACCAACACTTTAAACTGTAAACTAACCTCCACTGGCAAACAATGTAGTTGTGACCTAAAAAATGAAATAGAGTCATGTTTTCCTGCTGAAAAAAACCACTCTGATTGCAGCTTCTGAATCTTCGGCAGCTTCAATATTAAAGTTTTTGATGCAATCTTGCGGACAATGTATCTTTTACTTTTTATACCCTTATCCTGTTCATATTGGTTAAATACTGGAGTGCAGTCGCTCTGGTCTCCATTTCCCTCTACTTGTCCTATTGCTGTTCTTCTGTGCGTCTTTTGCTATCAACTTTAGTGAGCTCACTAACTGGAGAGGACCCCTTACAGGGAAGAAGAGTAAATTTGTCCACAGACCCTATATACCAGGTACTATATGTATCCATATCTAGGGTAACCCTCAGCCCCAACCAACTGGAGGTCCTGCTATGGTCAGAAATGGGACATTCAACTTGGGATGTTCAGAATTTTACAAAATACATATAGGAATGCACATATTTTCCCAAACGAGTCATAAGAATAGAGATATTCAGAGGCTCTTTCGGGTATTGTACAGAGGGGGGTCTGTAAGGATATTCATAGGTTTTCTCCAGATAATGCCTAATCCTCTCATTTCAACACTCCTCCCAACTACTCTTAGAGGCTCATTTTCAAAGCACTTAGCCTCCCAAAGTTCCATAGAAACCTATGGAACTTAGCCTCCCAAAGTGCTTTGATAATATGCCTCTTAGTATCCTAGATGTCACAATACCCATATCCAACAACCTGACAATTCTTGGAGTGACACTAGACAAGCATCTATCACTTGAGACTCACGCAAAATCCATCACGAAGAAAATGTTCAACATGATCTGGATACTGAAACAAGTTAAACTGTATCTCCCCTTGAAACAGTGGGGCAGGAAGGGGGGGGGGGCGGTCCGCCCCGGGTGCACGCCGCTGGGGGGTGTCGGCTCCGCGCTGGTGCACTGCCCTCTCTGCCCCGGAACAGGTTACTTCCTGTTCCGGGACAGAGAGAGCAGTGAATCAGCGCGGAGCCGACACACCCCAGCAACGTAAAGTCGGGGCGGATCAGCCCTCCCGCCTGTCCCTCGCCGCAGGTATGCGCTCCGGGGGGGAGGGTGCACAGCGGCGACCCGCCCTGGGTGTCAGCTCCCCTCGCTACGGCTCTGCCTTGAAAACATTCTGCAACTTAGTACAATCCACCGTACTTACCCATGTGGACTACTGCAACAGCATTTTCATAGGCTGTAAGGCCCAAATACTGAAAAAACTTCAGACTGCCCAAAACACGGCAGCCAGACTCATTTTTGGTAAATAACGATTTGAGAGTGCATCACCCCTTCGTGAAAAGCTTCATTGGCTCCCTATTAGAGAACGAATAAACTTCAAAGTCCATACGCTGATTCACGGGATCATCCATGGAGATTCTCCAAGCTACATGACCGACCTGATCGACCTGCCCACTAGAAACACTTCGCAATCCTCACGAAATTACCTCAACCTGCACTAACCTAACTGCAAAGGACTCAAGTACAAATCCTCGTTTGATTCCAACTTCTCCTTCAAAGGTAGTCAACTTTGGAACGCCCTTCCCAGACCCATTTGTTCTATTAAAGACTACCTACCCTTCAGAAAATCGCTAAAAACCCATCTATTCAAGGAAGCTTATCCAAACGCCACAATCTAACTCCATGAGCCCCCCTATTCATCACCTGTTCCTGCGACAACAGCAATGATTCAGACCACCCCTCCTCCAATTTTTCCCTATGCTCACCCGGACCCTATCCCTTGACTATGCCAATCTAGCCTAAAACTAGCACCTTCTCCTACCTCCCCTACCCCCTCTCCCTTATATTATTACCTATCTACATATCCCCATTACTCTGCTAAGCTTAACCTGTTTTCTTTGTACTACACATTGTGATCTTGCTACTTATGTAAGCCGCATTGAACCTGCTATCTGTGGGAAAGCGCGGGGTACAAATGTAACAAATAAATAAATAATGCTTCTGAATATCCCAGTCACTGCTCTTTATCTACAAAAGTACATAAGTACATAAGTAATGCCATACTGGGAAAAGACCAAGGGTCCATCGAGCCCAGCATCTTGTCCACGACAGCGGCCAATCCAGGCCAAGGGCACCTGGCAAGCTTCCCAAATGTACAAACATTCTATACATGTTATTCCTGGAATTGTGGATTTTTCCCAAGTCCATTTAGTAGCGGTTTATGGACTTGTCCTTTAGGAAACCGTCTAACCCCTTTTTAAATTCTGCCAAGCTCTCTGCGTTCTCCGGCAACGAATTCCAGAGTTTAATTACACGTTGGGTGAAGAAAAAGTTTCTCCGATTTGTTTTAAATTTACTACACTGTAGTTTCATCGCATGCCCCCTAGTCCTAGTATTTTTGGAAAGCGTGAACAGACGCTTCACATCCACCTGTTCCACTCCACTCATTATTTTATATACCTCTATCATGTCTCCCCTCAGCCATCTCTTGTCCAAGCTGAATAGCCCTAGCCTCCTTAGTCTTTCTTCATAGGGAAGTCGTCTCATCCTTGCTATCATTTTTGTCGCCCTTCGCTGCATCTTTTCCAGTTCTACTATATCTTTCTTGAGATGCGGCGACCAGAATTGAACACAATACTCAAGGTGTGGTCTCACCATGGAGCGATACAACTGCATTATAACATCCTCACACCTGTTTTCCATACCTTTCCTAATAATACCCAACATTCTATTCGCTTTCCTAGCCGCAGCAGCACACTGAGCAAAAGGTTTCAGTGTATTATCGACGACGACACCCAGATCCTTTTCTTGGTCCGTAACTCCTAACGTGGAACCTTGCATGACGTAGCTATAATTCGGGTTCTTTTTTCCCACATGCATCACCTTGCACTTGCTCACATTAAACGTCATCTGCCATTTAGCCGCCCAGTCTCCCAGTCTCGTAAGGTCCTCTTGTAATTTTTCACAATCCCGTCGCGAGTTAACGACTTTGAATAACTTTGTGTCATCAGCAAATTTAATTACCTCGCTAGTTATCTCAAGCTTTGACACTGACCCCTACGTTTCACACTACATTCACACATGTAAACAGCAGTATTATAACATGGACATCTGCATGTGTGAATACACATAATTGTTCTAACTTGGCCTCCTGTATGTACTGCAGCAGTCTGGCCAGGGCATGAAGGGTCCCCACCATCAAATGTACCAGCCCCAAACAGCAAGTCCCGGGCTGGAAGTGACTGAACCAAGCAAGGAAGAGCAACAGAGGTAACAAGAGCAAAGTGTGTCACCTGGAAGGTGTGAGTGAGGCTGTTCTGGGAGGCTGGAGACGTCAGAGGGGAGCCACAGGAATTAGCCTTGTGCTTGGAGAAATGTTCTGGAAGCAATGCTCCTGCCTGGGCAGAGGGAGGGAGAAAGATAAACACTGAATTCACTGACTCTCGCTCATGCTAATGCCCTTATTAATCTCTTTCAGTCTTATATATTTAGGGATCAAAAAAATACCACAGGTAAAACATAGCTGTGCAGTTTGCAGCAAATAATCAAAACAGAACTATGCCAGTAGCTTAGCCCTGTTCATTCTCCTCCTGGAAAATTAGCCCCCAAGATTTGCACCTGATTTCCCTGTTCCCCCACCCCCCAACCCCACCCTCTCTCTGGCCCTTGGGAATGCTCTGAGGAGCATGATGGCTACATTACTGACACTGCAAAACAACATAGCTAATTTGGTCCACATTGAGGGTGAGCAGGAACTAAAGCCCTCAAGCCACAGGAAAAGACTGGGAAATGTTTTTCATTATTATACCCTTCGCTTCTAATATTTCAGCATTTGTAGGGCTGCACCTAAGATCACCCCATAAGTCATTCCTTTCACCACCCATTAGTCATATGATGTTCCACTGACAGGATACAGTACCTTCTCCTCCATTGAGTTTAGCAGACTGGTCAAAGTGGAGATCTTATGGAGAAAGGGCTCAAGGTCTGGGTCACTGCTGACAGAAACCTACAGAAAAATGCAGACATGTCTAAAGACTGTCCAAGTCTTTTAATACCTTGTGAGTTTCCTGTCCAACTCTTCCAGTGCCTGGCGAGTTCCCTGTCCAACTACACGTGAACAAAGTACTCACAGAGGCTGAGGAGCTTGTAGGGTTGTGAGTAGGGGGTGCATAGGCGCACTTTGGGGAGGGGTACAGGAGAGGGTTGTGCATGCACAGTGCTCATAATGCCATGATTACACTTTATGGAACATGACAATCATATTTGCAGCTGAAGTATTTGGACTTTTGCCAGTACTGTAAAGTAAGTTTCCAACACCCTCTCCTTTCCCCATGATAATTCCTGTAGGCAGGACGTCAGCCCTAGTAAATTAAGTATCCTGAGAAAGTGGAGTATTTCCAACTGCTTCCGTAAATGACACCTCGATGCAAACGTAACCAAGCCAAGCATATCCAAGACTTTTTGAAACAGTCCATTCACAAAATATGCAAACTTGAGAAAAATATATCAATTAGCTTTTATGATTCCCAACTCTCTGCCAGTTTGAAGGGCTAAGAAAATAAACTTGCCTGTTTTGTGACTAAACACACAGCTGATCTTGAGTGATCAAACACTTTGGCCAGAGTCTCCAGGCTGGACAGTGTGATATCAATTTCACTGTAAGAGAAAAGTAGAGTCAGAGTGGAACCAGCCTCTGAAACTCCTAATAGTGCCTGTACCCGTCACTCACAGATCCACCTTCACTACCCGACATACCACTACTCACAACTCTACTCTCACCCCATTGACTCACAGAGCCACTTTCACTACTCCAGATACCACTACTCACAACTCAATCTGCACTCCCTCACAGATCCACCTTCACTACCCGACATACCACTACTCATAACTCTACTCTCACCCCATTGACTCGCAGAGCCACTTTCACTACTCCAGATACCACTACTCACAACTCTACCTGCAGTCCCTCACAGATCCACCTTCACTACCCGACATACCACTACTCACAACTCTACTCTCACATAGGAGTAAACTTTTCAAAATTATTTGGGGTGTTAAGCCCAATGGAAATAACCCCCTCCCTGGACACATCCAAGGAATTTTGTTAATATTGGGGGTGCTCAAGCACCCACAGCACCCACAGAGTCGGCTCCAATGCGTCTATATACCCCTCTGCAGCTTCCTCCCCATTAACCCTTTCCACCTGTACCTCCTTGCAATCATAGGAGCCGACTCTGTGGGTGCTGTGGGTGCTTGAGCACCCCCAATATTGAGAAACTTCCTTGTATGTGTCCAGGGAAGGGTTATTCCCACTGGGCTTGGATCCTATGCTTCTAGTATCCAGACTCCTCCACAACCTCTTCCGCATCCACTTATATCCTCCCTCCACAGCCTCCCAGTGGGCTGCATCTTCCTCTGCCTCCAAGTTTCTTCATAACAGACCTGTGTAGTCCCCTGTAGATGGTCAGCAGAAGTTTCCTCAGGTGCTCCAGCCTCTGGTTCACCTTTCTGGGGTCCTCCAGGTCCAGCTGCAGCTGCTTCTTCCCATCTTCAGTCAGCAGAGCCATGGCCTCCAGGGTAGGACTGCAATCCATGAGACATACTGAGAGATTGCCAGAGAGAACGAGGAAACAAGAGCAGAGAGAGAAAGACAGACAGTGAGGGAAAGAGGAAGAAAGGAAAAAGAGAGAGGAAGCAAGAAGCAGGAAAGAAAAGGTGAAAGGGGGATGGAGAGGCAATAAAAAGAAAGGGGCGAGGAGACGATAGATAGATTTTTCTGCCCCCACAGTGTGGGCATGTTTACATTCAGTCTGTATTGTAATGGTTGTCTGTGTCCTGGTTTGATCCTGTAATCTCTGCACCTACAGTTTAAACGCTGCCTGTGATGGGACCTTTTCTCTCCTCCAGTATCCTTGAGACCAGCCTGGCTGTAGCTCAGCCCAAGTACAACACTTGACCCTATTGCTTAATTCTAGATCACAACCCCCATGTCTTTGAGGGATTTTTCTACATCCCTCCCTCTGGGGAAAGAAAATCTCCACCTTGGGCTTAGAAAGCTATCGCCCTTCACAGCATCTCCATCCCCCTGAAACTCTTCCCTCCACATCTTTCAGCGAGTCCAAAACCGAAGAAGTTACAGCTACCTGTGTGTACAGAACCAGAATCGGTGCTGCCTCTCAGGCAGTAACCGCATCGTTCAGTTATTTCTATAATTCTAAAGTAAGAGAAGAACCCCCTCAATCTCTAACGCGAGCGCCTGAATGCAAGCGTCATTCGTGCACTCAGATTACGGCGTACTAACCCTCACACGCATGAATGTTGGGCCCCTATAATCTTAGAAATGCAACTTGTATTGTGCACAAATGCAAGAGGGGTGTTCACGTGGGCGGGGCATGGGCATCTCCCACAATTATGCCAGCGTGTTAAAGAACGGTTTCATTATTGTGCATTTTCACCTGCCACAGACATGACATAAGTGGGTGGCCTAAATCTCGGTGCATAACAGCTGATTTACGCTAATATTTCTTAATCTTGCTGCACCATATGCCTGGAATAGACTTCCTGAGCCGATACGTCAAGCTCCTTCTCTGGCCGTCTTCAAATCTAAGCTAAAAGCCCACCTTTTTGATGCTGCTTTTAACTCCTAATCCTTACTTTAATATTCCCTTATCTCTTGTTTGTCCTGTTTGTCTGTCCTAATTAGATTGTAAGCTCTGTGGAGCAGGGACTGTCTCTTCATGTTCAAGTGTACAGCGCTGCGTATGTCTAGTAGCGCTATAGAAATGATAAGTAGTAATAGGAATCTTTGGGATTCTGGAATCTTGCTACTCTTTGGGATTCCAGAATTTTGATACTCTTTGGGATTCCGGAATCTTGCTATTCTTTGGGATTCTGGAATCTTGCTACTCTTTATCCTTATCCCTTATTTGTCCTGTTTGTCTGTCCTAATTAGATTGTAAGCTCTGTGAAGCAGGGACTGTCTCTTCATGTTCAAGTGTACAGCGCTGCGTACATCTAGTAGCACTTTAGAAATGATAAGTAATAGTGATAAGTAGTAGTAGTAACAGAATCGGGGTGGCCAGTTAGATCCCATTATAGAATTCACACCCAGCGTCCGCATTTTGCACCTAACCTTTGATGCACTGAGGGGCAGATGCTCAAAGCAAACTGGTTTTAGCCAGTCTAAATTAAATGTTATTGTGCGGCCAATGCACAGAGGCTTTGGCTGAAAGTCCTATGCTAATGAGCTCGCTACTATTAAAATGAGCTCATTAGCGATTCCCTCCAGTGCTCGGAAAAACAGCTCACAAAAACCACTTACCCTAATAACTAAAACCTACTAACAGCTCCAGAGCTGCCAATCACAATATCAGCCCTTCTGACCCATGTCTTCTCCCTGCGGGAGGGTGGCACCTGCTGGCTGCCAGCTTCTTCCAGGGTCACTTCCTGTCCTTTGATGGCCTTGTTTCTGTCTCTGCTTAAGATCATGGCAAAGAAACAAGTCACCTAACCTGTAAGAGCAGTACTTCTAATAGCAAAAGGCTGGGAACTGGGAAGTTAGGTTCAAATCTCACCGATGCAGCCCTCACGCCAGGTCCAACACCCCCATTCACTGGACATGCACACAAGAGCTGTGAACGCCCCCCCCCCTTTACCGACCAATGCTCAACACACACAGCATGCGTATAATTTGTACGCAGCTAATGTTGAGCACTGATCACTACATCAAAATTGGTATTCCAGCAATTGTGGCAGCTCCGTACATTAAAATGGTGGCCACGAACTCTCGCGAGACTACCGTGAGAGGTCACAGATGCCATTTTAAACTGTGGAGCTGCCGTGGGCAGCAGCAGCGAGCGGTGCACTCAGAAGCAGCAGCATGGAAGAAGGTGGGAAATGGGAGTCGGAGGGACACGTTGGGCATGAGGAGGGTAGGAGAGATCGGAGGACATACTGGACATGGAGGAAGGGCTGCGGGGGTGGTGTAGCGTGTGGTGGGCAGGGGGCGGTGGAGGAGGTGGCCCAGAGTACTCTCAGTCCACCCCTGCCCGAGCTAAAGAGTTACTTACAATGTTGCAAGCTACAGGAAGAAAATTGATGCCTTTCATGGTGCTGGCAAAAAAATACTCATACTGTGGACTGCACAAAAAAACAAATCAATCAGTATTGGAAGCTCAACTTTCAGATTTCAGACACATCACGTGAAGAAAAAGATCATTAGTGTAACACATTGTGCTTGGCAAGGTTTTTTTTTTTTGTTTCAGTTGTACCCTGTGCTTTCCCACTCATGGCAGGCTCAATGTGGCAGGCAATGGAGGGTTAAGTGACTTGCCCAGAGTCACAAGGAGCTGCCTGTGCCGGGAATCAAACTCAGTTCCTCAGGACCAAAGTCCACCACCCTAACCACTAGGCCACTCCTCCACTCCTAAGGTTGAAAACAGGAAGACTGACAATGGAATGGATGGATCTCCTCTATCAACAATCGGATACCCGAGTGCTCGGGACAACTATCGATAGGGTGGCCATCAGTTGACATTGACTCTGGCCCATAATATCAATGATTTGTACTAAGAAGGGTGTGTTATGTGACTGCATCCAGTCTTTGCCTGTGATGGAGTGTGGTGGGAGAGAATATTATGGGCTTCTCTTTTCTACTCTGTTAGGTTGTTTGTATTCGCCTTTAACCAGAGAGTGCAAAGCAGATTGCAATAGTAAAAGACTTCTAATCAGAAGGAATTTACAAAATCGTCTACAAAATATAACAATAAGCAGTAATGAAAACTAAGACCATTAAAACAAATTATTGACTTAAAACAGGTGTGTCTTAAGTGCCTTATGAAAAGAAAGTTAAGGTGTAATAATTTGCATTTCAATGGGAATATTATTCCAAATCCTAGCCCCTTGAAATCCAAATTTGACTTCATACGCTTTAAAGAGGGAAAATCCAGTGAAACTTTTCTCTTACTTCTCAAATGATTTCTGTTATTTGTATATTGAAGAAGCGTCTTCCACTGGTTCTGAATTCAAACCATAGAAACTTTTACTTACCAACCAAGCAATTTTAAAATGTATTCTAGATCCCAATTTAAACGAATGTAGCCTATTGAAAAGTAGGTTTGTGGAATTTTCCTAGATTAAAAATTAACCTTGCAGCTGTATTTAATAACAATTGAAGTCACTTTCTTGGCTATAAGTTAATTGAACAATATAAAGAATTAAAGTAATCTAAGCAGTGGCGATCCTAGGTTGGCTGCCACCCGGGGTGGATCACCGCTGCGCACCCCCCCCCCCCCCCCCGGCTGCAGCAGCATCCGTCCCCCTCCAGGGTGCAGCATGACACCCCCCCAGCGCAATGACACCCCCCTCCCCGATGCATCAAGCCCTCCCCCAGCGCAATGACACCCCCCTCCCCGGCACATCAAGCACCCCCCCCCAGGGTGCATTCTTGGCTGCTGGAGGGTGCAGAGAGCAGCCGCATGCCTGTCGGCTCCACTGGCTCTCTGCTCCCTCTGCCCCAGAACAGGAAGTAACCTGTTCCGGGGCAGAGGGAGCAGGGAACCAGCAAAGCCGACAGGCGCATGGCTGCTCTCTGCACCCCTCCAGCGGCGTGCACCCGGGATGGACCGCCCCCACCACCTCACCCTTGCTAAGCCACTGAATCTAAGTATGGTGGCAAAATTCCTTGGGCTATTGTTCTAAGACTTGAAGGACTCGGAATAGGATCAAACTGCTGTTAATCTACACAAATGAAGAAAGAATTTTGTAACCAGTTTCAAATGTCAATCTGGAATCCAGAGCTATTCCCAATATCTTTCATTTAGTTTCAGATTTCAAGGAGATGCTTTACAGAGACCGGTTCCGGTCTGTACTTGTACTGAGAGGCAGGAGAGGTTATTTGATGCTGTATCCTGCTCTCTAGCTGTACTGAGGTGCAACACTGCTTTTTCCCGCACCCTGAATAGTACCTGTTGCTGATGTGTTTCTGCATTTGCTGCTGTGGCTGCCATGTAGGCTGGTTCTTTAGTTGTGGGGCAGGTCCTTGAAATATGCCACTGTCAGGTCTTGCTCTTCCCAGAGGGCTGATCACCTCCCCATCTGAAAATACAAAACAGTGGTCAGTGCAAGGCATTCCTCTCGCTCTGTGCTCTGCTTCTTTCCTTCTCTCTTGTTCTCTCTCCCCTTTCCTCTCCGTATTTTCGTTATGTTCTCAAGATTGTTTGAGACAGGGCCAGTCTTAGGCAGGGGCAACAGGAGAGGGTCTTGTGCTCCTGGGGACCTGGCAGTTCCAGCATTGTAGGTGTTGTTACCTTCCCCGCCTATCTTCCCACTATTGCCTCTCTCCCCCCGCTAAGTTGACCCCCAAGATGTAGCACTTTTCCTTCCCTCCCTCCTGTTTCCATCTCTGGCGGCTGCAGTACTAATTATTATTATTTAAATTAGGATTTATTTACCTCCTTTTTGAAGGAATTCACTCAAGACGGTGTACAGTAAGAAAGGGGGAGGGGGAAAGCGAAATGGGACTTGATATACTGCCTTTCTGAGGTTTTTGCGACTACATTCAAAGGTACTTATTTTGTACCAGGGGCAATGGAGGGTTAAGTGACTTGCCCAGAGTCACAAGGAGCTGCAGTGGGAATTGAACCCAGTTCCCCAGGATCAAAGTCCACTGCAATAACCACTAGTGCAGTAAAAATATTCAACTAGCAATACAAAGTATGGCACAATATACTACTTACAATGTCAACACAAATTATACCACAAAGCCACTCGCGTCTGTGGCTCTCTGCATGCTGCAGCTGCTTCCTGGACTGGCCTTGCCTCCTCCGATATAACTTCCTCTTTGGGAGGAGGCGGGGCCAGTCCAGAGGAAGCAGCCACAGCATACAGAGAGCTGCAGCCCCGCATCGTTTTGCTGTATAATTAGTACTGTGGCTGCCAGAGATGGCGACAGGAGGGAGGAAAGGAAAAGTGTTACAGCTTGGGGGGTGGGGGGCAGCTTAGGGGGAGAGAGATAGGAGCTGTGTTTGGGGATAGAAAGGCAGAAGTAGTCCTGAGGGGGGGCAGGGGAAGAGAGAGAACCAGTGCTAGAGCAGTGTTGAGAGAGAGAGGAGCAGTGTTCAGGACGGGGTAGAGAAAGACAGAAGCAATGATAGGTGGGGAGTAGAGAAAGGCAGGGGCAATGCTAAATGATGTGTGGGGGGGGGGGAGATAGAGAGAGAGCACGCTGGCAATGCTAGATAAGGGGGTGGGAGAGAGACAGAGATGGAAGTAATACTGCATGAGTAGAATAGAGGGAGAAAGGTGGGACAATGATGGATGGCGGAAGAGAGACGGGACAATGCTGAATGGTGCAGGGGGAGGGAGGAAGAGAGAGACAGAGAGAGGCAATGCTGGACGGCAGGGGGTGGGGAGAAAGGAAAGAGTTAGTGAAGGACTGGGGAATAATAGGAGAATGGATGGGCCAAGTTAAGAGAAAGAGATGGAAACCTGTAGGAGATACTGGATAAGAATATATGAAATCTGAATGGATGGAGAGGTAGAAAAAATGGAAGAAAGCTAAAAGGAATAGTTCAAGGTCGGAGCTGGATGTAGTAGAGGAGGTGAAGATAGATGGAGAGAGAGAAAATGATAAATGGACAGGAGAACTTAGGAAAGAGAATTAAAGAAGACCAAAAGCAGTAATCAGAGACTGGAGTTAACACGATTAGAAAAATTAAGTGGCCCAAATAAAAGTAGAAAAAAAATGTTATTTTTAATTCTTACCTACAAATGCACTCAGTCTGCCGCCCCTCACTACCTTTCTACCCTCATCTCCCACCCGAAACCTCCGTTCATAGGACAAATCCCTCCTCTCAGTACCCTTCTCCACCACCGCCAACTCCAGGCTCCGCTCATTCTGCCTCGCCTCACCCTATGCTTGGAACAACCTTCCCAAGCCCTTACGCCAAGCCCCCTCCCTGCCCGTCTTCAAGTCTTTGCTTAAAACCCACCTCTTCAATGCTGCGTTTGGCACCTAACTCTTTCAGGAAATCCAGACTGCCGCAATTTGACTGCCCCTATCTGACTGACTGTTCACTTGTCTTTTAGATTGTAAGCTCTTTGAGCAGGGACTGTCCCTCTATGTAAATTGTACAGCACTGCGTAACCCTAGTAGCGCTTTAGAAATGTTAAGTAGTAGTAGTAATTTTGGATGAAGTAATATGGTTACTGTGTTAGCCCACTTTAAAGGTTAATAAATAAAAAGAAAAAAATGGAAAATAACAAGATACCTTTTTATTGGACTAATTACATTTTTGACTAGTTTTCTAGCTTTTGGAGGCCAAAGTCTCCTTCCTCAGGTTGGAACAGTATACTTATTATGGTAAACTGTTCTGACCTAAGAAGAGAGGCTTTGGCCTTCGAAAGCTAGAAAACTAGTCAAAAATGTAATTAGTCCATTTAACAACGTATCACTTTATTTTCCATTTTTGTTTTATTTGTTAATATGTCGGCTATTGAAATTTATATCTTGCTATCTTTATATTTTGCACATCGGGGGGGGGGGGGGGGGGGGAAACATCACTGCTTCACTTCCCTGGTTGTTGCATTATATGCAGAGTCTGGCTTCTTGGGGGTTTAATTTAATTTTGGTGGACATATTTGTATTTTTAGTTTGTGGCTGTTTATTCTGTGCTTGATGAAAGTCTGTGTTCTGCATGTGTGAAAGAGACCAGATTCGCAGGTGGACTGTTATGGTTTGGTAAGTTTCCTATATAGGGTTTGAGTGTTTTTTCGCATGGTTTTATGTTATTTTGCAAAGTGTCTGGCCTGTTTTGAAAATGAAAAATGCTCAGGACTACAGTTCTCCACGTCTGGTACAGTCACCAGGCAAAGAAAAACCACCTGCTTTAAACAGAGTATAGAGATGGAAGGAGCGGGTGCTGTCCCTGAGATGATATTCACAATTTGAATATTTTTTGTATGGTGAGTTGTAAGGGGGTAGCTTCACTGTCGGGGAATGTGGAGTTTGTAATACCGAAATGGAGCTTCAGGGTTAATACTGAGATTCTGACAACTTCTGTAGAGGATCCAAACTCCACTTCCACATAGAATAATTTGTTGAATGACGTTTTACTGGGCAGTTACACATTTCTGTTTAATAAATAAATAAATCTCTGACACCTCATGTGAAATCGGTAGGGTGGGGCAGGCAGGATCCCATTGAACTGGTCTGCACAGGGCCCTGCAATTGCTAAGACCAGCCCTGGTAGAAAAGGAGATCAGAAACTAGGACCGGTGGACAGGGAAGGTTAAGTCTGACCAAAGGTTAGTCCATGGACGGCAACCTTGAAACTGAGGAATAAAAGGTTGGTTAGAAACCTGTTCAAACTCCATTCACCAGCAGAAAGATTCAAATGGACCTGGGTGAACTTAAGAACATGAGGAGGAAGGCCTACCCAGGGTGGGGTGGGGTGGAGGAAAGGCACCATCTCTCAATCAGTTATCAGGAGGAGAGTGAGGAGAAGCAATAGAGGAAAGACGCTAGGAAGCTGGGAATCAGATGAGAAAGAGGAGGGATGTCACACATGAGAGCCTGACAGTGTGGCTCTCTGGAGATCTCCTGTAATTTTCTAATGAATACCTCCTTCAAACCCTACTTTCCAATCTAATTCAGACCTATCTTGCCTCTAAACTTCTATGAAATCAGAGTCTCCAAACTCAGAAAAATCCAAAATAGAATGAGAAATCTCTGCTCCTGAACTCACAATTTCTGAGGAATTAAGGAGAAACATTCCTACCACAGTCTCTAAATCTGTAATCAAATCAGTCACTGGTTTTGGAGGGGTGACACTTGAAATCCCAAAACTCTTGTCTGGATTAACTTGATAAGACTCTTGGTGTGCTTTATACTACTTTTTATTATATTGTAAGTCGCCCTGTGATGCCCATAGGAAGGGCAGTAAAGTAAAGCATAAACCATACCAAGACAGAAAAGGCAAAGGTAAGGTCCATGAACTACACTGAGGCTCCCAGTTGATCATGGCCAGCAGTTCCTTATCATTCCAAGATGGTGGATAAGAGTGTTCACTTGGACAGTTTGCATACCAATTACAAAGTTGAGTATAGAGGTGTGGTAGCCGTGTTAGTCCACTCTTAAAGGTTATCAATAGAAATCAAACAAAATAAAATATGGAAAAGAAAATAAGATGATACCTTTTTTATTGGACATAACTTAATACATTTCTTGATTAGCTTTCGAAGGTTGCCCTTCTTCCTCAGATCGGAAATAAGCAAATGTGGTAGCAGATAGTATATATGAGAGAAACATCAAAGCATTACTTTGACAGTCTGACAGAGTGAGAGGGTGGGGGTATGCATTGGGACATCAAAGCATTTCATTGATATTCTAACAGAATGGGTGTTGGTAGGTGAGAGGAGGGTAATAAACAGAGAAATACAGCTTTATGTTTTATAATGAGTTAGAAAACCCAGATCCTTATTAAGTCCTGTTTGTTGGGTGTCAAAATATTCAATCATTCTTATTTCAAAGGTCTTATGTTCCTGTATTGTTTTAAAATTACCTTTCAGTATTCTTACTGTGAAATCACTGGTGCAGTGTTCTGGTCTTGTGAAGTGTTGGCCCACAGGGGTGGGGGCTTGACTGGCACCGGCTATTTTCATGTGAGTTGAGTATTAAAGAGTTGGATTTTTATTTGTTCCCGACCCACACCTTCCTGTGACTACTCATGCTTCTGCAGTTATTTTGCATGTATACAGGGAGGCCGCAGTAGAGACAGAGGCCTTCCTGATGTCACCATGGGCTTCTTTGGAGGTTGTGGTCTTTCTAGAGGCACGACAATATGGATCAGTTCAGTCATTTCTATACACCTTTCTGTACAGACACAGAACCAGAATAGTTCCTTTACGTGGACCGGAGGTTTAGTGTGGCTGGAGTAAGAAGGGAGGGGAGGCTCACTTTTGTGATATGGAAGGTTTCTAAAGGAGGAACTGTCATGGGCAGGAGTGCATGGGTTTGCTCCTGCCCTGCTTAGCTATTGGACCACAAATGAAGTTAAGGAGAGCCTACTGGGATTTGGAGAGAGTCCAGGAGGGGGTTGGAATATTTGGAAGGGTGCCTTTTATTGTTGGAGGGAGGGGCCAGGAGGTCTGAATATGTTGGGAGGGGGGAGCAGGAGAGGGGATTGGATTTGGGGGGGGGGGGGTAGGATCTGATATCCCCTCATGCAAGTCCCAGCTGATACAGTCCCCACAGCCAGCACATGTCCTGGCTGAATACTGATTAGGATTTATTTACCACCTTTTTTAAGTAATCCACCCATGGCAGTGAAAAGCACAGGTAAGCCAGACATAGGCAGTAGACAAATATTCAAACAACAGTACACATTATGGCATAGTTTGCAATTTACTACGTGAACACAATACACATTCAAACACTGTAATGGACAGGGTGGTGTGTAAGTGGAGGAGGAACATTGAGACAGATAAGATAGACAGAAATAAGTAAAAATTGTACATGAAGTCAGAAAATGTATTTCAGCTATGGTAGAAGTGAATTAGCTAGTTCTCCTCCAGTATGTGCAGCCAGTGTTAGCCCTGGTGTGTGTGACTAGCTAGTTAATTGCTTATACCATTAAATATAGTATTAATATATACAACATTTGAAAGAACAGGTGATGGAGGGACAGGTAAGAGAAACGATTGTGTCCTGAAAGGTAATATATAAACATAAACCCGAGAAGTAGGAAGTGAGATTCTAGACAGAGAGCACAAGGTAGATGGGAAGTGAGAGGGGAATAGCGGCCAGGTCTGGAAAGGCAACACCCTCCGACTCCGAACTCACCAGAGTCATCCTCAGTAGACGCCTCTTCTCTGTCCACAGGATACAGCAGGGCAGTCACCAGTCCCCTGTTGGGTTGCTGGTATGTAGTGATGAGGTCTGCAAGGGTCTGGAAGCATTTCACTGGCAGGCCAGGGATGGTCTGTAATGAGGGTTGCACAAAATAAATGGCATAACTGAATGTAGGCACGTTCATTCCTGGGTTCTCTCTTTTCTTCACCTGAGCAAGAAGCAGGGAACATCTCTTTTATTGGGAATGCAGAGAAGCCCTCCTACTGCCTTCAAGTAAAGGCCCAAACTCCATTTCCCTTCCAGCTTGGAGTATTGTGTCTGGTTCTGGAGGCTGTACTTCTAGAAGGATACAGAGAGAGGAGGTGGTCTAGAGGAGGGACTATGGAAATAGTGTAGAGAAGTCTCAAGGGCCTAAATACTTACACCCTACTTCCGTGCTGCTCAAGCCTCTCCCGGAAGCACAACTAGCCAGTCAGGTTAACAGGTGCTAAAGCTGCATTGACTGGATCCATGTGGCATGCAAATCTATCTCATGCATATTCATTGTGGGGATCCTGAAAACCTGATGGGACCAGGTATGCCTCAAGGACTGAGTTGAGAAGCACTGCACTAGAGTTGAGGAAGGAGAGGGAGATGCAAAAGAGATACTCACATACCTCAGAAGGACAAACATTTTTCAGAGGAAGGACATTTTTAATGTTATGAGGCTGCAAGAGGACACACATGGAACAGCCTCCTGGAATGGTGGCGGATTCAAAACAGTAACAGAATTTGAGAATGCCTGGGATAAGCACAGAGGATCCTTAGCTGTGAAAAGATTAGAAACTCCAGAGATTAACAAGGGTCTACTCTGTACCATTCCACTCAGGAGTCACTTGGGAAGACTAGAAGTACTTGAGGCTCCTGATTTGCCTCCAATTCTCTTTCTAAGAAGAGGTTGGGAGGTCTCTGCTCCCCTGCAGGATTGGCAATGGACTGCAACTTCTATAAAAGTCTCATCGAGCCTTCGCTGGTGATGTGGACTGAAAGGAGCGTCAGTGTTTCTCAGCACAGAACACATCTCATGCAACAGAGGGAAACCAGCTGCTACTTCTCAGGAAACCACAAAGCAAGAGTGGAAGGGTAGGAAGATGTTCTACACAGCGAGGGCTCCACATACATCACAGGACACGGCTCTGTACCTGACATTTATAAATAGATTCACCTAAGGCAGCGAACGGCAGACACAGCTTAACATGAAACTCACAATTTGGTTAACATCAGAAGTGGACTGACAGTGGTTTGGGCTCTTGGACAATAAGGGTCAAGGACACCTAACCACCTATCAAAAGAGATTAAATCAGATGGAGGCCAGGGGAGAGTGGACCCGCCTATTGCTGTGGGCTCTTGGGCATTACCCTATTGTCCCTGTGGTCAGTCCACTCCTGGTTAACATAATCAATGAGCTAGACCTGGAGATACTAGTAATAGGACTAGCCAGGAAATCTGCCTTTCTCTCCACAAACCCTTCTCCAGTCTCTCCCTTTATCTTCCCATCTCCTTGTATTGTTCCTCAGTGCTAGAAAACTGCTCCAGACACCCCCCCCCCCCAATACATTTACCCCTCTCTGAGGACGCTTCCCGGCACACTCTCCACACTTGAGTGCTGGGGGCTTTTCATGCCTGTGTGTATTTTACATTATGGACTGTCTGGTTCCAGTCCACTGAAGTTCAAGCTGAAGTAGCAGCCCACCCAGTTGGAAAGAGCCCCTCAGAGCCCTTAGCCAGGTTTGCTGCCTTCCTCTCCTCAGTCCCATACTCACTTGCACTGACAGAAGTCCCTCCTCATCCGGCAGGATTCGGTAAGTATGTACATGTCTCTGGAACCTAAGAAAGACAAGCGTCTGGCATCAGTAGCAAGCCTGGGAGCCAGATTACAATGCAGAAACCAAAACTGACCCTAAGAACATCAGAAAGCCAGAACAAAGGCCATCACACCCTGGACTGGAAAAACTGTACAGGAGCTGCAACTGGAGGAGTGGCCTAGTGGTTAGGGTGGTGGACTTTGGTCCTGGGGAACTGAGTTTGATTCCCACCTCAGGCACAGGCAGCTCCTTGTGACTCTGGGCAAGTCACTTAACCCTCTATTGCCCCAGGTACAAATAAGTAACTGTATACAATATGTAAGCCGCATTGAGCCTGCCATGAGTGGGAAAACACGGGGTACAAATGTAACAAAAATAAAATAAATAAATAAAATACCAGAGGTCAAGGCTTCAATTATAAAAATGCAAAGCAAGCTGCAACTTTCAGTTCAGATGTACCCTCACCCTGCTGTTATAAAATGGGTTTTATCCTCACATCCCAACACAGCACGGACAACCGCACAAGTATCAACACCCCAGACTACACCCTCCCTATCTCAGAAAGCTTGAAAATCCTTGGCATTACAATAGACTGCAACTTAGCACTAGAGAGCCAAGTGAAATCCACAACAAAGAAAATGTTCCACTCAATGTGGAAGCTCAATCGTGTGAAACAATTTTTCCCAAGGGATACATTTCGTAACCTGATACAGTCAATGGTACTAAGCCACGTCAACTACTGCAATGGTATTTATGTGGGATGCAAAGAACAAACCTTAAAGAAACTCCAGACCGCTCAAAACATGGTAGCCAGACTTATATTTGGAAAATCATGATATGAAAACGCAAAACCCCTCCGTGAAAAACTACACTGGCTCCCAATCAAAGAACGTATTGCTTTCAAAATCTGCACCCTGGTTGACAAAATTATCTACGGTGAAGCCCCAGGATACATGACAGACTTGATCGACCTACCAGATAACACATCTGAATCAACACGAACATATATAAACCTGCACTACCCAAGCTGCAAAGGACTAAAATGCAAATCAACTTACGCATCCAGTTTTTCCTACATAAGCACACAGCTGTGAAACGCATTGCTGAAAGTCTTGAAAATGACATACGACCACCTCAACTTCCGGAAAACACTAAAAACTAACCTGTTTGAAAAAGCATACCCTACCAAACCAACCTAAATGCCTGATCGTTGCAACACAACATAACTAAAGAACGTAATGGACATAAGACAACTCTCCTCCAATACGATTCGCTAAGGTGGCTGTGCCACACGAACTTTACCGACCACAACATCAGTTTGTATTTGTTCACACCGGTGACGGCAAATGCCTCTCTGGTACTATGTAAGCCACATTGAGCCTACAAATAGGTGGGAAAATGTGGGATACAAATGTAACAAATAAAGAAAGAAAGAAAAAGAAATGATTATTCTTAGCAGGGCACGTGCTGAAGGTATTGATCCAGGTGGGGTGTCATCCATCAGCACAAGGAATTTCATTTTCCCTCAGAGACGCTAAGCTCATGAATTACCATATAATTCATTGGTGCTTTTCAAGGTCTCAAAACCTACAAACACTTTTTATTGTTTTCAACTTTTCATGGCCAGCAGCACCTTCCATCTGACCAGTGTAAGAGAAACTTCAGAATAGTAGCTGTCCTTAGTACTGGTGATGAGGAGAAGGTGGTTCTAAATGCCTCACTCCAATCAACCTCAATACAAGTAGAGTATTGAAGTGAGCCTGCTAGGAGCAGTCTCTAGGAGTACTAGCAAGTGTAAGCAACTGGAATTGGACTTCAGGATACCTAAGGCAAGGAAGTTTCTTTTTGTGTGAAATGAATGCCACTTGCATCTGTGACGGTAACATACTTTTGATAATTCTTGTTCACAATAAAGACTTTTCTTTTGGTTTACCTGTCTGCTGCCAGTGTCTGTGAAGGGTCCAAGCCTGCAAGCCCACACTATCACAGCATCTCAATGCCAAGTGCATGCAAATAGCAAGGGGGCGTGGTCTGGGCATGTCTTGGATGGGGTAAGGGTGTAGCAAGTTCATAGACGTTTATTCCCACTAACCCTGGGATTCTATATATTGTGAGGAATATGAGGGTGAGAGGGAGAATGAAGGCACATGGAGGAACGAGGAGGTTCGAGAGGGAGGGAGACTGGGTAGAGAAAGGAAGGAATCTTTTCCCCTGGGGGATTGGAGAAAAGGAAAAGACTACAATTCCCAGTAGCCCCTGAGTAGGTCCCAGGGTAGAAACAGGGACTTCAATCCCCAACAGCCCCCAGAAGAGGTCAGGAGAAGGGCAAGAGAAGGGAGTTGGAAAAACCTGTCCCAGAGAGCCAGGATGAGGGAAGGAGTTCTGAACCTGCCCAATCAAGCAAATGGAGAGCAGCTGAGTAATGGGTGTGGGGAGGAACCTATGGACTGGCAAGGGGAAGAAAAGGGGAAGGAAGTAGAGCAAGAGGGTTGCTGCTCTGACTCAACTGGAAGGAAAGGAGGTGAAACAGGAGAGGGCTGCTCGGGAGGAGAGCCTGGTAGAAGAAGGGAAAAGGTGGCTATCCCACGAGGGGAACTGAGAGAACAGGTTTACCATGGAAGGGTCATGCGGGTGGTGGTCAGGGTATAATGCTGCTCGGGAGGCGAGCCTGGTAGAAGAAGGGAAAAGGTGGCTATCCCACGAGGGGAGCTGAGAGAACAGGTTTACCACCGAAGGGTCATGCGGGTGGTGGTCAGGGTATAATGCTGGCCTGGTTTGGGGGGACACTTGCCACTCTCCCTAGGTTGATTTCTTTTGAAAGGGAGAGAGGAGGAGTGGTGGTTTTGGGCATAACTGCTTTACATGAACTGCTGGGAGTTTGAACCCTTTCTGAACTGCTGTGTTTGGGGAATTGTTTTGCCTAACTGCTGACATGAACTGTTGGGGAGGGTTTGAACCCTTTCTGGAGCTACCGTGTTTGGAGAATTACTTTGCATACCTGCTATACATGAACTGCTGGGAGTTTGAGCCCTTTTTGAGCTACTTTGTTTGAAGAATTGCTTTGCATAACTGCTTTATATGAACTGCTGAGATTTTGGAACCTTTTGGGTTTTTTTTTGTTTTGTTTTGAATACTATGCTGTTGAACTGCTATGCTTCTTGAGAAATGCTGTGGTGGGAACAACCTTTGGAGAAGCAGTTGACACAAAGGGATTACAATAAAGTATAATGATCTGACCTTGTGGATTGCCGTGTGCTCTTTAGCAGTGGATTACAGCACACAGATCAGCTAAAGGGCCGAGGGACTCAAGAGTCTTCCGGTGCAGGAGACTTTTCCAAGAGTCTGCCGATGGTAGAGACCTTACAATATGGCACCGAAATGTTGGTGCAGGTCCAAGATGCAGACAACTGAGCTAGTTAACGAGCTATTAAGTATTAATTAATTGGCCTTAAAAATCAATTATTGAAGTTAATTGGCACTAATTTGGATTGCACATGCATCTACCTATGCACTATTCTATATCACCAGGCGCATAAATCCCATAGTGCACAATTCAAAAGGGGGCGTGGCCAGAGAAGCAGCATGGGCAGGACAGGGGCGTTCCAATAAAACAGGGCCATTTACATGCCGAAATGCCAAGAGTTGGGTGATTCCAGTTAAATTGGTCAAACACTTATATCTGAGTGGGAGCTTCTCATAAGTATATCTGACAAATGCTCAGCACTCTACTACTACTACTTATCACTTCTATAGCACTACAAGGCATATGCAGCACTGTACACCATACACAAAAAGACAGTCCCTGCTCAAACAGCTTACAATCTAGATAAGACAGGTAAACAGACAGAACAATAAGGGTAAGGGAAGAAAGAGGCGAGGATAAAAGGACAGGGCAAGTGAGCAGTGGTTAGGAGTCAAGTGGTAAAGAGGTGGGCTTTAAGTTTGGACTTGAAAACGGCCAAAGACGGGGCTAGACAAACAGGCTCGGGTAGTCTACTCTAATGTCCTAAAAGATCAACGTCAGGAGTTACCCCTGCTACCAAGCACTCTTAGGATTCGGTAAACAGTTGCTACTGAGCAGCACCCCACTGGAGGGATAAGGGAGGGGGTTTGCCTCTTTAGTCCCCCAGTGGTTTTATCTCCCCCCCTCCAAAAAAAAAAACTAGCAAGGAATACTGGTCTCTGTGACAACGCTGGGAAAATATACGCTTATCTCTAAAATGGCGAAGATAAACAAGATTATGCCAGCACAAACACATTTATGGGCTGGTTTCCAACCTGCTGAAATTTTCAATGTTTTTTTTTCTAGAATGGATGTTTATGGTGCTTGCACTTGGCAGGTCAGTACCATGGAATCTGGCTACTCTTTGGGATTCTTCCAGGTACTTGTGACCTGGATTGGCCACTCATGGAAGCAGGATACTGGGCTGGATGGACCATTGGTCTAAACCAGTATGGCTACTCTTGTGTTCTTTTTTTTTTTATTTGTACCCCGCGCTTTCCCACTCATGGCAGGCTCAATGCGGCTTAGGTACTTATTTGTACCTGGGGCAATGGAGGGTTAAGTGACTTGCCCAGAGTCACAAGGAGCTGCCTGTGCCTGCAGTGGGAATCGAACCCAGTTCCCCAGGACCAAAGTCCACCACTCTAACCACTAGGCCACTCCTCCACTCATGTTCTTCTTATGTTCTAACACTCTTTCTACTCTTTGCGCACAATGTTGCACACAAAGGGGCAAACTAAAAGGGCAAATATGCCCCTTAAGTGTGTATCTTCAGCGGCATGCCTTTGATCGCCGAATGTTGATGGTAAATTAAGACAAAATGGCCTATCCAGTCTGCCCATTCATACCTACTACTAAGCTCTTCAATCCTTTTCTTTCCCTCCCCCCAAACATATCATATACCAAGAGACTGCTCACCCCCAACCCAACACATAACACATATTGATTGTGAATATCTTGAAAACCAGACTGGCTGCAGAGTATTCCAGGCTATAGTGAGAAAACTCCTCTATCACAATAAGATTAAAACTGCCAAATGACTGTTCCACTGTCAATCCACCCAACCACTTTTCAAACATCTTCTCCATCCAGCCACAGCCAGGTTTACAGAAAGTCCCTCTCCCTCTGCACTCTTGAGATCTACTCAGCCAAAAGCCAAACAAATGCTGAAAATCTTTATTACATCTCTCTGGGGGATCCTGTGCTGGATGCTATAAACCAGCTTAGAGTGACAACTCCAGTGCCAGCTCCAGCTCAGAGTAACAGGTTCAACCCAGCCCCATATGCAACTCAACCCTAGCTCCAGTCCAGAATGAGAGCTCCACCCCAGCTCAGCGTCTCAGCTCCTGCCCCAACCTTTTGTTTGTCACCTCTCTTGCCTCTGATATCCGTCTAATGTTCATTTTCTGATTCTATCATGGACAAGAAAGTTTTAATTCCTGTGGAGAATGAGGAACACAACTGGGGAACCCTGACGAGTAGGAGGAGTCAGTGTGAAGGACAAAATTCAATGCTCAAGAGTCAAAGGTCAAAATTCAGATCATTTGTTGCCTGCCAGTAGCCACATGTGACGTTTACAACATTGATACAGCACTGACACACAGCAAATTGTCTTTTTTATGACCAGTTGACTGCCCCCTTGACTATGGATCACCAAGTGCAAGGCCAACACTTCCCAGTGCCCTGCTGTTATCCTAGACAGCTTCCACCCACCAAGCAGCAAGGCGGGGTACTAGAGGCTCAGCAGCACACAGACTTTCCTCACCCCTCCTTCAGCTCTTATTTCGGGGACATACATTTGTGTTTTTAACACAGCCTTGCTCTCATGTCCCAGTCAGAGCACCTCCGGAGCAGCTCCTCAGCCAGAGGAGAGAGTAGGGAAACCCTGAATGCAGAGGAGTTCAATGCCTGTACTAACTCCCCTCTTCCTTCTCTTTGCAAGCTCTCATCGAGAGGAAGAGATAGACACTGCCAGATCTGGAGAGCAATAACCCCTCTGCCAGTAAATCAGAGGGCAGATCCTGCCCCAAAGAGAAGGAGACATGAAAAGAGCACTTACAGAAGGCAGAGAGCATAGGCTCCAGACACAGATTCACTGTCCCGCACCAGAAAGCTCCCATCTTTTCCAGCTCTACTCAACAAATCCTCAGCCTGAATGCAGCTGAGATCTGGATGATACCAACAGGTGGTCTTTGAGATCTCGTGTCCACCAGACATGGGTGTAAAGCTTCTCTCTGGCTCTGGAATGGAAACAGTATCTTCTGACCCTCTGTGTCCTTCCAGTGTTGACCCCAGCAATAGGGGTGTTTTCCAACACTCTGAGTCCAAACTCTACTGTTCCTCTGCTGCAGCAGGTGTCCGAACTTGGCTGGCCACCTCCACACTGAGCCCCAGGCTACAGAACTGGCCGAATCCAGCAGAGCAGGAAGGGACAATCAGTCTATAACAAGAAAATCAAATGATAAAATAGGACCATCCATAGCTCACTGGTCACATCCCGAAGCTCTCTGCAGGGAAACAAACATCTTGCCATGTTTATGTCTCAACAGACACACTTCTGTCTACTCATGTAACATGAAGCAGCCTACTCTTTGCATGTGTGTGTGTGTGTGCGCGCGTGTGCAGACATGACAGGAGACAGACTTCTTGCTTAGTTCCTATTTGTGTGCATGTGACAGGCAGCACACTTTTTTCTGTGTCTACGTGTGCATGGAACATGTGGAAAAATCCTCTGTGTATGTGTGAGGGGGTTGTGGGGGTGCACGCACACATGTAACAAGCAGCAGGTTTATCTGTGGGTGTGGGTGTGGGTCCGGGTGTGTACACACACGCGTAATAGGCAGAAGATGCTCTCTCTGGGTGTGGGTCTGGGTGCACACACACACACACACACACGCAACAGATTTCTCTTTGGGTCTGGGTGTGTACGCACACATGTAACAGGCAGCAGACGTTGTCTCTGGGTGTGGGTCTGGGTGTACACACACACGCATGTAACAGGCAAGAGATGCTCTCCTTGTGTGCGTATGCAGTCAACAGGTGACAGACTTTTCTCTTTGTGTGTGTGTGTGGTTCTGTGTATGCACACATGTAACAGGTGGCAAACTTTATCCTTGTGTATATTTGTGTGTGAAGAACAGCACTGAGATTAGTTTTGCAGAACAGAAATACAACAAAAGCAGATGCAAGGACAGAGAAAGGGCACGAGGGAGGGAAACATTGAAAGAAATGAGAGAGCAGAAGGATGCAAGAAGACAGGGCTGCTACGTGAACAAGATGAGCCTGGTTCTTACCGGGATTCTGTCTGCATGGATGCCACACATGGATGCCTGGCTATTTTGTCAGCCCTGCTCCTCCCTTCAGCAGGGGGAATTGCTGTGAGTGTGATCTTTTTCATGTAAATCATACAGCTGAAACCCAAATGGGAGAGCAAGACAGAATAATAACAGCTCCACCACAAATGGTGTCACATCCTGCCACTAAACTAGAACAGCATAACTTTGGCAGCCAGTATATATATCAGCCAAGAAACAGACTGAGGTGGGGGGGGTGGGGAAGAGACTCAACATGAAATTGCTGCTATTTTTTTTTGTTACATTTGTACCCTGTGCTTTCCCACTCATGGCAGGCTCAATGTGGCTTACATATACAGGTACTTATTTGTAACTGGGGCAATGGAGGGTTAAGTGACTTGCCCAGAGTCACAAGGAGCTGCCTGTGCTTGAAGTGGGAATTGAACTCTGTTCCTCAGGACCAGAGTCCACCACCCTAACCACTAGGCCACTCCTCCACTCAAGTGGTATATATTAGTGGTATATATTAGTGGTATATAACCTGTTGTTAAAATCGTCTGTAGTATCTGAAGATTGGAGAGTGGCTAATGTAACACCAATTTTTAAAAAGGGTTCCAGGGGTGATATGGGAAATTACAGACTGATAAGCCTGATGTCAGTGCCGAGGAAAATAGTGGAAATTATTATAAAGAATAAAATTATGAACACGTAGACAAACATGGTTTAATAGGACAGACTCAGCATGGGTTCAGCCAAAGGAAGTCTTGCCTCACCAATTTGCTTTATTTCTTTGAAGGCGTGAATAAACATGCGGATAAAGGTGAGCCGGCTGATGTAGTGTATCTAGATTTTCAGAAAGCTTTTGACAAAATTCCTAATGAGAGACTCTTAAGAAAATTAAAGAGTCATGGGATAGGGGGCAATGTTCTGTTCTTGGTTAGGACCTGGTTATTGGACAGAAAACAGAGGGTAGGGCATTTTTCTCAACGGAGGAGGGTCATTAGTAGAGTGCTACAGGGATCGGTACTGGGACCAGTGCTATTTAACATATTTATAAATGATCTGGAAATTGGAGTGACAAGTGAGGTGATTGCATTTTCAGATGAAACAGAACTTCAAAGTTGTTAAAACACATATGGACTGTGAAAAACTGAACGAAGACCTTAGGAAATTGGAATACTGGGTATCCAAATGGCAGATGAATGAATGTGGACAAATGCAAAGTGATACAGAATAATCCAAATCACAGTGATGGTAAGTTCCACGCTAGCAGGCAGCACCCAAGAAAAAGATCTAGGTGTCCTTGTAGACAATACTCTGAAATCTTCTGCCCAGTGTGTGGCGGTGGTCAAAAAGCAAACAGCATGCTAGGAATTATTAGTAAGGGATGGTGAATACAACTGAAAATACTATAATGCCTCTGTATCACTCCATGGTGCGACCTCATCTCGAGTATTGCATTCAATTGTGGTCACCGTAAGAGAGAGGAAAGATTTTTGAACTGCATAGTTTAAGTCTTTCCGGGTGTGGCTTGTGACACTCAGAATAGATGTAAACTGTTTCTTCAGGTGAGAACTAGAGTTTTGCAACTAGGTGGATTATTTGGGTTGAATTTTTCATGCAAATATGTAATTAAACTTGAGTCAGATATATTTTTTATGAACCAGCTCATCTAAATGCTTTTTTTGTTATCAAAAAGTTCTAGTAGGTCTTTGGGGACAATGGAAATGCCAACAGTGACATCTCCTCCTTAGGATAAAGAATTCTGCTCATTATTGTATGCCAGAGTGTATGTGTGTGTACAGTATATATATATATATATTTTTTTTTTTTAATTTTGTTAGTTTTTCCTGGAACTGTGCTTTGGATACCCGCCTTTCTTGAGTGGACTGTTATAGATGAATGCATATGTATTTTTCTTTGAATGTGATTTATTTCCTGTTATTGTAATATTTCGTATTTCATCTTGTTTTCTGTACCAAGTGATTTTTTTTCTTGGTGTAATATTTAAATTACTGTGTTTCCCCGAAAATAAGACACTGTCTTATATTAATTTTTGCCCCCCAAAATGTGCTAGGTCTTATTTTCAGGGGCTTTCTTATTTTTCGGGGAAACATCGGGGTTGGCCCGTCCGCCCTCCGTTGCTCCCGGAACTAACCTTAAACGCCTCCTTTCACCTTCCCAGCAAGCAGCAGCAGGGCAGGCCACTCCTTCCTTCTGTGTCCCGCCCTTGCCTGACGTAACGTCCGCGAGGGCGGGGCACAGAAGGAAGGAGAGGTCTGCCCTGCTGCTGCTTGCTGCGAAGGTGAAAGGAGGCGTTTAAGGTTAGTTCCGGGAGCGACGGAGGGTGGGTGGAGGGGGGCCTGGCGACCTCGGGTGGGGGCGGGGGCGGCCCGGGGGCGGCCTTATCCGGCTCTTGGCGGCCCTGCTTTCAAACAAAAATTTGCTAGGTCTTACTTTCGGGGGAGGTCTTATATCTTCCAATTCAGGAAAACCTCTACTAGGTCTTATTTTCGGGGGATGTCTTACTTTCGGGGAAACAGGGTATAAAAATAAAGTAAAAAAAAAAAGATATAGCAGAATTAGAAAAGATACAAAGATGAGTGACCAAAATGATAAAGGGGATGGAGCTCCTCTCGTATGTGGAAAGGCTAAAGAGGTTAGGGCTCTTCAGCTTGGAATGGGGGATGAGGTGTCGAATGAGTAGAAGTAAATCGATTTTTTACTCGTTCCAAAAGTACAAAGACTAGGGGACATTTGAGGAAGTCACATAGAAATACTTTTAAAACAAATAGGAGGAAATATTTTTTCACTCATAGTAACATAGTAGATGACGGCAGAAAAAGACCTGCATGGTCCATCCAGTCTGCCCAACAAGATAAACTCATATGTGTATACCTTACCTTGATTTGTACCTGCCTTTTTCAGGGCACAGACCGTACAAGTCTGCCCAGCAGTATTTCCCGCCTCCCAACCACCAGTCCCACCTCCCATCTCCGGCTCTGGCACAGACCGTATAAGTCTGCCCTCCACTATCCTCGCCTCCCAACTACCAACCTCTCTTCCCCCACCTGCTCCGCCACCCAATTTTGCCTAAGCTTCTGAGGATCCAACTAATAGTTAAGCTCTAGAACTCATTGCTGAAGGATGTGGTAACAGTGCTTAGCATACCTGGGTTTAAAAAAAGATTTGGATAAGTTCCTGGAGGAAATGTCCATAGTCGACTGTTCAGATAGACATGGAGGAAGCCACTGCTTGCTCTGGGATTGGCAGCATGGAATGTTGCTACTAATTGGGTTTCTGTCAGGAACTTGTGACTTGTGAATTAGCCACTGTTGGAAGCAGGATACTGGGCTAGATGGACTATTGGTTTGACCCAGTATGGCTATTATTATGTTCTTATGTAGATCTCATGAATATTTTTTTTGTTTGTTACATTTGTACCCCGCGCTTTCCCACTCATGGCAGGCTCAATGCAGCTTACATGGGGCAATGGAGGGTTAAGTGATTTGCCCAGAGTCACAAGGAGCTGCCTGTGCCGGGAATCAAACTCAGTTCCTCAGTTCCCCAGGACCAAAATCCACCACCTTAACCACTAGGCCACTCCTCCACTCCATTGGGGAAATCCCTCCTTTCAGTACCCTTCTCCACCACCGCCAACTCCAGGCTCCGCCCTTTCTGCCTCGCCTCACCCCATGCGTGGAACGGACTCCCTGAGCCCATACGCCAGGCCCCCTCCCTGCCCATCTTCAAATCATTGCTCAAAGCCCACCCCTTCAATGTCGCCTTCGGCACCTAACCACTACACCTCTACTCAGGAAATCTAGACTGCCCCAACTTGACATTTCGTTCTTTAGATTGTAAGCTTCTTTGAGCAGGGACCGTCCTTCTTTGTTAACTTGTACAGCGCTGCGTAACCCTAGTAGCGCTCTAGAAATGTTAAGTAGTAGTAGTAGTAAATCCTGAAAACCCAACTGGGTTGTGGACGTCAAGGACTGACATTGAGCAACCCTGCCCTAAAAGCTATCAGATTAGATTTGGAGTTAGCACAAAGTTAAGTTGCATTAACTCAAAATCTTAATGTATTTTAGTAAAAAGCTCCTTAGCCAGAAAAATATTTACTGTACCTGATTGTACACTGTTTTGATTGCCTTTAGGTTTTGCAGGTGGTATTATAATAAAAATGCCTAGAAGTTTTGATATACTGCATATGAAACCCATGGGCAAACAAAAGTAGAAGAAGGGATATCCAAAAGGGGAGGAAGGGAAGAAGAGGAGCTACTTTGTAGCTTCATTGTGTGCCCCCTAGTCCTAGTATTTTTGGAAAGAGTAAACAAGAGATTCACGTCTACGCGTTCCAATCCATTATTTTATAGACCTCTATCATATCTCCCCTCAGCCGTCTTTTCTCCAAGTTGAAGAGCCCTAGCCGCTTCAGCCTTTCCTCATAGGGAAGTTGTCCCATCCCCTTTATCATTTTCATCGCCCTTCTCTGTACCTTTTCTAATTCCACTATATCTTTTTTGAGATGCGGTGACCAGAACTGCACACAGTATTTGAGGTGCGGTCACGCCATGGAGCAATACAAAGGCATTAGAACGTCCTCATTTTTGTTTTCCATTCCTTTCCTAAAAATACCTAACATTTGCTTTCTTAGCCGCTGCCACACACTGAGCAGAAGGTTTTAATGTATCATCAACGATGATGCCTAGATCACTTTCCTAGTCGGTGACTCCTAATGTGGAACCTTGCATCACGTAGCTATAGTTTGGGTTCCTCTTTCCCACAAACATCACTTGCTACATTAAATGTCATCTGCCATTTGGATGCCTAGATTCAAAGTCTCGTAGGGTCCTCTTGTAATTCTCATGCGATTTAACAACTTTGAATAACTTTGTGTCATCAGCAAATTTAATTACCTCACTAGTTACTCCCATCTCTAGATCATTTATAAATATGTTAAAAAGCAGCGGTCCCAGCACAGACCCCTGGGGAACCCCACTAACTACCCATCTCCATTGAGAATACTGACCATTTAACCCTACTCTCTGTTTTCTGGCTTTTAACCAGTTTTTAATCCACAAAAGAACACTACCTCCTATCCCATGACTCTCCAATTTCCTCTGGAATCTTTCATGAGGTACTTTGCCAAACGCCTTCTGAAAATCCAGATACACAATATCGACCGGCTCACCTTTATCCACATGTTTGTTCACCCCTTCAAAGAAATGTAATAGGTTGGTGAGGCAAGATTTCCCTTCACTAAATCCATGTTGGCTTTGTCTCATTAATCCATGCTTTTGAATATGCTCATTAATTTTGTTCTTTATAATAGTCTCTACCATTTTGCCCGGTACTGACATCAGGCTCTCCGATCTATAATTTCCTGGATCACCTCTGGAACCTTTTTAAAAAATCGGCGTTACATTGGTCACCCTCCAATCTTCCAGTACCACACTCGATTTTAAGGATAAATTACATATTTCTACCAATAGCTCCGCAAGCTCATTTTTCAGTTCTATCAGTTCTCTGGGATGAATACCATCCGGTTCAGGAGATTTGCTACTCCTCAGTTTGTAGAACTGCCCCATTACATCCTCCAGGTTTACAGAGAATTCATTAAGTTTCTCCGACTCGTCAGCTTCGAATACCATTTCCAGCGCCGATATCCCACCCAAATCTTCCTCGGTGAAGACCGAAGCAAAGAATTAATTTAATCTCTCCACTATGGCTTTGTCTTCCCTGATCGCCCTTTTTACTCCTCGGTCATCTAGCAGTCCAACCGATTCTTTTGCCGGCTTCCTGCTTTTAACATACCTAAAAAAAGTTTTACTATATGTTTTTTGCTTCCAACGCAATCTTTTTTTTGAAGTCCCTCTTAGCTTTCCTTATCAGCGCTTTGCATTTGACTTGACATTCCTTATGCTGTTTCTTATTATTTTCAGTCAGTTCCTTCCATTTTCTGAAGGATTTTCTTTTAGCTCTAATAGCTTCCTTCACCTTTGCCAGAGGATGTGGTAACAGCAGTTAGTGTATCTGGGTTTAAAAAAGGTTTGGTAAAATTCCTGGAGGAAAAGTCCATAGTCTACTATAGAGACAGACATGGGAAGCAACTGCTTGCCCTGGGATTTGTAGTATGGAGTGTTGCCACGATTTGGGTTTCTGCCAGGTACTTGTGACCTGGCTTGCCCACTGTTTGGAAAACAGAATACAGGGCTAGATGGACCATTGGTCTGACTGAGTATGGCTACTCTTATGTTCTTGAGGATTTTCTTTTAGCTCTAAGTTTCCTTCACCTCATTTTTTAACCATGCCGGCTGTTGTTTGGTCTTCCTTCCTCCTTTTTTAATAGACGGAATATATTAGGCCTGGGCTTCCAGGATGGTATTTGTGAACAGTATCCATGCCTGATGTAAATTTTTGACTTTTGTAGCTGCTCCTCTCATTTTTTTTCACTGTTCTGATTTTTGAAAGTTAAATGGTAACATATTGGATTTGCTAATGTATTGGATTTCCTGTATTTACTCTAAAGTCAATATGAAATCTGCACCAGATCATGCAGTTCCATAACTGCTGAAGAGGCCACTAGACCACCAGGGCACGATAATAAGGTACAGGAGTGGTGGAGAGCGGTAGTGAATGGAGTCATCTGGGTGGAAAATTGGGAAGGGGGTATACATGGGGGGGGGGGGGGTAGGGGGAATCTGGTTTTCTTGGGGGGGGGGTAGGTCAAAAGGACAGTGGATGATATTTTATGTCTTCTTTTTTGTTAGGGCAAATATAGTAACTCTAACAAGGTCGGAGGGGGGGCACTATTTTATTAATGAAGGCGTACAATAAAGATTCCCCTTAACGATCTGACTTCCTAATTATTCCAATCACATCTATTAAGGCACCCTCCTATCTGTTCATCCTAATTACATCCTCACAACTGAATATTATATCTTGTCCTGATATCATTATGTTATGTTGATCTTTCAACCCACTTCCAATCCAATATGATTTACTTATGCGCTCTTATTTGTAATAACTGTAAAATTATTATTCCGTTAATATGATTGCTTTGATATTCTATGTACCCGTCTGTATCTATATTTTGAAATTCTTATCCTATATTGTGTACATGTTGCTATAACATTTTTGTAAGCCACATTGAGCCTGCAAATAGGTGGGAAAATGTGGGATACAAGTGCAGCAAATAAATAAATTACACGTTGATGTGGACAGTTGCCAGGTTTATGATTCTTGTTAAAAGCCATTGCAGGTATAAATAGGAAGAAGGAATGAGAATTTACAAAGCTGCAGATCCGGATGTTGAGGGACGTTCATTCCTTGAGGAGTTGTACGCGTCCATCTTACTCAACAACCTCGCATCGCGAGCGCCCCCTACTTGTTGTTTTATATATATATATACCGATGACCATTACACCGTTCTATGCGTCCACTTGCGCTATGATTTATTCATTTTTAAAAATAAAACAGTGCAATGACAGAATACACGAGAAAACATTATTTTATAAACACCATAACATCGACCTGTCGATCATCAACCAAATTAGTGAGTGACGCAACGCAAGTTCCAACAGTGGTGACGTCACGCTTCAGACGACCAATCAGCACAAGACCCTCCCGCCCCGCTCCAGCCAGCGCCTGATGTCACAGCGTTTTCCGGCGACGTAAGCTGCCGTAGCGCGGTCACCGAGGTCGCGATATCCCGGAAGTGACGTCTTCTTCAGCCAGCTGACGGAGCAGGAGGAGGAGGAGGAGGAAGACCGTGGGTGCTGCTTCGGCTCGCTCGCTGCCGTTAGACAGGGGTGGCGCGCGCTCTCTCTCTCTCTTTCGTCCCGCTTCTCTTCTCGTCGGCTGCGCGCTCGGTGCCACTATGTCGTCGACCGGCGGCGGAGAGTTCGGAAACCCGCTGCGGAAGTTCAAGCTGGTGTTCCTGGGCGAGCAGAGCGGTGAGTTGGGCGGGGGAGGGGCCCCGGGCTGACAGCCTTCACGGGTGGGGTGGGGCGGGGGCGGCTCCTTTGACTTGGATCGTCATTGCCCAGTTACACTAGTCCTAAAGGGTGAAAATATGGTGTCCTTTAAATGAATGGATATTGAGAAAATGGCTAGACATCTTGTTATCATTGTGCTCCAGCTGAGAAGGAGTAGGGGTTCCAGTTTATTTTTAATTTACAAGAGAAATGTAGTTATAGCAGGAAAAAAAAGGCCATGTTTTGCAATTGGTGCACTGTTTAATGCCAACGAAAATATATATATATATATATATATATATATATATATATATATAATAGTGAAACGTCTGCTCTGGTAGTCTAGGCGTGATTCAGAGCTTTTTCTTATGCTCTGCCTCAGTAATAGAGATAGCAAATATAGTACAACATATCATCTAATCTAATAGAGGGAGCTATAGTGAGGGGTATAGACTTGGAAGATAAATGTGACAACAGAGGTCACTTAGAGGCTCCTTTTCAAAACAGTAGACTTACAAAGTTACTGTGTAACTATGTAAGTCTGTGTGCTTTGAAAATGAGTCCCGTTAACTTGCAGGTATCTCAGCTTGCAGTGATCAGCAGGTAGTAAAGGCGGACTCTTGGGCGCTTACAGAGAGGAATGGCCAGTAGGAAAAAGGAGGTGATGATGCCCTTGTGTAAGACTCTGGAGGAACCTCATTTAGAATACTGTGTACAATTCTGGAGAAAAAGAAACAGGATGGAGAAGTTGATCCAGAGGGTGGCTACTGAAAGGCAGTGCTCATCATCATAAAGCGTATGGGGACAGACTTAGAGATCTCAATACGTATACTTTAGAAGAAAGATGGGAGAGAGATGTGCGTTTGTCATGTGGTTAATAGGCGAATTATAAATGATATAGTGGAGGAGTGGCCTAGTGGTTATGGTGGTGGTCTCTGGTCCTGGTGAACTGGAGAACTGAGTTCAATTCCCACTTCAAGCACAGGTAGCTCCTTGTGACTCTGGGCAAGTCACTTAATCCTCCATTGCCCCATGTAAGCCACATTGAGCCTGCCATGAGTGGGAAAGTGTGGGGTACAAATGTAACAAAAAAAATATATACATAAGTAGGTATTTAAAAGTCATAAGAAGCAAGTCTCATTCGGTTGAAAGGAAGTCTGGAATGAGGGGGCAAAAGAAGGTAAAAAGGTGGTGAATTGGTGGAACGGCCGCATGGTGGAGGTGATGGAGATGAAAGCTTGGGACAAGTACATAGGATCGCTTGGCATGGATGGGCAGATAGGCCATATGGTCCTCATCTGCCTTAAATTTTCTGCATTTTTTTCTCTGTTCTCTATCTAAAGGAATGGGAAAGAAACATGAAGTTTTAAAATGTTTATGAAGTTTGCTAGGCATGGATTTGGCAGCCTGTCAATCTCAGAAGGTCTGTCCTCATGGAGAATGTTTTTTGTTTACCATGTAAGTTTGTACCTGTGGCAACTGATGGTTAATTAACTTGCCTTAGGAATCAAGGAAATAACCTACTCTACTTGAATGTGCCACACCATAAACTAAATTCAAATCAGAATCTGTACTAATCAAATGGGTTATCTTTATTCCAGAAAACTGCAATATTGCCCTTATCTATCATTTCACTTCCTGTTTAAACCATTTAATCTAAGGAAAGGGGAAGGTGTTGACTTTACCTGCTTTGGCTTGTACTCTACAAGTTAGCATAGAAATAGAAAACACATAAAAAAAATGGAGATTGTGAGCTCTCTAGGGCCAGAGAAATTACCTGTATTTATTTTATTTATTTAGATTTTGCTCACACCTTTTTCAGTAGTAGCTCAAGGTGAGTTACATTTAGGTACTCTGGATATTTCTCTGTCTCAGGAGGGCTCATAATCTTAAGTTTATATCTGAGGCAATGGAGGGTTAAGTGACGTGCCCAAGATCACAAGGAACATCAGTGGGATTTGAACCGGGCACCTCTGGATTGCAAGACCGGTGCTCTAACCACTAGGCCACTCCTCCACTCCAATGTATGTAATATGTAAACCGCTTTTGTTATACCACAGAAAGGTAGTATATCAAGAATCCAGTTTAAAAAAGATTGATAGTAGATAAAGACCTGTGGCCTGTCCTGTTTGCCCATCTGTATCAGCTACTAAACTGAACTCCATAATCCCTTCCTCTCCCTCCGAGATAGTATGTGCTTGTCCCTTGCTTCCTTGAATTCAAATATAGTATGACTTCAATTATCTAGACTATCCTCTGCAGGGGGTGGTCCTGATAATCATAATTCTGGATGATTAGACATACCTACTTCTTAAAATGAGCATACAATCAGTGCATTGTATGTTGAACATTAGTTTTATTTTCAACAATAAGTGTGAAAAGATTACAAAGTACTGTATTTGTAGTTCATACATTACTGTATTTCTATTTAAAAAGGGAAATGTATTGTAATACAGTATTTAAAAGTAAAGTACAGTTGTACATACACTACTGTATTTCTGTTTTAAAAAGGAAATAATTCTTAATTTCTTCAAGGCCGGTTTTCATTTCTCTCCTGCAAGATCATATAGTCTTTTCAGACAGAGGAGCTGGGTCCCACTGCTTTCTTCCTGCTTTTCCAGTTAAGCCATTGCTGTATTTTCTGCGTGGTGTCGGTCCCACATCAGCATTAACCTGGTGATCATTGGTTTCTGATTCTTCATGTTCCTTGTCCTGTACCGATTCCATCTGTTATGATCTGATTCCCTGGATCATTGCATTGCTGCATATATTCATTCACTGACATTCTTAACATCACAATCAGAGCAACCAGGAACCTGTAAGAAGATCTTTGGCAATGTTTTTAAGGACATCATCATCATCTTCTCCATGTCTTTCTGATTTGTTTAGAATTATATTCCACGCATTTTTCAGGGTTTGGTTTTTAACCTGATTCCAAGCATCAGCAACTATGTAGGAACAATCTTTTATGTTCAGTTCTCTTATGAATTGGATCATGCCATGGCTGCATTGCAGATGTTACATGTGGTGGTAAAAAAGCACTTTGAATTTACCTTCCTCTCGCTGTAGATTTTCTGCTGTAGAATGTGAAGGTAAATTGTCCAACAGTAAAATGATGTTTCCATCTTTTCCTGTACAAAGCTGAAATCTTTTCACCTCAAGTGTCGTTCCAGTCAAGGAAAACCTTGCAGCTCATCCAGGCATTTTTTTGGCTTCTGTACAATAGTGGAAGGTTATGTATGTTTTTGAATGCATTAGGGAGTTTTAGATTTACCAATCAGCAATAGCTCTAACTTATGATTACCGGTTGCATTTCCCCCAACCAACAGTGTGACACGTTCTTTAGATGACTTGAATCCAGGAGCAGATTGCGCCTTGCGACTAACCAATGATTTACTGGGGAGCAATTTCAAAGTCAGACCTGTTTTGTCTGCATTATAAACACAATAGGGGTCATAGTTCTTCATAAGGTCATTAAATTGAACAAGGAAGTCATTGCTGGCAAGGCTTTTCTCTGCTGCGTGTCAGTCAGGCAGTAAAGGAAAGGGCAGGGTTTTTCTCTACCGCATCTCCGCTTCCGTTTACGTCATTTCCTGCAACAGACTCTGCGGACCATGAGGGTGATTTGCTGGGAAGTTACTGTTCTACCTGGTTGATTTAAAAGGGGGGGAACAATGGGCCACAGGCGAGGGAAATGAGATGGAGGTGATCTGTGTGGACATGTTCCCACTCTGGTTAATGGACATCCGGATAATCGGCATTGGACTGTACAATCCTCGCCTCCACTCTGCCTCTGAAAGGCTGTTCCATACATCCATCATATTCTATAAAGAAGTATTTCCACAGATTACTGTTAAGTCTATCCATTACAGGCCTCTAGTGATCCATTGTTCCAAAGCCACTGGTTGACCTGGGATCGGTAGCATGGAATCTTGCTACTATTTGAGATTCTGGAAGCAGGAAACTGGTCTTCATGGACCATCGGTCTGACCCAGTATGACTGTTCTTATGTACTAAGCCTCCTTTCTGTTGAGACTATACAGGAGACAGCTAATGCAGAGGGGTCATAGCCACTTATGTAGTTAATGGAAAAAAAATTGGACGAGAAGGATATGAGGGATGTGGCTCTTCACTTCGAAGAGTCATGTATGTGCTTAAAGATGTCTTAACAGAATTACAGACCCTCAGACCTTTATGACAAAGGCATCTTTGAAAATAGTTGTAACCAGCAATGTTGGTGTTAGGAAACTGGGATTGGGAAGTGTTATCCTAGCCTGGGGACACAGCAGGATATTCACAATGAATATACATATAATTTGCATGCACTGCGCCCATTGTATTTAAAAAAAGCAGAATGTAAGATGGGGGAATTTATATGTGGAGTATAGGAAACACCAGACATCACAAAACAATTAGACAAAACTGTGGATATGGCCACATATATAAAATTACATCTTTAAATACACTTAAAATAATCAAACTGCCTCAGTAAATGCTCAGTACTTTGGACCTTCCTTTGATCATTATTATTTTTGTATGTTTTTAAATTTTACAATATAATATCACAAGTCATAAATCTTATAGAAAAGGTTAAAAGAAATGAGAGAAGCAGTAACACAAAAACCCTCTAAGATCTTCACTAATCCTCAAATGGAGGGAGGAGAATCTGTACACAATCAACAAGAAAATTCTGAAAGCAATATGGCAGAAACAGTGATATCATTTAGCATTGTTTTGCATCTTCTGTGATGGTAATGGAGAACTAGCTTCTACCATGGGAGCCACGACAGCAGGTGGTGCCAACTGTTCTGTATTAGAAACTTCTTTTAAGCAACCGGCCATTTTCCTTGACCTAAGTCATCCAGCAAGCAAACCCTTAGGCCTCAAATCTAGGCTCTAGGTTTTTAAACTTGCACCATATCTCTACAGGTTCAGCTAATTTGTCTTTAAGACAGGTTAACAATTGTTTAATCAAACCTGTGGGCATTAGATTGGGCACTGTAGGCATGCTAGAGGTACTTATATATCAGAGAACATTACCAGATAGCAATACTATGGACTCGTGTCTAGGGAGGTGTACCTCTATAGCCCGAATGACAAGCTAGCTGTTGTAAAAGAAACCATGGCACAGATGGAATATATTATTGTTAATTATGTAAAGAAAAAATATGTATATAAACAGTACTGAAGCAAAATGCCAAGCAAAATACAAAAATAACTTGCTATAAAAATAGATTATCACCAGAATAGATAATATAATATGATTACCCTAACGGACTAACTAAAGGAGTGACTACACAACCAAGTACAATTCTGAAATCCTAATAATTTGTATAAGAACTTATTACACGTCTTATGCAAAATACAGTGATCTGCTGAATACACAAACCAGAAGTCCTGACGTAAACCTATCTGTCTCAGACAAACTGAGGACTAATTATCCCCGTGACTGTAGGTAAATATATCCTGTTATCTTACCTTGCTGTCTGTCACAGATTCCCAATGGTAGAGAAGAGGAGTTCCTCAGAGTCTCGAAATGAAAACCTCAGCGAGCCTCCCAGTCCACGAATAAGGTCCGAGAGTTGAATTCTGGATGCAAATGGTACAGTCTTAGATAAGGCCTGATGTTGTAGCTGAGCAGGCCTCGTCAGTTGGTTACAAGGCACGCAGTTCACTTATGTTAGGAAAATCAGTCTCTGGCACTTCCGAGCGTTCTATCCACCTGCAAATCCTCCGGTGTTTCTCTCTTCTTCTCGTGTTCCTCAACTCTCTTCAGTCCACCCTTTTGGTATCCAAGGGTCAGATGAAACCTGTGGACCAATCACATACGATGACACAATGTCCAGCCAGTTTCATGGTCATGAAGAGAGCCTTTGTTATAGATGGCATGCAAACTCCCTCTCTGATCGCATACTCCTGGAGCCGTGTCTCTGTCTCCTCCAATGTTCCCAGGAGATAACGGGGCTAGTTTGCAACAAAGAATATGTCCTTGGATGAAGTAATCTTGCAAGGCTCAGCAGTAATTCCTTTCTGTAACCAAGCTGGTTTCTGATAGTTACAGATGTATTCAGGCCACAGGCTCTAGAATCCATATTGTTATAAGAATGGTTCAGGCTTGTATAGGCCAAGACCAGCAAAGGTGAGATCTCAGGTAAATACCCCTACAGCACTGTTTACAAGGAAATCTTTAAAAAAAAAAAACCCCACACACAAAAAAACAACCTAACATCTGATTTCAGCATCAGAAATTGCTTCCTTCACTTCTGTGTACTTCAGCAACATCAGAGAAAAGTCAAACATAGTGACCTATAAACTGGAAGTTCTTAAAACAAAAATAATTCTAGAAGCCAGTCCTGATTGTGATTGAAGGCACATGTAACCAGCAAAGTGGCAGAGTCCACCTGAGTGGAATTGGAAGCTTCCAGGACATCAGTAAGTTCCAAACTGTCCACGGATAAGCTGACCACCACCCTGAGAAGGGTCCTTTTCTTCTCTCCGCATCATGAGGCAGGTAGAAGGCACTTACCAAAGGTAGAACTAATTCTGGAGTAACTTTACTGAAGTTACATATTTGTTAAATATTTTCACAGAAACAGAGAAACATATAGGCAGATAAAGACCATATGGTCTATTCAGTCTGCCCATCCATGCCATTTACTCTCCTTATGTACTTGTCCCAAGTTCTCTTGAATTTAGAGACTGTTCTCGTCTCCATCACTTCTACCGGAAGGCCGTTCCACAAATTCACAACCCTTTCCATGAAGAAGTATTTCCCTGGGTTACTTCTGAGTCTGTACTGCCTCTTTGGTATGCAGATCTCTCTCATTAATATTCATTATGGATATCCTGAAAACCTGACTGGCTGGGGTGCCTCCAGGACCAGGTTTGGGAACCATTGCATTAGGGTAATTGGCTTTATCGTGCATTGATCTATTGGAATTGAAAAAAGTTTAATAAGGATACTTTTTTTTTTGTTTGTTTAAATGGAACACAAACCATAACATTGTCTGCATTGTCTAGGGAGGTGTACCTCTATAGCCCGAATGACAAGCTAGCTGTTGTAAAAGAAACCATGGCACAGATGGAATATATTATTGTTTATTATGTAAAGAAAAAATATGTATATAAACAGTACTGAAGCAAAATGCCAAGCAAAATACAAAAATAACTTGCTATAAAAATAGATTATCACCAGAATAGATAATATAATATGATTACCCTAACGGACTAACTAAAGGAGTGACTACACAACCAAGTACAATTCTGAAATCCTAATAATTTGTATAAGAACTTATTACATGTCTTATGCAAAATACAGTTCACCTTGCGTTGGCAAACCTCAGGTCTCCCCCAGATTCACAAGATTGATCAGTACTACACTTGAGGCGTCACTGACCCCTGTCTATTCTGGAAGTATTTCTATAGCAATGGCAGGGAGTTGCAACCAAACTTGCCTAACTACCTCTCTGCCTGGGAAAATAAATGCAAGGCTGTGCTAGATTCTATTGCGCCTCTACATCTTAAAACTTCCTATATCCGCAGCTCAGCACCCTGGTTCTCCGCTGATCTTAGAGCCTTAAAAACAGAGACAAGAAGACTTGAAAGAGCTTGGCGTAAATGGAAAACTGATCTTGCCCTGGGGCTTGGAAACACTGTCACCGTAAATATAAGTATGCCATCCGGCAAGCAAAGCGTTCTTACTTTTCATCTAAGTTACACCCTTTTTATGTCCCGGCCAGCAGACTGTATCAGCTACTAAACTCCTTCCTTGACACCCGAAAGCTTGAAGTCTCCAGTGTTGCCACTTACTTTAAAGAGAAACTCTTAACCTTGCGGTCTTCTACTGTTAGTTGTTTTTCTGACGTGGATGATTTCTTGGAATCGTTGGCTATACCTATGGATTTCTGTCCGGCCGATCGCATTTGGACCAACTTCAATCGTCTATTGCTTGATAACATATCCACTGCCTTACTAAAGTTCTCCAACAAGTATTGTAGATTGGATGTCTGTCCTACCCATCTTCTAAAAGTCGCCCCAAGGTGTTTTGTTGAAGATCTGACTTGCTACCTAAACTTCATGTTAAGCTCTGGTTCTTTCCCGCCAGACCATGGTAACATTCTTCTCACCCCTATTCCGAAGAACCTTAAGATAAAACCAGATGTTATCTCTAATTACCGCCCAGTGGCTTCGATACCATTGGTTACCAAGTTAATGGAGAGTATGGTTAACGCCCAGCTCAGTGAATTCCTGGCTGACTATGATATCCTTCACCACTTGCAGTCAGGTTTCCGTGCTCAATATAGTACAGAGACTGTTCTAGTCACCCTCTTATCAAACTTTAAATGAGAGCTATCCATCGGATGGAAGGTACTATTGCTCCAATTTGACATGTCAAGCGCCTTTGATATGGTGGACCATGACCTGTTATTACATCTGTTAGACTCATTCGGCATAGGCGGGTCTGTTTTACACTGGTTTGAGGGCTTCTTGACCACTGGAACTTACCAGGTCACAGTGAATTCTGCTACTTCTGCTCCGTGGAATGCCTCTTGCGGGGTACCACAGGGCTCTCCCCTTTCACCAGCCTTATTCAATATTATGTTGATGCCTTTAGCCTCAGCTCTAGCAAAATTAGACCTAAATCCTTTCATCTATGCTGACGATATTACCACCTACATCCTCTTTCATACCACCGTATCAGAAATCGCTAATCTCATCGAATCTTGCTTCTCCACTATTGAGCACTGGGCTCAGATGTTTCGCTTTAAACTAAACAAGGATAAAACTCAATGTCTCGTACTCTCGTCCACCCATACCCAAATAACTGACACAACACTTCCAGTAAAGGGCTACGTTCTTCCAGTTGCCAACAGTCTGCGACTTTTAGGAGTTCACCTAGACATGCACCTCCAGTCGGATAATCATGTGCATTTGGTCTCCAAAAGAATGTTTAATGCTATGTGGAGGCTCCGGCGCATTTGATATTTCCTTACCAAAGATCTGTTCCGTACACTTGTGCATTGGCTAGTCCTCTCCCACCTAGATTATTGTAGCGGAATTTATGCGGGCTGCAAGGCCACTTTACTGAAAAAGTTCCAAACAGTCCTGAACACTGCCGCGAGACTGATTCTGGGAGAACATCATTTTGCACATGCCGAGCTTCTGCGCTTCAGACTCCATTGGCTACCTGTAAAGGAGCATATTATTTTTAAGCTCTGCTCCTTAACCCAGAAAATCATCTATGGGCTTGCTCCGGTATATATGCTCCCCTTGATTGACCTTCCACCCAGGAATGCCACACCTGCAGCATGGTCATATCTCCATCTACACTTCCCAAACTGTAAGGGTGTCAAGTGTAAGAAGATTTTCACTTCTTCTTTCCGCTAATGGTGCCCTAAATACTGGAATGCTCTCCCGCAGCACCTCAAAACGCAAGTGGACCACATCCTCTTCAAAAAGTTGCTGAAGTCTCACTTCTTTGTCAAAGCTTACTCCCCTAGTTTCTCTTCTGATCGATGCACCCTTCTTGAACCCCACCCTGCTTGGTTTCCCATTGTTAGCTGCTGCTCCTTCTGGCTATTCTCTGTCCTCTTTGCAATATTTCCTTTATTGTAAATTTTCTTAATTTACTGTAAGCCACATTGTGCCTGCATGAGTGGGAAAATGTGGGATACAAATGAACCATAAATAAACAGAGAAGGTAGGAAACAGAACAGGTCTTAAAATGTCACATATGGGTTGTATTACAATATAGAAGATTTCAGGGTAGGAGAAAATTAAGGGCCTCTTATCAAACCGGTCAGCAATGCAAACTGAGCGCATTCAAAGTGAACGGGCGGCATTACCGCTCTGGAAACCACTAGCGTGACTTGATAAGAGGCCGTAAGGATCCAGTGATCACAGTACAGTATGAAGTGTCTTGGTACTGGAATAGGGTAATCCCAGTTCATAAATAGCTGAATATTTACATATATGCATACTTACAAAGTTTTCATCATGTAACTTAAAGGTTATTACAGAATGTGTGTATTGGTATTAGAACATAAACTGTATACTTTATTTTAATTTTATCCCAAGATAAAAATTCTTGATACAGCAAAAGGACAAGACAATTACTGTAGTTTTAGAGGAAAATTAAAATGTATGCAAAGGAAAAACATTTCTCTATATTGTCCTTCAAATCCTTAGTCATAAACTGTATCTTTGAATACAACAAAAGCCTTCTCAAAATATAAATCAGGTAGAATAAACTTAGATTCATTAGCACCACACTTTCCAATATATAGTTTAGTAAATTGAAACCTGGCTGTTGCCACTGAAGAGTCCCTCTACATTGTGAACTGCATATGGTCTCTTGCTTACAATCCAAAAGAATAGAATCTTCAGGAAAGTCAATTTAGATCCTCATCTTCTTTGACCTGAATTGTCCTGTGGGAAATTGGTTGCTTTACTCTTATTTATTTGTTACATTTGTATCCCACATTTTCCCACCTATTTGCAGGCTCAATGTGGCTTACATTGTACCGTGAAGGCCTTTGCCAACTCCAGTAGAGAAACAAATACAAAGTGAAGTTATAGTCAAATAAGGTTCATATGTTAGATACATTGGGAATCATAGAGAAGGAGAGTTATATAGTGTTCATTACAAGCTTTAGTTGCATTGTGTTGCAGGGTTCAGACACTTAAGTTGGGTCCGGAAGGGTATGCCTTATTGAACAGGTTGGTCTTTAGTGATTTCTGGAAGTTCAAGTGGTCATACGTTGTTTTCATTTTGGTAATGCATTCCACAGTTGTGTTCAAATGTCGGAGAAGCTAGATGCATAAGTTGATTTGTATTTGAGTCCTTTACAGCTTGGGTAGTGGAGATTTAAGTATGTACGTGTTGATACGACTGTGTTTCTGGTTGGTAGGTCTATGAGGCCAGTCATGTGTCCTGGGGCTTCGCCATAAATAATTTTATGGACCAGGGTACAGATTTTGAAAGCAATACGTTCTTTGATTGGGAGCCAGTGCAATTTTTCTCAGAGGGGTTTGGTGCTTTCGAATCGCGTTTTTCCAAATATGAGTGGCTGCTGTGTTTTGAGCGGTCTGAAGTTTTTTTATGAGCTGCTTTTTGCATCCCGCATAGATTCCATTGCAGTAGTCAGTATGGCTTAGTACCATTGATTGTATCAGGTTGCAGAATGTTTCCCTCGGGAAGAATGGTTTCATGCGTTTGAGTTTCCACATTGAGTGGAACATTTTCTTGGTTGTAGAGTTCAATTGGCTCTTGAGTGTAAGGTTACCGTCGATTGTGACCCCGAGGATTTTCAGGCTATCTGAGATAGGGTGGGTGTGATCTGGGGTATTTAAATTAGTGTGTTTGTGTGTGTTGTGTTGGGATGAGAGGATGAGACAGTGTGTTTTTTCTGTGTTGAGTTTTAGTTGGAAAGCATTTGCCCATGAGGTCTTGGTATTCATGCTGAGATTGATTTCGTTGGTGATTCCTGTCAGGCCATGTTTGAAAGGAATGTATATTGTAACATCGTCTGCATAGATGAATGGGTTGAAACCTTGGGTGGATAGGGACTTTGCTAGTGGGGTCATCATTAAGTTGAAGAGGATTGGTGATAGTGTTGATCGTTGAGGTACTCCGCAATCTGCTTTCCACGGTGGTGATATGTTTGAGTTAGATTTCACTTGGTATGTTCTGGTGGATAGGAAACCCTTCATCCAACTGAGCATGTTTCCGCTAATCCCGAAGTAGTTTAGGAGTCTTAGTAGTATATTATGGTTTACCATGTCGAATGCACTAGACATGTCGAATTGGAGGAGAAGTATGCTTTTGCCTATTGCTATTTCCTGCTTGAATTTGGCCAGGAGGGTAGTTAGTACTGTTTCGGTACTGTGGAGGGGGCAATTCATGTAGTATTGAGAATTTGTTTATGTAATTAGTAAGTTGTTTGGTTACTTTCCATCAGTTCAACGGCTAGTGGGATGGATGCTACTGGACGGTAGTTGGTAAGTTCATTTGTATTTTTCTTGGTATCTTTTGGAATAGGGGTGAGTAGGATGTTACCGTTTTCCTTCGGGAAGAGACCTTGTTGGAGCATGAAGTTTAGGTGGGATGCAAGGTCTGTTATGAAGCGGTCGGGGGCGGATTTTATCAGGTAGCTGGGGTTGGTGTCCAATTTGCAGTGAGTGTTGGAGAACCTATGGATCGCATGGTTAATTGTTTTGGTTGAGAGGAGAGCGAAGTTTGACCAGGTTCGGTCTGCTGGGTATTCTCCTGAGGTTGGGTCCATACAATTGATGAAACTTTTGGAATTTACACCGGCTGCAAAGAACATACCCTTAAGAAACTCTAGACAGCGCAGAACACGGCGGCGAGGCTACTATTTGTCAAATCTCGGTTTGAGGCAGCAAAACACCTTCGTGAGAAGCTCCACTGGCTCCCGATTAAAGAACATATCGAATTCAAAATCTGTGCCCTTACCCACAAGATTGTATACGGGGAAGCTTATATGTACAGCCTGGTTGACCTCCCTCCCAGAAATTCCGAGAAGTTGTCCCGTACCTACCTCTATCTCCACTTTCCTAACTACAGGAACTTAAGATACAAGCTACTCTTTGCCTCCTCCTTTTGCTTTATATGTCCCCGTTAACTGGAATGCTGTACCATCAACATTAAGAGAGACAGCCGATCACAGTCTGTTCAAGAAGTCCCTAAAGACCTACCTCTGTGATCGTTCATACTCCTCTGCTGTTTGATCTCTTGCAATCCCGCATTCCTTCTCCTGCTGTTTCCCTCCCTCCCCCTCATCTGCCTTATTCTCTGTTTTGTGCTAGTTATTATGTAGTTCTTTTCATCAAATGTTGTAAGCCACATAGAGCCTGCCTTGGTGGGATTATGTGGGATATAAATGTTCACAATAAATAAAATAAATAAATATTGGTAGTGTTCTGAGGAAGTGTGCTACGTAGTTTTACAATTTTGTCATTGAAGTATTTGGCAAGTTGGTCTGCCGTTGGGGTGTCTGTGTTGGTTGTGGTGACCAAGGTAGTGTCTAGGAGTTTGTGTACGAGTTGGTATAGTTTCTTTGTGTCTTTGTAATCTGGTCTTATTTTAGTTTTATAGTATGACCTTTTGGACTGTCTTATTGCGTATTTGTATTTTCATTGTATTTGTTTCCAAGCGTTGAGTGTGTGATCATTTTTGTTTTTTGTCCATGCTCGTTTAAGCTTCCTGGTTTGTGTTTTTAGTTGAACCATGGTATTGAGTTATGTCTTCATGATGATCTTGTTTGTAAGGGTGCTATTTCGTCTAGTATGCTTCTGCATCTTTTGTCCCATTCGGAGAGGTAGTGTACGGAGTCCATATGTGCTGTCCATTCGTTATTGTATACATGCTGGTAGAATGTTTTCAGATCTATTTGGCCTCTTGTGCTGTAGGTTGTATGTTCTTGTGTGCGGTATGAGCCCTTCTTCCGCCAGTTTAGGGATAGGTTTAGTTTGTAGTGATCAGTCCAAGGTGCTTCTGTCCATTTAATGTCTGTTGTTATCAGTTTCTGGTCTGTGGACAATTTATGTATGAAGACTAGAGGACATGCCATCAGGTCTCAAAGAAATAATTTCACTCAATGCATAACTAACGTGCAGTTTGTTGCAAGAGAATGAGGTGAAAGCAATAGCTGGGTTTAAAAGTTTGGACTTTCCTCCAGGAACTTGAGATCCCTTCCCATGGTTTCTACTTCCTCTAGAGTATCCATTCTATTGGCTATCTTCATGTCATTCGCAAAAAGGCAAACTTTTTCTTCTAACCCTTCAGCAATGTCTTACACAAATATATTAAACAGAATCAGCCCCAGCACTGACCCCTGAGGCACTCAACTACTTGCCTTCCTTTCCTCGGAGCTGCTTCCATTTACCACCACCCTCTGCTGCCTGTCGGTCAACCATTTTCAGCAATGATTCCATTATTTTTCCTACCACTGATGTGAGGCTTACCTGCTTGTAACTGCCCACTTCTTCCTTTCTCCGCTTTTGTGAAGAGGGACCACATCAGATTGTCTCCAATCCCTTGGAACCTCTCCTGTCTCTAAAGAACTATTAAATCCTTAAGAGGTCCTGCCAGGACTTCTCTGAGCTCCCTCAGTATCCTGGGATGTATCCCATCCTGCCCCATAGCTTTGTCCACTTTCAGATTTTCAAGCTATTTTTAAATGCTTTCTTCCATGAACGGCGCAATACCCACTCCATTCCCAGATATTCCCTAGGCAACCGACTGCGGTCCTTCTCCAGGATATTCTTCTGTGAACACTGAAGAGAAGTATTTGTTTAGCACTTTCGTTTTATCCTCATTACTTTCCACATAGCTATTCTAAATATCTTTCCATCTTGCAATTCCATTCCTATTTTTTCTCCTTCCCCCAATATATCTAAAAAAGGTCTTGTCACCTCTCTTTACATCTTTAGCCATTTTTTTCTTCTGCCCGTGCTTTTGCTAGCCGTATTTCCCTCTTCGCTTCTTTGAGCTTAATCCGGTAATCTTTTCCATGATCCTTTCATTGAGTTCTTCTGTATTTCTTGAGAGAGCCTCTTTTGCCCTTATTTTTTCAGCCACTTGTTTGGAGAACCATATAGGCTTCTTGTTTCTCTTGTTTTTGTTTACTTTCCTTGCATAAAGATCAGTTGCCATATTTATAGCAGTTTTCAGCTTGAGGAACAAAGGGAAGGAATGTTCAAAACCACAAATGGATTAGGGAGCAGGGAGTCAGGAACATCTTGAAGAACAACATCACGAATGGGAACAGGATCAATCAGGTTGGCAACAGCTCCGAATCTTCAAAGTTTCTGTAGCTGAAAAACAAAAGAAGAAGCTATTCTGCTTCATGGTTAGTTTGGTTCATATCAACAATGCACGCATCTGGGGCAAAATGACTGGGATGACATGGTCTCAACTGATTGATGTGGACCCATTTAAGGACATCTTCACCTTGAGAATTTTTCTTTAGGTGAATTTGATAAGCCACAGGTGAAACTTTTTCCACTATAGAGAATAGACCATGCCAACTGGGCAGAAATTTCTTTTCTTTAACCTTGTTTCTGGCAAAATTGAAATAGAATACCTTGTTGCCAATTTGGTATTCTTTGGAGGTAGTCCCTTGATAATAATAGGCTTTTCTACCTCTAGCGCTACTTTCCAAGTTCTTTTGGGTAAAGGCATGGCGCAGATGGGTGACATACTCATGAGAGGTGGTAGCACTGGACACATCATTAGTCCTGTACAGCAAATGAATTGGTAACATCATTTCCCTACCTGTCATCATCTCAAAAGGTGACACTCCTGTAGAAAGGTGGGGTGTGGCACGAATAGCCATGAGGACCAGTGGCAATTTCATGTCCCAGTCCTTACCTGAAGATGACATATTTCTTCAGAATGGTGATGATGGTGTGATTAGCTCTTTCCACTTGTCCAGAGGACTGAGGCTGGTAGGCAATGTGCAATTTAATCTTCACTCCGAGCATTTTCCACATGAATTGGATTAATTCTGCAGTAAACTGGGATCCTTGGTCTGAATCCACTTGCATGGGTAGACCCCACCTGCTGAACACATGATTCAGTAGTAAGGTAGCCGTGGTTTCTGCGGTGCAATTGGGTGCAGGTATGCACTCCAACCACTTGGTGAGCAGGCAGGTGACCGTAAGCATATACTTATTGCCACGGGTGGGTCGAACCACAGGGCCAATCCAATCAATCTGGATATCTGACCAGGGCATAGCAATACCCCTCTTCCTGAGTGGTGCTCGATGGGATGGTGAAGATGGCTGGACATGACAACAGGTCAAACAACCTTGAGTATACAGCTGCACATCCTGACACATATGGGGCCAATAGGCCACTTGCTTCAAAGTCTCATAGGTGATGTCTTCACCTTGATGCCTTCACATGGTTTATCGTGAGCATGTTGCAACATAATGCCCCGATATGCCTGAGGCACAACCCATTGCTCAATGCCATGCTTACTTGTCCGAATAAGCAGGTCCTGATAGAGCTTAAACTTCTCTCAGGAGGCATAGTATCCTCAGTTCTTCAGCTTGACACTCCTCTTCTGACAATGGATGTTCTTGCAGATTCTGGATGTACTCATAAAATCGTCCAACAACTGGATCTGCTTTCTGAACCATAACAAGATCAAATGATGGGATGTCACTGGAACACTGGTGTCTCACTAGGCTGTTTTCGTTTGTTGTCGAGTGACAGCATGAACTGCCAATGTCTCTGACTCTGAGAACTGCCATAATTCTCCTGTGAGTGCATCTTCCTTGGCGAGTTGATCTGCCAGGTCGTTCTCTATCTTGTCAGGACTATCAACTTTTGCATGACCCTTGACCTTCTTCCAATAGATGGCCATGTCATGGTTCCGCACCAATTGATCTAAGGCCAGAATCAAATTTCCATGATGTACCGGTTTTCCTTCTCTACAAGCGGGGGATCCAAAGGTGCGTCCCTAAACTTTGGGGGCGGACCTTTGGATCCCCCGCTTGTAGAGTAGCCTAGATGGTTACGGGGAGTGGTTCCTCCTGATGAAGTAAACCACGAAATGCAGTCTTGCATTGAGAAACTAAAGAAGAATTGAAGCTTGGTCATTTAGGTGATCTTATCAGTGGTTCTTCATGGAAGCCTTCTAGATGCCGCGCAGTGGAGCCACCAAGATAGCCAAACGTGATACCCAGTTGTGGGTGGTATAATTGTGGTTTGAGTACACATTAAGACTCATCATCATGCTATGCATTTGGAATCTGAGCGCTAAGAAACAACCATCACTTTGACTTTGAATTTGGGCTTACAAAAACGAGGGCTAAGAAGCAAGAGCAGCCTGTGTCAGCCATTTTGGAACTTTGGATTTAAATGAATGCAGGGAACATTTTTTAATATCTTCAAAAGCCAAGGGAATACATCAGAGTTGAACTCTAAGTGCAAGTATTGTAATGCAATTTCAGTGGATTGTAGCATGTGGTGAACAATATATGAGATTGGTTTGACTGTGTGGATGATGCTGCGAAAGGCATGTGGAAGTGAGTTACATGGGAACCGAGGGTTATTGTAAACAATGTATGCATATATATGGGTAACAATAAATGTATTCATGTTTGAATTTTTCAGTGGAGTACTTTGTGACTAACAATATTAAATTTTAACTGCCAGATCCTCGACCATTCTTCTAACGTTCGGAGATCCCTGCTCATCGTTTCTACACCCTCCAGGGTATCCACTCTATTGGCTATTTTCGTGTCATCCGCAAAAAGGCACACCTTTTCTTCCAACCCTTCAGCAATATCTCCCACAAATATATTAAACAGAATAAGCCCCAGCACCGACCCCTGAGGCACTTCACTGCTCACCTTCCTTTCCTCCAAGTGGATTCCATTTGCCACGACTTTTTGCCACGTGTCGGTCAACCAGATTCTTATCCAGTTCACCACTTTCGGTCCTAAGTTCAACCCTTTCAGCTTATTCACGAGTCTTCTGTGGGAGACTGTATCAAAGGCTTTGCTGAATACAAGACTATCTCTACTTCAGGAAGCAGATGAAAGCTTGGCTGTTCAACCAGGCCTTTAACTAGCTCGTCCGGCTGCACAGGCTTAGCTGAGATATTTAAACACCTCTATGACTTAATGTGCAACTTTCTTTAAATTAGTCTCCTTATTTTCCAACTCTTACCTATCTATATGTTCCATCTTGGCTTATACCCTATTAGAGAATGACTCGGGGACAAAGTTTATCCCCACCCCTTCCCTGTGGGTTCTGTCTCCGTCCCCACCCCATCCCCGCAGGTTCTGTCCTCATCCCCATTGGCTCTGTTCTCATCTGCAGAAGCCTCGAGTACTTATCATTTTATATTTAAATCTTTTCATTAAAGTATAAAAAGGAACAATATGTTGTGCAACTGTGGTTTATAAATCACAAATAGAAAACAGTAATAACAACAAGCATCTGTAATAACCCTCCCACTACCACCCTGTACTCTTCCAACCCCAACAATAGCTGACTTCTACTACCCCAATGAATCGTCATTCACCCTGTTAAAATGTCCATTCTACTACTCCAATGAATCTTTATTCACCCTGTTAAAATGTCCAGGGATACAAAATATAACCCGCTCTGTATGCCCTAGCGGAGGAGAAATATGCCCTATAAAGCACTGTTATGATTTTTTTTAAATCTGTGGATGAATAAGTTGTCAACAATCTCAGGATTCTGTCTAGCTCTCCTGTCTTCCACAGTCCTTCCTGCAATAGAAGATGTCTTTTTAGAAGATGTGCTGGTAGTAGGTTGTACAGGATCCGCCATGCAAATTTTGTTAGCTTTGGCCAGCATGTTTTCTTGTTTTTCCAAAAAATCAAAATATCATCATCTGCATCACTCAAACATAACAACACAACTGACTATGCAACCCTCCTTGAGTGTCTAGACCCAAGACATGGGGAATATCCGGCAGATAGATCATGGACCGAATTTAATTTACTATCGACAGAAAAGATCTCCCAATCACTCAAAAAATACGCCAAATCACATTGTAAACTAGACACATGTCCTAGCAACCTCATAAGATCCGCTCCTCAACAATTCTTAACAGATCTCACAGAATACCTAAATTACATGCTACAAAAGGGTCTCTTCCCAAAAGACAGAGGAAATATACTACTCACACCGTTACCTAAAGACGCAAAGAAAAGCACAAGTGACATAATACCACCCAGTAGCATCCATCCCACTAATAACCAAACTTATGGAAGGAGTAGTGATGGAACAGCTCACTAACCACCTAAACAAACACTCAATTTTACACGAATCTCAATCAGGATTTCGATCCAACTACAGCACAGAAACAGTACTAGTGACTCTAATGAATAAGTTTAAACAAACAATCGCTAAAGGCAATAATATACTTCTCTTGCAATTTGATATGTCCAGTGCCTTCGATATGGTCAACCATGGAATTTTACTACACATCCTGGAATACTTCGGAATTGGAGGAAACGTTCTCAATTGGTTTAAAGGATTCCTGACATCATGATCATACCAAGTAACATCTAACGCAGAGACATCATCCCCATGGATACCTGAATGCGGTATACCACAAGGATCCCCCCTTTCACCAACCCTCTTCAACCTAGTGATGACACCCCTAGCCAAGCTATTAGATAACCAACAGCTCAACCCATATATATATGCAGACGATGTCACGATCTACATCCCATTTAAGCAAGACCTAAAAGAAATTACTAACGAAATCAACAAAAGCTTCCAAATCATGCACTCCTGGGTGGATGCATTTCAACTGAAACTCAATGCAGAAAAAACATCACCTCACAACACAATACACGCAAATTCGACACCATAACCACCCCAAACGTTACCCTCCCAGTATCAGACAACTTGAAAATCCTGGGAGTCATCATTGATCGAAATCTCACACTTGAAAACCATGTGAAGAATACAACTAAGAAAGTGTTCCATGCCATGTGGAAACTCAAACGAGTAAAACCTTTCTTCCCAAGGGCCGTTTTCATGAAACTGGTGCAGTCATTGGTGCTAAGTCACCTAGATTATTGCAATGCACTCTTCGCTGGCTGCAAAGAACAGACCATCAAAAAAAACTTCAAACAGCCCAAAACACCGCAGCCAGACTGGGAAAACAAAATATGAAAGCGCTAAACCCCTAAGAAAGAAACTACACTGGCTACCATTGAAAGAACGAACCACATTCAAAATCTGCACAGTTCATAAAATCATTTACGGAGATGCCCCAACCTATATGCTAGGCCTCGTAGACCTGCCACCCAGAAATGCTAAGAGATCCACCCGCACCTTTCTTAACCTACACTTCCCCAACTGCAAAGGAATAAAATACAAACTAACACAAGCGTCTAGCTTCTACTACTACTTAACATTTCTAGAGCGCTACTAGGGTTACGCAGCGCTGTACAAATAAACCAAGAAGGACGGTCCCTGCTCAAAGGAGCTTACAATCTAAAGAATGGCAGTCTAGATTTGCTTCTCTTATATAAGCACGCAGGTGTGGAACTCTCTTCCAATAAACTACAGAACATTCAAAGAAACTGACCGATTTCCGCAAATCCCTGAAAGACATACCTCTTAGCAAAGCCTACCAGGAAACCCCTTAACTAACGACAACACAATACCTAACCAAAATGGCACAGAATGTATTTTCCAATAATGACTTCAAACCTACCTGTATTCCACTACCCAGTGACGTACCAAAGGGGGGGGGGTGGTGGGGGCAGTCCGTCCCGGGTGCACGCCACTGGGGGGGTGCCGCGCGCCTGTCGGCTCTTTGCTTTCATGCTCTCTCTGCCCTGGAACAGGTTACTTCCTGCCAATGGGATGAGGACCAGAACCTGAGGGGGATGGGGTGGGGACGGAGACAGAACCCTGGGGGGGGGGGGGTCGCATGTTCTGGGGGGGGGGTGCGCTGCACCTGGGGGGCGGGGCGCATCAGCGATCCGCCCCGGGTGTCAGCGCCCCTAGGAATGCTCCTGCCACTACCTCTATGTAATACCAATTGTTTTCTTTAACCTGGTATAGTTAACAGGTCTCTGTTGAGCCTGCAAATAGGTGGGAAAATGTGGGATACAAGTGCATTCTCTGTACCCTATACTGTCTGTTAAAATGTTTTATTACGTATTGTGTTGACATTGTAAGTAGTATAATGTGGTGTATTTTGTATTGTTTGAATATTTTTTAGTGCTATAATTGTCTATTGCTTATGTTTGATTTATTGTTGCTGTACACCTTCAAAAAGGTGGCAACTCCTCACTGGCCTCCCACTTAGCCACCTATCCCCCCTTCAATCTGTTCAGAACTCTGCTGCACGTCTTATATTCCGCCAGAACTGATATACTCATATCACCCCTCTCCTCAGGTCACTTCACTGGCTTCCAATCAGATACCGCATTCAGTTCAAGCTTCTCCTTCTTACCTACAAATGCACTCAGTCTGCTGCCCCTCACTACCTTTCTACCCTCATCTCCCCTTACGTTCCCGCTGGAAACCTCCGTTCACAGGACAAATCCCTCCTCTCATTACCCTTTTCCACCACCGCCAACTCCAGGCTCCGCTCATTCTGCCTCGCCTCACCCTATGCTTGGAACAACCTTCCCGAGCCCTTACGCCAAGCCCCCTCCCTGCCCATCTTCAAGTCTCTGCTTAAAGCCCACCTCTTCAATGCTGCGTTCGGCACCTAACTCTTTCAGGAAATCCAGACTGCCCCAATTTGACTGCCCCTATCAGACTGACTGCTCACGTGTCCTTTAGATTGTAAGCTCTTTGAGCAGGGACTGTCCTATGTTAAATTGTACAGCGCTGCGTAACCCTAGTAGCGCTTTAGAAATGTTTAGTAGTAGTAGTAAATAAATCCTAATAAATAGTAATATGTTGGTCTCCTGGAGTAGATGTTTTACCACACTGTGATGCAGGTGGCTACCAAAAAGATAGTGGGTATGCCATGTTCTTTGCTCAGATCAGCTTTTATACATTACTTGGTAAACACAGGTTTGGTGTAACGTGTAGTAGCCGAACTCCTTCACAATAAACCCTCTACCTCCTTGCAATGTGGAGGGAGATTTTTTTTTTCTTTCAAATCATAGGTCTGGTGAATTAGGTTTTTTTCCCTCTTATTTATGTTCATTATTTTTCTTGATTTTCATATGTGCATTGTCAGTTTAATCTTTGTCTGTGGGAGCTTTGAATGGAAGATAGGTAACATGAGGAAATTTTGTTAATTTTGGATTCAAGAGCCCAGTCAGTCATAGATTCCAACAATTTTAGCAGCTTTCCTTTCTCTTGAAAACATGACTTGAGCCTCCGTAATGTACATTGACTGCATATATCTGGATTTACCAGTGGGTAGATGTTGCAGAATATTTATAAATGGAATTCCTTGGGCTTTTAAGGAAATAACCAGGGTTTGAAAAAAATAATCCACTTATTTGCTTGCCCAGGATAAGTGGAATTTTCAGTGGTAAGGAGGTGGTCAACCCACTTGAAACCCTGACAAAAGGAGGTTGCTTCTCCATTCCTGGTAGAGGCCCTGGCAGAAGGCAGAGTTTTCAGTGTTGATCAGGGCACAGAGAGAGGAAATAGGGCTGTAGCAGGTGTATATGTGGTGGTGGTGGGGGGAATGTCAGAGCAGGGGGGGGGGGAGAAAGCGTCCAGGGGGTGGATTGGGGAGGGGGAGAGAAGGGTGCAATGGCAGAATACATGGCACACTCACTTTGGCCCCGTTAAGTCCTGGGAATTTTTTAAATTCTGTTTATTTAACATCAACTTAACCATATTACATGGGGTTGGATCTTCATTAGTCAAAATTACTGGGTTTCTTGGGAAATAAGGAACCTATGGGATTTTTTTTTTTCAGATTCTTTTTGGAGAGCAAGGGTATGAAATTGCATTTAGAATGTCTGGCGAGGTTGTGACTGTAATATTGATAGCATTTGTGGGGCTCTCACTGACATGGGTGGCAAGAGTTCATTCACAGCACAAGATAATAAGGGATGATTCTGAGACAATACCTCTGGATATCAGCTGCCATAAGAATATTTAGGAATCGTATTGTTTTCTAGTGCAAAACTTTGAAAAGGATAGTAATTTTTCTTTCTCTTGTTTTACAGTTGGCAAGACTTCCCTAATCACCAGGTTTATGTATGACAGTTTTGACAACACTTACCAGGTAAGTTTCAGTTTTATTTGATATACCAAATATTGTCTAGGCAGTTAAGATAAAAATCAAAATAATTCATAAGTATGATTTGATATATTGACTTTATATACTGCTTTCCACAGCTAGTGCATTAAATCAATTTATAATACATCATTATACAAAACAAATAATTAATGAGACAATCTCACCTTATTAAAAAGCCATATTATCAAATAATACAATCCTGACCCAAAATTCAGCATTGAACTAAGTTTATCTGATTCACTGTGGGGCTCATTTTCAAAGCACTTAGACTTACAAAGTTGCATAGGTTACTTTGTAAGTCTAAGTGCTTTGAAAATGCACTGTATCAATTATTGAAAAAGGGCCAAGTTTTTAGTTCTGTCTTAAATGAAAAATAATTACTAAGCAAGTCATAGGGCAAAGCATTCCATAAAGATGGACCCATATAACAAAACACCCTGCTTCTATCTGGTAACGATGAACCTGGAGCATATGTCACTGAGAACAACAGAGCTGCCTAGAATGGGCATATTGAGTACCTGCATACCGTGCCAAAATATTTAAACAAATTTGTGCAGGGATCAGAGGTAACATAGTAAGTGACTGCAGGTAAAGACATGAACCAACTGTCACACTCATTATCAGTTCATGATTAAATCAACAATGAATGTGATGTAAAATACTTTATAGGTGTAATGGTCAAAATTTATTTTTTCCTATATTTAAGGTAAGTTCTGTATTTTGGATAAGTTGTAACCTTTTGAGACTAGTTGATGCAGCAAATTATAATAATTTAAATGGCTGCTGACAGCTGCATGGACTATGTTAGCGTATTTAGGTTTAAAAAAGGTTTGGACAAGTTAAGAATGTAAGAATAGCCATACTGGGTCAGACCAATGGTCCATCTAGCCCAGTATCCTGCTTCCAACAGTGGCCAATCCAGGTCACAAGTACCTGGCAGAAACCCAAACAGTAGCAACATTCTATGCTACCAATTTCAGGGCAAGCAGTGGCTTCCCCATGTCCATCTTAATAACAGATTATAGACTTTTCCTCCAAGAACTTGTCCAAACCTTTCTTTAAACCCAGATATGCTAACTGCTGTTACCACATCCTCCTTCAACAAGTTCCAGAGCTTAACCATCCTTTGAGTGAAAAAATATTTCCTCCTATTTAAAAATATTTGCATGCAGTTTCATTGACTGTCACCTAGTCTTCGAATGAGTGAAAAAATCGATTCACTTTTACCCGTTCTACACCACTCAGGATTTTATAGAACTCAATCATATCCCCCCTCAGCTGTCTCTTTTCCAAGCTGAAGAGCCCTAACCTCTTTTTAGCCTTTCCTTATATGAGAGGCGTTCCATCTCCTTTATTATTTTGGTGGCTTTTTATTGAACCTTTTCTAATTCTGCTAAATTTTTTCTGAGATACAGTGACCAGAGTAGAACACAGTACTCAAGGTGAGATCGCACCATGGAGCAATTTCATCTGCCATTTGGATGCTCAGTCTTCCAGTTTCCTAAGGTCTTCCTGTTATTTTTCATAATCCGCATGTGTTTTCACAACTTGAATAGTTTTGTCATCTGCAATTAATTACCACACTTATGGTTCCGTTTTCCAGACACACAAAAGGCAATTATAAGCCTGTACTCATTAAAGATCAGATGCAATAGGTGTTTTCAAGTTTTAAATATTATATCTCTATCCCCCCCTTCTGTTCATATGAAACATTTAAACATTTTACCAATAACAACAGACCAACTGCATTTAACTTACTGAATAAGCTGTAATTCTGAAGCGCTTTCTTACCCGTATTTATTTTATTTATTTTGTTACAGCATTGATGAATCAACAGAACTGATCATTAACATGTTCAATAGTCAGTAATTTGAAAGCAAAAACAACCTATTATCAGCAAAGTCATATTCTCATCATCAAGGTTATAGCTCCTCATACTACTCCTCCCTCCACCCAAACCGCCCACCCCCTTCCCCACCACCTACCTTCTTCCCTACCTGCATTCTGAAACTCCCCTCTCCCCTACCCTCTCCCCCTGGTTCCTGTGTGTACCATCCAATCACCATCCATCTTTACCATGTTTAACGCCCCAACGAAAACTGTTCAGAACTTAGCTTACTGCCAATGGAGAAATCCTTTTGAAATATGCCCCCCATATCGCAAGTAACTTCTGTTGCCTCTTAGGAGATTGATGTGCCCCACAGGATTCCCATAACATGAGCTCCTGTAAATTATTCCTCCAGTACCAGAAGGAGGGAGGTCTATCCAATACCCAGTGATTAAGAATGCAGTTCTTCCCCAAAATACATGACTTAGGAAAACGTTTTCTCCCTGTGTGCCAGATCTCCACAAACTAATGGAGCTGAGCATCACTCTTTCAAAAGAAAGGACAACTTGGCACCCTAGCACCAATTGAAAAAAATGGGAGAGAGCTGAACAGAATACCTTGATATGTCTACAATGCCACATACCATACAAGAAAGAGGCGCCCGCCAGTGCACATTTTTGACACTTATCTGTGTCCATTACTCCCGCGTGGTATGCTTGTTTCTGGGAAAAATAGGCTCTGTGTACTGTTCTGAAATGACATTTCTGAAGCTCTGCACTATGTACAAACCGGGAGCTTCCCCCAAGTGTTGCCACGATAATATGCTCGGGAATCGGTCTCCGTACATCCTGACTCCAACGAACCGACACGTCCTGCACATTTCTAGTCAGCTTGTGCTTCCCCAGCTCCTTGTAGAACCAGGACACCGAAACTTGCTCTATAGCATCCCCTTCTAAAAACTCCCGCAATTTTTGTCCAAAACCCAATGATAAACTATCCTTCGGGAGGGTAGTCAAATAATGCGATAGCTGACGATAAGTGAAAATTGCTGCTGGACCCTGTGCACACTGGCACATAAAATCTTGTGCTGAGACAACAGACCCCTCAGCTTGAATAAAACTTTCCAATAGTATCAACCCCGGTCCTTCAGACTACGAAAAATTGAATTCTCTCTGCCTGGCGTGAAATCTGTATTTCCCTGGGGGGTAAAAGTACATAGCTAATCGGGATCTGTCCCCACAACTGAACCAATTCCCGCCACAAGTACCATAGAGGTCGAAGCAGAACACTACCCCACACTCTCTCAGGAAGACGTTTCAAGGGAGCATGCAGTAAATAATTCAGATGCCAAGGGCTGAAATAGGCCCGTGCCATGACCAAGTCCGTGTAAGTAGTAGTGCCCAAGATCCAGTCCCGTAAGTTTCGCAATAAACAAGCCTGATTATATATACGCATATCAGGCAGTCCCAAGCCCTCTTGAGTCTGAGCTCCAATCATATGTTGCCATTTTACCTTGGGCTTTCTACCTGCCCAACAAAACTTTACTACTATCCTTTGAAGTGTTGTCATATCTCTCCATAGTAAACGAATCGGAAGCGACTGTAATACATATAGCCACTATGGAAAGAGTTTATAAATATGTTAAATATCACCAGTCCTAGTACAGATCTCTGTAGCACTCCACTATTGACCCTCCTCCATTGAGAAAAATTTCCATTTAACCTTACCCTCTGTTTAATAACTAGTTCCTAATCCACAGAAGGGCATTGCCCTCTGTCCTATGACTTTTAATTTTCTCAGGAGTCTCTCATGAGGAACTTTTGTCAAACTGGCACACCTTTATTGATATGTTTATTTATGCCTTTAAAGAAATGATGCAGTTTGATGAGGCAAGACCTTCCTTTCCTTAGCTGAACTCATGCTGACTCTGTCCCATTAAACCATGTTTGTCTGTTCCATATTCTTTATAATGGTTTCCACTGTTTTGCCCGCCACTGAAGTCAGGCTTACCGGTCTGTAATTTCCCAGATCACCCTGGAACCCTTTTTAAAAATCGGTATTACATTGGCCAGTCTTCAGGCAGTACAGATGATTTTAATGACAGGTTACAGATCACTAACAACAGATCACCAATTTCATGTTTGAGTTCTTTCAATACCCTGGTGTGTATGCCATCCAGTCCAGGTGATTTATCACATTTACCTTGTCAGTTTGGCTCAGTACATCTTCCAGGTTCACCAAGATTTCTTCCAGTTCCTTTGCATTGTCACCCTTGAAAACCATTTCCAGTACAGGTAGATCTCTTGCATCTTCCATAAAGCAAAGAACTCAGTCTCTCCACTATGGCCTTGTTCTTCCTGAGTGCTCCTTTTCCTCCTTCTTGATCTAACGGGACCACTTGTAGTGCCATCTCATTCATTTTCACATCATTATCATCTGAATGTGGCAACTAGAGCAGAGGCTTCCTTTGGAGCTTCTATTATTACAGAAGAATAATGTGTTCCTCCCAGCTTGAGACCCCCACCTAGGTAGGTTTTATACTCAGCTCTTTACACCCATCTGTAGGAGAGGCACCTTTGTGGAGAGAGCCCTGTGTCTCATTTAGTCAGTGAATTCACAAGGGACTGTCTCAGATCCTTTTGGTCCTCTGCTCTGTTTTTTAGTTTCAACAATTTTTATTGATGATTCATCAGTGTAAACAATCAACACGTTCAATATACAACCAAAAAAAGAAGTGGCAGAGTGGCCTAGTGGTTAGGGTGATGGACTTTGGTCCTGAGGAACTGAGTTCGATTCCCACTTCAGGCACAGGCAGCTCCTTGTGACTCTGGGCAAGTCACTTAACTCTCCATTGGCCCATGTAAGCCGCATTGAGCCTGCCATGAGTGGGAAAGCGCGGGGTACAAATGTAACAAAAACAATTTTTGACATACCCTTCTGCATGCAAAAGAGATAATGGTGGCTTCATAAAAAAAAATGTTTTTTAACATTTCCTCCCTCCCCAACTCAGCCTCAAACCCCATCCCTCCCTCGCACTTTGTTATTATTATCTCAGTTCTTCATGGAAGTGCATAAACATATGAACCCTGTTTACAACATGGTCACAACAACCACGAAGGTCAATGTGCAGTGTAACTATGTATGCCCTGCATCCTATTATAGCTGGAACATTAAATATACTAATAAAACCCCTCCAAGTGAGCTATATACCAACATTCCTGTGAAGGATTATCTGAATATGCCCCATATAAGACATACAACCTACAAACAGACCACCCCCATGAGTGGTGTAGAAGAGTATTCCTTAAACCTCCCCCCCTCCAAAAAAAAAAAAAAAAGTAGTTCAATGATCTGGAAGAGAATTCAAAACAAAACTTTGAGCTCTAGGGGACAGAGACTGTATATATGGCTCCCAAGTAGCGAGGCCTCTGCTCTGTTTTATTGGCAAAAAGTATTAAGTCGTAGATTACAGTTCAACGGGTTTACATAGTAAATCACAGGATACAAACTATGTAAAATCATTGGCAAGATTATATTCTGCTTACATTGTATTGTATTCTGCATACCATCAGCAAGTTAAAGATGGTTCAGGACAAAGTTCAACAGCCATAAACCATTCCAGTAAAAAGAATCTGACTATAATAGATGAAGGGAGTAAGCAAGATGGCGCCCTGAAGAAAAACAGCTAAGCGGCTCTTTTTCCCACCTTCGCTCGTTTTCTTGCTTTCATTCCCTGTTTCCATGCCTAAGAGGAGGGGTTGGCAGCTTGTTGGCCCTGCAACACTAGTGATACCTGTGGTGGGACCCATGGACTGCTTTGCTGCACTCGGACGCTCTTTGGGCTCGGATTCCTCGCTGCTAGGGGGAGCGCTGGGAGGCTGAAATCTCTCTGAGCCCTGATGAATGGACACCTCCACTCATGCCAGCGACGGAACTAAGAAGTGCTCAGGCCCCTCTCATTGACCAGGAAGTGCTTTCTGTGGAGGGGTCAGGTCATGGTACAGGTTCGCCGGCTAACTACAATCAGGAAGCAGAGCGACAGGATAGAGTCAGCGTTCTGCAAGACTCTAAGGCTGCAGTGGAGAAACAACCGTCGGATGAAATACTGACTGAATCTGTCTTTCTTAGTAAGTCACTTTTGCCTTTAAAACCATCAACCATTACTTTAGACTCTATTTGGGATGCACTTGTGGGGTTTGAAACCTTATTTTCTCAAAAATTAATGTCTGTGACTCAACAAACAAAGATTCCCTTAGAAAAAATCTCTAGGCTGGAAACAAAAACAATACAGATGGAAAAGAGATTGAAATTAATACTAGTAATATAGGTAAATTTCAACAAGTTCAAGTGAACTTGATTAAAGAAAATTTGCAGTTACAATATAAGGTGGAAAACCTGGAAAATCAGCAAAGAGCTAAAACTTTGCGTTTGATAAACTTTCCTAGAGTGTTTTCTATTGCTCCTCTTATTACCTTTAAAAAATAACTATATTGAAGGTCCCAGAACAAGCTTTTCCTCCAGTCTCCAAGATATACTATTTGTCAGATCGAGACTGGATATTAAAACAATTTTTCCGGCATAGAGAAGAACTTTTTATGAATTATAAGATCAGAATGTTTCCAGACGGACAACACTAGCAAAAGGAAGGAGTCTCAAGATGGCGGCATGCTGCGGGTACCGGTGAGACCTCTCGGAGTGCAGAGAATTTTTGCCTTTTCCTTTTAAAAAGAATGCCGCATACAAAAAGAAAAGGAATGGTAAAGGCTGGAGCCTCATCGGCCCGAACCTCCTCCCCTTCCCAGCAAACCATCGAGAGGTTCACCGTGAAAACACTGGACCCAATAACCGGGGCGCACCCTGCTGTCTCTTTGGAAGGAGAACTAAGAGACTTGGGGTTAGATGTTACCTTGTCGCCCCTGGAACTCAATCTGCCGCCTCCACCTGAAAGCTCTCCGTCTAAGAAGGGGTTATCTGAATCGGAAGTCGATAGCGGACACTCCCAGGAATGAGGCTCTGTGCACAGAGAAGCCGACAGAGGCTTGCGGCCTTCGGACCAGCAAACTCGAAGTAGAACTTCTCTTCAGAAACCGGAGACAGTTACACTAGAGAGCATATGGATAGCTCTCCAACAACTCGATATCAAGCTAATTAATTCATCAGAAGAAATCATTACATTAGTGAGTACTGTTGAAATTTTAACCAAATCTTTAGATACTATTAAGAACGATTCCGAAACTCAAATTTCTGAGTTAAAACTAGAGATGAATAAATTGCAAGATACTTGAACTGCGATTATAAAAGACAATATTGTGATACATAGGGAAATTGAAAATTATAATCGGAGACTGAATTTACGATTCTTGAACTTTCCAAAAGCTCTTGGGATTACTCCTTTAGAAGCCTTTAAAACATATCTTGTTGATGTATTGAAATACTCTCCAGATCTTATTCCTCCAACTAACCGCATATTTTATATTCCAAATAAGAAAAAAGATTTGTATTTGGAACAAAGCAAACAACTACAAAAATGTGATGAAGAAAATTTGAATTTGACAGAGATTCTAGAAGCTTCTATTACTGAGGACTCTGAAAGGATGACACTGTTTCTTTTATATTTGAGCAGGATTTAGAAGGTGTAAAGCGCTTATTCTTTAAGAACTCACATTCATTATTTTATGGACAAAAGGTTTGGATGTACTTAGACGTTACCAAACAAACTCAGGAAAGAAGAAGAGCTTTTTTGGCCATTGGAAAAGAGGCCCTAGCAGTTGGTGCCTCTTTTTATCTTAACTATCCCTGTAAGTGTGTAATAAAATATTTAGGGCTCAAATATATCTTCTTCTCGCCGGAACAATTAAGAGATTTTGTTAAATTAAAAAAATTAGTATCAGCTTGGTATCTAAGATTGAGTTATAGAATTGAAATAGGTCTGAATTAAGACGTGCAAAGCAATAGTCTTCATTTAAAATATGCTTTAATGTTATCTCCTGAACAATTTGTAAATCCTCCCCACCATATTGTGGTCTAAAGAGGACATGAATCTATAATTCCTATTATTTAATTTTTGCCTTTTGATAATATTAATTTGTCTGTTTTTCCTACCAAGTATAACACTTGTAATTATTAGCATATTGTAAATTAATAAAAATAAAATAAAAAAAATGTTTCCAGACATTGCTAGAGTAACTCAAAAGCGACGACAACTTTTTCTTAAACTTTGCCCTCGGGTCACGCAAATGGGTGGTCTGTTTTGGTGAATTTTCCTTGTAAATGTGTATTGAAAGTAAATTTGGTTAAATATGTTTTTTATCATCCTACACGTTTAATTTCCTTCTTAGATTCCAAGACTGTTGTAACTCCAACTATGCATCCTATTGTAATATCTTCGTCCACTTCATAATTTAATAGTCCGAGTTTTTCTTCTATTTGCTTAACTTACTTAAAAAATCTATATTTCCTAGAATTGTACCTTGCTCTCATTATTGTGGACTATAGATTGGATAGATTATATATTGCCTGTAGTATATTTGAGTAATATGATGTTTAATATTACTAATTCTCTCTGTATCTTTTCATTATCAAGAATGTTCTTGATTAGTTTTTTGAAAGTTCAATTAAAAAAAAAAAGAATCTGACTATAATAAGAAAGAACTCTTTTGCAACTAACGTACATTATTTCATACTGCACCCGTGTGCTCAGACATGCAGGCTAAGGGCATACATCACTTTCACTCTTTCAGACATGTCTATTGTACTGTTCTAGTACAGAGTAGTTTAAGCAGCCAGCTTAAACAATCCCCAAGTACAAACATTACCAGTAGACTCTCAATTCTTAAGCACATTATCTTAATTGTAGTACTCAGAATACACAAAGAAAATACAACTTGCAGTTCAGTTGCTTAGAAGAGAATTGTTGCCTTCTGCACATAGTCTCTATCGAGCCTCCCCAGAGGCAAGGAGATGGTCAGAACCTCAGCCCATCTACATAAGTATTGCTATACTCCATGGTGCAACCCAAGGTCCATCAAGCCCACCATCCTGTTTCCAACAGTTGCCAATCCAGGTTACAAGTACCTGGCAAAGTCCCAAAACAGTACAATACAATTTTACGCTGCTTATCCTAGAAATAAGCAGTGCATTTTCTGTAAGCCAACTTAAATAATGGCTTATGGACTTTTCTTTTAGGAAGATATCCAAATCTTTTTTTTAAACCCCGCTAAGCCAACTGCTTTTACTACATTCTCTGGCAACAAATTCCAGAGTTTAATTACATGTTGAGTGAAAAAATAGTTTCTCTGATTCATTTTAAATTACTACTTTGTAGCTTCATTGCGTGCTCCCTAGTCTTAGTATTTTTGGAAAGAGTAAACAATTCACGTCTACCCGTTCCATTCTACTTAATATAGACCTCTATCATATCTCCCCTCAGCATTCTTTTCTCCAAGCTGAAAAGCCCCAGCCGATTTAGCCTTTCTTCATAGGGAAGTCATCCCATCCATTTTATCATTTTCTTTGCCCTTCTCTGTACCTTTTCTAATTCCAATATATCTTCTTTGAGATGCGGTGACCAGAATTGAACACAATATTTGAGGTCTTTCGCACCATGGAGCGATACAAAGGCATTATAACAGCCTCATTTTTGTTTTCCATTCCTTTCCTAATAATACCTGACATTCTATTTGCTTTATTTGCCACCGCAGTATACTGAGCAAAGGGTTTCAAAGTATTGTCAATGATGACACTATAGTTTGGGTTCCTCTTTCCCACATGCATCACTTTGCACTTGCTCACATTAAACATCTGCCATTTGGATGCCCAGTCTCATAAGGTCCTCTTGTAATTTTTCACAATCCTTGCAATTTAACAACTTTGAATAACTTTGTCTGTCCTATTTAGATTGTGAGCTCTTTGAGCAGGGACTGTCTTTTCATGTATGGTGTACAGCGCTGCGTATGCCTTGTAGCGCTATAGAAGTGATAAGTAGTAGTAGTAGAGTCAATCACAGGATACTGCAAACTATAGGAAAAGCAGTCCTAATATGCAGTGCTTTCTATTACACAGGCAATGCAATTGAATATAGCTAATACTCATATTAAATGTACATAACAATACATCCTGCCTCCCATGAATATGTGGGCAGAACATCTATGTCTAGTGATAATTTGCAGCATCTGGTAATTACTAAGCAGGCCTGAAGCTGTGAATTCAACATTTCAACAGACAAGCATTTACTTATTTTCATCTTATTTGCCATACTAACATTTAACTTCTAATATTCCCCTCCTCATTGGGGGGGGGGGGGGGGACCATTTATGTTTAGGTTGTTTTCAATACCATCAAGGCTTCTTTTATACATCCAAAAGCATAGGCGGTCGGTGGCCCAACTGTTTGGGTCCCACCGTTCACGTGTCTATTAGATTGCAGGGACTGTCTCTCTTTGTGAAATTGTACAGCGCTGCGTAACCCTAGTAGCGCTTTAGAAATGTTTAGTAGTAGTGGTTAGGGCTGCAAATACTACATGCTAGCAGAATATTGCATCTTGATCACACATGAAAAACATAGGACACAACAGATATGAAGGCCTGCTATGTATCGTCTGATGGTAACTTTGTTCTTGATAATGCTTTGATTTTGTATGGCTACGAATATTGGTTGTTTGGGAATTTTCTTAAGTTATAGTTTTGTTTGGGGGGGGGGGGTGGAATCTACACGTATTTTCAGTTGTTATGGAGTTTCACTTTATGCTTGTAATTTGATTATATTCAAAAAGAAATAAAGTTAAAACAAAAAAACCCGAGAGAGCACGTGACGTGATGAGCTGAGCAGAGCAGACGTGCTTTGCCTCAGCTCCTGAGCCCTCACTCCATAAACCTTCAAAATACTGCAAATCGCGAGTAGAAAGAGGAAACCTGAGTTCTATACATCTTACTAGCCGTTAAGCCCGTTAAAACGGGCGAGTTTTTTTAATTTCACCTCCATGTGTAGCAAGTCTGCTCTGTCCCCTGTCCTCCCCCCATGTCCAGCAACCCTCCTCTGTCCTCTTCCCTCACCCCATGTCAAGCCACAGTCCTCTGTTCCCTGCCCTCCCAAAGAGACAGTGAGTGTGAGAGTGAGCAGCTAGTGTGTGTGTGCTTGGGTGTCTCTGTGTGTGTGTGTGTGTGAGTGAGTGAATGAGAGAGAGTGTGTGAGTGAGAGAGAGTGCTTGTGAGCTGTTAGTACTCCCTGTCTCAGTGGAGGTTCAGTGTCTCCTTGTAGTCAGCTGTTGGAGCTGTGTGGCAGTGGAGGTTCAGTGTCTCCTTGTAGTCAGTTGTTGGAGCTGTGTGGCAGTGGAGGTTCAGTGTCTCCTTGTAGTCAGTTGTTGGAGCTGTGTGGCAGTGGAGGTTCAGTGTCTCCCTGTAGTCAGTTGTTGGAGCTGTGTGTCAGTGGAGGTTCAGTGTCTCCCTGTAGTCAGTTGTTGGAGCTGTGTGTCAGTGGAGGTTCAGTGTCTCCTTGTAGTCAGTTGTTGCAGCTGTGTGAAAGTGGAGGTTCAGTGTCTCCTTGTAGGCAGTTGTTGGAGCTGTGTGGCAGTGGAGGTTCAGTGTCTCCTTGTAGTCAGTTGTTGGAGCTGTGTGGCAGTGGAGGTTCAGTGTCTCCTTGTAGTCAGTTGTTGGAGCTGTGTGGCAGTGGAGGTTCAGTGTCTCCTTGTAGTCAGTTGTTGGAGCTGTGTGGCAGTGGAGGTTCAGTGTCTCCTTGTAGTCAGTTGTTGGAGCTGTGTGGCAGTGGAGGTTCAGTGTCTCCTTGTAGTCAGTTGTTAGAGCTGTGTGGCAGTGGAGGTTCAGTGTCTCCTTGTAGTCAGTTGTTGGAACTGTGTGGCAGTGGAGGTTCAGTGTCTCCTTGTAGTCAGTTGTTAGAGCTGTGTGGCAGTGGAGGTTCAGTGTCTCCTTGTAGTCAGTTGTTAGAGCTGTGTGGCAGTGGAGGTTCAGTGTCTCCTTGTAGTCAGTTGTTGGAACTGTGTGGCAGTGGAGGTTCAGTGTCTCCTTGTAGTCAGTTGTTGGAGCTTTGTGGCAGTGGAGGTTCAGTGTCTCCTTGTAGTCAGTTGTTGGAGCTGTGTGGCAGTGGAGGTTCAGTGTCTCCTTGTAGTCAGTTGTTGGACCTGTGTGGCAGTGGAGGTTCAGTGTCTCCTTGTACTCAGTTGTTGGAGCTGTGTGGCAGTGGAGGTTCAGTATCTCCTTGTAGTCAGTTGTTGGAGCTTTGTGGCAGTGGAGGTTCAGTGTCTCCTTGTAGTCAGTTGTTGGAGCTGTGTGGCAGTGGAGGTTCAGCGTCTCCTTGTGGTCAGTTGTTGGAGCTGTGTGGCAGTGGAGGTTCAGCGTCTCCTTGTGGTCAGTTGTTGGAGCTGTGTGGCAGTGGAGGTTCAGCGTCTCCTTGTGGTCAGTTGTTGGAGCTGTGTGGCAGTGGAGGTTCAGCGTCTCCTTGTGGTCAGTTGTTGGAGCTGTGTGGCAGTGGAGGTTCAGCGTCTCCTTGTAGTCAGTTGTTGGAGCTTTGTGGCAGTGGAGGTTCAGCGTCTCCTTGTAGTCAGTTGTTGGAGCTTTGTGGCAGTGGAGGTTCAGCGTCTCCTTGTAGTCAGTTGTTGGAGCTGTGTGGCAGTGGAGGTTCAGTGTCTCCTTGTACTCAGTTGTTGGAGCTGTGTGGCAGTGGAGGTTCAGTGTCTCCTTGTACTCAGTTGTTGGAGCTGTGTGGCAGTGGAGGTTCAGTGTCTCCTTGTACTCAGTTGTTGGAGCTGTGTGGCAGTGGAGGTTCAGTGTCTCCTTGTACTCAGTTGTTGGAGCTGTGTGGCAGTGGAGGTTCAGTGTCTCCTTGTACTCAGTTGTTGGAGCTGTGTGGCAGTGGAGGTTCAGTGTCTCCTTGTACTCAGTTGTTGGAGCTGTGTGGCAGTGGAGGTTCAGTGTCTCCTTGTACTCAGTTGTTGGAGCTGTGTGGCAGTGGAGGTTCAGTGTCTCCTTTTAGGCAGTTGTTAGAGCAGTTTGAAACGCAGGCTCATTTTTCAGTCGTGTGCCGGTCTCCCTCCCCCCTTCCCCCCTCCCCGCATACATGTTGTTGTTCCGCCCCTTCTGCTGACTCCTGCTGTTCAGTGAGCCAAAGGGGCGGGACAGCTATGTCTTTGCTTCATGCTGCAAAGCAGGACTTTGTGTGTGTGTGCGCTGTGAGTGAATACACCTGTTTACCTTTTTCTGTTGGCCCCAGAACGTTTTTTGATCCCTGCTTGGTTTCTGCTGTGGGTTTTTTTAGTTGCCTTGGCCATTTCGTCGTTCCTGCTGTGCCCTTGTACATGGTGGTTCTCTTCTCCATCCTCCCTCCCTCCCCCATTGATGTCCACGCCCCCTCCTTCCCTCCCTATTGGCTGCATTACGTCCTCCTTCAATTTCCACGCCCCCTCCCCTCCCTATTGGCTGCATTACGTCCTCCTCCGATTTCCACGCCCCCTCCCCTCCCTATTGGCTGCATTACATCCTCCTCCGATTTCCACGCCCCCTCCCTATTGGCTGCATTACATCTTCCTCCGTTTTCCACGCCCCCTCCCCTCCCTATTGGCTGCATTACGTCCTCCTCCAATTTCCACGCCCCCTCCTTCCCTCCTTATTGGCTGCATTACGTCCTCCTTCGTTTTCCACGCCCCCTCCCCTCCCTATTGGCTGCATTATGTCCTCCTCCGATTTCCACGCCCCCTCCTTCCCTCCCTATTGGCTGCATTACATCCTCCATTTTCCACGCCCCCTCCCCTCCCTATTGGCTGCATTATGTCCTCCTCCGATTTCCACGCCCCCTCCTTCCCTCCCTATTGGCTGCATTACGTCCTCTTCCGTTTTCCACGCCCCTCCCCTCCCTATTGGCTGCATTACGTCCTCCTCCAATTTCCACGCCCCCTCCTTCCCTCCCTATTGGCTGCATTACGTTCGGTACAGGAGCTGCTGGTGGAGGCGGGGTTTGGAGTGTTGCTCCTTGAATGTTCGGTCTCTACTGCGCATTTGCGGTGAGTACGGTCACTCGCAATTTATATGTTTGATGGACAAATACCTTAAACAATCCCCAACCGGAATGGCGTTGCGTACCGGGAAAAAAGAAAAGGAAAGAGTAAAACTCCCGCAATGGAATCCAAGATGGCGGACGACCTGCTTTTGGCGAACCAAATATTCACAGCGGCACAGCTCGAGCAGCTAACGCTTGCGGTTGCAAATGCTTGGCAGCCCAAGTGGGACGCTCTGGACCAAAAGCTGGACTCTTATCAAACGAAGCTGAAAGGTATAGGGACCCGAACGGAGGATTTGGAGACCAGGGTATCCGCCCTGGAAGATGATTCCCAGGGCTATAGTACAGACCTGCGGGAGATTAAAAGGCAACTCCAGGAACACATGGACAAATTAGAAGATCTTGAAAATCGCTCCCGCAGGAACAACGTGCGTATCCGTGGGCCTTTCAGAAAAAGTACCTGAAAAAAACTTGGTTGATTGGCTCACGGAGTGGTTATCAAAGGAGCTGGCCTTGTCGGATAGCTTCGGGCCCCTGGTAATTGAACGAGCGTACCGCGTGGGCCGTAACAGGGAAAACTAGGAAAGACCTAGAGTGGTGGTGGCGCGGCTCCTCAACTACCGGCATAAGTTGGAAGTGCTGCAGGGGTTTAAGATCCGCAGAGGAGATTTGAAACATGAAGGCCGCCAAGTCCTGATTTTTCAGGACTACTCATCAGGTGTCCAGGAGCGGCAACGTAAATTTCATCCATTGTGCTATGCATTGGTCCAAAAACAAATTTGTTTTGTTCTACAATACCCAGCGGCACTGAAAGTGCAGATGCATGGGCAATGGAAAGTGTTTAAGTCACTGGATGATGCAAAAACTAAGCTCCAGGAACAAGGTATCCTGGAAGGAGAATGAGAACAATGGTAAACCCTATTGGAGAACAGGTTTCAAAATGTTTTCATTTTCTTTCGGTAGCAGTAATAGCTATAAAAATGTTTTCAGCATGCAGGAGTAGAGGGCTCTTGACACGTTAGGTGCTCTTTTGCTAATTCCCGGTTTAGGTCTGGGAATATGGCAAATGGGTTAGTTTTGAGGGGGGGGGGAATAAGGGGGATTGGAGTAAAGGGTTTATGGTTTATGTGGGAACATTGGGTTGCTATGGGATTAGGGTTATGTTTCGGCAGTGTAGGGGGCAGTATCTCGTAGGCTTAAAAATTGATCTGCTGGAGTCTTGTCTGCAGAGGGTGGATCGGGGGCTGGGGGGACTCGCAGCATCCCGGGAGTGTATGGCCATTGGGAGCAGGAGGTTCCAGGGATGACCACTAGAATTGTATCTTGGAACGTAGGTGGTATCAGCTCTCCAATCAAACGATCTAAGATTCTTTCAGCACTTAAGAGACACAGAGCTGATATTGCATGTTTGCAGGAAACACGCCTCACAGATTTAGAACACTCTAAGTTACAAAATATTGGGTGGGGGAGGTATTTGCGGCGTCATCCCAGAGTCGTAAAGGAGGGGTAGCGGTGCTGTTTCGAAAGGGGCTCCCATATAAAGCAGCTGTAATTGATAAAGGGGCCCAGGGGGATCACATATTGCTAAAAATATGGCTGTCTGGTAGAGTCATTTTGCTATTGGTCCTCTATGGGCCTAACAACCATAATCCGGCCTTCCTTACCAACTTAGCTGGGAAATGCTTACAGAGTAATAGTGGGGATTTGATTGTAGTGGGAGACTTTAATGCGGTCTTGGACCCGAGGCAGGATTGCTCCAGTGCAAAAGATTCTCAGTACAGAGGAACGCGGGCCAAAGAATTTCAGACATTTAATAGGACCCTTGACCTGGTAGACCCGTGGAGGATACTCCACCCTGGAGAGAAAGATTACACACACAGCTCAAGGGCCCATGGCACATTTGCCCGGATTGACTATATTCTGATTGCTCGCTCCCTATTTCACCTAGTAGCTGCAGCGTCTATAGGCCCAGAGGAAGTAGCAGATCATGCTATGGTGTGGTTAGACCTTGTTAACTCTGCGGAGGCTGGGGGAGGTAGGGGGTGGAGATACCCAGCGGGCCTTCATCAAGATTTACAACTGCGGGCGCACGTACAACAAAGTTGGGAACACTATATAGAACATAATCACTGGCATGCTGTTCATCAGCCTGAGTTGTTCTGGATGGCCTCGAAGGCAGTCCTTCGGGGTGCCATTATAGCCTACTGTAGCATGAAAAATAAGAAGAAGGCGGCAGGCATCCTGAATTTGGAGCGCCAGTTGCAAAAGGCAAAGAGAATACATCTTCACCACCCCACACCAGTTACCTTAGAGAATTTAAAAACCACTCAGGCGGTGTTAAATAGCCTATTACATGAAAAGGAAATGAAGTCCGCCCTGTTTTACAAATATAAGTTGCAGAGGTTTGGTAACCGGGCAGGCAGAATGTTAGGTAGGCTGATTAGAAATTCGGGAGCCCCAAGAACAGTGACCGCATTGAGAGATGAAAAAGGGAACTTAATAACAGATAGTTGAAAGATCGGGCAGGCCTTTACAGAGTACTTTAAAACATTATATAAATCCAGAGTGTCTCCCTCGGCACAAGAGATGCAGGAACATCTGACCCAGATTGGGCTCCCAAGACTAACAGGGGAGCAATTGGAGAACCTGAACAAACCGATGATAATGTTAGAACTGCAGGGTGTGATTAAAAAGTTAAAGCTCTGGTCTGCCCCGGGCCCAGATGGATTTTCAGGGGAGTACTATAAAATACTGCCAGGGGAGGCCCTAGCATCTTTGCTGGAATATTATCAGGAGGTGGTGGGGAAAAAAGAGTTTCCGAGGTATTCCAACTCAGCGCTCATAACCTTAATACCTAAGCCAGGGAAGCCTTTGGATAATGTTGAATCTTACCGACCAATTTCATTGCTAAACGTTGACACTAAAATATTGGCAAAGCTGATGGCTGAGCGTTTGGCAGAATACCTACCATTTCTGATAAGTCAAGAGCAAGTTGGGTTTGTTAGGGGCCGCCAGTCGGTTCACAATATCAGGAAGATCCTGATGGTTATGGCGGCCAGCCAGCAGCTTGGGGCCTCCACCCTGCTCTTGAGTCTAGATGCCGAAAAGGCTTTCGACCAGGTGGGGTGGGAGTTCATGTACCAGACTCTGGCTGCCATGGGTATAGAGGGGTGGTTCACACATGCAGTTCAAGCACTTTATTGTCAGCCTAAAGCTGGAGTGTTTGTAAATGGAGTCAGAGAGCCAGAGTTCCAGATATACCGGGGTACACGGCAGGGTTGTCCCTTGTCCCCCTTATTATTTATATTGTCCTTGGAACTGTTGCTGCGGAAAGTCTCCTTAGCCCCAGACCTCCAGGGGGTTAATCTGGCAGGACAGGATATTCGGATTCTAGCTTATGCAGATGATTTATTAGTAATTCTGAGAGAGCCCTCTAAGACTTTAACAAATTTGCTGCAGTTAATTGAGCAGTAAGGGAGATACTCTGGGTTTTGTTTACATTTACATAAATCTATAGCCCTACCAGTGTTGTCAGGAGAACCAGCAATCTGGCTGGGGAGCTTCCCCATCCAATGGACACAGACCTCATTGAAATACTTGGGAATCACCATCACTAGGGATTTATCACAATTATATGTGCAAATGTACAGCGACTATTGCGAGACACTAATAGACAGTTGGAGGCCTGGGGGCCCTTGCCACTTTCTCTGATGGGAAGGATTGCGCTGTTCAACATAGTTGTGGCCCCCAGGTGGCTCTACACATTTCAGTCACTCCCATTGTTTCTAAAAAAAATCTGATGAGCGGAAGCTGATAAAAATGGTGCAAAATTTTTTATGGAAGAAGAAAGGCCACGTCTGTCATATTCCGCATTAAGTGTCCCAGTCGAGTATGGAGGCCTGGGACTATTAAATATCAAGTATATGACAGTGGCAAGCGGAATGCGGCATATCAATGACTGGTTCCGTGGAACCCAGGATTATACAGTCACGTCCATAGAAATGCATTTGTATCCCGAAACGCATTTTAGTAACTACCTGCATACAGCAGGGCCTCCCTTGCCATATATACTGCAAAAGACAGGAATTTTGAGGCCGGCGAAAGCTGTATGGCAATGGGTCTGTAAGTTGCATCAATTCTCTGCAAAAACTACCCCGTTTCTATCGATTTGTGAAAACCCTGCCTTTCCACCAGGCATTTTATATCCAGCTTTCCAAAGATGGAAGCGGAAAGGGATGATATACTTATTGCATGTAGTCTCCCTGGAAGGACGGGTTAAATCATTCCAGGAGCTCCAGGCGGAATTTGGCCTGCCTCCTTCGGATGAATTTCACTACAGTCCTTCCCTGGGAGGATTTACTACTACTACTATTTAGCATTTCTATAGCGCTACAAGGTGTACGCAGCGCTGCACAAACATAGAAGAAAGACAGTCCCTGCTCAAAGAGCTTACAATCTAATAGATTTAGCGGAAGATATTTAGGAAGAACTGGCCTCAGCATTTTCCTTAGCAGTGCAACAGCAAGTGCCGCTTAAGTTTTACCACAGGCACATTAGAGACATAGTGCAAGAACCTGATTATGTCAAGTTGTTATCCCAGTGGAAGCAGGACATCCCGATGGATTTTACAATATCTCAGTTGAAAACCCATGTTTTGACTTTAAGGAAACATACTTCTATGGTTTCGCACTGGGAAACCCAGTACAAAGTGGCACTTAGACTTTACATTCCTCCTATGAGAGCTTTCCATATGGGGATCTCTCCGTGGGGGGAGTGCCCCAAATGTAAGGAACCTGGAGCTTCTCTGGGGCATATGCTCTGGAGGTGCAGAGGCATTGTCAGCTATTGGAAGCAGTTAATACACTATGTATCTCGCATTTGGCAGACCAGGTGGAAATATGACCCAGGTTTGTTGCTGGGTCACCCTGTACTTGTCCGACGAATACCGAAAGGTTTTACAGCTTTTGTGCACAAGACCATAGTAGTTGCCATGCAAGTGATCCTGTCTGAGTGGGTATCCTATAGTTATCCATCCTATTCCCAGTGGCGGACTCGTATGATCCTGCTGTTGTGAGTCGAAAGGATGGGGGTGCATGACCTTAACTCTGGACCTGGTCTGCGGTTTCTAGATACTTGGCACCCATTGTTAGATACAATGACCCCGGCTGCCAGGAGTAGGTTGCTGAACTTTTAACAGTTTCCCAGGCAATGTACAAAGAAGGGTTGGGGAGAGGGGGAGGGACTTTGGGTAAAACGGGGGGGGGGGGGGGGGGGGGGGGGGAGGGGGGAAGGGAGAGGTAGCAGGGGGTTGTTTGGGGAGGTAGGGGAATTTATTTTAAAAAATGTATTATGTTGTAGACATGGTTGATGTTCTTTACTCCTGTTGAGATACAGATTTAAAAATGTGTGTGTACAATATCATTTAGTATTTCTTGTACAGGATATTTTGTCTTTAATAAAAAAGATAAACCATTAAAAAAAAACCCATGGATGCCATTAGTGCCTTGAGAACATTATTTTTTTTCTAAGCCTATAATGTTGTATGTCTAAAGGATGATTTACATCAACAAAATTCTGCAGTTGATTAACATAGCCACAAAGATCAACCAATGTGAACATACACAACTCCTCCACATATATTTAGCATTGTCTTATAATACCTGATTGTTATACTACTATTATGTTTCTTCATCATCATGTTGCCCAATGATATTTCTGTAACACTTAATGTCTATTTTCTAATGTAATTCCACTATTCATGATGCATTGTAAGCCACATTGAGCCTGCAAAGAGTTGGGAAAATGTGGGATACAAATGCAATAAATACTTAGCCACAGGGCATCTAAGCTTGGCTTCTTTAAGTTAGATGTCACCATCTCCGTTGACAATAGGAGCCTACTGTAATTATCTGAAGCATGCTATCTATGGCATCTGTTTTAATTGCTTTTATCCAGTTAAGTAGGGGGAAATCAACAAGAGCAGTAGTATTATGAGACATGGGGATCACTCTTAAAAGCTCCTCTGTGCCTACTGAAATGCACCCCCTCCCATATGAAGCAATTGAAATGGTTGCCAGTGCGCTGGAGGATATTATATTGATGGTGATAGTCCATCAGCCTTATGTATCACTAGTAAAAAAAAGGCCCGTTTCTGAAGGCAAGGAAACGGGCCCTAGGCAGGCAATTCCCCCCCCCCCCCCGCGGCGCCGCCGTTGTGGACTACCTGTGCTGACGGGGGACCCAAACCCCCGACAGCCAAAGTGCTGTTGTGCCCTTCGTGTTGTTCATCTTCTCTGCAAGTTCCTCTGCGTGCGTCTGACGTCAGACACACGCAGAGAAACTTGCAGAGAAGATGAACAACGCGAAGGGCACAACAGCACTTTGGCTGTCGGGGGTTTGGGTCCCCCGTCAGCACAGGTAGTCCACAACGGCGGCGGGCCAGGGGGGGTCGAGGGGGCCGTAGCGCGGGGGTTGACAGATGATTCCGAGGCAGGGGGAGGAGTAGGGAAACACGCTGCGAGTGTTTCCCTACTACTCCCCTTGCCTTGGAATCAGCTGTCCTGACGTCAGTGCGTGTCTGCCTAGCAGACCACCACCTCCAGGGAGCCACTGTCCCAAGCACAGAACGTTGGAGGTGAGAATTATTATATAGGATGATTGTGCTTATTATTTAAGAAATCCCGTGAAACAATACCTGCTAACTTGTGCTTTGAGATCTCAACATAAAAATGAGTTTGTGATTCCTGCACTTCAGCACATGCGCTTGGAAGTCATGCAACTGGTACTTTTTCAATCTATGGACCCATTGAATGAAATAGATTGCCATCACGGCTCAAACATGAAACTTGCATGCTTACCTTCAAGAAATGTCTAAGAGACCTTTTTTTATTTGAGGCGTATGAAAATGCTGCTAGCACGCCAACATCGTACTACAGCTTGCTTCGGGGCTTCGGCCTGACAGCATGATGTGCCCCGCCTCCTCTGACCAGCCTTCCTTATGATGCGTCCAGCCCTCGCGGAAGCAGGAAGTTTGGTCAGAGGATGTGGGACACGTCAGGCCAAAGCCCTGAAGCAAGCTGTAGTATGATGTTGGCATGCTGCTACCAGCAGCGATGGGCGATCTAAATCAAATTAGAGGGACCACGGCCAGGGGGATAGACACTGCATCGGGGGGGGGGGGGGGGGATGAGGGAGAGCCTGTCAGTAGCGGCGATCTGATTAAATTAGAGGGACTGCAGGGAGGGAGTGAGAGGGATAGATGCTGCATCGGGGGTGGGTGGGGGGGGGGGGGAGGGATAAGAGAGAGAGAGAGACACTTGGGGCTTGCGGCTCCTCCCCAAGCCTCTTATACCGGGCGCCTATGCCCAAAAGTATGGACTGATCTCTAAAGATAAGAAAGGATAAAGTAGCAGGTAAAAGCTAATTTTCTTTCCTTTAGTCCCAAAGGATCAGTCCAGGTCCCACCCTTCTCTATTATACTCTGCTTTGTTTAGGATTTTGTTTCTTAGGCACAAGGTTTGTGACATTTGTTTTACGAAGTTTGCATGAGTTCTACTTCTTTCTGTCAAGTTCTTAGTGCTTGGCTAGTCAAATACTAAAGGGAACCTAATGCACAACAGCCCTATAAGGCAAAGTTCTACCCACAAGTATGGGCTGATCCTTTGAGACTAAAGGAAAGAACATTAGCAGGGAAGAACTAATTTCTCCTTACAGTGGCAGATGCAAATTTAGTCAATATTGCTCTCATAATATCTTAAAGTGTAGACTCTGGGGTTTTAGTGTGTGGCTGCATAGCAGGAGTCTGATTGCTAGATGCAACTTTTTTTTGCTACGTTTTCCACACTCCAGGCATCTGGTTTGATTTTAAAATGGTAAATGGTCATCTTATTCATATAGTTCTTGGACCTGTAAGTTGTTGAATACTGACAGTGAAGTTTACCTTCTTTTGTTAAAGGAATGAAATGTGATTTTGAAATTGGTTTAATTACTGGTGGTGTTATGCTTTCAATTCACACATTAACACTAACACTTTTGTTCTTTGTGCTTTTAGGCAACCATTGGAATTGATTTTCTCTCAAAAACAATGTATCTAGAAGATCGCACGGTGAGTGAGGATTGTGCATGTTTAGCAGCAGAAAGCATCCCGGATCTTAAAGCTTGTTTGGAATTTTTCTACTCTGGGGATAATAACAGTTAAGGTTGCAAGTTAGTGACAGTTAACTGTGCGATTAACACATTAATCAGTAGGGGCGATGGAGGTAAAGGGGGAAAAAAAAAAAAGGCAAGCAAATTGTGATTAAAGAAATTAATCGCACATCTGCATCTCCTGTCTCTTACAAACGTCTCTTCTACTCCTGACCCCTGTCCTCAGCATGATCCAGCATCTTTCCCTCCAACCAGGATTCAAGATTAAAAACAAAAAAAGTGTGGGTAAAATTCAAATAGAATTCTTTGTATTCAGAAAGGTCAGACTGAAGAAATGTGTTTTTAGAAGACTTCTAAAAGTTAGGTAATGATCTGTAAACTTGATGTAGGAAGAGAATTCCAAATTTTGGTGCCTTGATAGGAGAAATTAGCGGAGTGAATTGTTTTATATATCACTTTCTTACAGATAGGGAAATGGAAGACAAGATATTCATATATGATGGGGCTTGACCAAACAGAATTTGGTGAATGAAAACGCGTAATTTGAAAGATACTCTATCTCTTATTGGTAACCAATGTAGCTCATATAAAAGCGGAGTGTCTTTGACGAAGTGAGGTGATCCACATATAAGAAGAGCAACAGTATTTTGAGCTGTTTGTAATTTTTTGAGAAGACCACCTTTAAGTCCAGCATAGATGGAATTGCAGTAGTCAGATTTGGTGAGGACAAGGGATTGAACCCAAAGTATGAAAGACAGATTTAGAGAAAAATGGCCTCAATCTCTTTTAGCTTCCAAAGTGAGTGAAAGACACTCGAGGTCAACTTGGCTGAGGAAACGATCTTTTGTGACTCCCAAAAATTTCATTGAAGTCTCAAAGGAATAGATTTTGTTCTTAATAGTAATGTTACCAAGATTCATAGGATGGTGAGGGTTAGTTATAATTAGAAACTTAGTTTTATCCGTATAAAGTTTTAGTTTGAAATTATTTTGTATCTGGGGCAATGAAGATTTAAGTGATTTGCCCAGAGTCACAAGGAGCTGCAATGGGAAATAAACGCTAGTCGTGCGATTAATTGCAATTAAAAAATTTGATCATGGGATTGATCACGATTACAATTTTTAATCTGTCTGCAGCCCTAATAAAAAAATCATTTGATCTCATTTCTCTCTTTATGAGAAAGTTATACTTTTGTCCATAGCTTCCAAGTTAGAGAAGTGCTTGACTTTCTGGCACATCATCTGAATATGTCTGGGTCTGGTTTTCAGATGCTTTCTTAATTCCGGGCCAAAAGCTTAAAGCATCAGATATGTAGAAGCTTCTAGTTCTTGTTTTTATGTGTGTGTTTTGTTTCTTTGATTTTTTTTTTCTTATTTTTATCTTTTCATTCTTCCAGAAAAAAAGTTCCCTATACTAGTAATGTTGTAGATGGCAACAGATAAAGGTTTTCCAGCTGATATCCTGCATATCATCATGCTCTATCCTATCCTAGGTGACTTTTATTGTCACCCTGATTTGGTATTCTTCCATCCTATATAGATGGGTATACAACTGCCATCCAGACTCCCCCTCCGCCCCTCAAATTTTAGCGCCAAGCTTTGTTGTCTGAACTACTTTACAAATAGAGAGGCAGTAAGGAACATCTAGCACCCTAGATCTTCATGGTCTTTGCTGGACATTATCTGATTGCCAGCCTCGAGGCCTCCTGCTGTGCAGGGCCCCTGGAACTGCCCATTATTGGACCCAACCCCGAGGCAACGTGTGGATTTGATGTTGTCCTCATTGGCACTGAGAACCTCAGTGACATGCTTTGGGCGAAGGCTAAGGAGCATAGTCATCGGTTGTCTTCGATGCATCAAAGGATTTGGCACCCAAGAAGCGCCTGCTCCGGAAGGACTGCTCCCCTTCCATACAGGAGGTGTCGATTAACTGGTCTCCTAGCAGTCAAGACCTAGCTCCGGCATCTTCACCAGTGGTTCTGCAACCTGCACCTGAACCGACACTCCAGCCTTTCCCAGTATCGGCCCTTGATGAGTGCATCCAGGCCTTGCTCCTGGATGGCATCATGCAACAGGTTGCATCGGGGGATGTTTGTGCCTGTCTTGCCTACTGTTATGGTCCCACTTGGCCCTCAGCCTGTGGTTTGGCCTTGGACACCAATGCTGCATGCTGCTCCGGTGTCGACTGCCACCCATGCCGGCACTGTACATGACAGTCAGATGCCTTCCTTCTCAATTGGAGGACAGGTCTTCTGTATGCTTATCCTCCCATACATCTAGTAGGGAAAACTTTGTTGAAACTCAAGCAAGACTGCGCAACCATGATTCTGATCGTGCCATACTGGCCGCAACAGATATGGTTCCCTCTACTTCTGGAGTTATCCTCCTAAGAACTGTGGAGATTGGAGTGTTTTCCGACCCTCATCACATGGAACAAGGGGTCTCTTCTACATCCCAACTTCCAGTCTCTGCCTCTCTCAGCTTGGATGTTGAGAGCCTAGAGTTCGCTTCCTTGGGTCGTTCGGAGGGTGTCTCCCGGGTCTTGCTGTCTTCCAGGAAAGACTCCACTAAGAGGTGCTGTTCTTTCAAATGGAGGAGGTTTCCCGTCTGGTGTGAGAGCAAGGCCCTAGATACCTTTGCTTGCCCTACACAGACTCTGCTTGAATATCTTCTACACCTATCAGTCTGGTCTTGAGACCAACTCCGTAAGGGTTCACCTTATTGCAATTAGTGCTTATCAACGTGTAGAGGGTAAACCAAGCTCTGGACAGCCTCTAGTTGTTCTCTTCATGAGAGGTTTGCTTTTGTCAAAGCCCCTTGTCGAATCTCCATCTGAACGTTGTTCTCACCCAGGTGAATTCCTGTCATCTGAAGTACTTGATCTGGAAGGTCATTTTTTTGGTGGCTGTTACTTCAGTCTGTAGGATCAGTGAGTTTCAGTCCTTAGTGGTGGATGCACCTTATACTAAGTTTCATCACAACAGAGTAGTCCTCCACACGCACCCAAAATTCCTGCCGAAAGTGGTGTCAGAGTTCCATCTGAAGCAGTTGATTGTCTTGCAATCATTCTTTCTCCGACCTTATCGCATCCTGGTGAAAAGACCTTGCACACCTTGGATTGCAAGAGAGCATTGGCCTACTACATGGAGCAGACCAGGCCCCACAGACAGTCCGCCCAACTTTTTATTTCTTTTGATCCCAATAGGGTGTGTCACCATCTGTAAATGCACCATTTCTAATTGCAATTCCTTCACTTCTGCCCAGACTGGGCCAGTCCTAGAGGGTCATGTCACGGCTCACAATGTCAGATCCATGGCTGCGTCGGTAGCCTCCATTGAAGATATTTGCAAGGCTGCGACGTGGTCTTCAGTGCACACATTCACATCACGCTACTGCCTTGAACAGGATACTCGACTCGACAGTCGGTTTGGGCAGTCGTTGCAGAATCTGTTTGAGGTCTAGAATCCAACTCCACCCTCCTAAGCCTGTTTTCTTCTGTTGTTTTCTTCTGTTCCAGGCTGCACTCTCATTCAGATTGTATATAGTTTCAGGTTAATCTGTGTTATGTCCTGGCTGCTGTGAGGCCCAGTTGACCAGTGTTTGTTGTTTTTGGTGATCCTGGATGCTAGGGATTCCCCACTTGTGAGAATTAATGCCCTGCTTGCTCCAGATAAGGTATTCTCCAAGGTCAGCAGGGCTTATATTCTCACAATCCCTCCCACCCTCCCCTTGGAGTTGTCTCCTTTCTTATTTTTACTTTTTTGCTGTAGTATAAAACTGAGGAGACGGTGCTGTCGCGGCAGGTGGGAATGCACTCGCGTGTGTGAGAGAGAGCATGTCTCATGTTCCACAAAGCTCTACTTATGCTAATCATAAGTCCCAGACTGGGCAAGCATTTTGGCGTTAACCATTTGTGAGAATATAAGTCTTGCTGTCCTCAGAATAACTGCTATAGGTATTCGCTTTTCCTCGGGTTACTTCTGAGTCTATCCCCTTTCACCGTCATCCTATGCCCCCCGTTCCAGTGATTCCTTTTAATCGAAAGAGACTCTCCTCCTGTGCATTTATGCCGCATAGGTATTTAATTGTCCCTCTCATATCTCCCATCTTTCTTTCAAGTATACATATTGAGATTTTTGTCCCCCTATGCTCTATGACAAGGACCACGGACCATTTCAGTAGCTACCTTCTGGTTCATCTCCATCCTCTTTATATCCTTTTGAAGGTACAGTCCCCAGAATTGTACACAATATTCTAAATAAGGTCTTACCAGAGGCTTATACGGGGGCATCATCGCTTCCTTTCTCCTACTGGCCATTCCTCTCTCTTATCTACCCAAGCATCCTTCTAGCTTTCACACTTTACTTTTCTGTTTTGCCACTTTAAGTTAATCACATATGATTACACCCAAGTCCCACTCCTCTTTTGTGCATAAAAGTTCTTTACTGCCTAAACTAACATTCCTTCTGGTTTTTGCAACCCAAATACGTGACCTGCATTTTTTTAGCATTAAATCTAAGCTTCCAAATTTCAGACCATTCCTCTTACTAAGTCGTTCCTCATATTATCCATATGATCAGATTTTGGTATTGTCCACAAAGTGGCAAACCTTCAGCAATATCGCTTACAAAAAATGTTAAAAAGAACAGGTTCAAGTAGCGAACTTTGCAGCACACCACTGGTAGTATCCTTTTCCTCATAATGAGCTCCATTTACCACTACCCTCTCATTTTCAACTTAACCAGTTTCTAACCCAGTCAGTCGCTTTAGGGCCAATACTGAGGGGAACCGTGTTAAACGCTTTGCTACAATTTAAATACACCACATCTAGTGCTCTCCCTCAATCCAACTCTCTGATCACCCAGTCAAAGAAATTAATCGGATTTGTCTGACGAGATCTGCCGCTAGTGAAACCATTGGGTCCTGTAATCTGTTGGATTCCAAAAACTTTATTATTGTCTTTTAAAAGCATTTCCAGTAATTTACTTACCAGAGAAGTCAGACTTACTGGCCTATAATCCCCAAAGCCCTACCTTCCTATGTTAACCTACTTCTTATCACCTAAGTACTCACTTCATCCCACGCTGTATATCTTCGTGTAGCTAATTGATGTAAACCACACTGAACCTTAGAAAGGAGATATTAGTGGTATATAAGACCTGATTTGATAAGTTAGTACCTTTTTCTGTGGGCTAACTTTGTACATATTTTGACTAGCTTTTCAGAGGTAGCATTCCCTTGGAAGGGAATTCTAGCTTCTGAAAGCTGGTCAAATGTATTTAGTCCAATAAAAAGGTACCACTATATCATCACCGCATCTCAAGAAAGATATAGTGGAATTGGAAAAGGTGCAGCGAAGGGCGACTAAAATGATAGCGGGGATGGGACGACTTCCCTATGAAGAAAGACTAAGGAGGCTAGGGCTTTTCAGCTTGGAGAAGAGACGGCTGAGGGGAGACATGATAGAGGTATATAAAATAATGAGTGGAGTGGAACAGGTGGATGTGAAGCGTCTGTTCACGCTTTCCAAAAATACTAGGACTAGGGGGCATGTGATGAAACTACAGTGTAGTAAATTTAAAACAAATCTGAGAAAATTTTTCTTCACCCAATGCGTAATTAAACTCTGGAATTCGTTGCCAGAGAACGTGGTGAAGGCGGTTAGCTTGGTAGAGTTTAAAAAGGGGTTAGACGGTTTTCTAAAGGACAAGTCCATAAACTGCTACTAAATGGACTTGGGAGAAATCCACAATTCCAGGAATAACATGTATAGAATGTTTGTGCGTTTGGGAAGCTTGCCAGGTGCCCTTGGCCTGGATTGGCCGCTGTCATGGATAGGATGCTGGGCTCGATGGACCCTTGGTCTCTTCCCAGTGTGGCATTACTTATGTACTTATTTTCAAAATATGGCTTTAGAAACACAAAAATGCAAGAGTAGCCTGTTTTACTTCTACTGCATACATTTGCTTTTAAAACCAGTAAGTGAAGATTTGTGACCTGTATTTAGGGTTGCCAGCTAACCCTGGTTTTGCTCTATTGCTTGCAGGGGATTGTAAGTTTTATTTTCTTAAGAAATCAGTGAGGAAAATAAGAGCTAGAAATGCTTTTATGCATTGAGTAATAATTTATTTATTTATTTATTGCATTTGTATCCCACATTATCCCACCTCTTTACAGGTTCAATGTGGCTTACAATATGTCAAGGATAGTGGAAATGAGAAGAGGGTGAACATTTAGTATAACAGAGAGATTTAGGGTTAACTGGTAGAGGAATAGATGAGAATGCTAAGACAGAAGGCATAATAACATTTCTAGATATATGTGGGAGTTTCACATGTTTTGGTCTTTGTGGTATATCTTGTCGAAGAGATGAGTCTTTAGTAGTTTACGGAAGTTAGTCAGTTCATAGGTCGCTTTTAGGTTACGTGGCAGTGCATTCCAAAATTGCGTGCTCATGTAGGAAAAAGTTGATGCATGCGTTAATTTGTACGTTAGACCTTTACAGTTGGGGAAATGAAGATTAAGGAATGTGCGAGAAGATTTTTTAGCATTCCTGAATGGTAGGTCTATCAGGTCTGACATGTAGGTTGGGGCATCGCCATGGATGATTTTATGAACTAGGGTACATACTTTGAACGTGATGCGTTCTTTGAGTGGGAGCCAGTGTAGTGGAAAAAGCATGCAGAGCATAGTTCATGAAATTGTTTTCAACCCGTCTCGGTGCACATATTGATGTGTCTCTGATCTTGAGGGGAATGAATGTTTGAACAGAGCAGTTCTCAAACATTCTCTTGGGGGGTGTGGGGAGTTATAAAATAAAACCATTAGATATCACCATCAATAAATTTGAAAAACAGGATTTTATAATTTGACCAAAGAAAATGAAATACACTTCTGAATCTCCAAGAGCCAAACCTGGATAGCTGATGCTGAGTGTACGGAGACTTAATTTAGGGACCCTTTTACTAAAGCGTAGTGAAATCTGGGCTTAATGCATTTTATATGGGACAAATTTAATGCAGTCAAAGTGATTTACAATAAAATCCAATAGGTAAAACAAAAATAGGGAAAGGAACGCCAAAAAAAAATTTAGGATAGGCGACAAACACATTAGAGATCAATCATATATCACGTGATATGTTTACATAATATCTTTTATATTACAAATGAACTGATCCAACCAACTGCAAATATTCAGTACAATCCTCAATAAATATTCAAATCTGTGAAATCTGTAGATCTGAACAAAGTGAAAAGTGGGTGGAAAAAACCTCAAACAGCTCCAGGTAGACACCTTCGGAGCTAATAACTCTTCATCATTGGCAAAAAAAAAACCAACACAGCACAGTTAACATAAGTGCAAAAGTACCACCCTTTCGTTTCTTATGATACTTTTTTAACAAAGTGAAATGCACTTATCTAGCCTTCTCCAGCAGAATAAAGTGGTCCTCAGTCCGAAGTTGGTCAGTGTTTCACACTGCTGTTTCAAGGTTGGGACTTTGATTATCTTGCACCATTGGGATTGTTTTCTGAAAGATAATTGCCCCCCGTTACTCACAATGTACTATTCACATAAGAAATGATGATGAAGATGATTTTATGATAGTCACATTAAATGAATTGTGTGGGTTTTTGGCCAGTGATTGATTTTTGTCCAGGTGGCAGCCACCATAGTAGATGACGGCAGAGAAAGACCTGCACGGTCCATCCAGTCTGCCCAACAATATAAACTCCTGTGTGCTACTTTTTGTATGTATACCTCACCTTGATTTGTATCTGCCATTTTTAGGGCACAGACCGTAGAAGTCTGCCTAGCACTAGCCCCGCCTCCCACCACCGGTTCTGCTGGTTAGTCTGTGTTCATTTTAGGTTATTTTAGACTGCTTAGCCACTGACTTCTGAGGTCTTTTCCTCCACCATAGTTCAACATTTTTTTTTTTTTTTTGTGAATCAGTTTTACTTGGGTTGTGTTTTGCATATTACTTGCTCTACATAAATCTGTCAGTTGGAGTCCATCCACTCCTTAATAGCTACTAAACATTTGAACAAAGTGTCAGAAAATGAGGATTCTGCAGCTGCAAAAAATTGAGATCATGGGTATAAATATGATAATGCACTGCCTATTCACTTAGTAACTTAAGATAGGGGAAGATGTACACAGTGTTGGGGGAAAAAGTGGCACCCCTTACATAGTTTTAAAATACTTTGCAATTGTTTAAACACTTAGTATGACCTTTGAAAATACATGGGTTTTTTCCTACGTTTATTCATAATAATTTGTGCTCAGTGTGTCCTCCTTCAACCTTGACACATTCACAAAGTCTTTGTGACTGAACTGCTGGCTCAATGAATTCTGAGGTTGTATTAATTAAGAGCTCTGTTGTTTTGAGAGCTCGATGTGCTGGAGCTCCATCCGATAGAAAAATAAAGTACTGAGAATTGCCTTGAGTTTCAGACAGAAGGTTCTGCTGCAGTAGGACATTATTGGGTTATTTGGAAAAATGTTGGGGGTCCTATTTTTTCTGGACACAGTGAAGATTAAACAAAATAGCTTGGGGAATACCAATCATAAGAGTAAGTTATTTAGTAATGGTTAATATGTGAGTGGCTCACTGGATCAGGTCCTTCAAGTCTCTTGCCTTCTCATCATTAATGTAACCTGGTGTTCAGACTTGTATAGAAATATAGATATTCTGAATATTTTCGGTTTGGTAAAATGGGAACATTTTGAAATGCGTGTACCCTCTGTATTTGATGTATAGTACAGTATCGGGCTTATTTTCGAAAGAGAAGGGCGCCCATCTGTCGACACAAATTGGGAGATGGGCGTCCTTCTCTCAGGGTCGCCTAAATCGGTGTAATCGAAAGCCGATTTTGGGCGCCCCAACTGCTTCCCGTCGTGGGGACGACTAAAGTTCCCAGGGGGCGTGTCGGAGGCGTAGCGGAGGCGGGACTGGGGCATACCTAACAGATGGGCTTCCTTGAGCAATAATGGAAAAAAGAAGGGCGTCCCTGACGAGCACTTGGCCGACTTTACTTGGTCCATTTTTTCTTACAACCAAGCCTCAAAAAGGTGCCTGAACTGACCAGATGACCACCGGAGGGAATCGGGGATGACCTCCCCTGACTTCCCTAGTGGTGACTAACCCCCACCCACCCTGAAAAAAGCAACTTTAAAAACTTTTTTTTGCCATCCTCAAATATCATGCTTGGGTCCATCGCAGCAGTATGCGGGGGGGGGGGGGGGGAGAGGTGTGTGAGTGTCAGCGGAGGCATAGCGAAGGCGTGGACGTTCTTCTTTCAAACATTTTGGATGTCCTGAACTGCCCCCCCCCCCCCCCCCCCACAGGGACGGCCAAATTTCAAGGGAGTAGAGTGGAGGAGTGACCTAGTGGTTAGAGCACTGGTCTTGTAATCCAGAGGTGGCCGGTTCAAATCCCACTGATGCTACTTGTGATCCAAAATCCAAATAAATAAAGGGGGTGTCGGAGGCATAACAAAGGCATGGACGTCCTTCTCACAGAAACATCCACATTTTGGATGTCCTCAACTGCCCGTTGCAGGGACAGATGCATAGTGAAGGCGCCTAACGCTTGGATGTCCTTCACCCATACTCAAAAAAAAAAAACCCAAAACATCCCTGACGAGCACTTGGAAGTTTTCACCTGGACTTGTGTTTTTTTAAGGTTGTAGATGGAAATTTATTTAAGGTTGTAGATGGCTAGTATATACACAGCTTGTTTGCGTGTCGTCTTTGGCATGCGCAGAGCAGCCACGCATAATGCATGGCTGCTGTGCACTGGCTTCCCCTCTTTAGGAAGGAAATCGTGTGCAAATGAGCTAACAGCGAGCTGCTCATTTGCATGTGATTTCCTTCATGCATGCCCGTTCCTTTCTGAATCGCTAAGGGATCGGTAAGGGAAGGGCTTTTTCTGTTCAGTTAGTCCACTGCAGTGCCCCATAGGGTGCCCGGTTGGTGTCCTGGCATGTCAGGGGGACCAGTGCACTACGAATGCTGGCTCCTCCCACGACCAAATGAGTCGTTTTTGGTCGTTTTTGAGATGGGCGTCCTCGGTTTCCATTATTGCCGAAAACCGGGGACGACCATCTCTAAGGTCGATCTAAATGTTGAGATTTGGCCGTCCCTGACCGTATTATCGAAACGAAAGATGGACACCCATCTTGTTTCGATAATACGGCTTTCCCTGCCCCTTTACGGAGCCGTCCTGCGAAGTCGACCCCTGGAAAACTTGGGCGCCCTGTTCGATTATGCTCCTCCACGTCACTTAATCTTAGATTACTACTTGAGCAAGTTAAATGTTTTAAAGAAAAAATGCTTAAGTGTTTTACAATGCAGACCTAAATGCACTTTGCTGTTTGCTTTTATTTCAGGAAAAGTAGCTTGGGGATCAGTTTTATGTGTTGTATGCAAACTTCTTCCTTCTTTTTTTGATGGGTAGTTCTTTTCTCAGAGGACAAGCAGGATGCAGAAATCCTCACACATGGATGATGTCATGTGATGGAACTCCATGTGATAACTTATATCCAGCACTGAACTAAAGAACTGCCTGATTAATATTTAAGGTAGACAAGTATGATAGTCACACCATTGTTGTTGCAATTGTACTGGTTACCAGTACAGACACAAATCATTTTTAAGCTTTGTTGCTTGGTTTTTCTAAATATGTACGGTGAAACACCTGCTGATATGTCAAGTCTAATTTGGTTATCAGTTAGAAATGTTAGTCCTGGATCCAGATGATGGATTTTTTTTTTTTTTTTTTTAAATTCTTGAGAACCCAGATCCAAAAAAGGTGGTTATAAGAGATTTTTTAGGTACATACTGGGACAGACCGAAGGTCCATCAAGCCCACCATCCTGTTTCCAACAGTGGCCAATCCAAGTCACAAGTACCTGGCAAGATCCCAAAACAGTACATTTTATGTTCTTAACCTAGAAATAAGCAGTGGATTTTCCCCATGTCTATTTTAATAACATGGACTTTTCTTTTAGGAAGCTATCCAAACTTTTTAAGAACTCCTGCTAAGCTAACTGCTTTTACTACATTCTCTGTCAACAAATTCCAGAGTTTAATTACACGTTGGGTGAAAAAAAAAATTCTCAGATTCATTTTAAATTTATTACTTTGTAACTTCATTGCATGCCCCGTAGTCCTAGTATTTTTGAAAGAGTAAACAAGCGATTCACATCTACCCATTCTACTCCACTCATTAATAGATCTCTATCATATCTCCCCTCAGCCATCTTTTCTCCATGCTGAAGAGCCCTAGCCGCTTCAGCCTTACCTCATAGGGAAGTCGTCCCATCCCCTTTATCATTTTTGCCACCCTTCTCTGTACCTTTTCTAATTCCACTATATCTTTTTTGAGATATGGTGAGCAGAACTGAACACAATATTCAAAGTGTGGTCGCACCATGGAGTGATACAAAGGCATTATAATGTGGTCATTTTTGTTTTCCATTCCTTTCCTAATACCTAACATTATATTTGCTTTCTTAGCCACCGCTTCAGATGGGAGGGTTTCAGTGTATCATCAACGATGATGCCTAGATCCCTTTCCTGGAGTGGAGGAGTGGCCTAGTGGTTAGGGTGGTGGACTTTGGTCCTGGGGAACTGAGGAACTGAGTTCAATTCCCACTTCAGGCACAGCTCCTTGTGACTCTGGGCAAGTCACTTAACCCTCCATTGCCCTATGTAAGCCGCATTGAGCCTGCCATGAGTGGGAAAGCGCGGGGTACAAATGTAACATAAAAAAAAATGTGTAACCCTTGCATTACATAACTATAATTCGGGTTCTTCTTTCCCACATGCAACAAGAACACCGTAAGCAGGAAAAGCCTCTACCACGCATCCACACAGCACAAGAGGAATAAAGGCTGACCACAGACCAAACGAACTCGGGAGATGATGCTGAAGAGTATTTTATTGGTTGGGTAAAGGACCCGACACGGCCCGTGTTTTGGTGCCACAAGCGCCTGCCTCAGTGGTCACAAATGATATTTTAAAAAACATATAAATGTATAATGTATATATAAACATGAGTATAAAAACATGTTTAAACAATTAAAGAATAAAAGTGTGCAAAATAATAAACGGGTATACACCTTTACTTAAAATTAAGGCAAACCATAAGTACTTAAATTTAAAATAAATTTAAAAATCTTCTAGATAAAATGTGTGTGTTGTGTTTAAAAGCAGACATATTTGCAAAAAAAGTGATACTGAATTAGTATACATAAGAGCACAAAAAAAAAAGTGCCAGTGGACTAATATAAAAGGAGATGTCATAAAATTTAAAAAGCATGAAGACTTAACCGCAGAGTGCACTGACTAAATGAGATGGTTACCTAGGGTGCACTCTGTGAGACATATAGAAAACTCCGCAAAATATAAAATCTAAAAAGGCAAAGAAATACATAACATATGAAAAGCAATACTTTGCTGGTAAACACTTTAGCCCGTTTCGAACCTTAGTTTATGGGTAAAAATGTATCTAAGAAGAGATGAAAAATAAAAATTTTAAAAGGGAAAAGCTGGGGACAGTCAAGAGGCATATCGTTTACTTTTGATAACATATGCATAAAAAAATAGATCTAAAACATCGCTAGAATAAATAACCAACCGTATAAAAGTTTATATGAGTAAAAAGAGACATAGCATGCATCTGGAAGATAAAAACGTGCATATGAAAGCAAACCACCAATGTCAAGGTTACGTGATGTTGACATCACTGAAAAGACGAGTGAACGAATCCAGCCAAAAAGCTTGAAACTGAATACTGTGGCTATAACCGCTACGGACAAGAAACGTTTAACAAAGGAAATATAGAAGACCAGGCATAGGATATTTATCACTGGAAGACATGCTGCTCAGTGCTATATAGCCTCTTATTGAAAGTGCATCGAACTGCCGTACAAGTATATATATATATAGCATTGTGCTAGAATGCACTTGCTCACGTTAAACGTCATCTGCCATTTAGATGCCCAGTCTCCCAGTCTCGTAATGTCCTCTTGTAATTTTTCACAATCCTCTTGCGATTTAACAACTTTGAATAACTTTGTGTCGTCAGCAATTTAACTTTAGATCATTTATAAGTATGTTAAAAAGCAGCAGTCTCAGCACAGACCCCTGGAGAACCCTACTGTCTACCCTTCTCCATTGAGAATACTGACCATTTAACCCTGTTCTCTGTTTTCTACCTTTTAACCAGTTTGTAATCCACAATAGAACACTACCTCCTATCCCATGACTTTCCAGTTTCCTCTGGTACTTTGTCAAATGCCTTTTGAAAATCCAGATACACAATATCGACTGGCTCACCTTTATCCACATGTTTGTTCACCCCTTCAAAGAAATGTAGTAGATTGGTGAGGCAAGATTTCCCTTCACTAAATCCATGTTGGCTTTGCCTCATTAATCCATTCTTTTGAATATGCTCTGTAATTTTGTTCTTTATAATAGTCTCTTCCACTTTGCCCGGCATCGACATCGGGCTCACCGGTCTGTAATTTCCTGGATCACCTCTGGAACCTTTTTAAAAAAATTGGTGTTACATTGGCAACCTTCCAGTCTTCTGGTACCATGCTTGATTTTAAAGATAGAGTACTTATTACTAACAATGGTTCTGTAAATTCATTTTTCAATTCTATCAGTACTCTGGGAAGAATACCATCCAGTCCAGGTGATTTTATACTCCTCAGTTTGTCAAATTGCACCATTACATCTTCCAGGTTTATAGAGATTTCATTCAGTTTCTCCGACTCGTCAGTTTTGAATACGTTTTCTGGCACCGTTATCTCTCCCAAATCTTCCTAGGTGAAGACCGAAGCAAAGAATTCATTTAATCTCTCCGCTATGGCTTTGTCTTCCCTGAGTACCCCTTTTACCCCTTGGTCATCTAGTGGTCCAACTGATTCTTTTGCCAGCTTCTTACTTTTAATATGCCTAAAAAAGTTTTTACTATGTGTTTTTGCCTCCAATGCAAATTTTTTTTTCAAGGTCCCTCTTTGCTTTCCCTATTGGCACTTTGCATTTGACTCGTCATTCCTTATACTGTTTCTTATAATTTTCAGTTGGATCCTTCTTCCATTTTCTGAAGGATTTTCTTTTAGCTCAAATAGCTTCTTTCACCTCATTTTTTAACCGTGCCGCACGGCTGTTGTTTGGTCTTCCTTCCTCCTGTTTTAATACACAGAATATATTTGGCCTGTGCTTCCAGGATGGTATTTTTTGAACAGCATCCACACCTGCTGTAAATTTTTGACCTTTGCAACTGCTCCTCTAAGTTTTCTTTTTTCATCGTTCTTCTCATTTTATTATAGTCTCCTTTTTGAAAGTTAAATGCTAGCATATTGAATTTCCTGTGTATATTTACTCCAGAGCTGATATCAAATCTGATCATATTATGATCACTGTTATCAAGCGGCCCCAGCACCATTACCTCTTTCACCAGATCATATGCTCCACTAAGGACTAGCTGCTTCATAAAGCAGTCCTTGATTTCGTCAAGGAATTTTACCTCCCCATTCCCTGATCTTATATTTACCCAGTCAATATTGGGGTTAATTGAGATCATCCATTATTATTGTGTTCCCCAGGTTGTTAGCCTTCCTAATTTCTGATAACATTTCATCATGGCCAGGTTTTTGCTGGTTCATTTGCATATTTGGCGGCCAGTAATTGGAATGATCTATCTATAGAAATTTGAATGCAATCTAACTATGCAGTGTTTTGAAAGTTGTTGAAAACTTTATTTAGAAAATATTTGTTTTAATTAGCTTTTATTGGTTGTTTGTTTTTAATGATCTGTACTTGTTTCTGGAATTGGCCCAGTTTATTCTTTTGTAAGCCACACTGAACTTTAGTGGTATGTGTGGGATGCAAATGTCATGTGATATAAAATTGCTCATGTGCCATCTGCCGCCTACAGCTGTCATGTGGAACCTTGCAAGTTTTACATTTTCCATGGAACTGAGCAGATGTCTGTTCAGAGAATTTCATTTTTAAATTTTGCTAAAAGTATATAAGTTGCTGTTGTGTGGCAGTAGCATCCCCAGTTAGGTTTCCTAGTCATTTCAGTTTTCTTTTATTTTTGACATTGGCTTGGTTTATGTCTCTCTAGGTCTTGAGCACCCAGAGATGCATGGCTGTGAGAGGGTACAAAAATATATATGTATTTTTTTGACACACGTAAGAGTCCATCAGCATGGGTTCCAAATCTGCAGGGGACATATCGATATTGAGTGTCGCTAGAGGTCATCATCCAATTCCTGCCCAAAGAAGAGGAACGATTCATCCTAGAGATTGTAATGCTGGCTGTTAGGTGGAGGATGGGACTCCTCAACATGTCTTTTCAAAGTGAGATATTGAGGTCACTTTCGTCCTCAAAGCACCCGCAACATGAGTAGTGCTGTGGCATTGGAGAGGGTGTATAAGCTTCCACGGGCCTGAGACCCAATTTCCGATTCCTCTCAATTAACCAAGGAGGACATGGCCACTGACTGTTAAGCCATTTCTTTATCAGTGGCAGCTTTTGAGGAGCAACGCAAAAAGAAGGTTTCAGGGAAGGATGAAGACGTCTTTGCTCAGTGTAATGCTGTTAATTTAACAGATCCTTCAGATCCATGAAATTCTTGCAGGAGATACTTAGACACGGAGACCTCAAAGGGGCTTGCAGTGTGTTGACCACAGTGATGTTGACATCAGTTCATTGTGGCAGGAACTTTACCAACACATTAAGAATCCTTAGTGTCTTGATATCCTTGGCCAAGGTCTGACCCTGAGTTCAGTAGGTTGAGACAGCAGAAACTTCTCCATTGCAGTATTTGAGTCTGAATCAGAGCACTTTTGGGAGTCTGAGAAAGAATTAGAGAGCTTCTTGGAAGAGATCCCCTGGTCTACCTTCAGGCCCTCCCTAGTTCACAAGAGATATAAGCGTATCTGAGTTTAAAAAAAGGTTTGGACAAGTTCCTGGAGGAAAACTCCATAGTCTGCTCTTGAGATAGTTTGGTAGCATGGAATGTTGCAACTGTTTGGGTTTCTATACAAAAATAAAGAGGAGAAAACAATTCCAAAATAGATAATAGCATAAGTGGCAATATCCTGAACCATACAAAACAGTATACTGCTATTGTTTTGGGCAAGGAGGCATCAGATGGGAATAACAGGAGCTATTAGATCTCCTATAGTGCAAAGCTGTTCCAGATCTAAGCTCTATAAATATTCATGAATTACTCGCCTACATTGTCCTCTTTAAACTTTTATATATTAAGTGATGAGCACAGTTTTCAATAATTGACAAGCTACAGCACTGCTTAGACAAAACAATGTTTATTTATTTTATTAATTTATTAGGATTTATTTACTGCCTTTTTGAAGGAATTTACTCAAGGCAGTGTACAGTAAGAATAGATCAAACATGAGCAATAGGCAATTAGAGCAGTAAAAATATTCGAACAATACAAAGTATGGCATGGTATACTACTTAAATACCTAAATAGGGACCACTGGTGAACTATTCTAATTCTAATGTTGTATTACCAGGTGGTGTTCAAAATATTCTGCTTCAAACAACTGCAGCTGGTTGTAAATCACACTTATTTATTCTTACTTTTATTAAGAGGACCTCAAATCTTCCCAGCTTGGCTGTTCTATTCAGAACTCATTTGCATGATATTTTCTTACATGCGCTCAAGCTGTTTTCTGAAAGTATTTATTATCACTGGTCCTGTATTTGCTATCAAAATCTTTCAGAGGTCAGGTTTCTTACGTCACTGAAAAAAACTCCCAATCAGAGAAAAACCAGTGACTTCTGCCCTCTGAAAAACAGCTTCCCCTTGTACCAAGCAGAATATTTTCTGCAACTGATTCTGTTATTCGTTTACATTTGAATAGGGTTTATTTATTGTTCACTTATATCCCACATTTTCCCACTCATGCAGGCACAATGTGGCTTACAAACATTAAATAAAATACAGAATAGGAAAACTTAGAAGAATATACAAGGAGTATGCAGGGGGAGAAGCATCTAACAGGGCGAACTAGCAGGGTAGGAGCCAGGGAGGGTGCATCAAGCAGCGGTATAAAGTGAGGAGTAGGTCTTGGCAAAGAAGTAGGTCTTCAACAATGCAGTGCTCAATCTTCACATTATCCAACCCAGCTTTTCTCTTGGCATTTCGTTTGTGGATCTCTATCCACCCCAAACAAAAATAGTCTGTACTTAGCTTCAGGTCAGGGTTGTCCGTGAGCTGCCAGCTACAAGCTGCACGTATCACTGCTTATTTCCTCTTTCCCATTATGATGTTCTCTAATTCCTTCTGTCCCTTCAACAAGAACGTCTCATTTCGCTGCTCTCACTGCTGCGTCAGGAAGGAAACACTATCTCTGACATCCTCCTTGCAATTCATTCTAATCTGGCCAAAGGAATCCCCTTCCAAATTCCACAAACCCAGGTGCCATTCATGCCAGATGAATCCAGACTGGGTTGGGGAGGTCTTATTTATAAAACTCATTTATTACTCAGGGATTATGTTCCAGTCAGCAAAAGCTTCATCAGATAAACCACCCTAGAGCTCAAGGTGGCATAAATACTGAATAATATGGCAATTAAATCAGGAAATGGACAGTACTGAACCCCAACACATGATCACTCCCTAGCATTTTGATTGAGATGAACCACCTCAACCTATTTACTGATATTTCTTTACTGTATTTGTCACTGTAACAGTACCCTAACTCTGTATTTGTTCACACCGGAGTCTGTATCCACCTCTCCGGAACTATGTAAGCCACTTTGAGCCTACTAATAAGTGGGAAAAGGTGGGATACAAATGTAATAAATAAATAAGGTAATCTGGAATGTTCTAAAGGATTTCAGAGATCAGTTAATAGTCATCTTAATTCAGGCACACAATCAAGTAGCCATATAGGGGTAAAGGAGGTCATGGATTTGATATACTGCATTTTGTTTTGTGGGTACAACCAAAGCAGTTTACTTATACTATATGCAGCTACTACATGAACAAGCAGAGAGAAACAGGATTATGCCCCCTGTGTTGACAGCCTGTCAGAAGCTGATAAAAGTAAATTTAAAGAGGAAAATAAAGAATGTGGCACTAGGCAATTTCTCCATGTCCCTTAGGGTCACGTATCTGGAGGTGTGGACAAACTGAGTCGTCTTGCTTCCCCATGAGTAGTCTTTGGACAAGAAAGTCACCTATAAGATTTTTCTAGAGTGAGGTACCCCCTCAATGGATCTTTTTGACACTCCTTTCAGCTAGAATGTTCTTTGGTTCTAGTCCAAGATAGGGACACTTGGCAAACTATCCTCGGATGCCTTCCACTTTTATTGTGTGTATCCTCTGATTCCTCTCATAGCAGATGTCAAATGACCAGAGAACAAGGATTCTCATAGCCTCTTATTGGCTTAAGTAAGTTGGTGCCTGCTTCTATTGGAACTCTCCTTCAGGAGTCCCATGAGACGTATGATTCCTAACACTGATCTTGCAGAATCGTGGAACGTTGCTGCATCCCAGCATCAAGTCCTTAGCCCTCACAGTTTGGATGTTGAGAGGCTAGCACTGGGCAGACTTATACGGTCTGTGCCAGAGCCGGTGGTGGGAGGCGGGGCGGGTGGTTGGGAGGCGGGGATAGTGCTGGGCAGACTTATACGGTCTGTGCCCTGATACAGTCTGTGCCAGAGCTGGTGGTGGGAGGCGGGGCTGGTGGTTGGGAGGTGGAGATAGTGCTGGGCAGACTTATACGGTCTGTGCCCTGAAAAAGACAGGTACAAATCAAGGTAAGGTATACACAAAAAATGGCACATGTGAGTTTATCTTGTTGGGCAGACTGGATGGACCATGCAGGTCTTTTTCTGCCGTCATCTACTATGTTATGTTACTATTGGTCATCTATGCATAATCTGTACTGAATACCTAAAAAGGCCAAAAGTTTACAGATTGGTAATATATATATATATATACTTTTCATGTTAGTTATTTCAGATGACAGGTATTAAGTGGCTCGAATGGAGGTGAGGTCCCATGACACTGAGGGTGGCTTAACAGGCATTTTCAACAGAAGCAAGCTCCACAAAAAAAAATTGAGTGTATCTGTACTGTATTTGGTCAAGGTAAACAATATATCATGGTTCTATTGATGTAGCATCTGCCTTTGATACCATCAATCGTGTTATTTAATTGAACATTGGGGATCTTTGGGAATAGCTGAATGAGCAGTATCCTGGTTTGATTCTTTTCTAACCAGTCAGCAGTTTCAGTTGAAATGTGAGAATGACCTTTCACCGGTGTCCTTGGTATTCTGCAGGGTTCTGCCCTTTTGGCTATATTTGATCTTTTTGGTGGTAGTTACTTCAGTTGACAGCGTAGGTGAGCTCCAGGCTGTGACTGATCCACCTTACACTAAGGTTTTCAACAGTAGAGCGATTCTGTGCCCCCATTCAAAGTTCTTTCCCCAATTTAGTGTCTGAGTCCTGTCTTAGTAGCGCTGCCTATATTTTTTCCAAGACCTGATGCCCACAAAAGTGAAAGTGCACTGAAGGTCTTCTATCTGGAGTGGACTTAAAGCCTATAGGATGTCCATCTAGCTTTATTTGACCCTGACAAAATGCCCACTTTCCAGTTGAATAGCAGGTTGCATTTCCTTTACTTTTATGTCCAGACAGCCCTAACCCTGGAGGGTCATGTCATGCTCACAATGTCAGAGCTGTGGCAATGCCATCAGCGTACTGGGGGTTGCAGTGCTGCAGCATGGATTTCTGTTCGCACTACTGCTTAGAAAGGACTCTGTGATGCAACAGTAGATTTAGCCAGATGGTCCCCCCAGAATTTATTTGGCCCACTTTTTTCAGTGCCGGGCTGCATTTAAGAAAAAAGACAGATGTAAGGCTTGTAGCCACCAAAATCCGATTGGGTGTCTGCCTGTTGCAGCATCACCTTGTTGGGTTATTTGCCTTTTTTCTGTTAAACAAATTTATAACCCAAATATTGGGACTTGATCAAAACTTAAGACACAGAATCCAGTATCAAAAAGCCAACTCTGTGATAAAATATATGTGAAAAAAGGAACCCTCGGATATGCTTTTCACCCAGAAAGTGACCCTCTGTGCAAGGGTCTTTTTAACAGTGTGATATGACAAATTTATCATTCATCGGGCCCTTTTATTTGTGAGGCCAAATTAATCAAATAGCACCAGTGCTTAGTTCTGTCAGACAGCTATTGTAGTGCCCAAGTCTCCACTAGAGTCCCTGGGAGCAGTTGGTAGACGAAACCCAAGGGGCAGGGACTCATTTTACTGCGATTTGAATTAATCTTTCAAGTGAATGTGCAGATGCTGGCAAGTTCACAGTTCGGATAAGTTATTGAACTTTGATTTATTGGGCACTTGTTTAGAAATGCTCACAAACTCCCTCTTCCACAAGAAGTTGCATTCTCTTAAGCTTATTATGGACTAGCAGCAATATGTGGGAGATGGCGTGCATGCGCGTGTTTGAGCTACTTCAAAAGTTCTGTAGAGTAAAATAACCTGCATGGAGTTCCATCAGAGTAAGGATTTGTATCCTGCTGTCCTTAGAGGACACCTGCTAAAGATTTCATTATACCGACTTTCCAAGCTTGAGGGAAGGAGCTAAGAACAGAGCTTGACAGGGCACATAACTGTCAGACTTGTCCCATAACACTGCTATTCTGAAGTCAGAAATGTTAGGTTTTAATTTATTCTAGCAAACATTAGAGTTTTTGCTAATTAAGTTTCCTCTTCTTCCTCCCTATTCCCCACACTTTCTGCTTTTCTTTGGGCCTGGTACTAGCAGGTTCGACTGCAACTTTGGGACACAGCAGGCCAGGAACGATTCCGCAGCCTCATTCCCAGCTACATCCGTGACTCCACCATTGCCGTGGTAGTTTATGATATTACAAGTGAGTGGCATTTCTTTAGCAATAACTACTATTGTATGAAGCAGCACACTTATTTTACCAATGTTTTGCTGTCATTACTTACACACAAGTCAGGAGTTCCAGAAAGACAGTGAAGTTTCAGTGGTTCATACTACAGTTTGTATTTTTGAAAGTTCTTTAAGCATCTGGCCAACTTACGTGAAATATGTGAATGAGTACCCAAAAGCATTCGGATGGTTGCTGAGGAGCCACACTGCTTTTTGATATCATTAAAGACATTTTGACCTCTCTGTTCGCAGGGACGCTGCTCAAATAAATACCAAAAACAACTTGCTAGTTTAACAGATATGCATTCTTTAGAGTAAGAGATGTTTGGGAAGCTTTAGGTGTCCAGGAAGCGAGCTGTGAAAGTCTGAAAATTGGCCGGGTTCATTCACATTCCAGTTTTCATGTCCTGCTAAACCAGGAATATATTGAAGTGCTTTACAATTAAAATATAGGGAAAGGGGCAAAGAAAGTGGAAACAGAGGGAGAGAGCCCTAGGTTACAATAAATGTTTGCAGAACATTACAATAAGACTATTAGGTATAATAACAGTAAAAATAAAACAGAAAAGGAAGGCAGGTGACGTATAATTGACAATTATAGGACTGGGCAAGACAAATGCTGGAGGCTGCATAGCCCAAAACAATAAAAAGGCCTGTTCAAAAAAGTAGGCTTTTAACGCAGTTTAAAATGTTTTTAAACCAGTGATCGATGCTGTCACTTTGTCTTTTAGTGTAACAGCTGACCCTGTAATATTACTTTGTGTGCATGCAGGTCTGGAAACAGGCTTCATAAGGCAATTATTTTGGTCTTTGTTTATTTAACAGCTTTAATATGCCATCTTTCAGTCGTCAAAACTTAGTGTGTCATTCTTTCAGGGCAAAGGTCATATCTCACATAGGTCTTCTGGCCATTAGTTTGTTTTAATCAGTTTTTCCTCTTGAACAGACTTGAATTCATTCCAGCAAACATCCAAGTGGATTGATGATGTAAGAACAGAGAGAGGAAGTGATGTCATCATCATGCTGGTGGGCAATAAAACTGACCTTGCAGATAAGAGGTAATGAAGGGGTTGCTAATGGTGTTGCTGTTATAAATAAAAATCCAGTGCTATGTGGTTATTAGTTGATGGACACATCAGCCATGTGTGTAAATGCACATCAGGAAAGCAGTTGCTGATTTCAGTTCCCTCCTCCCACACTCAGTGTGTCTGTTGCTTGCAGTTCAGAGGAATTGAAGAGCAGGAAGTAGGTACTTTCATTCACCATGTCTGAACAACTTCTTGGCAGTCACTGCGATGAGCTGAAACCTAGTTTCCCCCTTTGGTGATCTCCATCACTGCCAGTTCAGGTCTGATCTCCTTCCCCCTCATCACTGATTGCTACTGTCAGACTTGGTCTCCTTTCCCTTCCTTCAATGCTATCAGCCCAAGCCTTCTCTTCCCCTTGCAGGCAATTACCTCTGCTGGCCCAGGCCTGCTGTCCTCCATCGCCTTCTAATAATGACTAATTGATTTCATCACCGTTTAGGGGGTTTTGTGAATTTCCAACTGCTCAAATTGGGATCACATTGGAGAAAGGGTTTCTTAAATCTCCTTACAAACCCTTAAGTGACACTGGGCTATATTAGTAAGGGTTGCAGGGATCTCTCTGTTCTCAGTGTAACTGTAGAGTACATAAGGAGACTGCAGATTTTCTGTCTCCTTTCAAAACATCTGAGATGGTCAGAGCCTGAAGTTGGTTCTGGGCCACTGGGGGGGAAGAAACCAAAGTTCTTTCATTGTTGGAACTGGGTTGCCTCTGTGAGGTTTCTCCAGATTGACATTGGATAGCTTATTTTGTGCTGGCCAGCCCTAACCTCCATGGCCGCTCATTGCAAAGTCTTGCACATATCTGCTGGCTGTGTCTCGGGACATTTCCTCAGAGAGAAGAAAACATTGCTGACGTTCTGGGGGGAGGGGGAGGGGTGTGTGAAATTGACTACTTTCTATACAGCACTGGTTATGCATGTTCTGAACTACAAGGCGAACAGGGGTACAGTGTTTACAAGAAGGTCCCTGTGCTACAGTGTGCACTATGTGGGGTGAAGAAGGAGAACAAGTTGGAAGCGCAATTCCCCAAAACAAACCTGCTAATGAAGCTTTTACTTTAATCAGCTCAATCATTTGAGTTCACACTGTGGTGGGTTAGCTCTGACACAATTATTTTTTTAATTTGATACCTTTTGTATTTTTTCCATCAATTTTTATTTTACTTCTGATGTTAAGTTGCAGTTCTGAGGTCATCTTTTATTGAAATTTGTTTTTCATTTGGCTTTTTGGGTTTCTTTTACGTTTTTGTATTTTTCTTTTTGATTTGTTCTCATTGCTGTAGACAAGTTTCTATAGAGGAGGGTGAGAGAGAGGCCCCAGGAGCTGAATGTGATAAAGCAGGATATAATATGAAGCAGGTACGTATATGGCAGAGACTGGACCAAGCGCTCCTGTGGACCCCATGAGCCAGATTCTGTACAGGCAGGAGTTCTTTTACACTGATGCCAGAACCATGCTCTTGTACATAGGTAATTGGTGTGCTAGCAGATAGGAGGTGCTTTAGAAAGTGGTCTTCTATCTCAGGGAGTCTTCATTTAAAAACAAAACCTTAAAAGTACTCCCTTCTTATTCTTCTAATTTCTTCTGTTTTTCAACCCTTATTGTCAAGAGTAGAATATCTCTTAAGATGAGTGGTGATCATCACTGAAAGCCCTAACCCTCCTCTGATGCAACAGGTTGTTGCAGAAGACACACGGTTTCACAAGCAGAGCATATTAATACAATACGGGCCAGAAAGATATTTTTATTTGCTTGTACCTATTCTAACAGCATATATATTGTGATAAATCAATTCCCTCTCCTATCTGCAAAACCAAGAAAAACTCAGAAGAAAATGTGACTCTTTTCTCATATCCCCTGCTCTTGTCAGGAGCAGTGGTCCTGGATTTATAACTTCTGCATTGTCTCTTTTCTCCCTACTCCAACCTGCTCCATCTAGGCAAATTACTACAGAAGAAGGTGAGCAGAGAGCCAAAGAGCTGAGTGTGATGTTCATTGAGACTAGTGCGAAGACTGGATATAATGTCAAACAGGTAGAACCTCTTCTCTTGTCACTGGGACATGTTTATAGGTTGTTTCTCCTTTGGTTGGGTTTCTGCCTTCGATGCAACAGCAAGTCCTGTCACTGATTGGTGATCAACATTATCTCTAGAGAAGGGATTCTTAGCCCAGTCCTTGGGACACACCCAGCCAGTCAGGTTTCCAGGATACCCCTACTGAATATGCATGAAAGATTTGCATATAATGGAGGTAATAGACATGCAAATTTCTCTCATAAATATTCATTAGGGGTATTCTGAAAACCTGACTGGCTGGCCGTGTCTCGAGGACTGGGTTCAGAACCCTCCTCTAATTAAAGTGAGTATTAAAAGCTTTGTTGGCTTTAAAAAATGTTTTCAAACATTTTCGGCGTGTCTTTGCATCTGTTTAATTTCCTTGATGCTGGTAGAGGATAAGAACAATTGATGGAAGACAGCCTGTTTTTAAGTTGATTTTTGATTGGTCTTTGTTTTTATTGCCTATTTTACTATGTGTGTTTTTTTTTATGTACTCTATCTAGAATCGTAAATAGGGTGGGCTGTACATTTTTCTGTAAATAAAGTTGCTTACCTATAACAGGTGTTCCCTGAAGACCAGGGAATCACCAGTGGCACATGAACATACACCTGCCCCTCTTCTGGAATTGACCTCATTAGCTGTGAAGATGCGGCAACTGCTGCACATGCTCAGAAGGAAGTTTTGGTTTAAAAAAAACCTCCATAACTAGTGACATTACCCACTGAGACCGATTCGATTCCTGTGTCCTTTTTGTTTAATCTGCTATTTAAATCCCTGAATCCCAAGAGCCCCTCATACAAGATACTGGTAGTGGTCCCCAGTCTCTTGCAATCATGAACCTGCCTGAACTTTCCTAGGTTCAAAGGGCATTATTTACTTTTTAGTTTAGCTAGCACCTCACAAATACAGCTTGATGAAAATCCTTTGAAATAGACCTCGCTTCTATTTGTTCCTGTTTCTTTTGGTCCTAATCCTGGCCCTTCTTCAGTGAACTTAGTACAGCTTTTTCCTTATTAGTCTCTACATATTCCTCTTTCTGTATCTTTTAGTATATGAATGCTAACCTTTTTTTTTATGTTTTCAGCATTTACTTTAGAAAACCATAGTAACAAAAAATAATGACAAAACAAAAAAAACGTATGACCTATCAAATCTGCCCATTCATACCAGTTACTAAGCACTACAATGTTTTTCTCTCCTTTAGAGGTCGTCTGTGCATGTTCCTCTCTACCATAATTTACTTTCTTAATAAAAAGGTTTCTTTCTATCTCCTTTCACTTTTGTCTATTGCCCTACTACTTACCCTAAACTTTCCCATTCACCTCCTTGATTCTTAGTTTTCCTGAAGCCTTCGATCATCACCTTTGAATGAACCATCATTTGTGTGTTAATCAGGGCCGCCAAGAGACAATGCTGGGCCCGGGACAAACCTTCTTAAGCCCCCCCCCCCTCCCCTCGTGCACCACACATAAGGCAAAAGTCAACATTTTGATAATATTTATATAACTTCACATTTGATGGTCCCCGACCTATTAATCGATATTTTTTCTCCTACACTTTACAACTTTTCAAAGTTGCCACAATACCATTATACGTCTATTATAGGTTTCTCAAATTTAGCCTCAGTGGTGCTTAATTGTCCAATACTTAGTTTTTGGCAATTGATCTACGCACCAAATTCCTCATCGGCTTCTACATAAATATTTGAAGAATAACTTAGTTGAGCTAGTGCTAGAATGGCATAAGGGGGGAGTCCTTGACACAGCCTAGCAGGCGAAACATGCATGTCGGACAGTTTTGAGCCCCCTGTCCAAATATACATAAGTGCTTTAAAATATTCTTCAAATAATTATGTAGAAGCCAATGAGGAATTTGCTGCGCAGATCAATTGCCAAAAACTAAGTATTGGACAATTAAGCACCACTGAGGCTTTAAATAAGACAGGAATGAGCATACCAAAATATAGAAACTTATAGAAAGGGCAGGATAGGCAGGGCAGGCAGGCTTGCATTTATAAAGAATTATAAACAATAATTTTATTACCTGGTTCTGGCACCGGCACGTGAGGTGTGACAAGACAACACAGCTCGGCTGGCTGGTGGTGCTGCTCTTTCCTCAGTCCAGTCCAGTGCATAAGTCTGTGCACACTGAAATCCCCTGACCTGCAGCCTCCAAAACTGCTTGCTTAGGGGTCCAGTGCTGCTCTCCCACTAATTATTGCTCCAGTCCCACAACTGCAGCATTCCCGTCCCGTCCACTGAACGACCAGGGCAGGCCACCAGCACTAGTAGTGCACTCCAAATTTAGCCCGCCAGGCTTGCCGTGTTCCAGTAATCTGTGAGAGCCTTGATCAAGAGGCAGTTTTCACCAGCTGACCTTAACTGATGCTGAAGTTGGCCCTGATGATGGGGCATATTTTGTTTCAAAGGAACAATAAAAAGTTCCAGGCAGAGACGGTAGAAAACAAGAGTTGCAGTGTTTGTTAAAGTGGTACATCAGTACCGAGGCCTTGGCCTGTGCTACTGCTGCTCACCAAGCAGCTGGGAGGCGCCACCTGTCCTGGTGATGATGACCCGCAGTGAAGTCCCGCACGACGCGACCCGGCCAGAAGAGAGGAGCAGCAGGCACTAGCCCCGCCTGCCCCGTAGCCGTAGCACAGCATAGGCTGGCGCCGCTGGCCGCACACCACCCACGCGGCACGCACGACTCGCAGGTACGCAGGAGCAGAGCGAATTGCGAGGCTGCCTGCGACTGCGGAGGACTGGCACTGTCTGCATAAGCAGGGAGTGAGCGAGCTGGAGAAAAAAAGCATTATAGCGATCGCCGCCGGGCCCCCCTTTCAGTCACTGTCTGCGCGAGCATGGAGGGAGGGAGCTGGAGGAAAAAAGCATTACAGCGATTGCCGCCGGGCCCGGGGAATTTTGTCCCCCCTGTCCCCCCCTCTCGGTGGCCCTGGTGTTAAAAATGAACTATGCCAGGTGATCACCTAGATAAGACATATGGTCTCCCATTTGTAAGTACCAGGTCAACTAACACTTCACTCCATGCTGTCAGGAGTCCAGGATTTCTCTGCTTTTAGGTGACGCTGTCCCAATCAACATCTGACAAATTGAAATAATCTAGCAGAGTACCTACCCTTTCATTCCAATTGTGTAAATGTCTTCAGTTTACTGTCTGTGCATTCATACTTCCTCTGATGGAGATCTGTCTATAAGCAGGTGTTCCATTCCCTCTTTCCAGATTTTTTTTGTTACATTTGTACCCCGCGCTTTCCCACTCATGGCAGGCTCAATGCGGCTTACATGGGGCAATAGAGGGTTAAGTGACTTGCCCAGAGTCACAAGGTTAACTCAGAGCAACAGAACTGCAGGTCATAGAAGGTTAGGCGGCAGCACTAATATCTTTACGTAGCACCACGCCTTCCTTTATTCTGTGCTGTCCTTTCTGGATTGATAATGACCCAGTGTAACTACATCCCAGTTATGGTTCTCCTTTTACCACATCTCCATGATAGGAATTCCTAAGTGTTAAGATGAGCCATAATTAGGTTTAATATCAAAGTGAACCTCACCAGTTTTACAGAAGGAGGGCAGCCTATTGGGGAGTTAGAAGATGCCTTCTGTTCTTTCTGTCAAGCCAATGCTTGTATAGCCAAGATGGGTCTCCAGCCTTTCATGCATGGATTCAACTCAGTTATAATTTATGCTTCCTGCTTCTACTGGCTGTTTGCCATTACAGCTTAAAATGAGCCTGCTCAGTGGCATTTGTTTCATAGGGGACTGGGCAAAAACAGCAAGGATGAATTGAACCTCTGAAGCTATCAAGCTCAGTATTTACCTGAATGAGCAACAGTGAACAGCAAACCTAATGAAATCTAGTCCAGCAGGTAGTGTGAAAAACCCCAGTCATGGAGCCCATGCAAGTTGCTCTGAGTCAGGCATGTTTATCCCAGAAAATGATAGTGTGTTGATCTCTGAGCATTTGTCTATACTATGGAGAGTGCAGACACCACACTTTAATATGCTCTAGAAATAACTAGCAGACACCAACCCAAGTCCTTGAGGAGTAAATAACCCCATGTTCTTTAAAGCGGACATGCACTTGACAGTAAAGGTGAATATCTCTCTTGCAATAAATCTATAGTTGATTTAGGCACAATTGCCAACTTCCTGGATGTAATAGTGGTTTTCTTGTTAGACCAAGTCTGCCCCTGACTGTGTGGAAACCATTGATTTCAATTTTACTCAAATTGGGACCCACAACTATACCTCTGTAGATACACATTGAGGCCCACCAAGAGCTCATTATATTTGGACTCATCCTCTCACCTGCTGGTTACCCTAGCTATCAGTTGGCTGTCATGGCACAATTCCAATATCAGATAGTTCAGCGGAATGGTAATCTAATAGTCTCATCCAGTGCTCATTGGGAAGGGTATAGCCCATTCTGTGTTCAGAATTGCAATCACTGGTGCCTCAAATATTGTGGGAACCTGTTTTTTTTTTCCCCCTAAAAGAAAATGCCAATTTCCTACCATCTCTTGGGAACTCAGTTTATCACTAAGTTCTTACCTGATAAAAAGATACCATATGGACAGATGTAAGCAATGTTGGAGGTTGAATTTACCACTCTGAAAATACCTTCAGGGCTTCAGATGGACCCCCCCAACCCCCACCCATTTATAAAAGAAAGACAGATCCCTGCAACTTGTAAAATTAACTAGTTCAGGGACTGAATCTCAGCAAGTTCAGTACTTGTCTCTCTCTGATATCAGAACTCTTTAGTTGGGTCCAAATAGCTTACATTTTCATGACATTTTTCTGCAGCATGTCTCCAATGTATCTGAGTTATAAGGAGATGAGTTAAAGATGGCCTTCTGGACCCACTCTGGATAGTTTGAATACTGGGTCATGCTCTTTGCCTTTAACACTCTCACCATGTTTAAAACCCCCTGCTCTTTATAACCAGCATATAATATTGATGATACCTATGTTGATTGAACATACATTTTCTTAAATTTGTATCTTAGCAGATATAGTTGCAGACGAGGTCCATTAAAGCACGCAGAATCCACTGTCAAAAATGTTTTGGTTCTGCATGGCAGGAGATTCGGTCAAAGACGCAGAACCTACATTGGCATTGACATTGAGTGCACCCATGCAGCATCAAGATGGTACTCCATTGGAGCCAATGCCATGCTCACGATAGGACTCTACATCCTTGTTGGTACTTTGAGCATCGAGGAACCTGCAGCGCAAAAAGCATAAGAAGCATCGCCATCGCTCACCCTCTAGGCACTCGTTCCGTACTTCCCCTGCATCAATGTCATTGATGCACAGGAAGCTTCCATGCCGTAGTGACTGCTCTCCATCTCTACAGCTAATTGTGCATCGAGAGCCTTCAATGTCTTCTAGATCTCCTACGCCTGCACAGGCTACATCTCGGGCTGTGTCCACACCGTCTTCTTAGCCCATACCAATGCCAAGCCTGTATGAGGAAATCTGGGCTATGCACAAGGAAGAGCTGTCAGGGCTACTTCAATCGCAATCTCTACAGGCATATAAGATGCTTGTGCCTGCCTCAGCCCAGCCATGGATACATCAGAGAGAAGGTCATGGGAGAAGTCCCGTACACCGGCTCGATGTCGACCATTGGGAGCAGCTCGTACCTGACTGATGTATGTATTGTTGTTGGAGCTTTCTCCTGTCAGAAGTTCATATGCCTTGATGCAGTTTAATGTATAGTTGACATACAGGTCAGCACACTCTCCCATGTACTCCTTATGAGCAGTACTTTTGCAGAATCCAACTCGGACCTCTCTTGGGAGACAGATCCTTGTCTGTCACCTCAGAGGAGAAAATCTCCCCTAGAAAGTGTATCCTTTCCAGGTTTTGTTCGTGAAATGGCTCGCACTACAGCTTTCAAACTGGAGACAGAGGAGGAACCTTGGGTAGAACCTTTTGAGGTTCCTGACTGATTCCCCACAAAGAAGAGGGTATTACAGTTCCTTTCCATTCAGTTATGAAAACTACTTTGCTCAAAAAGTTGGAGAGCCCTCTGTCAGTCCAAATTGCCCCAAAGAAAACTGATGTATAGAATACAAAAATATGCCAGATTTGATAGAACACAACTACCACATCATTCTTTTAATGGTCGAGGCTACATTAAAATTCACTCGCAGTGCCAGAAAGAATCAAGAACTTTGGACTCGTTTGGCAGAAAAACTTTCCAAGCCACAATGATAACCAGTCGCATTTTAGGCTACCAGCTTTATAACACCATTTATTAAAAATGTTTTCCTACAGAGTTCTTTATCATTTGCTGAATATCTTCCTTCTGATAAACAAGAGTACCAAAAACTTCACAGAAAGCTCCTTGCCTGTCGTAAATATCTTTCTAGATGGGCCTTTCATGCTTTTGATATTTCTTCCCAGATCTCTGCTCTAGTGATAGCAACGTGCCAGTTGTCTTGACTAAGAGTCTCTAGCCTTGAATTATGGAGCACCTTCCAGATGTTTCTTGTCATGGAGCCAACTTGTTTGGTGACAAAGTTGAGGAAGTGGCTGACAATCAAAAAAACATACAGATACCATAAAAATGTTATCTAGGCCACAGACTACTACACCTTCCTCTTCTACTAGAAGGTTTCAAGTTGGTTATAAATGTTCTAATTATTATCCTTCTAAAGCATTGTTATACCCCTATGCCTCCTCCACCTGAGCGTTCAACACCTCAATGATCCCTTCCTAGAAAACAGTGTGGACAAAATTTCCAAACGCCTTCTCATTCAAAGCAACAGCATAGCTTTTTTTCTCTCCTTACTAGAGAGCATTGCCACCATCCAGTTGTCGATACCAACAAACCTTCCTGTTGGAGGGAGGCTTATTTTGTTCCATTAAAGATGGACTCTCATCACCTCTGATCGCTGGGTCTTACACACAGTCCAACATGGCTATACTCTTGTTGGCAAACAAGACTCCATGAGCAGTCTATTTCAACTCCTTCCAACTCCAATTATTACGAGAGCAGCTCTTGGCCCTCCTCCGGCAGAATGCAATAGAACCAATTCCTCCGCTGGACAGGGGTTGAGGATTCTACTCCAGATATTTTGTGATTGCCAAAAAGGCAGGTGGAATCCAACCAATTCTCGATCTATGAGACTTAAACAAATTTATCCACAAAGAAAAGTTTCACATGGTATCTTTTGGGTCACAACTTCCCATGATACAGCTCAACAATTGGCTTTGCTCGCTAGACCTCAAGGAGGCATATATCTACATACTTTCTGTGAGTGAGTAGAATAGGTATCTTTGTTTCCTTTGTGGGTCTCTACATTATTAATACAAGGTCTTACCATTCGGCTTGGCCTTGGGACCTTGAGTATTCATGAAGTTCTGGTGGTAGTAGCTGCAGCAGCACTTCAGAGATGGGGCATCCATGTCTTCCCTTACCTGGACAATTAGTTAATTAAGGTAGCCACTCGGAAATCCACTGCCATATCCATGAAGTTGACAATACAACTCCTAGAACTCCTTGGATTGTATTCAACTATCCCAAATCACAACTTCAACCAGTGCAGACTTTGGAATTCATAGGGGCTGTACTTGACATAACTCAAGGTTGAGCGTACCTTCCTCAACAGAGCAATATAATACATCTGACCACTCAGGTAGTCCAGGCGATTTATATATTTGCATGTCACATAGCCTTAATAGTTCATGTGACACCATTGGCTGACCTCCATTTTCAATTTCCTCAATGGACACTAGCTCCTTGCAATGGACACTAGCTCCTTTTGGCCTGTATCCAAGGAACTCCAAGGCTCCGCCACTCTCTTCAGTGGTGGATGGTGTCACAGTATGTTCTGAAGCCATCTATTCCAGAGATGGACTTGTGTTGTACTATGGGAAATAGGGAATGGATTTTATTCCAAATATTTCCTTATCATAAAATAAGATGGTGAGGTGGGGATTTTGTCTCTTTCTAGACCTAAGGGCCCTGAACAAATATGTAGCCAAACAAAAGTTCAGGATAGTTTACTTGGGCACCCTTATACTCATGATACAAAGAGGAAATTGGTAGAGTGCATATACTCACATTCAGATAAATTCAATTCAGGGAAGTATCTGAAATTCATACTAGGGATATACTAGTTCCAGTATCCTGTACTGCCGTTTGGCCCTGCATCAGCACCAAGAGTATTTAAAAGTGCCTTGTGACAACTGCATTATCCCCTATTTTTGTTAAAGGCAGCCTTTAGCCAGGAAGTTCCACATGCCTCAGAGAAAGCAAAGATACTTGCATATAGCAGCAGGCTACTTAGGGCAAGATGCATCAACCAAACGTAAAAGAATCTAAAACGTAAAGTGCTTACCGAATTTGAAAAAACGAAGAATGCACTAAAAACACATCTCAGAAAATGTCGGTACGGTATTCAAAAGTCGGATGCACGAAAGTTTCGCTAATCTTGTGCAATCCCCCATAGCGGAGTAGGAAACGCATGCGCACAGAAAGCACACATTATCGGCGTGACTAATGTGCGTAAGAATAAAAAAAAACCAAACACGTCCTTTATGGACGTCCTTGCCCCCGCCCGCCCGAGGTCGCCGCTGCTCCCCGCTTCCCAAAAATCAAAACTTTAAGCTGCCCCGGCCCCCCCTTCCTCTTTTCTCCCCAGCTCCGCCTCCCGGTGGAGGGGGGAGGGGCGGCGACGACCTCAGGGGGGGTGGCGGGGGCAGAGGATGGCGGGAGGCGAAGCTGAGGAGAAGAGAGGAAGGGAGGGGGGGCCGGGGCAGCTTAAAGTTTTGATTTTTGGGAAGCGGGGAGCAGCGGCGACCTCGGGCGGGGCAAGGCCATCCATAAAAGACGCTCCTGACATGCGCCTTTGGCTCCTCCCGATCCTTTTTTTTTCTTTACATTTTGATTAATGCAGGGGGAGCAGGGAGCAGCAGCGACCTGGTTTTTACATTAAAGTTTTAGCCGGGCAGCCACAACGAGAGGTACAGACCTCTCGTTAACTTTCCGGTAGTTTTCCAGCGTTAGGGCAAGCGGAAAACTTTAGTGCATCTCATTTCAATAGGGTTTCTACACAATTTGCTCATCTGCATTCCGTTTTCGTTTGCTGCTACCGTCGTCGGAAATTGGGCTTTAATGCATGCCAGGGTAGGAAAACTGTTCGTTAAAGGATCATTAACTTGTTCGTTGAGTTTAGTGCATCTTGCCCTTAGTCTTAAATACCCACCCCTTATAGGTACTACCGCAGCCTCTCTGGCTCAGGCTCCGTTCTTGTGGTCATCTTTTAATATTCCTTCTGTGGGCTTATTGGTTAAAATGTTTAATCAGCTTCACGCCACCTTTTTGCTCACATGACCCAAATCCATCAAACTGGCTGAAATATCCATCTCTTGAGTTGCATTCCTTTCTGTATTCTATAATCTCCAAGAGCTTACTGCTAGGAATGATTCCTTTTGATTTTAAAACAGTCATGTCAAACTTATTGTTAAAAAATCTACTTTGAATCCTTTCCAAGGTAAGAATTACTGACCAGTCTCAAATCTTCCATTTCTCTCCAAGGTTCTTGAATATGTTGCTTTTCCCAATTAGATTCTCATGCAGAATCAGTCAACGTTCTACACCCATTACAGTTGGGGTTTAGGACAAGTTTTATTACTGAAACAGTTATTTCAGGGTTGTTAAGTGAACTTCCCTCGAAGTTGGTCATAATCTGCTGGTAGTTTCCTTAGACCTATCAGCTGCATTTGACCTGATTAGGTAATCATCATCTCCTCCTTCAGTGCCTAGTTTCCATTGGAATCTCAGGAGCAGTTTTAAATTGGTTTGTTTGGAACAGCACACTTTCCGGGTTATGCAGACTTCTTCTGAATCCTCTTCTCACACTCTTTCATGTGGAGTGCCTCAGGGTTCTGTCCTCTCCCTACTCCTGTTTAATCTTTTTGTTAGCCCACTGGCACTGCTAATTCAACCTCATGGTCCATCTTATGGTGGTTACTCCTGTGCAGATGATTTCCTTCCCATACACTACACTAACAGTTTAAATATTGATCTAGAGCCAGTTAAAAAAAAATATCTCCAGGATGTTGCAGTATGGCTACATGAATATCGAATGGTACTTAACCCAAAGAAAGCAGTGGCCTCTTGGATCATCCCCTGTTCACTTTACCTGGCTGATTTTTCCTGTTCCCTCAATTAGATATTTGGGAATTCTGGATTCAGCACTTTTTCCCCCCACAAATGTCTTCTGTCCTTAGAAGAGGGTTTTTTTCCTCTGTGTAACTAAGTGCAGTCTGCAATTAAGTGGATAATAGTACAAAAGTACATAAGTAATGCCGCACTGGGAAAAGACCAAGGGTCCATCGAGCCCCGCATCCTATCCACGACAGCGGCCAATCCAGGCCAAGGGCACCTGGCAAGCTTCCCAAACGTACAAACATTCTATACATGTTATTCCTGGAATTGTGGATTTTTCCCAAGTCCATTTAGTAGCAGTTTATGGACTTGTCCTTTAGGAAACCGTCTACTACTACTACTTAACATTTCTAGAGTGCCCCTTTTTAAACTCTGCTAAGCTAACCGCCTTCACCACGTTCTCTGGCAACGAATTCCAGAATTTAATTACGCGTTGGGTGAAGAAAAACTCTCTCAGATTTGTTTTAAATTTACTACACTGTAGTTTCATCGCATGCCCCCTAGTCCTAGTATTTTTGGAAAGCGTGAACAGATGCTTCACATCCACCTGTTCCACTCCACTCATTATTTTATATACCTCTATCATGTCTCCCGTCAGCCGTCTCTTCTCCAAGCTGAAAAGCCCTAGCCGCCTCAGTCTTTCTTCATAGGGAAGTCGTCCCATCCCCGCTAACATTTTAGTCGCCCTTCGCTGCACCTTTTCCAATTCCACTATACCTTTCTTGAGATACGGTGACCAGAATTGAACACAATACTCAAGGTGCGGTCGCACCATGGAGCGATATAATGGCATTATAACATCCTCACAGCTGTTTTCCATACCTTTCCTAATAATACCCAACATTCTATTCGCTTTCCGAGCCGCAGCAGCACACTGAGCAGAAGGTTTCAGTGTATTATGGACGACGACACCCAGATCCCTTTCTTGGTCTGTAACTCCTAATGTGGAACCTTGCATGACGTAGCTATAATTCAGGTTCTTTTTTCCCACATGCATCACCTTGCACTTGTTCACATTAAACGTCATCTGCCATCTAGCCGCCCAGTCTTCCAGTCTCGTAAGGTCCTTCTGTAATTTTTCACAATCCTGTCGCGAGTTAACGGGCTAATTCTCTTCAGTCTTTATGCTTACAACAACTCACGTTACGATTATTGTAATGTTGCTTATTCAGGCATCACCAACACTAATTTGAAATGTTTGCAGATTCTTCAAAATACTGCAGCTAGGCTTTTGTAGGGCAAAGTGATAACAATCACATTACACCTCTTCTCAAACAGTTACATTGTTTCCCAATAGATTCCAGAATTAAGTTTAAAATTCTAAGTATTACATACAAAACATTTTATAGTAATAAGCCTGATTATTTGTCATCATTGATTATTCCTTATACTCCATCTTTTGTACCCTCTGTTCTCTTATTTGTTTATATTTTGCTCACACCTTCTTCAGTAGTAGCTCAAGGTGAGTTACATTCAGGTACTCTGGATATTTCTCTGTCCCAGGAGGGCTCACAATCTAAGTTTGTACCTGAGACAATGGAGGGTTAAATGACTTGCCCAAGATCACAAGGAGCAGCAGTGGGATTTGAACCGGCCACCTCTGGTTTGCAAGACCGGTGCTCTAACCACTAGGCCACTCCTCCACTCCTTGTATTGCCCCATCCATCTAAAGCAAGATGGGGTTGACTGGAGCAAGTGCTTTTTATTTTATGTGGAATTCCTTGCCACAGCATCTTAGATGGGCTGCTTTGAAAACCCATTTTTTTCAGATTGCTTTTGATAACCACTAGCACGGTTGGACCCTGCAATTGGGGATTATTGGTCTGAAGATTACCAGATGATTTTAGTGTGAATGATTTTATTACTATTTGATAATGGACTTTGTTTTTTCCTATCAGTTTTATGGTGTTTTCCTAGTATTTGCTTTTTTTAAATACTTGGTACTTTGCAAACCACTTCTCCTTGTGTTCGAAAAAAGTGATATATCAAGAAAATAAACTATAAACAATTGGTGCTCTGGGGGGCTGTGGGGGTGAGCATTCTTGATGGAGAGGGCCTGATCATTGGTGGAGACTGATCCCTAGCAGAGCCCATAGGTGCTTTAGCAGAATTTGGTGGGATTACTGCTGTAAATAATTTTCTTCTTACAACTGAGCTCTTGGGTGTTATGGAGGAATCTGTTGGGCCAGGTAGCCTGATGGTTTGAGTTGGCTTAGTCAATTGCTGGTCAGGGGTTGCTCCAGAAAGATATTTTTGTTGGAGAACAGATCAAAGGCTTGGCTGTGGGGGTGGAGGAAGCTGTACTAGTGAGGAATACCTGTGTGTGCCCAGGAAAACCAGCTAGACTTTTTTTTGGCTGTGGAGAGCACTTTAGTCTTATGTTCTGACTGGTGTCGCCATCTGTGTGCCTGTGTAGTGTGTTGCCTGTGGAGAACCCATTACAGGTAAGCGACTGCTTTACTGTTTTTTGTTTTGTTTTTTTTTTTTTAATTTCTCACTGCTTTTTTTCTTGCTATTTCAGCTGTTCAGACGTGTAGCTGCTGCCTTACCTGGGATGGACAGCACACCAGAAAAGAGTAAAGATGACAGTATCCTTTGTAAATGGTGACAGTTTTTATGCTTTTCTAGATCGCTCCCTGATTTTTGTGTATTTTTATTAATTTGATTTTTTTTTGCCTTTTTCCTAAGGTAGTGGTTTCCAAACATTTCCTGGGGAACCCGTGCCAGTCAGGTTTCCAGGATATCCGCAATTAATATTCATGAGCTAGATTTACATGCATATCTAACTCATGAATATTTATTGTGGGTATCCTGAAAACCTGACTGGCTGGGGTTCCTACAGGACAGGTTTAGGAACCAGAGTCCTAAGATAAGGCATAAGTTGAATTACAAAAAATAAACCTGTAGAATCTGGTGGCTCTGGTGTCTGTTTTAAAAGTGCATTCTTTAGAATTGTGTGTTGAATCTACATTGCCAGAGACTTAATTTAATCAACTTGGTTACATAGCATCTGGTGACTCATAGCTCTGGAGGAGGGGCAGTTTGTATAGATCTGTTTTGGTAAAAGAAAAAAAACATAGAGCTTAAGTTTACCTTGTGAGCTATGCTGGGCATTTTCAGACTTGGTTTGATTGGTAACTGAGGTTACCTGTGTCCTAGTTCCACCCCCCCCCCCACCCCTCTCCACCCACCCCTCAGTAAACTCCCTTTATATAGAGCAATCAAGGGACAAGTATCTTCATTACACTTAGTTGGTCCATCCTAATTCTTGTTACTCCCTGTTATATTTCACCTTTTCTCACTTGTGAATCCATATCATTATGACCTTCATTCAGTGCAATACATGTTCTGCTTTAATCCTAAGGCAAACTATCTGGAACCTTGGAGCTTGTCCTATCTGTCTCCAAATGTCAGCCTTGAAAGAAGAGATCAACAAACTCAAGAAGGAATTAGCTACAATTAAAGAAGCATCCAGGATTACTCATTTCCCAGCTAATTTACCACCACCAGTGCCTCAGAGAATGAAACATCAGAGGAATAGATGGGTCACAGTAGGCTCTGGTAGACTAAGGTCTGTGGCACAGAAACACTTGCCCTCCCAAGCTTTGCCCCTGTCAAATTCTTTTGCAGTGTTGCATCATTACGATGGTGAAAAAGAAATACTGTGGAGGAACCAGAGGCAATGAAAGTAGCACAACCCAAGAAACAACCCCCAAATAATGACAGAATGGTGAAAAGCAGAAAATTCTTACTGCTCGAAGACTCCATTATCAGAGGCATTAACTTGGGAACACAGTTCAGGGGTTCCAACCTAATGTCTTCCAGGATCTTCAGCTACAAGATGTACAGACCAAATACTGAAAGTGATCCGAGAAGAGAGCGAGGCTTCAAATGCTGATGTTGTAATTCACCTGGGGACAAATGACCTGGCCAACAATAACAAGTTTACAGCACAGAGAGCATTCCAGAAGCTTAGGGAGGGACTGAAATCTTTGGTTCGGACTGTGGCTTTTTCTGAAGTAATTCCTATGTGGGGGAGGGGAGAGGAAAGACTACGCAAAACAGAGGAATTCAATAAGTGGCTTGAGTCTTGGTGTAAAGAAGAAGGTTTTAGATATATAGGAGCATGGGGTAATACGTGGAAATTAACAGGCTGTACTGTAATGATGGGCTACATATTTCTGTGATGGGAAAAAGGATCCTTGGGGAGAAATTCAGACAATATATTTCTAGACATTTAAACTAGAGGGTGGGGGTGACACAAGGATACAAGGGATTTCGGAAAGTCACTCCCAGAATAAACATGATGGCAGAGGGAAAGGGCATGTAAATATAGTAAACCACCTAAACTCACTAAGCACATGGAAAGCTACAGTGGGGGAAATAAGTATTTGATCCCTTGCTGATTTTGTAAGTTTGCCCACTGACAAAGACATGAGCAGCCCATAATTGAAGGGTAGGTTATTGGTAACAGTGAGAGATAGCACATCACAAATTAAATCCGGAAAATCACATTGTGGAAAGTATATGAATTTATTTGCATTCTGCAGAGGGAAATAAGTATTTAATCCCTCTGGCAAACAAGACCTAATACTTGGTGGCAAAACCCTTGTTGGCAAGCACAGCGGTCAGACATCTTCTGTAGTTGATGATGAGGTTTGCACACATGTCAGGAGGAATTTTGGTCCACTCCTCTTTGCAGATCATCTCTAAATCATTAAGAGTTCTGGGCTGTCGCTTGGCAACTCGCAGCTTCAGCTCCCTCCATAAGTTTTCAATGGGATTAAGGTCTGGTGACTGGCTAGGCCACTCCATGACCCTAATGTGCTTCTTCCTGAGCCACTCCTTTGTTGCCTTGGCTGTATGTTTTGGGTCATTGTCGTGCTGGAAGACCCAGCCACGACCCATTTTTAAGGCCCTGGCGGAGGGAAGGAGGTTGTCACTCAGAATTGTACGGTACATGGCCCCATCCATTCTCCCATTGATGCAGTGAAGTAGTCCTGTGCCCTTAGCAGAGAAACACCCCCAAAACATAACATTTCCACCTCCATGCTTGACAGTGGGGACGGTGTTCTTTGGGTCATAGGCAGCATTTCTCTTCCTCCAAACACGGCGAGTTGAGTTCATGCCAAAGAGCTCAATTTTTGTCTCATCTGACCACAGCACCTTCTCCCAATCACTCTCGGCATCATCCAGGTGTTCACTGGCAAACTTCAGACGGGCCGTCACATGTGCCTTCCGGAGCAGGGGGACCTTGCGGGCACTGCAGGATTGCAATCCGTTATGTCGTAATGTGTTACCAATGGTTTTCGTGGTGACAGTGGTCCCAGCTGCCTTGAGATCATTGACAAGTTCCCCCCTTGTAGTTGTAGGCTGATTTCTAACCTTCCTCATGATCAAGGATACCCCACGAGGTGAGATTTTGCGTGGAGCCCCAGATCTTTGTCGATTGACAGTCATTTTGTACTTCTTCCATTTTCTTACTATGGCACCAACAGTTGTCTCCTTCTCGCCCAGCGTCTTACTGATGGTTTTGTAGCCCATTCCAGCCTTGTGCAGGTGTATGATCTTGTCCCTGACATCCTTAGACAGCTCCTTGCTCTTGGCCATTTTGTAGAGGTTAGAGTCTGACTGATTCACTGAGTCTGTGGACAGGTGTCTTTCATATAGGTGACCATTGCCGACAGCTGTCTGTCATGCAGGTAACGAGTTGATTTGGAGCATCTACCTGGTCTGTAGGGGCCAGATCTCTTACTGGTTGGTGGGGGATCAAATACTTATTTCCCTCTGCAGAATGCAAATAAATTCATATACTTTCCACAATGTGATTTCCCGGATTTAATTTGTGATGTGCTATCTCTCACTGTTACCAATAACCTACCCTTCAATTATGGGCTGCTCATGTCTTTGTCAGTGGGCAAACTTACAAAATCAGCAAGGGATCAAATACTTATTTCCCCCACTGTATGTGCACAAATGCTCGTAGTCTAAGTAAAAAGATTCAAGACTTGCAAGCCCTGATGTTTGAAGAAAACTTGGATATTGTTGCTATTATGGAGGCGTGGTTCAATGATTCTCATGAATGGGATGTGACCGTACCGGGCTATAATCTTTTTAGGAAGGATAGAAAGGGCCGAAGAGGTGGAGGAGTGGCTCTGTATGTGAGAAACTATATCAGAGCGGCTGAAATGCGGGGAACCTGGGGAGAGGAAGAAGCTTTATGGATCATCCTGGAAAGAGAAGACGGAACCTGTATCCACATGGGGGTTATCTACAGACCTGCACAAATGGAGAAGTTAGACAAGGATCTGATATAAGATATTCAAAAGATTGGTAGGAAAGGGGAGGTGCTACTGTTGGGAGATTTCAATTTGTCTGATGTGGATTGGAACATTCTGTCTGCGGAATTGGAAAGAAGTAGGGAGATTGTGGATGCCTGTCAAAGTGCCTTGCTCAGACAAATGGTGACGGAACCCACAAGGGAAGGGTCGATGCTGGATCTAGTGCTCGCAAATAGGGGTAGTGTTTTCAGTATCCGGGTGGGTGCCCACCTATGTAATAGTGATCATCACACCATATGGTTTGAAATAAGAGCGAAGGCGGAGTGCGGATGCACAAAACTAAAGTACTGGATTTCAGACGTACTGATTTTGATAAAATGGGGGAATACCTGAAGAAGGAGCTGTTGGCGTGGGAAGGTGCAGAAGATGTGGAAAAACAGTGGTCCAAGCGAAAGGTTGCTCTAAATATGGTGACTGATCTTTTTGTGAGGAAAATAAACAAAAACAAGAAAAGCAGGAAGCCTACAGTGGGGGAAATAAGTATTTGATCCCTTGCTGATTTTGTAAGTTTGCCCACTGACAAAGACATGAGCAGCCCATAATTGAAGGGTAGGTTATTGGTAACAGTGAGAGATAGCACATCACAAATTAAATCCGGAAAATCACATTGTGGAAAGTATATGAATTTATTTGCATTCTGCAGAGGGAAATAAGTATTTGATCCCCCACCAACCAGTAAGAGATCTGGCCCCTACAGACCAGGTAGATGCTCCAAATCAACTCGTTACCTGCATGACAGACAGCTGTCGGCAATGGTCACCTGTATGAAAGACACCTGTCCACAGACTCAGTGAATCAGTCAGACTCTAACCTCTACAAAATGGCCAAGAGCAAGGAGCTGTCTAAGGATGTCAGGGACAAGATCATACACCTGCACAAGGCTGGAATGGGCTACAAAACCATCAGTAAGACGCTGGGCGAGAAGGAGACAACTGTTGGTGCCATAGTAAGAAAATGGAAGAAGTACAAAATGACTGTCAATCGACAAAGATCTGGGGCTCCATGCAAAATCTCACCTCGTGGGGTATCCTTGATCATGAGGAAGGTTAGAAATCAGCCTACAACTACAAGGGGGGAACTTGTCAATGATCTCAAGGCAGCTGGGACCACTGTCACCACGAAAACCATTGGTAACACATTACGACATAACGGATTGCAATCCTGCAGTGCCCGCAAGGTCCCCCTGCTCCGGAAGGCACATGTGACGGCCCGTCTGAAGTTTGCCAGTGAACACCTGGATGATGCCGAGAGTGATTGGGAGAAGGTGCTGTGGTCAGATGAGACAAAAATTGAGCTCTTTGGCATGAACTCAACTCGCCGTGTTTGGAGGAAGAGAAATGCTGCCTATGACCCAAAGAACACCGTCCCCACTGTCAAGCATGGAGGTGGAAATGTTATGTTTTGGGGGTGTTTCTCTGCTAAGGGCACAGGACTACTTCACCGCATCAATGGGAGAATGGATGGGGCCATGTACCGTACAATTCTGAGTGACAACCTCCTTCCCTCCGCCAGGGCCTTAAAATGGGTCGTGGCTGGGTCTTCCAGCACGACAATGACCCAAAACATACAGCCAAGGCAACAAAGGAGTGGCTCAGGAAGAAGCACATTAGGGTCATGGAGTGGCCTAGCCAGTCACCAGACCTTAATCCCATTGAAAACTTATGGAGGGAGCTGAAGATGCGAGTTGCCAAGCGACAGCCCAGAACTCTTAATGATTTAGAGATGATCTGCAAAGAGGAGTGGACCAAAATTCCTCCTGACATGTGTGCAAACCTCATCATCAACTACAGAAGACGTCTGACCGCTGTGCTTGCCAACAAGGGTTTTGCCACCAAGTATTAGGTCTTGTTTGCCAGAGGGATTAAATACTTATTTCCCTCTGCAGAATGCAAATAAATTCATATACTTTCCACAATGTGATTTTCCGGATTTAATTTGTGATGTGCTATCTCTCACTGTTACCAATAACCTACCCTTCAATTATGGGCTGCTCATGTCTTTGTCAGTGGGCAAACTTACAAAATCAGCAAGGGATCAAATACTTATTTCCCCCACTGTATATGGTTCTCCAAACAGCTGAAAAAATAAGAGCAAAAGAGACTTTGTTCAAGAAATACAAAAGAATGCAACGAGAGGATCACGGAAAAGATTATCGGATTAAACTCAAAGAAGCGAAGCGGGAAGTATGGCTAGCGAAAGCGTGAGCAAAAGAAAAAAATGGCTAAAGATGTAAAGAGAAGTGACAATGTTTTTCAGATGTACTGGAGAAAGGAGAAGAGATAGGAATGGAATTGCGAGACTGAAAGATAATGAGAATGGCTATGTGGAGAGTGATGAAGATAAAGCGAATGTGCTAAACAATTATTTCTCTTTGGTGTTCACTGAGGAAAATCCTGCAGATGGACCGCGGTTGGCTGCCGAGGGGAACGTCTGGGAATGGAGTGGATACTGCGCTATCTACGGAAGAAAGAGTTTATAAACAGCTTGAGAATCTGAAGGTGGACAAAGCTATGGGGCCGGATGGGATACATCCCAGGATACTGAGGGAGCTCAGGGAGGTCCTGGCAGGACCTCTTAAAGATTTATTTAATAGATCTTTAGAGACGGGAGAGGTTCCGTGGGATTGGAGACGAGCAGATGTGGTCCCTCTTCAGAAAAGTGAAGACAGGGAAGAAGTGGGAAACTACAGACCGGTAAGTCTCATGTCGGTGGTAGGAAAAATAATGGAGTCGCTGCTGAAAGAAAGGATAGTTAACTTTCTAGAAGCCGACTGGTTACAGGACCCGAGGCAACATGGCTTTACCAAAGGAAAATCCTGCCACACTAATCTTATTGACTTCTTTGACTGGGTGACCAAAGGACTGGATGAAGGACGTGCGCTAGATGTAATCTACTTGGACTTCAGCAAAGCCTTTGATACGGTCCACTACAGAAGGCTCGTGAATAAGCTGAAAGGGTTGAACTTAGGACCAAAAGTGGTGAACTGGATAAGAAACTGGTTGACCGACAGGTGGCAGAGGGTGGTGGTAAATGGAATCTGCTCGGAGGAAAGGAAGGTGAGCAATGGAGTTCCTCAGGTGTCAGTGCTGGGGCCTATATTTGTGGGAGATATTGCTGAAGGGTTGGAAGGAAAGGTGTGCTTTTTTGCGGATGACACGAAAATAGCCAATAGAGTGGATACCCTGGAGGGAGTAGAAACGATGAGAAGGGATCTCCGAACCTTAGAAGAATGGTCCAGGGTCTGGCAGTTAAAATTTAATCAATATATAACAAATGTACTCCGATGTTCATTATACAAAACTTTTAATTGCTCATACATGTACATGTATCATCAACAAAGACACAGGATTTCCAGAGTTCTCTTCTTCCCATCTTACTTACCCTCAAGCACACAACACATACTCCTTAATCAGACATTCATCCCCAACTGCCGTTAATCACTATGTTTACATAATTATCAAACTAAATTGAACTGTCTTGCTCAAGTTTGATCAGGATATAAAGATCATAACAGTCAGAAATCAACAGCGGAAGCCAATGCCGCTAAGTTCCTTCAATGTTGGTAGGAAGATGAATAGATAAACTTTCAAGCATTCACGGTTTTCCAAGTTCAAAAAAAGGCTTTTGTTGACTGTTATACGAACCAAGTGCTGCTTAACCAGTTGTAACTCCACCTTATAAACGTGCTTGGCAGTTCAGTCTGACCGGAGAGAAGACTCTGTGAAAGCCGTCAAACCTCAGCTGTTCAGCATGAGTTTAATTGTTTGCGTTCCTCAATGCGAGACCGCATTTCGGTATGCCTTCATCAGGAGGAACTTTTTCTCGAAACCTGCAATGTTAATCAAAACATACCCAAACCCACAAATATCACAATTTAACAATACAGTAAACACATCGCATTATATCCTCTTATTAATGTGCATTATGGCTGCATACCTTCGAGACTGGTGTCCAAGCCCAGTAGCATCTATCCCTTTGGTAACCAAACTAATGGAAGATATGGTAACCAAACAACTTACTGACTACTTAAACAAATTCTCTATTCTTCATGATTCTCAATCAGGATTCCGGTCCAACCACAGCACTGAAACAGTACTAACTACTCTTCTAACTAAATTTAAACAAGCAATTGCAACTGGAAACAGTATACTTCTCCTACAATTTGATATGTCCAGCGCATTCGACATGGTAAGCCATAAAACATTATTAAACATCTTAGAATACTTCGGAGTTGGAGGAAACGTTCTTAGTTGGTTTAGAGGCTTCCTAACCACAAGATCATACCAAGTGAAATCTAATTCGAATACATCAGCTCCATGGAAACCTGAATGCGGAGTTCCCCAAGGATCACCACTTTCACCAACTCTCTTTAACCTAATGATGACACCACTGGCCAAATCGCTATCTAACCAAGGCCTCAATCCTTACATATACGCAGATGATGTCATGATCTACATCCCGTTCAAACATGATCTAAACGAAACCACTAATGACATCAACCACAGCTTCCAAATCATGAACGCATGGGCGGATGCATTTCAATTAAAACTTAATGCAGAAAAAACTCAATGTCTCATCCTCACATCACAACACGAGTAAATCCACTACTATAATCACACCAAACTTTACCCTTCCCGTCTCAGACAGCGTGAAAATTCTTGGAGTTACCATTGACCGAAATCTCACACTGGAAAGCCATGTGAAGAATACAACAAAGAAAATGTTCCACTCAATGTGGAAACTCAAAAGAGTAAAACCTTTCTTCCCAAGGGATATATTTCTCAGCCTGGTACAATCAATGGTGCTAAGTCACCTAGACTACTGCAATGCACTCTACGCTGGTTGTAAAGAACAAATCATCAAGAAACTTCAAACAGCCCAAAACACTGCAGCCAGACTCATATTTGGTAAAACAAAATATGAAAGTGCAAAACCCCTAAGAGAAAAACTACACTGGCTCCCACTCAAAGAACGTATTACGTTCAAGGTTTGCACCCTGGTTCATAAAATCATTTACGGAGATGCCCCGGTCTACATGTTAGACCTCATAGACCTACCACCTAGGAACACTAAGATCAGCACGCACATTCCTGACTCTCCATTTCCCCAGCTGCAAAGGACTAAAATACAAATTAACACACGCATCCAGCTTTTCCTACATAAGCACGCAGTTTTGGAATGCATTACCACTTGACGTGAAAAAAGTGCGCAACCTAATCAACTTTCGGAAATCACTGAAGACCTACCTTTTCAACAGAGCATACCACAACGATCCATAATATGAACTTTAATGCATTACCGCTTTATCTGTTATTCCGAATGTAATCTCTTTATACCTGATTGCCTAATTTCCACTATGTCTCCCATGTTCGTTATGTAATTACCAATTGTATCTTTTACTCTGGAATGGCGACAGCCATGACGGAACAATGTAAGCCGCATTGAGCCTGCAAATGGGTGGGAAAATGTAGGATACAAATGCAACACATAAATATGTTCTGGCTGTGCCTTCGCATTCAAGCATTCTGGGCACAAATTCTTCACCACACATCACTCCATTGGTCTCAACGAGTGCCTTTAGTATCATGTTATTATTTGATATGTATGTTTTTTTTCGACCTGTCCCAGCAGGATTGTCAAGATTTCTTTGGAGAGCAGTGTTGATGGGGTGGAAAAAAATCAATCTTACTGCGTTGACGTGAGCTGAGGCCACCTACTTTTGAGACATGGAGACTGCAAATGATTTGTTTGCTGTCTATGGAGCTTCTTGATATCCACGAGTTTTCCTCTATTAAAGGTGAAAAGTTTCAACGTACAGCTAGCAGCTGGATCCTTAATATACTGGAGAGGGCTATGATTTAACTGGTTTAGTTTGCCCTTTGCAGTTCTGGGTGGGGGGAGGGGTGGTTTTGCATTGAAAATCTGATGCTTGGCATTTACTATTTTGTCATGATTGCAGTGTTGTAGAATGTTTATTGGTCTAGTATTTTTTTTTTCTGTAAACTGCATGTTAATAAAGATGATTTAAACAAAATTAATCCTGTTGATAATTCTGAAATGTTTAAATTCACCAAATACTGTAAATGAAACTTAATTTTTTTCTGAAAATTGCTGTTGATGGACACAGTGAGTGTTGGGAAAGTGCTCTTTAATTGTTAGCAAAATCTGAGAGGGGGGACTAGATGCCTGAAGGTTAATTGGGGGGAGGAGCTGAAGGTTTGCCTAAGGTGCTTGACACCTGGTACTGGCCTTGGAAGGGTGACGGACTTGGAATAAACCTTATTAAGAGGAGTGTAATGAATGAGAATGAACAGGAAGTGACAAATGGTCAAACATTTTGTTGATGCTCTGAAAATCAAAATACAGGATCTGGTTTGTTAGGCAATGGTAGCCAGCTCAGTTTTTTCCCACATATTGAAACATGTTTACTTGGTCTAACCACTTCTAAAAGTGTAATTGTTGTATTTTAGAGCACTTGAAAGTGGTGCACTACCATTTGAGAAAGTTCTAGGGTGTGAATGATTTGTGCATAAATCTTACCTAGAAATACATTGCTAAATCTGGCTGAGTTGCTGTAGGTGTCAAGACCAGAAGAACAAAAGACAGATCAGAATTTGAGCTTCCTCTTTGGAAAAACCATAATTGTGTTTTTCCTGGATTGATTTTCAGTTTATGGAGCTCTAGCCAGGATCTCCCCTCCCCCCCCCCCCAAATAAAAAGGCCTAAGAAATAGTTGAAAAAAAGCGAGGCGCTGGAAGAAATTCCCTCCCTGTAAGAAAATATGGGAACCATTGATATGTGATGTCACCATTCCCACTGTCTGTAGGTGTTGCTGCAGTAGCTGATCATTTAGGGTATCAAACGCCACAATTAAGTTCAATAAAATTAAGTCAATGAATAAGGAGCATCTGGCCCACCCAGTTTTCTAGCTCAGTTTATGCATCTTATGGTGTGACTGCTGTGGTTGACTATGCATTTCCTTAACTAAATCTTGCCAGTGATTGACATCAAACTAGAGAAGCCACCAGAACAACCAGTAACTGAGAGTGGCTGCTCCTGTTAACGTGCCCAGCACTATTCTGATTGGCCAGTTTCTTCTAAACATTACTCTCATTGGCTAGGCAAAAACCTACTTTCTGTAGGCTGAATAATCAATCAAAAATCATTATAAAAATCTTTAGAGTGTGTGGATACAGTTTACTCGGGTTTTCCTTGTGGGGGAGAAAAATGCGATCACATGTCTGGTTTCATGTCTTCAGACTGCATGGTATAGTCTACGATCCGAATGAGATTTGTCTTTTATTTATTGCACTTTGAGCACAGACTCTGCCTGTTCTGTCATTGTTACAAACTTTGGAAATAATGTGCTGAAATGTGCAATTTATTTTGGCTTCCCTGTAGGTACAGAAGAAAAGGTAAAATACCCTCACCTCCCACATGTCAGGAAACATGATGAGGTAGGGGTAGGGTTTTTCTATTAATGACAAGAGCGTGACATTCCTCTGCAGTGCTAAGTTGGTGTCTGCCTGCCTACTGACTCCTTCCAACCCCGCTCACCATTCCACTGCTCTTCTGATTTGCTGTTTATAACTTGAACATGGACTTTCTCTCAACTTGAGTTCCATTAATTTTTATGTTCTGCTGTCAGCGTTGATTACTCCACATGCAAGAATTCCCTGCAAAGAATAACACTGACCTCACTTTTCATAGCTTTAAACCATTATGTGAATGTTAGTGATATCTAGAACCTGGTCTGCCCTTCCCACTGCTTGCTCTGGCTCCATTTGCCCTTTTATTACATAGGACCAGGTAAGGCTAATTTCTTTCTGTAAAAAAGTGAGGGAGGTGTTCTAAGTGTGATCCATTGCTGTGTCTTTCCCAGAGTTACTGAAATAGGTCTCCTTTGGCCTGTTGTATGCTCAGATAAATCTAGTAATATTGAGGGAGGAGTAATAAAGTTGCCCTGGTTAGACAAATATTTGTTCTCTATCCTTCTTTTCTGTCATATATCTGGTTTGGGAGGGATGATGACCCCTGTTGCACACTCCTATATCTCCTCCTCTATTCACTACTTTCTTTGCACCATTCTGTTTGACTGCTGTGACCACAATGCTGCCTTTTTTCTCGTTTCTTCACATCCTTGTGACAGGGGTTATGCCGTAAAAGCGTCTGCTGAAGCTCATGTCCACAAAGAGAAACTCTTAGATTCTGTCTGACACTACCATCCTTATCTGGGGATGGGGCTGCTGAATGCCTTTTTTGTATTTATAAATTTGCTCACCGGATTGTTGCTTTAATAACCTGTGTACCTGTTTGCTGTAACTATTTTCCTCTGCTGGAAGAGTCTTTCCTTCCTGTCCCACATGTTTGTGCATACTCTGAATACAGTAGAACAGGCTCCACTCTCTGTACTCTGGGACTGTCTATTGTATCATTCAAGTTGCTTTATCTTAAAATAATGAAAGGAAGCTTCCCAGTCCACTGACTACTCTTTGGATGTGTCTGTCTCTGGCTCTACTGTCCCCTTAGGTAATAGAGAAATAAGTGTGAATATAGTACTGTGAATATCTACTGTATGAACACAGCAGTCTAAAACAATAAACAGATTTCACCAAACATCGTTATTTTTGCAATGGTTTCATTTCCATTTGTGTGTCATTCGATCCACATCCAGAATAGCAATTAGGAAGGGTAGATAAAATGAGAATGATTTCTTTACATTTAGAACGTGAACACACTTATTTACACAGGTTATACCCATCATTATATTTTTATGTAATATGTACTTTTAGTGCATTTTGATTGTTGTTTCTGATGTTGCCTTGTGATCCACTCAATGTAAGATACAGTAGAATATCAGACAAAGCAGTCTAAAACAATGCTTTGTCTGATATTTTGATACCCTCTTGTCCTCTTTGTGTTTTGATTATACAGATATAGTAGAATATACATTTTTAAAACCAAGATTACTTAAAAACTTGGAAAACCTAGTCAGAGGTATGCAACTACACTTTAATTCAAAACTATGCAAAATAATGTGTTTGGGATGCTGAATTCTAAAGGCCAAATTCCTTTCATGGAGATGAACTGTCACCCAAAGGACCTGGTGGTTGCCATCTCTGATGATCTCAAGGTAGTGAGTCGGTGCGACAAAATTGCAAAATCTAATAATACACTTGAGTACATAGAGAAGTGTCTTTAGCAGGAAGAGGGATGCAATATTACCCCCCTCTAGTTCTCTGGTGGGACCTCATCCTGAGTATTGTGTTCCGTTCGGGAGACCATATCTACAAAGAAACTACCATAGTGAAATGGAAGAATGTGGGACTGTTAGTGCAAGATTACAGACAGGTTTAGAGCTTGTCTAAAAAGGACCTTGTCATCTGAAAGCTCTTGCATGTTGATCCAGTAAAAGGTATTGGCCTGCAAAGAATCAAATCCACTTTTCTACAGCTGATAGAGCTCTCTGCTCCCTTTACAAGAGCTGCATATTCAGGAAATGGAAATGACAAATGCAGTGAGCCACAGAGATACGTCAGAACATTGTTTTGTGCTAGCAGAAAGGACTCTTTCCAAAGCTGCTGAGCACATATAGAATTCTTGCTTAATTTTCTCTTCCATTGGAGGTTCTACTGAGCTATGCCATCACCCATTGACTTTTGTTAATTTTATTAGCTTTTTATTATTGGTAGCCCAAACATTTTTTTTATAGTTAGGATTTTGGTTCCTTTCCTTTTTAAGTTTTGATTTTATGGTGTTCTTTTTTTTATTTATTTCTTTTTGCCATTGATCTTCAGTTTTCCTAAGCTGCATTCTGTGCTTTTAGCCTGATCACTTTTTTCCTCTTAGCAACTATTTAATTTGGTGAAAATTTTCATCTTTCAGTTTAACATTGGTTATTTTCAAATGGGCTCAAGAAGCATGGTGTCAAGTGATGCCCACGTGGATTCTTGCAAATAGTGGTACAAATGGATTTACAAAGATGTCACCTGTGAGCAATACAAGCCCAGCAGAAGAGGCTGGAGTCTAGCTGGTTTGTAACAGAAAATCCAGTGTGATGCTGACCTTGAAGCTGACCACTGCTGGATGCCTTCAAAGCAGTTCCCAGCCATTTGACACTTCAGTCTTCACAGCAGGGATACGTAGGAACATAAGAATAACCATACTAGGTCAGACCAATGGTCCATCTAGCTTAGTATCCTGCTTCCAACAGTGGTCAATCAGGGTCACAAGTACCTGGCAGAAACCCAATTAGTAGCAACATCCCATGCTACCAATCCCGGGGCAAGCAGTGGGCTCCCCCATGTCTATCTCAATAACACACTGGACTTTTCCTCCAGGAACGTGTCCAAAACCCTTTTTAAACCCAGATACACTAACCGCTATTACCACATCCTCCGGCAGCAAGTTCCAGAGCTTAACTATTCTTTGAGTGGAAAAAATATTTCCTCCTATTTGTTTTAGAAGTATTTCCATGTAATTTCATTGAATGTCCCCTAGTCTTTGTAATTTTTGAAAAAGTGAAAAATCGATTCACTTCTACCCGTTTACACCACTCAGGATTTTATAGACCTTAACCGTATTTCCCTCAGCTGGCTCTTTTCCAAGTTGAAGAGCCCTAACCTCTTTAGCCTTTCCTCATATGGGAGGAGTTCCATCCCATTTATCATTTTGGTTGCTTTTCTTTGAACCTTTTCTAATTCCTCAATCTTCTTTGAGATATGGCGACCAAAATTGACTCCTAAGGTGAACCCTAGCATCAGAAAACTGATTCAGATTGTTCTTCCCAATGTACATCATTTTGCATTTGTCCACACTAAATTTCATCTGCCATTTGGATGACCAGTCTTCCAGTTTCCTAAGGTCTTCCTGCAATTTTTCACACTCCGCATGTGTTTTGACAGCTTTTGAATAGTTTTGTCTCATCTGCAAATTTAATCACCTCACTTATTCCGATTTCCAGATCATTTATAACTATGTTAAATAGCACCAGTCCCAGTACAGATCCCTGCTGCATCAAGATCCACATCAGATCCACTATTCACCCTCCTCCATTGATAAAAATTACCATTTAACCCTACTCTGTTTTTTTGTCCAATAACCAATTCCTAAGCCACAGAAGGGCACTGCCTCCTATCCCATAACTTTTTAATTTTCTCAGGAGTCTCTCATGAGGAACTTTGTTGAAAGGTTTCTGAAAATCCAGATACACTACATCAACCAGCTCACCTTTATCCACATGTCAAAGAAATGAAGCAGATTGGGGAGACTTCCCTTGGCTGAACCCATACTGATTCTGTTCTATTAAAACAATGTTTGTCTGTGTTCCCTAATTTTATTCTTTACAATAGTTTTCACTATTTTCTCTGGTACTGAAGTCACTTACCAGTCTGTAATTTTCTGGATCACCCCTGAACCGTTTAAAAAAATCGGTGTTACATTGGCCACCCTCCAATCTTCAGGTATTATGGATGATTTTAACAGCAAGCTAAAGATCACTAACAACACATCAGCAATTTTTCAGTATCCTGGGGTGTATGTCATCCGGTCCAGATGATTTATCACTTGTGCCAGTTTGGCTCAGTATGTCTTCCAGCTTCACTGAGATTTCTTTCAGTTCCTCTACATTGTCACCCTTGAAACCATTTCCGGTACAGGTAGATCTCAAACATCATCTTCTGTAAAGACTGAAGCAAAGAATTCATTCTTCCTTTTGAGCTACCAACACAGGAGCTTGAAGTGAGACCACTTTTAGCTGAAAGACAAATGCCAACTGTTGAAGAAAGCCCTCGATGCTCCTTGTGCATGAATTAGAGATCACAGATAATACAAATGTCCAAACATTGGATGAAGGACAGTTAGAACAACATAACATCCTCTCAAACAAGTATTATCCAATGATTAAGTCTTAACAATGGTGTGTAGGATCTTCAGAACACACATATATAAACATTTGCATGGAGGTTGGAAATGGAGGATGCATTCTCTGCATCCTTTCCCTATTTGTTCCCCTGTAGTTTAACTATGTTTATAGCTACTCTGAATTTTACTCAGGTATGGACAGGGGCACTTTTGAACACAGCAGGGAAGGACCCCTTCACTACCAGCTGCCTCCTACAGTATCTCTGTTGGCATTATGCACACTGTATACACTCCTGGGAATTGTGTAGAAAAAAAAAAATCAAAACACTGTACAGCAAAACAATACAACATATTAAACAGAATAGTATTTGCAGTATTCTGGAAATATATGCAGATACTTAACACTTTGCTCTCAGTCAGCCCTAGCTCCCCAGTCCAGCATATTCACAGTGGCTATGTGAACAGTGATGAATTGGTCTTGGATATCTACAGGTTCCAGTATACAATGGCACGAGCTTGAATTTGTGGCAGCTGCTTCATATTTTCAGAGGACTGGTTTTTGAGGAGCTGGGTGAACTTAAGGTGGCAAAGCGATGGGGCCAGATGGTATACATCTGAGTTACTGGAGGAACTTAGGGCAGTTGTAGCAGCTTTGCTGGCTGACTTTTTCAATGCTTCTCTAGTGTCGGGAGTGGTCCTGGAGGACTACAGATGTGGTCCTTCTCCATAAAAGTGGAAGTAAGGAAGAGGTTGGGAACTACAGGCTGGTTAAGTCTTGACTTATGTGGTAAGTTAATGGAAACGCTTTTAAAAGTAAAGTTTTTGAAATCCAGTGGTTTACAGGACCCCTGAGGCAACATGGTTTCACTAGAGGCAGGTTTTGTCAGACAAATCTGATTAATTTCTTTGACTAGGTGACCAGAAAGTTGGATCGAGAGCACTAGATGTGGTTGGTTTAGATTTTAGCAAAGCCTTTGACATGGTTCTGCATAGATGACTAATAAACTGAGTGCCCTCGATATGGGCCCTAAAGTGACTGATGGTGTTAGGAACTGTTTGAGTAGCAGGTGACAGAGGGTAGTGGAAAATGGAGCTCATTCTGAGGAAAGGGATGTTACCAGTGGTGTGCCACAAGGTTTGGTTCTTGGGCCTATTAACATTTTTTTGTAAGCAATAAAGCTGCAGTAGGGTAGACACCCCGTGTGGATATGAGGAAGGATTTAGCGAAGCAAGAGGAATGGTCTGGAATTTGGCAGCTAAGAATTTAATGCTAAAAAATACAGGGTCATGCATTCGGGCTGCAAAAACCCGAGGGACTGGTACAGTTTAGGGGTTGAAGAACCTTTGTGCATGAAAGAGGAGTGGGACTTGAGTGTGATCATATCTGATGATCTTAAGGTGGTCAAACAGGTAGAAAAGGTGACGGCAAAAGCTAGAAGGATGCTTGTGTGCACAGGAAAAGAAATGACCAGTAGGAAAAAGGAGGTGATGATGCCCTGTGTAAGACTCTGATGAGACGTCATTTAGAGTATTGTGTACAGGGTTGGAGACCGCACTTCAAAAAGATATAAACTGGATGGAGTCAGTTCAGAGGATGGCAACTGAAATGGTCAGTGGTCTTTGTCATAAAGCATATGTATACTTTGGAAGAAAGGTGGGAGAGGGGAGATAAATGCGGCATAAACACACAGGAGGCGAGTCTGTCAACTGAAAGGAAGTTGTGGAACGAGAGGGCATAGGATGAAGGTAAAAGAGGATAGACAGAGGGTGATGAATTTGTGGCACGGCCTCCTGGTGGCAGTGGTGGAGACAAAAACAGTATCTGAATTCAGGTGATATATGGGAGCGTGGATGACATTGATGGGCAGATTGGATATCATCTGCGGGGTACAAATGTAATAAATAAATTTATCTGCCTACATTTTCTCTGTTTCTCAAATTAACCTTTAGGGGCAATTTTTAGAACCTTGGGTCTGTGCAAGTACAGAGGGACCTGTAGATTGTCCATCTGTACATTGAAAACTGAAATCTCCATGTATTGCCCCTTTCCTGCCCCCTCTCAGAAATGCCCCCCCTTTTTTTTCCAGAGCTAAATCTAGCCACTTTGTGTAAGTCATTAGCTACCCAGGATTTAGCTCCATGACTCTCCAATTTCCTCTGGAGTCTTTCATGAGGTACTTTGTCAAACGCCTTCTGAAAATCCAGATACACAATATCGATTGGCTCACCTTTATCCACATGTTTGTTCACCTCTTCAAAGAAATGTAGTAGAGTGGTGAGAGAAGATTTCCCTTCACTACATCCATGTTGACTTTGTCTCATTAATCCATGCTTTTGAATATGCTCTGTAATTTTGTTCTTTATAATAGTCTCTTCCATTTGCCCGGCACCGATGTCATATTCACCGGTCTATAATTTCCTGGATCTCCTCTGGAAACTTTTTAAAAAATTGGCGTTACATTGGCCACCCTTTTGGTACCATGCTTGATTTTAAGGATAAATTACATATGTCTAACAATAGCAACCCCAAGCTCATTTTTCAGTTCTATCAGTACTCTGTATCAGTCCATGGTGCTGGTCACCCTCCAATCTTCCGGTGATTCGAACCCACTAGAGACAGGTGGTATTGCAAATTCATGACTTTTTACTCCGATCTGACGAAGAAGGGCAACCTTCGAAAGCTAATCAAGAAATTACTACAACTATTTAGCATTTCTATAGCGCTGCACAAACGCTGTATCATCTTATTTTCTTTTCCATGTTTTATTTTGCTTGATTTCTATTGATAACCCTGTCTGTTGCAACTCGTAAGTAATATGAATCTAAATCGGCGCAAAAAATAACCTTCAGTAAGAGAACGGAGGAAGCGTCGAGAGCTCTCACACCTCATGCTGAGCGCGCGCGCGCTTGGAAGGTTTGGCGGGAGCAGCACGAGCACCACCGCGTGCTTCTCAGCAAGTAAACAAGCGCTCAGAACACATTGCACACCACACTAGCCAGTCGTCAGCCAATCAGGAGAGCCTGCTGTTGTACACGCGCACCTGTGCTGCGCGACGCTACAGTAACTGACACCTCATCATGGTCCAATCAGCCTGACGGGCGCAGTTGAACGTGTCGGGGCAGGTAGGCGCGCGGCTGGCGTAGGGTTACGCCCTGTGCGTGGGGTGGAGCGAGGCTACGTGGACGTCGGTCTCACTCACCTGTTCTTCTCGGTTCCACTTCCGCCTTATGCTGGGAAGGTGCCGGTCGCCTGCAGTGGAGTAAACCGGTGCCGGTGAAAGAGGGAGGAGGTGAAGAGTGGGCAGAAAAAGTGGGAGGTGGCTAGTAAGGAGGGAGGGGGGGGGAGGGCAGTGAATGAACAAGAACTTGGAGGAGGGGGAGGGACAGTAAGATGGGAAGGACCCAAAGCCACAGGCTGAGAACCAGGGAATCCAGGGTTCAAATCCCACTGCTGCTCCTTGTGATCTTGGCAAGTCATTTAACTCTCTGCTGCATCAGGTACAAAGTTCTGGGGGAACATTAAACCCACTGTAGTCAGCTTTTTTTTTTTTAGTTTTTCTATTTATTAAACACTGGCCACTGTGGATTTTTCTGTACCACACGCTAGGCCATATGCAGCAGTCACCAGCTATTAGGTACTCCTGATACTCAGCGCTGGTACCTGGATAGCTATTTAGGTATCAGAGCTTAATATCACCAGTAGTAGCACCATCTCCATTCTGCCCCCAGATTGCCTAGGCTGTATTTGAATACTGCCGTGCTGGGTAGACACCCATTATCAGTGGCATTATTTGGCTAATCCTGCAATACTGGGCCCAGACGGTGATATTCAGCAAGTGCCGTTACCCAACTAATGAGCTTTAAATTTAGATTCCTTAGGTTGTGAGCCCTCTGGAAGCAGAGAAATGCCTACTGTAGGTGAATGTAACACCTTTGAGCTACAACTGAGGGAAAAAAAGGAAGGTTGGGGAAGAAAGGGGCAGCAAAAACAAACAATCCCTATACAGGAGAATCAAGGACATAAGGGACGAAAAGGAGAAAAATTCCTGAAAGGAAAAAGGGGGGGGGGGGAGGCAGATGAGGGACCTTGCCAAAACAAACAAAAACAAAGCTGGGTGGGGGGAAGTAAGGTTGCCAACTGTATACAAATTAGCCTGAGGTTGATCCACTCCTGCATTTACTCCTGTGCATGCAGCCGTATAGACTGCAATGGAGGAAACCCAGGACTAGATCAAGCCTTTGGGCAAATCTGGATCCAGTTGGCAAACCATCCTCTGGCCCTGTCCCCCCTTCACCCACTCCCTAGTTGCTATTGTAAGACAGAAATGTGATAGAGCCATCGCCCATCCCATTGCTGTTGCCTATGAAAGAGAAGCACCACATGGATAGTGGAGAAAGGAACATCTTCCTGGAGAGGAGACGTTGAGGAAGAGGTTATCTATCAAGGAGGAGAGAGATAAGTGGGACAGATTTTATGGCATCCAGAACCTTTGTGGTGTGGATGGATATCATCTGCTGTGGCAGAGAGGGGAAAAGGAAGAGAGATTTTCCAGAGAGGACAACAGAAAGAGTGAGTTGTGATTGGCTGGGGGGGGGGGGGGGGGGGGGGGGGGGGGGAGGAAGTGGAAGAGAGATCTTGGAGAAGATGGGGACATTGTTCAAAAACTGAGTCACCTGTGAGAGTAGAGCAGACTCTGTGCTCACTCCTAGCTTGTTGTTAGGTCTTTTACAGAAACTTGTCTGTTTGGCTGCCTGGACTCACCTGTCAGCATTCTTTACCAAGTATCACCTGGCAAGCTCCTTTCTGCTGCTCTCTGAGGCTCTTGTTTTGCATCACCAGACTTTATTGCTTTCTTTTTGGCCTCCTCTTCCTTAGGCCTGTATCCTTTGCCTTCTCAATGGCTGTGGAGCCCTTGCAGGTGCCTGATGATGCAGCCTTCTTCTCCTTCAAAACTCAGTGTGAGTCTGAGCAAGGCTGGCTCAGCAAGTATAGTAAAGATGGCATTGGAATCTGGGTACAGCCGCCTCCATCTCAAAGCAGCAAAGCCCTGGCCGTGCATAAGGTTAAGGTAGGTGGCAAGTGGGGGATGGAAGAGGGTCCCAGAGTACAGCAGGAAGATATGTGATGGTATCAGGAGACTAGGTTATGCTGTGCTATATTAATTGACTTGGGCTCACAGAACTAAAAGGTTAAATAAAGACATATTACCTCATTAAAAAAAATTTGATTTTCTTAGATTTTAGTCTGTGGACTTTCAGTTGTACTAGATTGACTGTTAAGAATTAAAAGGAGGTAGCTAATGTATTTCTTAGGTGTGTGCCTGCATTCTTATGTATTCATGTAATAAAGTTCCATACTGGGGAAGGAGTGGTGGGTCAGAGTTATGTTTATGTTGACAGCTTTAAAGTGCATCTGTGTTCCGTTTATTTCACTATGAAGAGATGTTCAGCCTCTGCTGTAAACGCAGTGAAATGGCATCTGCTGAGCCTTGGGTGACATCAGGCATAGGAAGAGAATATCTAGTCCTTAGGCAGTCCAGGCTCCTGGCAGAATCAGCTGCTCAGTGCCTTTGTATACCAGCACAGTAATGAGACCCAGGAAAGTGCATAGAAACCCGCAAAGAAAGGCAAGTATTCAGAATCCAAATTAAGCAGACATCCCTCACCAGTGCTGTGCAGTGAACCAAATGTCCACAGCTGCCACTTTTCTAGTTCACTTAGCACTGAACTAACAGATCTAGACCGATTCTTAAATTGCAGAGCAGTGTGAATTGCCAGAGGTATTGTTAGTAATATGTAATTTATCTTTAAAATCAAGCACGGTACCAGAAGATTGGAGGGTGGCCAATGTAATGCCAGTTTTTAAAAAAGGTTCCAGAGGAGATCCGTGAGCCAGATGTCGGTGTTGGGCAAAATGGTAGAGACTATTATTAAGAACAAAACTACAGAGCATATTCAAAAGCATGGATTAATGAGACAAAGAGGCATATTTTCAAAGCACTTAGCCTTCCAAAGTTGGATAGGTTTCTATGGAACTTTGGAAGGCTAAGTGCTTTGAAAATATGTCTCAAAGCCAACATGGATTTAGTGAAGGGAAATCTTGCCTCACCAATCTATTACATGTCTTTGAAGGGGCGAACAAACGTATGGATAAGGGTGAGCCGGTTGATATTGTGTATCTGAATTTTCAAAAGGCGTTTGACAAAGTACCTAATGAAAGACTCCAGAGGAAATTGAAGAGTCATGGGATAGGAGGTAGTGTTCTATTGTGGATTAAAAACTGGTGGATGCTTGGAATGCCCTCCCCCGGGAGGTGGTGGAGATGAAAACTGTAACGGAATTCAAACATGCGTGGGATAAACATAAAGGAATCCTGTTCAGAAGGAATGGATCCTCAGGAGCTTAGTTGAGATCGGGTGGCAGAGCCGGTAGTGGGAGGCGTGGCTGGAGGTTGGGAGGCGGGGATAGTGCTGGGCAGACTTATACGGTCTGTGCCAGAGCCGGTGGTGGGAGGCAGGGATAGTGCTGGGCAGACTTATACGGTCTGTGCCAGAGCCGGTGGTGGGAGGCGGGGATAGTGCTGGGCAGACTTATACGGTCTATGCCAGAGCCGGTGGTGGGAGGCAGGGATAGTGCTGGGCAGACTTATACGGTCTGTGCCCTGAAGAGCACAGGTATAAATCAAAGTAGGGTATACACAAAAAGTAGCAAATATGAGTTGTCTTGTTGGGCAGACTGGATGGACCGTGCATGTCTGTTTTCTGCTGTCATCTACTATGTTACTATGGTTAAAGGATAGAAAACAGAGAGTAGGGTTAAATGGTCAGTATTCTTAATGGAGAAGGGTAGTTAGTGGGGTTCCCCAGGGGTCTGTGCTGGGACTGCTGCTTTTTAATATATTTATAAATGACCTAGAGATGGGAGTAACTAGTGAGGTAATTAAATTTGCTGATGACACAAAGTTATTCAAAGTTGTTAAATCGCAGGAGGATTGTGAAAAATTACAAGAGGACCTTACGAGAGTGGGAGACTGGGCTGGGCTCGATGGACCCTTGGTCTGTCCCAGCATGGCGATGCTTATGTATTTATGGATGTCTAAATGGCAGATGATGTTTAATGTGGGCAAGTGCAAAGTGATGCATGTGGAAAAGAGGAACTCGAATTATAGCTACGTAATGCAAAGTTCCATGGAAGGAAAAACACTGATATACTACTAAGCACAATAAAGTGTTTTCCTTAGCGTCCCTCCGGACCGGACCAGGATTGGACTGATGGGTTGTGCTCGCCTACCAGCAGGTGGAGACTGAGAAAAAACTCTGACTCTAGAGAGCCAATAGGAGCCCTGGCCATGTGACCTTAGCCTCAGTATTTTCTCAGTCTCCCAGCAGGTAGGAAGCGAGCCCATTAGTCTCTCTCTTTCTCTTTTAGAGGTTTACAATAAGAACAGCATTGCTACCTCTTCTTCTGTGCCTAGGAATTCTCTGTTAGACGCTGGTCAGGTAGGGACTTCTTTTCCTTTCTTTTACAGCCTCTGGGGGTGTCAAACTCGGATGTCTCCGGGTCCCTCCCCCCTTCCTCCCCATCTCCCATACATAGCTGGGAAGGACTACCCTTTGTTTAGAAAGGTGTATGTCTTTGGGAGAGGCAGCCACTATAGAAAATTAAATCTGATAAGCTACATCCCCCGGCTTCTAACGAGCAGACAGCTATGTGTTGTTCTATTACTATTCAGCGGAGTTTTCCCCATTACTTTAACGAGCAGGCAGCTCTGGTGGCTGTTTTAGGTGTCTATATTATCTAGCTGGTTAAAAAAAAAAAAAAAAAAAAAAAGAGGCAGCAGTAATTTGGAGGAGTTTAGGTGTAAAAAAAAAAAAAATGGAAGACAACTTGTCCCCACTGACTGAATGAGCAGACAGCTCTGTTTGATTGCATGGGAATGCTGTGAGTCAGCTGTGTAAAAAAAAAAAAAAGAGTAAGCGGCAGCATTTTGTTTTCAGCCCTCTTTGAGTTGAGCTGTATTTTATTTAGCACTGCCGTTTGTGTTCTTCCCTTAGCGGTTTGTTCGGCGGAGCAGGGCTTAAAAAAAAAAAAAAAAAAAAGAGATTTTGGCGCGAATCGGGTACGCGCGTGCACGCGCGTTACCGTCATGTCCGAGAAGCTGAGACGCGCTGTATGCCAGCGTCGGGGATCTCCTCTTCCGGCTCCTGTAAATATTGTGCGCCGCTGGGGGGTGCGTCGGGACTTTCTTTTTCGCCGTCTTCGGGCCGTTTGGGGCTGATCTTTCTCAGGAGTCGCCTATGTTCTTTAGGGGGGTCATTTCTTTGCTTTTTTATGTTTTTAATGTTGAGTAGCTGGTTGCTGTAGCCTAATAGTCAGCACTACAGTCTCTGAAGCTGCTACTACTACTGTTTATCATTTCTAAAGCGCTACTAGAAAAACGCAGCGCTGTACACTTGAATATGAAGAGACAGTCCCTGCTCCTCAGATCTTACAATCTCATTAGGACAGACAGAACAAACAAGAGATAAGGAGATTTAAAGTGAGCAGGTTTAAAATAAGGGTCCTGAACAGAGTGAATAAGGGTTAGGAGTTAAAAGCAGCATCAAAAGGTGGGCTACAGAACTGGGTGCAGGTCCAGTTTTAGTAATTTATTTCTCTTTCTGGGACTCCTGTATGTCTGTGTCCCACTATATATACATTACTTGGCCAGCCTGTTTGATGTTTGTTTCTTTATAATCTCGGGTGGCGTTTGTCTGTGGGCTAGGAGCCAACTTTTCAAAATTATTGGGGGTGCTAAGTCCAATGAAAATGACCCCTCCCTGGACATATACATGAGTTTTTCTCAATATCGGGGGTGCTCAAGCACCCACAGCACCCACAGAGTCGGCTCCAATGTGACTGTGGGAAGGTAGTTCACAGTTGTGTTTTTTTTGTTATAGCATTTTTCGAAAAGGTTTATTTATTTATTTATTTAATTGCATTTGTATCCCACTGCCGCGTGGCAGTGCGTTCCAGAGTTGCGTTCTCTTGTAGGAGAAGGTTGATGCATGTAGTACTTTATACTTTATGCCTTTGCACTTAGGTTGCTTTCCATACCAGGATATTTCCTATATGTTAGCTGTACGTTTGTTCTTCCACAGGCATGGGGGCAGTAAGGATGTTGTCATAGGTACATGCCACTCTCACCTGTTTAACTTTGGGTCATGAAATCATAGTTGCAGGCTACTCTTACATGACAGTCATTTTCTTATTTCCTCTGTCCAGGAGTTCTTGCGGTTTTATTTTTAGATGGTTATGCTTTTCATTTCGCCTCCTTTCTCTATCGCTCTCACGGCAAGGCATGTGAAGTAGGGGTCTCCCTACATAGACTCTTGGATCTTAGACCATTTTCTCTCTTGATTCTTCCGAATGCAATTTTAATTTCTAGTTCCTAAGAATGGATCTCCCTTCCTCCTATTTGGAATCTCACTGCCATCATGCGCACTCTCAATGTCTCAAATCTTTATCACAAGAACCTAGTTCCTAAGAAGGAATTTTCCTTCCTCCTATTTCAATTCTAAATGCTGTCAAGAGCGCTCTCAAAGTCTCAAGTCTTTTTCATGAAAGCCTTCGATCCATAGTGAAGCTTCGTGCAGCACATTTTTTGATACAAACTTTTCTGCATATTTCTCTTAGGAGAGTTTCTGAGAAGGATAGAGCCCGGTGTGAAGGAAGCTAAGCAGGGTCCGCCCGGGCTGGGTCCTGGAAGGGTGACCAGCTCACAATGCGCAATAATGTCCCTTCACAACACTGTTTTCCAGTCTCTAAAAGTTCATCATAGTTATGCTACCCCTCAGAAAAGGGGAGATTCTTCTTCACTCATGGCGAGTCAGCTAGCTATTTAAAAAACAAAACAAAAAAAAAAAACAAACAAAACAAAAAAAAAAACCTCTTGTCGACAAGTCAGCAAGTCGCAGACCGAGAAGTGCAATTTTTATGGTTCTCAAGATGCCTAGTACTGGTGGTCAAGAGTCGTCTAAATATTTCGCAGTCTCCACAATATTTTGGGGTTACATGCGACATAGTTGCAAGGTTTTTTCCCTGAATTGCCTTTTGCAGTCTCATGAGCTGCACTCCCGTGCTCTTTATCTTTTTGAGTGTTCTGAAGCATTTGCAGCTTCCCTTTTGTTTTTTTCCCCGAGACTGCTGCTCTTCTTTTCGGCATTAGTTGAGTAGGACTTTCCTCCTGGCATTTGGTTTTACTTCCAGGACTACCATGTGGTCTCTTTACTTTGCAACTTAATTTTTTCCTTCTTGGCTCTTGGCATTCGGTTTGCTTTCAGGATTACCATGTGGTCTCTTTACATTGCAACTAGGGGACTGTCAGTCGCTCTCGGAGCAAGGAGGTATCCCTGAGGGCTAGCGTTTTATTCTGAGCACTCTGTCTTTGGTCAGCATTGTTGCCATGTTTATGTTAGTCCGGAATGCTCTTTCTGTACTCTCATAGGACTGTTATCATCTTAGGTTACTTCAAAGACTCAATCCTGCTCTCTGGCAGGACTGTTTCTAGCTTATGTTCTTTCAGAATGGTCTTCGGTCTCCTGGTAGGTCTGTTGCCTTCTTAGGCTACGTATTGAGGCCCCTGGTAGGTCTCTGGTCTTCTTGTGTATTGAAGGTACATCCTTTCCTCGGACAGTTCTACTATCTGGTCATTCTGTTTCTTTACAGGGCTTGCATGTGCCCTCCTTTACACGATTGACATGTATGTCATTTTATTTTTGCATTTTTTCACTTTTCTCTGTAAGCTGCCTAAGGGGTAATCTAGCGAACAGTGCAGTGAGATGTCATCGGGAGGCCCAGCTTCGGTTCTCACTCTGACTCTAATCGTCCTGCCTCCTAGGTGGGTTCACATCCGCACTGACGTTTGGTTTATTTCATGGCTGATGTCTGTTTTATTCAAGGGGAGTCATTTGTATGGATCTACCATCTGACCAGCCCTGTAGCATGCCATCCCCTTCTGGCATGGTGGCCTTCTCTTCAGGTCGGGCATTTCGCTTAGATATTTGGATCTCAGGGGTGTAACCCTTATGTTTTTTGTTTTTCCTTGCAGATATACCAGGCTGCCTTTTAGGTTGTCATCTTGACTTTTTATGGAGCCGAGGGGGTTTTCTGTTTTCTCTAGAGGACCTTCTCTCTGCCCCAGTCCGGCCTCTTTGTTTCTCTCTTGCTCAGGCTGGTGCATGCTCTCAGTCTGGGACAGGCATTCAGCCTTGCTAAGCAGGATGGCATCTTTTGTAGTTGCAGTATTCTCTTCTCAGCTTTTAGCCTCTGTGCCTTAGTGACATTGTCAGAGGGACAGGGTGTTATTCTTCTTCGCACGATGATTCAAAATCATCTTGTTTCCTTTAAGGTTTCTTTCTCCTTTCAGACACTGTTGTTAGTAGCCATGGCTTCAGCTAGCAGGGTCAGGACTGCAAGTTTCTCTCTTACAGGTTTTCTTTTTTTCCCAATCAGCTAGTACGTCTAGGTAAGAGGTACTTCTTCACCTGGGTATTTCTTTTTCACTCTACCTTAGTTTCCCATTTTTCATCTTTTCCAATCACTTTTTTCTTACTGGTCTGGACTCTTCTACTGGCGTTCAAGATCACAGGAAATTATATGCTTTACATATTAAAACAGATCTTATATATTTAGAGAACTGTTACAAGCTATTTGGTCCTTCCTTTTGGTACTTCTAGTCAAGGTAAGGTTGCCATTGTTTCGGCCTCACTATATCTCGACGTATTAAGGAATTCATGCCTTCTATTTGTCTACTCACTGGGGGACCATTTCCTGAGAGTGTTATAACATATGCTCCATCTTGAGAAGCGGGGTTCGTTCCTTCGCACAGCGATTTTTGGTGCACTAGGTGCACATTTTGTACGGTGCCATTTTGAGCTTATCTTCATTCTCTTTTGATTGATATACACTCTACATGTTCATTGTTGCCAGGAGGTGATCTATGCAACTCGGAGATGCTTAGGGGTTTGAAAGGGTCCCTCCCTTAAGGTTACTGCTTTGGTACTTCCCATCAGTCCAATCCTGGTCCGGTCCGGAGGGACGCTAAGGAAGGAGAAATTAGATCTTACCTGCTAATTTGCTTTCCTTTAGTCCCTCCGGACCGGACCAGGCCCCTCCCATATTTTGTCACTTTTTCAACGGGGTATTAAAAAAAAAAAAAAAAAAAGACGCTTGTACATATATAGGACTTTAAGTGGACCATGCCACGTCTCTGGTCGGAGTTGCTGGTGGGTTCAGTTGCTGGAATATATGTGTATGTATGTATTTATATATCTATCTATATATGTATGTATATATTTATATATCTATATATGTATAGAACTTTGAGGTCCTTAGCACTTCTGTGCTGAGAGTTGCTGGTGAGTTCTAATTCAAGTGAGCCATACCACTTCTCTGGTAGGAGTTGCTGGTGAGCTTTCCTACAAAAGGGACATACCACTTCTCTGGTGAGAGTTGCTGGGGTACCCAATTGCTGGTATATATATATGTGAACTTTTAAGTAAGCCATGCTAGTATATATATGTGAAACTTTAAGTAAGCCATACCACTTCTCTGGTGAGAGTTGCTGGTGAGCTATAAGACAAGTGAGCCATACCACTTCTCTGGTGAGAGTTGCTGGTGAGCTATAAGACAAGTGAGCCATACCACTTCTCTGGTGAGAGTTGCTGGTGAGCTATAATACAAGGGAGCCATACCACTTCTCTGGTGAGAGTTGCTGGTGAGCTGTAGTACAAATCGGGCCATACCACTTCTCTGGTAAGAGTTGTTGGTGAGCTCTGATACTTGGCATTGCCGAGTGCTTTGTGGCTGCTAGGATTCCATACGGCACAGATGGTCTTTCTTTCTTTCTTTCCTGCTTTGTTATTCAAATACTGAGACTAAGGTCACATGGCCAGGGCTCCTATTGGCTCTCTAGAGTCAGAGTTTTTTCTCAGTCTCCACCTGCTGGTAGGCGAGCACAACCCATCAGTCCAATCCTGGTCCGGTCCGGAGGGACTAAAGGAAAGCAAATTAGCAGGTAAGATCTAATTTCTCCTTACTGCTATGCACTTGAAAACCCGGTTATGTTGCAGTGAAAACAAGCCTGAATCGTCAAGGGTGAGTACATATTATCAAACGGAGAAAACCACTGCTGCAAAGGGGAGAGAGCGAGAGAAAGAGAGAATCAGCAGTGGTGTTTGTAACCCATGGGCTGGTATAAAGAAAAATACCCTAGGCCCATATTTTCCTGCAATCTGCCGCTGATTTCAGCCAAAAGAGTCAAGGAAACAGGGCTACCCTGCCCCCTCAAGAAGCTTCACTCCCTGCCCAGAAACAATAAGGATCTATGTTTATTTCTAATTTTATCTTTAGTCAGTGTGATTTTTTCTGCTCTTATTTCCACTTTATTCAGAAGTGGTACCATGAACCTTCAAATCACAACTAGCCAGGCATTATCCCATATCTTTATCACCTTCTGTAACCCAAACATTGAAGTAATGATCCTTGACTGGAAGCCACTTACTGTGGCTGTCTCCAGAACTGAGTAATATGCACCCTAGTTCCAGTCAGCAGATAGTCCTAGAAAGGTTTGAACGCAGCCTCGATAGCATCCCTAGACTGCCTAAGGATTTGCATTTACCCAGATACCTTTATTTTATTTAAAAGGATTTATATCCCACCTATCAAATATTTAAGCAGGTTACAACTTCACATACATATTTTTAAAACATGCAAACTAAACATATCAATAAAAAAAATAGACTAACAACTATATAAACAAATAGAAATCAAGTAAAAGCACCACTATGCATTGTCTGTGCTCAGTTTTATTCTGCAGGATCTTTACTTCAGCTTCTACTGCTACATTTAATTTTTCCCTTCAGTGGCTCACCTTGCTTTAGGCATTGTTGAATTTCATCCTGTTTTTTCTTTTGTTTGTCAAGATGAATTTTAATTCTGATTTTGCTGTCCATGATATTCAGTGTGTCTCCCAGCTTAATCTTATTGAGAATTGTAGAGATGAATTCTCTCTGCTGCTCGCAAGGCAGTGAAAATATTGAATAATCAATAAACCCAGCGCAAAAATTATTTAAATTTGTTAGGTAATAATAATGTAATATGATAATAAATGCAAGCACCCTAGCGGAACCTTGAAGGTAACTCGTTTCACACAGGGTACACAGCCCTGTGTCTTACCTAAAGTCACCAACCAGGAAAGGGATCTAGGTATCATTGATGATATGTTGAAACCCTCTGCTCAGTGTGGCAGCTGCAGCTAAGAAAGCAAATAGAATGTTAGGTATATTAGGAAAGGAATGGAAACCAAACATGAGGACGTTATAATCAAAAAAGATATAGTGGAATTAGAAAAGGTACAGAGAAGGGTGACAAAAATGATAAAGGGGATGGGACAACTTCCCTATGAGGAAAGGCTTAAGCGGCTTGGAGAAAAGACGGCTGAGGGGAGATGTGATAGAGGTCTATAAAATAATGAGTGGAGTGGAACAGGTAGATGTGAATTGCGTGTTTACATTTTCCAAAAATACTAGGACTAGGGGACAAGCAATGAAGCTACAAAGTAGTAAATGTAAAACAAATCAGAGAAAATATTTCTTCACTCAACGTGTAATTAAACTCTGGAATTCGTCGTCCAGAGAATGAAGTAAAAGCACTCTAACACCAACTGAAACATAATTGACTAGAAAGCAAACACACCCATCCCTACACCCCCTCTACTCAGCAAATCAAGAAAATGGGTTATACATAATGGCTTGGTCTACTATCTGATTATAACCTGGTTAATTTATCATCAGACATATGCCCTCAGCGGAGGTCAAAACATACCAATTCTGATAACATCCCAGAGCCTGGCCAAAGACAAACAACCGTGATAGGTTTCCTTGCAAACATCCAACACAAAACAACCACCACCACTGAAAAGGCGCATTCTAAAATGAGGGCAATGGGATCAAATGCCAACTAGTTTGAAAAGACTGCATAAAACAGCATACCGGTTCTGCACTGCCAGAACGCAAGGTTCATAGTAAACAAATCAGGGACTGGCTAGATGAGGAACCACTGGGGCTACTTTTCATAACTGAATCATGGCAAGATCCCTTGATGACCCGGTGATTAGGGAACATATGCCCAGCAGGACATAAAATCTCACACCAAACCTGGGCCACTAAAAAAAGGAGGTGGCATCGCCATCCTCTACAAATCCTCCTCCTTCCTTAACGTCAAACTCACATCTGACCTCACAACCCCCTATCTGGAAATTATGACTTGCAAACTAAATGACCACACACTCCAGGGAAACATCTGCTTTACCTTATTTTATCGCCCACCTGGGAAAGTGGACAGATGAACAGAATGATTTAATGGAATTTCTCTTAAACACTTGCACTCACAAGCACAGTGTGGCTCTACTGGGTGACACTAACCTACACTTGGACTGTCAGAGTGATAGTGACACCCAGTACCAAGATAGCCAAGACCTGTCGCTTCTTCCTCTTTAACATCAGCAAAATTCGCCCTTTCCTCTCTGAACACACCACCCCGAACTCTCGTCCACGCTCTCATTACCTCTCGCCTGGACTACTGCAACTTACTCCTCACCGGCCTCCCACTTAGCCATCTACCCCCCTTCAGACTGTTCAGAACTCTGCTGCACGTCTCATATTCCGCCAAAACCGATATACTCATATCACCCCTCTCCTCAGGTCACTTCACTGGCTTCCGATCAGATACCGCATTCAATTCAAGCTTCTCCTTCTTACCTACAAATGCACTCAGTCTGCTGCCCCTCACTACCTCTCTACCCTCATCTCCCCTTACGTTCCCGCCCGTAACCTCCGTTCACAGGATAAATCCCTCCTCTCAGTACCCTTCTCCACCACCGCCAACTCCAGGCTCCGCTCATTCTGCCTCGCCTCACCCTATGCTTGGAACAACCTTCCTGAACCCTTACGCCAAGCCCCCTCCCTGCCCGTCTTCAAGTCTTTGCTTAAAGCCCACCTCTTCAATGCTGCGTTCGGCACCTAACCCTTACCGTTCAGTGAATCCAAACTGCCCCAATTTGACTGCCCCTATCGGACCGACCGTTCACTTGTCTATTAGATTGTAAGCTCTTTGAGCAGGGACTGTCTCTCTTTGTTAAATTGTACAGCGCTGCGTACCCCTAGTAGCGCTCTAGAAATGTTAAGTAGTAGTAGTAGTAGTAGTAGTAATGGACTTCCTGGAAATGTAGAACTTCCAAAATCCAACTACTGACATCACCCACAACAAAGGGCACCAGCTAGACATACTAGTCTACAAACTCGAGAAACATCACAAAATGAAAATCAGAGATGTCCTATGGTCACCAACCCCATGGTCAGACCATTATAAGCTAACATTCATCCTGGAGTGGCCAGAATGGGACAAAAAGAGATTCTACCATGCCCAACCCAACTGTGAGAAATCAAGAGGAAAAATTCAATGCAGACCAATTCTGGCTCAACATACACCAAAGCCGTGTGCTAGACCAGCACGACAGAGCTACCTTCCTGAATCTATGGGACGAGGAGAGCCGTACAATAATGGACAAAATAGCACCAGAGAAGCTGAAAAACTACCAAAGGAGAACAATATATCACTGGTTCAACTGAGTTCAGTTCCCACTTCAGGCACAGGCAGCTCCTTGTGACTCTGGGCAAGTCACTTAACCCTCCATTGCCCCATGTAAGCCGCATTGAGCCTGCCATGAGTGGGAAAGCGCGGGGTACAAATGTAACCAAAAATAAAAAACAATAAAAAAATTAACTAGCGCAGGTGAAAAAAGCCTGCAGAAGACTTGAGAGGAATTGGATTTGCCACAAATCTGATGAAAGCAAAGCACAATGGTGCAAAATGATCCAAAAATACAAATCCGATATCAGGAAAGTCAAAGCTAAATATTATAAAGCCGGGGGGGGATCAACTAAATTAAAAAAAAAAAAACCCAAAAATTCTGGACTGCTACACACACAGGATCTGACAGTGGACAACAGACAACATCCCTTGGCCCAAGAGATGGTCAACTACTTCAAACATTAATTCACCATAAAAACAGCCTAACCAGACATGAGTACCTAGACATGAGAAGAAGCACAGAGGATCTGTCAGCAGAGAGAACATGGACAACTTTCACACTTCTCTCCTCCGACATGGTTAAAAATATTGTGAACATGCCTGCTAGATACCTGCCTGAATTTCCTGCTAAAGAATGCCCCGGATGTATTCATACACTGCCTAACGAAGTATATCACATCCATGTTTCACCAGGTCCAATTCCCAAAGGAGAAAGAAGGCATCATCTGAACCCCCATCCCAAAAAACAGCAAGATCACACAAGATGTAGTTTCCAACTACAGACCTGTAGCTTCCATCCCCCTACTAACTATGGTAATGGAAGGCATAGCCACAAATCAACTCATGGAATATATGACACACTTTTCTATACTGCACAGCTCTCATTTGGGCTTCTGCAGAAGCCACAGCACAGAAACTGTTCTAACATCTCTGGTGTCAGGACTAAGAAAAGAGATCAGCACGGGTCAGAGAGTCATGATCCTCCAATTTGACATGTCATCAGCATTTGACTTGGTAGACCATGGGTTGTTGTTAAACATGCTAGACAACATAGGAATAGGGGGCAAGGTTCTATCCTGATTTGAGGGATTCCTGAGCAGCAGATCCTATAAAGTAAAGATGGCAGGATCCCTATCAGCGGAATGGATTCCAGACTGTGGAGTGCCTCAAGGTTCCCCCATCAGTCCATCATTATTCAACATTCTGATGGCCCCCTTGGGCCACAAACTAGAAGCAAACGACTTTAAAACATACATCAATGCGGATGATATAACCATATGCATCCCCTTTGCTGATGACAGCATGACTGCACTTAGAGAAATTAAACAGGCATTTGACCTGATGGAAACCTGGGCCAAAGCTGAAACTCAACAGAGTGCACTTATGCGGAGTCTTTCCTGCAGAGGAGTGGTCTTAAACCATGCATATAAGCGAATCTTGCACTTATCAGTGGTGCGCTAAACCGAAGTTTGTCCCCATAGAAATTGGTGGCGCCAAAAACGGGACCGAAGTATGGCGTATAGTTAAACAGAGCATGCGCTTATCAGACGTGCACTTAAATGGAGTGCAGTGTGTGTGTGTATGTATATATATATATATATATATATATATATATATATATATATATATATATATAGTAGTTGAAAAATGTTGTGCCTTTTGGTTTTTATAAATAAATATATATATATGTTTTGGTGGATTTTCAAACAGTTAGGTTTCAGGTTACTGAAGTTCTGATCTAGCACCAACTCACATTAATTTCCTCTTTTTGTAGGTTAGTCTGTTTATTTCTCATTACGATACATTCATATTTAGGTGTATATCTCAATTATATGCAGTGTTTTCTGAGGGCCTTGTTTACTAAGCTGTGCTATAGGCGCGCTACTGTTTTTTAACGCAGCTAATGCTAAAGACACCCATAGGAATATATGGGGGTGTCTAGTGCTAAAAATGTTGGTGCACATAGTAAACAGGGCCCTATAATAGATCCTTTCCACCTGTCTTTTGTTTTATTTAAATTTAGTATTAATTTTGTTGTTTTAATATATAATCAAGTTCCGTTTTTAATTGCATTTTCATTGATACATACTGTTTATTTGGGAAGATATTGTGTGTGTGTATATATATATATTTTTTCCTGTTATTTTTTATTATTTTTGTGTTTGTTTAGAGTGCAACCCCTGAGGCAGACTGGTGTTCCCCATCAAAACATGGCCCAGTGTCAGGTCTTGTGTAGGAGTGGTGCCCAATAGAGATTTATATTCTACCCATCTGGCTTCAAGTGTCCATTTGGTTCACCACTACTTATTGTTTTGATTGTTCTACATGTAGGAGCTTTTTGGTTTTGTTGAACAGCTTAAAGATAACATTTGTGGCTTTGTAGCTCCGTTCCTAGGCTGCCAAGTCTGTCTCTGATGGAGTTCTGGGACAGATGAGCCCTTTTTTAGGCATTTTACAGAACATGTTAGGATGACCCTGATAAGGCTCTGGTGGGAAGTCAACAACATGAGGGTCACAGGCAGGACACCAGAAGAACAGTCTGCTTTTCCTCAAAAGTTTTTTTTTTTGTTTGTTTATCTGCACTATTCAGACAGGACTTGTATGTTCTTATAGAATGGGTTATGTAAACGGTATATAATGCAGTAGGGGACAGCTGGGGAGAGGAGTGGGGAAGGGTTGGGAAGAAAGGGCGATCCCCAACACCTGATCCCTAGGAATAGGGAGCAGATTTGGCAATTTCCCTGTTCTTTTCCACACTGAATAGAAGTGGGGCAGAACCCAGTATTTGAGCCTGTAGAAGCACAGACTGGCACCCCCCCCCCTTTACATTTAAACTTTGCCTACTTTATTCTCACCTGTAACCTCTGGTTTCCTTTTCTCTGTTCAGCAGATGTGTCATTATGAAAGCATACATAGCTATTTGGAAGTTGTCCCAGAGCGAGGTGACCGCTGTGAAACCCTTATCTAAGAGGGTCAGGAGGACCGGTGGGGGGGGGGGGGGGGGGGGAGGCGGACACTTTAGTAACATTACTAGAAGAAATATATTCTCTTTATTTGCTAATTGCAATATGCAATGTTTTTTTCTCTACGACATGGAGAGACATATGTGAATGCGTAAATAGTAATTCTAGAAACATAATTCATAATCATTTGTGTCTATTATAGTGAGAACAAATACAATCGGCATTCTTATTATACGGTTCTTTTTCTGAGGACTTATTTGCATAGAATTAGCAAGTAATCCCCATCGGTGTACTAGGTGGGGGAAATAGCTTCAGTTAGGCATTCTCTTTACCATTACATTTGGAGGCACTGCTGTTTGTTACTTTGCTAATAATATTTTTTTAAAGTTTATCCTTCCTATATGAAGAGTTGCTACTATTTGGGTTTCCTGCCAGGTACTTGTCACCTGAATTGGCCACTGCTGGAAGCAGGATTCTCATCGTCCCCGTCTCATCTGCCCACAACCTCGGTGTCCTCTTCGACTCCTCCCTCTCCTTCTCTGCGCATATCCAGCAGATAGCCAAGACCTGTCGCTTCTTCCTCTATAACATTAGCAAAATTCGCCCCTTCCTCTCCGAGCACACCACCCGAACTCTCATCCACTCTCTCATTACCTCTCGCCTTGACTACTGCAACCTACTCCTGACCGGCCTCCCACGTAGCCATCTATCCCCCCTTCAGTCCATCCAGAACTCTGCCGCACGTCTTATCTTCCGCCTTAACCGATATACTCATATCACCCCTCTCCTCAAGTCACTCCACTGGCTCCCAATCAGATACCGCATACAGTTCAAGCTTCTCTTCACCTACAAATGCACTCGATCTGCGGCCCCTCCTTACCTCTCTACCTCATCTCCCCTTACGTCCTACCCGTAACCTCCGCTCTCAAGACAAATCCCTCCTTTCAGTACCCTTCTCCACCACCTCCAACTCCAGGCTCTGCCCTTTCTGTCTCGCCTCGCCCCATGCCTGGAACAAACTCCCTGAGCCCATACGCCGTGCCCCCTCCCTACCCATCTTCAAATCAATGCTCAAAGCCCACCTCTTCAATGTCGCCTTCGGCACCTAATCACTATACCTCTTCTCAGGAAATCTTAACTACCCCACTTGACATTTAGTCCTTTAGATTGTAAGCTCTTCTGAGCAGGGACCGTCCTTAATTGTTAATTTGTACAGCGCTGCGTAACCCTAGTAGCGCTCTAGAAATGTTAAGTAGTAGTAGTAGTAGTATACTAAATGGACCACTGGTCTGACGCAGTATGGCTACTCTTATTTCTTGTAGGGAGTACATGTATGTTCATATTCTGCCGATGGTAGGGTAAGTTGTAGGTTATATATTTATTTGAAAGGAATAGTGAAATAAACTTAGTTTGAAATGCCTTGTTTAATTGGTGTAGGTAGAAAAAAGCCGATCTCGTGTTTGCAATCAGGTCGTGTGCCTTTTAGAAATTGTTCATAATGATGGCCGTTTTCCCTGTTATGGAATTTACTGCTAATTGTAGATCATTCATTGCAGGACCTTCAGCAGAAATGTGAAACAGACAGTGATCATGAGGTTATGGTTAAATGTTATAAGAGTATAGGAAAGAAAATGGAATTAATTGCAAGATGAATTGGCTAGGCATGTGACTGACTTGAGAAGGATGCTGGAGGAGTCTGAAACCCTGTCCTATGCCTATTATGTCTGAGAATTAGAGAGAATTGGAAAGACAGGCAGAGTTGCTGACTCAGGGTTAGCAGCAGAGAGGTTGCACTGCGAGATTAAGAAGATACCAGGCCTCAAGGCAGTCATCCAAGATCTGGATATAGTAAACCACATTGCCCTGCCCATATACAGGCTACAGTTCAGGAGGAAGATGGATAAACCAGGACTGGATTTTATTACAGAGAAGGGCTATAGGGAAATTAAAACAGAGTAGCAGAGGTTATCAAAACCTGGTCCAGATCAAGGAAAAAATAGCCAGTGAGATGAAAGCACTGATTGCCTCATTACCTCGTTGGGGTACCTTCGGGACACGGGTATATTTTATCATCCTTAGTAGCAGCGGCTCATGCGGAAGATTCTTACAGGAAGTGAGATTGTTCACATTATGAGAATGGAATGTCTGGAAAGTCTCCGCTGTATCGTGCCATTGATTCCTCCCTGGATGAGGAAGAGGTGGAGGGGAAAAACTGGTTCTTTTCTTCCTAGTACGGAAGTTAGGTAGGAGCTAGGCCTCAGACATTGTATGAGGGGCAAACAGTAAGTGTCAGGCAATGAAATTGAACCTTGAGAAGTATTTAAAACAGCAGCAATTTGGGGATTGATGGGAGGAACTGTTAAGGTAAATGAGTGGTAGAGGATGAGGAATGTGAACTAGAACAGCATGAATTTGCCAGAAACTATGGTGAATTAATAGCATCTTATGTGGAGTGGAGAGAAATAGCAAATGGGTTGAACCCTTGCTTCATTGGCAAGAAGGAGAGCCTATAGACCAGCTGTTAGAAGAAGGTAAGGATGCTTTTGCAGTATATGGCGTACAGAAGGGAAAAGCTACTAGTGCAATGGTGACACCTGGTGGTAAAATATCAGTGAGGTTTTCTCCTTTTCTATCTACTAGTGTAAACAGTGCTGGACAAGAAGCTGTACACACACAAAATCGGGACAAAGAAATTAGAGCAGAGTTGTGGCAAACATTGAGAATGATGGGAGAGGATATGACTCGATGGGACAGGAAGTCTTCAAATGTTCTGAGAAAGCATGCTATGCAGCTTACAAGAGCGCAAAAAGAAGGGGAAAAAAAAGAAATGGCAGTGCGGACAGCGAGTTTAGGACTAGGTAGATAAAAGAGAGATTAATCTGATTCAGCAACAGGAAGTTGCCGTGAAAGAAGCAGGGTTCCTTAGGCCAGGGAACATCAGATTATGGAAAAGGCCACGAGATGGATCAGGAATGGGAAAAAAAATACCCCCCTCCCAACTTAGCCGTACAAGGCCAGTGCTGGGCAGACTTCTGTGGTTCTTGCCCTGAAAATCAAATCAAGATCAATAATGCATATGTAATACCACATCATTCAATATGCTATGAGTCTTTGTCATCATTTACTATGTAAAGCAATTTTAGTCATTATGAAAGGAAGAGAGTGGAGGAGTGGCCTAGTGGTTAGGGTGGTGGACTTTGGTCCTAAGGAACTGAGTTCGATTCCCACTTCAGGCACAGGCAGCTCCTTGTGACTCTGGGCAAGTCACTTAACCCTCCATTGCCCCATGTAAGCCGCATTGGGCCTGCCATGAGTGGGAAAGCGCAGGGTACAAATGTAACAAAAATAAAATAGATACTATTGGAGATTCTACATGGAATGTTGCTACTATTGGAGATTCTACATGGAATGTTGCTATTCCACTAGCAACATTCCATGTAGAAGGCTGCGCAGGCTTCTGTTTCTGTGAGTCTGACGTCCTGCACGTACGTGCAGGACATCAGACTCACAGAAGCAGAAACCTGCGCGGCCACATTGGTGATCTGCAAGGGCCGACTTCTAGTGGAATAGCAACATTCTATGTAGAATCTCAAATAGTAGCAACAGTGGAGGAGTGGCCTAGTGGTTAGGGTGGTGGACGTTGGTCCTGGGGAACTGAGGAACTGAGTTCGATTCCCGGCACAGGCAGCTCCTTGTGACTCTGGGCAAGTCACTTAACCCTCCATTGCCCCATGTAAGCCGCATTGAGCCTGCCATGAGTGGGAAAGCGCAGGGTACAAATGTAACAAAAATAAAATAAATAAAAAATCATAATGCCTCTGTATCGCTCCATAATGCGACTACATCTGGTTTCCACATCTCAAAAAAGATGTAGCAGAATTAGAGAAGGTGCCGAGAAGAGTGACCAAAAAACGGAAAAGGGAATGGAAAGCCTCATGAGGAAATGCTAAATGTGTATAAAATCCTGAATGGAGTGGAACAGGGAAATGCAAATCAATTTGCTTTCTTTTTCAAAAAAGTACAAAGACTAGCGGCCGTTCAATGAAAATACAAAGTAGTAAACTTAAAACAAATTGGGGAGAGTATTTTTACACTGTGCATGTAATTAAACTCTGGAACATAAGAATAACCATACTGGGTCAGACAGATGGTCTGTCTTGCCCAGTATCCTGCTTCCAGCAGTGGCCAATCCAGGTCACAGGTACCTGGCAGAAACCTAATTATTAGCCCCATTCCATGCTACCAATCCCAGAGCAGGGAGTGGCTTCCTCCATTTCAATCTCAATAACAGACTATGGACTTTTTCTCCAGGAACTTGTCCAAATCTTTTTTGTAAATCCAGATATGCTAACCGCCATTACCACATCCTTCAGCAGCAAGTTCCAGAGCTTAACTATTCTTTGACTGAAAAATATTTCCTCCCATTTGTTTTAAAAGTATTTCTATGCAATTTCATTGAGTGTCCCCTGGTCTTTGTACTTTTTGAATGAGTGAAAAATCAATTCACGTCCACCCGCTCCACACCACTGAGGCTTTTGTAGACCTCAATCATATCCCCCATTCAGCCATCTTTTTTTCCCCAAGCTGAAGAGCCCTAACCTCTTTAGCCTTATGGGAGCAGTTCCCTCCCCTCTATAGTTTTGGTTGCTCTTCTTTGAACCTTTTTTAATACTGCTGTAACTTTTTTGAGTTACGGTGAACAGAATTGGGTCGAACACAATACTCAAGGTGAGGTTGCACCATGGAGTGATACTGAGGTATTTTATTTGGTCTTACTTTGAATCCCTCTCCTAATAATTCCTAGAATCCTGTTTGCTTTTTTGGTCACCGCCGCCACACACTGGGCAGAAGATTTCAGCGTAGTGTCTATAACAGTGCTTCCCAAGTCCGGTCATGGAATACTCCTTGCCAGTCAGGTTTTCAGGAGATTCACAGTGAATATGTATGAGAGATTTGCATATAATAGAGGCAGTATATGCAAATCAAGTTCATGCATATTCATTGTGGATCTCTTGAAAACCTGACTGGCAAGGGGTACTTCCAGGATTGGACTTGGGAAACACTGGTCTATAATGACACCTAGGTCTTTTTTTTTGAGTGCTGACTCCTAAAGTGGACCCTAGCATCAGATAACTATGATTTGGATTACTCTTCCCAATGTGCATCACTTTGCATTTGTCTACATTAAATTTCATCTGTCATTTGTATGCTCGGTCTTCCTGCAACTTTTCACAATCCACATGTGTTTTGAACACTTTGAATAGTTTTGTGTCATCTGCAAATTTAATTATACTCGTCCCAATTTACAGATCATTTAGAAATATGTTAAAATAGCACCGCTCCCAGTATATAAATCCCTGCAGCACTCCACTACTCACCCTCCTCCATTGAGAAAAATGGCCATTTAATTCTACTCTCTGTTTTCTGTCGAATAATCAATTCTTAATTCACAGGACATTGCCCCTATGACTCCTTAATTTTCTCAGGAGTCTTTCATGAGGTACTTTGTCAAAAGCTTTCTGAAAATCTAGATACACTACATCAACTGGCTCACCTTTATCAACATGTTTATTCAAGCCTTCAAAGAAATAAAGCAAATTGGTGAGGCAGGACTTCCCTTGCCTGAATCCATTCTGACTCTGTTCCATTAAACCATGTTGCCAGATGATGTGGTAAAAGCAGTTAGTGTAGCTGGGTGTAAAAAAAAGGGTTAAACTCCTGGAAGTCCATAAACTGTTATGGTGGACCTGGGGAAAGACACTGCTCATATTCAATCAAAACAAAGAAACTGTGGATAAACTTCCATTCAGATACTCCTAAAAATTCACTTGTGTCAAAAATGATCATCAATCAATGTCAAAAAACAATGTAAAGTTTGTGTCACACTCAGAACTCACCTCTGAGTCCAAACCAGATCAAATACACACCATGGTAGAATTGAAGTCATTCATACTGATCATCAACACAAAATTAATTGTTTCAAACTTAAAAATAAGAAAAAGCCTCAGGATTCAACCCAGGACATGTTGGTCCTCACAGACCTCAATGAGTCTCCTTATAGGCATAAAAATGTCCCTCATCGTTTTTACTAGAGTTAATCATCAAAAAACTTTATTAAAGCTTCTTAAACAGTAGTGGGTGATAGAAATCCTCAAAAGACACTTATCTGAATATCAGTTGGGGCTGTTGAGAGCACTGGATAAAAGGTCCCACCGATGCTGCTTCAGGGTTTCAGAGACCAGTTTAATTGTGGCACACTGCTCAACAAAATGGCTCTCCACTGCTTATGTGGTAGCAAAGCAATCAAACAGTGAACAGGGTGGATGAATGTTCCAAAGAAATGAACAGAAGTCTGATATGTTCCAAAAGATTTATTAAAGTCACATGAATCACCTGGACCCGACACGGTCCGTGTTTCGGCTGTTGTACCTTCCTTCTCACATACACTCCTTGAGACTTTGATTGTGACGTGCAGTCCTAGGCCTTTAAGGTTCATGTTATTCATCTTGATTTTGACAAAGTTTTTTTATCCCCAAGTTACCATGATTACTTATATTGAGCTGTGACCCCTGAGAAATGCACAACAGCCGAAACATGGACCGTGTCGGGTCCAGGTGATTCGTGTGACTTTTTAATAAATCTTTTGGAAGTTATCAGGTTTCTGCTCGTTCCTTTGGAACATTGTTCCACCCTGTTCGCTGGCTGTTTCTCCACTGCTTATCCATGGGGGTGAGTAGCATGGGAACTGTCTACTTTTTAGGATCCTGCCAGGTACTTGTGACCTGGATTGGCCACCACTGGAGACAGAATACTGTGTCTGACCTAATATTGCAATTCTTATGATGGTAAAACTTTCTAATACTCATTACTTGTGCAGTTTCTCTTGTGCATATTTTTAGCCATGGAGAAAGGGGGGGACTGGTCTGGGAGGGGGGGTAGTGATAACATGAAATCCCATGTGTTCTTTGCTCTTGCTGCTACAGATCAGCTGCAAAGTTCCTGCCAGCTCTGAATTTTTTAAAAGGGAAATGCCACAGTGAGATTCCCTGTTTCACATTAGCTTAAGACACACACGAAGGTTTTCAAAATGTCTC